>NC_135268.1:64770988-65411613 GCF_051311805.1 Agelaius phoeniceus | reverse complement strand
AAAAGCCCTGGACTGACACTCTGGACATCAAAGTCTCTGCCCACAGAGCACATACTGAAATACTGCCCAGATGATGTTGTTGAAGCATAATTTGAAGGGATCATTTGTTAAGAGTTGAGGATAATTCAGTCTCTAAAACTACTCAGGCTCTGGCCCTAAGCAGCTACAACAAAGATCAGTTTGTCCCCAGCCTTCTTCACCTTCTTTTTTCTCCCCTCTAAATCTGTTCAAAGCATTTCCCAATGTCTTATTCTTTCAGATAATTTGACAGTAGACTGAGTAATTTTCCCCTATCTCATGGTCATAATGCTGGCCATTTCAGGTAAAGTTGATTTTCATGCAGTCTGGTTAATTTGGACACCCAACTTGTGTGGTCAATATATGGTTCTTAACATCCCATACCTGGTCACCAGGTGGATTAGTCCTGCCTGGTCACCAACATTTAGTTCTGAATTCTCTCCTACAGCTTTTCTTCATGGTTTAACTCAGGTTTTCCATGTTTTGATTTCCAAGGGGTTCCAGCTCTGCAGGCTGTGGGCTGGCAGGGTCACAGCTCAGCACAGCCCTGGTGTCCCTGGACAGCACACGTGGGTCAGGTGGGTGGCTGCAGCAGGCAGGAAAGGCAGTGCTGAGAGCAAGATTTAATGGCTTCTGCCAAGGCAGACTCTTCCATGCAGGGGACATGCACTTTTCTTGGTATAGCAGCTATAGGTTATCTCCTGACCTATAAAAAACCACAGATTTACAATTGCTTATCTCAGATGTGAGGGTAGGTCCTGACCTTGGTGTTCTGAATCTTGTTTTGTGGCATTTTTAACAGACAAAAACAATCAAAATCTTCAAGGGCTGATTTCTTCCTGATAGAAATACTTTGTGCTTTATTTGTGATGTTCTCTTCTGGATGAAGTCAAAGATGCCTGCATGTGGTGAGTTCTTCCAAAGCCCCTCAAAGACAAATCTGGGGAGTTGGTTTCCTCTACTCATTATTGTTGCAGAACATCAGACTATCATTTGGACTGAACTCAGGAAGAAAAAGGCCAATAATTAGCAGGTACTTCAAACCCATTTATATGTTTGTATTGTTTTTTAAATTATACATAGATAAAAAAATCTAAGTTTCAGTGGATGAAGATAATTCATAAACTTGAGGCAAGTTTTATGTTTTGTCAGCATTTTTAAATTTTGTTGTCTGGCTTGAATTTTCTAAGTATGTATTTTTGCTTGATCTCTCTGGAGACAGGGATGGTTTCAAAGGAGCTTCCTAATCTTACTTTTAAAGAAGTGGTTATCCTTAACACCAGAACACCCCAAGCAAGGTTTCAAATGCCCAGAGGGTAAGAGAATGTTGTCCACAGGAACTGCCCAGGCCAGTTTGAAAGCTGGTGCAGTGGAAGTTGGCAGAAGCAGCAGTGTGTTCCAGTGGCTAATGGCAGTGAGGAAACTGTCTGGCATGTGGCAAGGTGAGCACAAACCTCACCTGAACCTCAGGTGTCCCTGTGGAGCAGTTCTCAGCTTTCAAGGACAGTCTAGGTGATATTGCAAGATTGGAAATGTCAGCCTGAGGCAAAGCATTGCCCAACACCATCTTGAAGGGAAATACTTTCACTGGCAGACTCAGCACTGCTGATTCCAAGGAATAAGTTCACAGCTCTGGGAGTACATGGATTGCTCATGGTAGCCAATAGGCACCTGACCTGAAACACACCTGTCCTTGGGCACCAGTGTTAGTGGGACACAGCTTCTTCCTGTTGGATGGGAATCTGACAGCTCTTTTTTCCCCAGTATTTTCTGTTCCATTCATGGAGATGGCAGTGTTTGCAATGACACTGTAGGAAATTCAGGTTCAAGTCTTCTGTTGTGTGTCTGGGGTGGTACAAACCCCTGTATCCAGATGGTCATGAGAGGAGATGCTGGGAAGAAGAACTGGACACTCAGATTGCAGGTTCTGTCCGTGGGGTTCTGCACACCCTTCATTGTATGACACTGCATGTAAAACAAACCATCCTCCTGCAGCCTCCAGGCTGCAATGAAAGGGTTTATAGGCACTCTATAAACATCACAGAGACCTAGTGTGCAGCAGCAAATGCAGGCTTTTGTGGTACAATGGATTTTCAAGCAGCACAGTCAGAGCTGGCTGCCAGAGATCAGCTGAGGAGCAGCCCTGTGTGAGGAGCCACAGAGCTGTGCCAGCTGCTCTGGCCTGAGTGTTATCTGCACTGATTAGCCCAAGTGCAAAGCAATGCTGCTGCAGTCACTCTGCATCTGCTTTCTGAGCCAGCTTGTCCAGAACCAGCTCTGGTATTTCCACACAGTAGCACATTGTCTGTGTGAATATATTCTCCATGCTGCCCATAAAATCACTCTGTAGCACCCTCACTGCTTGCACGTGCCATTGCTAACCCATATGGTTCTGTGCCTGGAGGCCCCTAGTATAGCACATACAAGTGAAAAGGGCCAAATTTCCCCATATTATTTACTGCTACAGTACATACTTCCTACCCTAGATAATCTAGATCACATGTATTTAATGTGACTTCTAAGACCAAAGTTACTTAATGCTGCTCAGAGATGGCTTTTATTTCGCAATACCAGCATTTAAAAGTATTTTGTGTATTGCTTCTAATGTAGCTGCCAGTTTTGGTAAATATATATTCCAGTGGAAAAATTAAGCAGTGTAGACAGCAATGTAAAAAGCAGACTATAAAGTAGGCTTAAGAAAGACATCTCTAAGTGGGTTATCATCACATGGATATAAAACATAGAGAAGAGAAAATGCAATGCTGTTCATCAAAGCTATGATCGCTTATGTAAGGGTTGAACAAGGATAAGTACTTATGAATAATTCTTCTTTTGACTTCTAGTTGTCCTTTAAATACTTAAAATATGTTTTAGAAACAGATTGTGGAGCACTGGGATGAAAATGCATAGACTTGGGGAAAAGAATAAAGTATATCAAATTGAGCTGAAATCTTTATGAAAAACCATAATGAATGTTGGTAAACCTGATGCCTAAAGGAGCAGTGGTGGAGAAACTCTGTACAACAGTCTTCAAAGAACATGTGGGAGAAGGGAAGGCTTTGCAGGAAATAGGGGATGTGTCCTTTTGGGTGTTTATTTGCCCCTGGTGCTGTACCCTCAGCAGAGCCAGGAGGCTGCGTGGCTGTGCTGACAGCAGGCTGCTCAGCAGATGGAAGCATTACACTCAGATCCAGAGGGGAAAAGGATCTGCTGGTGCCAAAGCCTTGTTACCATGACACCTAATCTGGTTTAGAGAAATCTCTAGCAATTTGTAGCAAACTGTCTGAGAGGTGATAACCGGTTTAGATTTATGCAAGGAAATTCTCAGAGAAATTCTGAAGTCCTCAAGTGCCACACAAAGGATAACAAATATTGGAGGGCAGAAAAGAAAACCCATTCTAGGGAGGTTGCTTGGGCTTTTCAATCATAGCTGTAATGCTGTGCAAATGTTCATGCAGATGTCAGCACTCAGTCAGAAAGATAAGTAAGCAAAACTTGTGTTTGTTTAAAAGATAATTGGTGCTAGTGAAGTGCAGCATATTTTGTGCTTACCTGAGGCATGATTACCAGAATGGCAACTGGTCTTAATCTCCCAATATCAACAGAAGGAGCATTTGTTTCCTTAGCTAGCTTGTTCCACTTTGTATGTATTAATGGCCCATACCACTTATAAAAAATGTTGGGCTCATCTTTATTTAGGACTCCATCTTTGTGACATCTGCAAATTTTTCCACGGTGATTTTCTTTTTACTTCCATACCATTCCATGATGAGCCTCACTGAGGATGTATTGAAATCTTTCTGCTAGCTCTGAATCTGTGCACTGTTTGGGTTATTTGTGTTTTGTATCACCCCATCTCTATCAGGATGTCAAGGATGAAACACTGAATACAATGCTTGTTCTTTCATCAGATTCTTTATCTATTTTGCCTGAGGTGGACAAACTTTTTGTTTGTTTGTTTGTTTGTTTGTTTGCACAGATCTCCCCCAATATATTTGCATATTTTTAATGTCAGCACAACAGTTGCACTCCTCCAGTCTTTTGGAACTTCACACTACCTGCATTTAATGTTGTTAATGCCAAAATCTATCAAGAGGTAACAGTAGGCCAGAGCTACTCCACATTCTGCTTTTTCACAATTCTTGGGTGCAAATAATGCAGGTTGGCTTAGTAACAGTATCCCAAGAGATGCCTTTTTATCATCATCTGACTTATTTGCTAACTCGACCACAGTTCATCATCTTCATGTGACGTTGGAATATCATATTCCTTCCTCCAAATAGAAAAGAAAACTCTTTAGTACTTCTGCATTTTCTGCATTGTTGTTGACAGGTTTATAATTTCCTTTGACTAATGGGCCTTCTATGATAGCTAGGGTTTATTTTGTTCTTAATGCATGTCTAAAATTTCTACTTGCTGTCTTAACTTCACTCCCAACTTCCTCTTTTAGCAGATTTCTGCCATACGCTGGCAGTCGCCCACCCTGCGGCAGCTTGTCATGAAAACCTGTCTTTCAAGAGGTTTTTTTCAAAAAGAATCCTCTCAGGAAGGGGCTTCCTGGAAAAAAGGCCACTCACACACCACAGCAGGACCTGAGCTTCCTGCAACCCAGAAGGCAGCAGGGCTCAGTAATTGTTTGCTGAGGCCATCTGTACCGGTTTGGAGGGTTTTAGCTGTGGTGGAAACATTCCTGTGATAAGCAGTGCATGCTTGGGTTGAGGGGATTTGTGATGTTTTAGGATATTCATGAGTGAGCTGCCTGTGGGTGCTGCGGGTGCACTGACTGATCCCCTGATGGGCTGAGCATGTCTTCAGTGAGGAGCTACCCAAGGCTGTGATGTCCAGAAAGCCTTGAGGTCAGGCTGTGGGTTTGCCTGAGCCTGCCAGCTCTGAGAACGTGACACTCACCAGTCCCTGTGTCAGAGCACTGTGCAGAGGGGAGGCTTTGTGCACAGGCCACAGAGGTACAAAAAGGGGAGGAAATGGCCTGCCAGGAAATACACCCTGCCTTCAGCACAGTGGCAGAACCTGGGCTCGGTGTGGTTTGTAGAAATCAATAATACTGATTTGCAGTGGAGGGGAAAAGCTGGAGAGCACATGGACACATGGGAACTTTGGCTGCCTGAGCATGAGTGCCAAGTGCCATTGGAGGTGCTCTGAGCAGTGGGGCCGTGTCTGCAGCTGCAGCTCCAAGGACAGGACTGCCTCATGCAGCTCCTATTTCATAGCTGTCAGCTCCTTGGGAAAGCTCAGGATACCTCAAGGCATCTCAAATGACAAAAAAATGCAAATTGTTAGGCATTTGAATTAAGCCCATTGAGCAAGAGTCAGATTAATACACCATAATTGAGGAAGCTAAGTGGAGATACTTTATTTGCAAATGAAGCTTCCTTCATAACCAATGGAAATCTAGGGAATGCACCCTAGTAATTTGATAAAGAATAGGGAGGTGCATTTGGGGAAGCTGAGTTGCTCTTTGGAAATATTGTCCATTGGAATATGGGACACTTTTGCCTCAACAGAGGCACATTGTGGCTGCTCAGGTACCTCACCTGGCCCTGGCTGCTGCTCCTGGGGTGCAGGATGTGTGTTACAGCTGCCCTCCCTGTGCAGATGTCACTGATGCAGCATCTTAAATAATATTAGCCATTTATGTGTGCAACAGGAAAGCCAAAACCAAGCCCTAGAACTCCACTACAAAGGAGCATTACCCAGCTAGCTCACACAGCCACATCTTGGTTTTGGTGTATTAATCTGCAGCTGAATCTCACTTGCTGTGTTTGATGATTCCAAGACTCAGATATGTTGAAACAATTGTTATTTCCCAGCCTAAGGTCGTGCTTAGTTTGTTTGGGAAGGTAACATTTCCACTCTGCCTGCCAAAGTGTAGCTGCTGTGGCCACAGCTGTACGTGGTTTCTTTTTAACCTGTGCCGGATATGTCCTGGGCTCAGATGCTCTATTTGTGAAAGCAGAAAGTACCAGCAGCTTTCTGTCCTTTGCACCACTGAGCCCCACAGAGTCTTCACATGGTTTATGCCCATTAGTGACCACAGGGAGAGGAGAGCCTTGGCACACCCAGCAATGTGCACCATGGCCTGAAGCGAGGGAGGCACACTGATATCATCTGGGCCAGCAGCTGCAGCACTGTGTGATTGTCCCTTATAAATTACAGCTTCTGGCACCTCGGTTTTGCTGTGCTTTATTCCTGATGTGAAGAGATGTTTTGCAAGAGGAGAAAGAGGAAATTGCAAAGACTTTCCCAGGCACCAGTCTGTTCCCATCAGAAACAGAGTTGTTCTACTTCTGCAAACACATCGGCTCTCATCAAGGCAAAATTCTCTCCACTTTCCTGGAGGAGAAAATCACTGGAAATGCTTTGTGGCATCAGTGAGTTTTGTGTGAGAGAAACAGAGGAGAAATCCCTTCTTTTTCTCAGCCATTCAACATGTCACCAGATAATTCTGCCCTGATGCACAGGAGAAGATTCAGCTATGAATGGGGCTGAATAATAATTTGAATATATCTGTCAGGGGAAGATTTCAAATTGCTTTATAAACAGCAAGAAAGTAAGTTTCATAACACTTGGTGATGTAAAGCAAGGTGAAGGAAAATTCATATCATGCTGAAAATATGTGGTTGGCTCAATTTTGAAAAATATAGGCCTTGGAAAAATAAATGAGCTGCCTTATCATTGTACTAAGAGCAGAAATAACTATAATATTAAAAAATAGAGAAAGAAACAAAATAAACACTGTTTACAAATTAGAGGTTAGAACAGCTCGAGCTCTTCAGATTTTTGGCAGCAGGAATGAGAGCTTGCAGGCAAAGACAATTTTATGCTGCACTGAAACTTTTGGTACCTTGTTTCACTGGTGGTTGGGTAGCCCACATGTTTTCTAAAAGTCTTCCTATAGACTTCCAGTTTTTCAATTAACTGTATGCTTTGTGAATACCATTTTTTCTAACCATTATTACCTCCTCTTGATATGCAGATAAATATTATAACAGAGCTGACTGATAGGCTTCAAAATCAGATTGCCATAATTCCTCCTATATTCATTCCTACTGCACACTGCAATGTTTCACAGTGCATGGTCCTGGCCTCAGCTCTGGTCTGTAACTCCATGGCATCTCCTGTGCTTGCTTATACTGATCCATCCTATATCATATTTATTTCTGCCTTAAGATTATGTGGGGCATGGGTATAACTCATTGTTTAAATAACTTTGTTTCTGGCAAACCATCATGTTCATTTATGGATAGTAAAATTACCAAGAGATGAGTCACAGACAATGCCACCCATGTCTCTCCCGTTTCCTCATTCTCAGTTCAAGATATTTTCATTAGGACTGATACAGTTTGATGTTTAAACTTCTCTTGAAAATGCTTTATTTGGGATACGTTCTTCAATCTAAAGTGGGGAGCTGGGCTCTGGAGTCATCTGTACCGTGTCTGTGACAGAGTGTGTGCTCTTCAGAGCTGGACTGCAGGGTACCAGACAGCTTCCCCAAGGAGACAGCACTCCTTTGTTCAGTTCTGGCTGCGTTCTTGGCTTATTAATTGAATTCTTGGCACAGTTGTTGGACAGATGTCCACAGCGGTCACAATCACAAGACTGTTGTGGGTCTTCTGGTTGTTAGGTTTGGTTTCTAAGGAGCTTTCAGCCCCATTTTCATTGTCTGTGCCCTTTTGAGAAATAGCTGTCCTCTCCACCACCTTTCTGAAGGGTGAGGCAATTTTCTACATAGTTCTCTCTCGTCCTGATAGCACTGCTATGTCACAATAATTCAGTTATATCAAATCCACAAATATTTTTTATTTAACCATTGGAGAGAAGGTAAAAAAAAAATAGAGGTGCTGTTTCTGCTGGGTTTTTACTGTTTATATTAGCTTCACCTGAGTCCTGCAGGAAGTCCCAGCAAAATTCATGGTGAATGTACCAGGCAATGGATTGAGCCTGAGGAAATATGACACAATGACTAAGGTGCCAAGAGCCAAACTACAGTTCAACAAGTGACTGCAGAGAAATCAGCTGAGGCATTCCCATAATGACAAGGAAACAATCTGTATAACATATTTTAAGAGCAGTGATGTATAATGTAATAATATTTTTATTGTTCCTATGGAAGGTCCATCTAGCCCAGTATTTGTTTTCTTCAAAACCTTCAAAGTGGTGAATGTACTGGAGGGAGAAGTTTTATATTTTTTCAATTGATGATGTGTTTTCCTGTTTCAGGTTTTCCTAGGCTCACTTGAAACCTGACTGAACTCCTAACATCCACAGCATCCTGAAACAAGGAGATCTACAGCTTAATCACACAATCACCACATTTTGTGGCATTTTCCTCTGCCTCTTTTTGCAGTGGAGTATCTTGCACTAAAAGTGCTGTGAAGCCTGATGGATTCGTACTATGGCATGAAGCTGTTCTCAAATTTGTTCTTGGTTCCCTTGCTGATAATCACTAAATGTTCTGTTTGCAGTTTTACTATTGCTGAGTATTGAAGTGCCAGCTTTTTGGAACTCTTACAACCCAAGCTCTCATTCCTCAGTAGTAACAACCAGCTCAGGGCCCCTTTTATTTGCTGTTAGGAAGATTTTTGCAATTATGTGCTCTGCATTTCAGCTTGCTCTGTTGCTCAGTATTATTAAGTCTCTCCCCACACCCAGCATTTATCTTTACTACCCCAAGTAACTCAGTATCAGCACATTTTTCATCTCCCTTCTCACAGCAAATTTTGCATTATAGTACTTTTGTTATGTTGTTTATGACTATGTTGAACAGCTTTAATGCCATGCCAGTCCCCAAGGAAGGAAAATGCCTTTCTTCACAGTGAAAACTCTGTTTAAATCCTGCCTTCTTTTTTCCCATCTTCTTGCCATTTTTTGGATATTGGTGGTCGGTTTCTTGAAAAGTCTTGAAAAGTAACAGCACTGAAGGTGTTTTAGAAATCTGAATAGGCTGTATGTGCTGGATGTCCCTTTCCACATACTCAGTGACTCCTTCAGGGAACTCCAGCAGATTTACTTGTGAGGCATAAGTCTTCTTTCTAAGAACTATGCCTGCTCCTTCATAATACATTATTGTCTCTCCTAATTGTTTTACTACACTCTTTATTAATTCACTCTGGTCCAGATACCATGCCTGTAGAACCCTAACTTTTGGAACAATTAAAGAAAAATCACAATCACATTTATCTTTCTCTTCTCGGAAAAAAATGCTGCTTTTAAGCTGAAGGTTATACACCACAGTTTGACTACATTACCTTAGAACTCCTGAGAAAGGAGGTGAAAGGGTCTTGCATGGGAACTTCCCCAACTCTCTTAGAGAAGTAAGATATTTATTCAGCTTTTCTGTAATGCTGTTGTATGATCTTATCTGCTCTGAGGCTTACTTTAAACTTCAATCACATATTGACTCTACTGGTTCCCTGCTTTGCTTCCTGAACTTGATGCATTTGGAAAAGGATTTACTATCAATTTCTATACTTCCTGCAAGTTGCTTTTAAACAACAGTTCTGGCACATCTTACTTTACTTTTAGTCTTTTAAAATTCATTATTATGTATGTATTTGCATATGCATTGGGTTTTAAAGGACACAGTGATAGATTCCACATCCTTACAGAATGTGAAATATCTGCTCAGGTTTGCTCAGTTCAAATGAAGGATTGCAGTGAGGAAGCCTGCCAGGAAGATGCTAAAAGCAGTGTTAAAGAGAGTTAAAGTCTTCATGTTAACAAGAGTTTAAAGGTAATTGTGGGAGCAACAAGGCAAACATAGCCCACATATAAAGAAGGATTTGAGAAATGGCATGAGGGTATCATTAAGCTCAAAGGGCAGGATGAGGTGTCCTGTTGTTAGGGAGCAAAGCTGAAAACTGCCAGCTTTCCCTGGAAATACTTGCCAGCCACACCAGCAACTTCAGCTCCCTCCACCAGGCAGAAGCCTGCAGGAGCTCCACACTTCTCACACAAGAAAGGTTTTGATGCTGCTGCAGCCTTCCAGCCCTGGGATGCTGCTTCTTTTGTTGTGCCCAAATTAAAGCTTGCTCCTGAGACATGTCTGCTTTCACATTCTTCTAATGATGATTTCATACCTCAATCCTCCTACGTGGTACTGAAACCTGTGGCCACCAAGCTTGCTGGTGTTCCTGCCTCTCTAAACGAGTCTGCAGCTGGAGAGCTCTGAAAGGCTCGATTGCCGCGCTGGGTTTGATGTCTTGCCCTCCACTCTTCTTGGTGGGAGCCATCTTAAAAAGGCTGTAGTTCTGTGAGTAGTAATTTCCTTCTGGAAACTTCTCAGCCATGTAAGTTACATGGCTTTGAGAAGATGAAAATGTTGTTAGTCACTAGAGCAGACTGGAATTGTTCTGATGATTTCCGTTACCGAGCACTTCACTGCAGCAGCCTGGAAGGAGTAGGAGGAGATCACAGCACAGAGCACTCAAATCATGAATTGCATGTTGCAGGTTTAGCTGGGGGTTATTTGGGATTCTCTGCCCCTGCAGCTGAGCCTATCTTCCATTTGCTCAGTTTCAAAAGTGAAAAAAACAGCACTTTACCTTGAGACGTGTTTCACTGCCACTAAAAATTTGGTGTTTACAGTCATTCCAATTATATGCTTAGTGTGAGACTGGTTGCATTTTGGATTTTAAGGAAATGTTCCTTTGGAACTCATGATGGAAACTGATGTTTCTCACTGGGCTTGCCAGAACACAGGTTAGCAGATGAGCTCATGTGGGAAAAGTTGATACTTTGTGCTAACAAGGGCAGGCAAGTTAAGGAAAATACATTCTTCTCGTCTCAATAATGGCCTTCTCCTCACTTAATAAGTATAATCACAAGGATTGAAAATCCCAGCTATCCACAGTGTGGTTATTTCCTCTGAAAACAAGGTAGGTGTCAGATTACTTCCTTGGAATTTTTACAAAACCCTGTTTTTCAGACATTGTCCATGTTCTTTCTAGATATTTCATGGAACTGCAAAACACATTAGTTAAATGGGCATCCCTGGGTTTCCCATCACAGATCTCAGTCGTGTAGATGCCAAACCCAAATTGTAGCTGCTCCCACACAAGCACACTGAGAGGCAGGCAGGAGAGAGTGTTGTTTGCTGCATAGAGGAGTGATACAATCTGCTTGCAAGTGCAGCACAGCAAAAAAGAAATGGAATAATCTGTGATGCCAGGGACAGCCATGACCGCAGACAGATCACTTTACCCTTGTCCTGCACATCAGCAGCTCTGTAATACTGAAGACAAGGAGGGATGTACAAGCTGTCAGCCAAATATGTTGAAGTATTAGTGAGTTTATTTCCTTAAAGCTTCATCCAGAAAGCGTGACAGAAATAGCAAAATGCCTTCAGGAAGCCTTGCTTTTTCTGGCATGCTTCCTCCATCCATAATGGATTGTTCTGTCTCTACAGGGATACAGTTGGGTCCTGGAATTGGTTATGTAACAAATTAATTGCAGTATTTGTCAGCATTAGAAAACAACAACAAAAAAAGCCAAGAAGGAAGTTGTATTTCTACAAAAGTTTTGGTAAAAGTCCTATAAACACAACAGCATATTGCTAATGAAAACATTTGCTCTTTTTCACATCTCTTTATCTTTGGAATTTAAATGTTTTTCAAGTTTGTCTGGCAATTCCAGTGAACAAACAAAGAAAAGTACCCTCTTTGTACCTAAATATATTGTCATTTTAATGCATGCCTGTTGAGCAGAGGGTCAGAATCCTTTTACCTCTTGGAGCAGGGAAGAAGCATGCCATTATTGATGTGTACTGCTCTGTTACTGAGAGGCCCCTTTAGGGCCCCTTGATCGTGTCTCTGGAGCCAGACTTGTCTGCATTCCCATGGGGGAGCTGCTAAAAGAAAGAGCAGCAAGGAAAATCCAAAATGAGCACAATTCTGGGGCAAACAACAGCATGAGAAATGCCTGAGCATATTTAAAGGCTTAGGTGTGTTGTACATTCAAACAGGTAACCCAGTCCTGAATCCCACAGTCAGGACTCCAGCTTTTAATCTGTCACTTCTGTATTTCTGTCATTCTCTGATGTTTTTCAAGCACAGTACAGGTATCTGAAATTTGACACAAACACTTTCATTCCTTGAGACTGAGCATGTTTTTGTGCCTTTTTTTTTTTTTTTTTTTTTTTTTTTTTTTTCAGGGTAATTGGCAGAATACAAATAACCAAAACAAAAATCCCCAAGCACCCTGTTCTTATTCCCACCCCAAGTTTGCACTTTGGATGGTGCCTGGTTTGGTGCAGACAGCTTAGACTGGGCTCCTTATGACTCCTTGTGCCATATGGCTGAACAAAAAGCAAGGAAAGAAACTCTCCTGGTGCAGCTGGAGCTCAAAGTGTGTAGTGAACCATCACAAGGGGGAAATCAGGTATAAACAGAGATTGTGCAAGAAACAAAAAGACTGATGGCCACAGGCAAAATGTGTCTCAAGGCCAGGAAGTGAGACTTGCCAAGTGTCAGCTAAATTAGACATGGGAAGACAATTATAACAAATAAACCAAGGCTTTGCAAGCATGTTAAAAAAAAAAAAAAAAAAAAGAGAACCAGGAAGGAGGAAGCAAAGCCACAAAGCATTGAGGGACAGTGTCTTTCTCAGAATTCTGGGTGAGCTCATTAATGAACTCACGAATAAGTATTTTCATAAGTCTGTTAGATTTGGAGTCTAGTTCAGCTAAAAATTACATTCTATTTTTCATAATGAGGGTTATGCAAATTCTGTATTCTGGAAGAATGGAGGGGAAAGCAGTATCAGAACTACAGTCCCTTCAATCTGATTTGCCATATGCAAATTTGAAGAAACAAAGACTATGAAGATGTTGAGATAAATGAGATAAACCAGATTTTTTCCCTGATAGTAGACCATGTCAGGCTAACCTGACCATTCCCTTTGACAAGAACATTATGGGTTATATTTACTGAAAAAATTGGGTTGGAATGTTTCCCCACAACAGCAGATTATTGTAATTCAAAATAATTGGATGGCTTCAATGACCACCAAACCTGCCAGAGGTCAAGAAGCATTCAAGCAATGTTCTCAAGCACATGGTGTGATTTTTGAGATATTCCTGTGCAGAGCCAGGAGTTGGACTCCATGATTCTTGTTTAGGTCCCTTCCAACTCAGGATATTCTATGATTCCATAATTTCAAGAGTATGTATTATGTGGACTGATAAAAGCTTCATATTCAAGTAATGAGTTTATTAGTTTGAGACAATTGAGAAGGAGCAAACTCATAAAATAGCTGTGATTTCCTGATATTACACAAGTGTGATCCTAAAAACTACTGGGCACAGCTTTTCCAGGAGGAAGGAGCAAGCCTCCAAGTTCTCCCAGGCGGATCCCTGCATGCAAATTGGGTCACACAGAAAGCTTGGCTTTTTCAGAAACAAAGTTCAACTCAGAAAAGGAGACGGGCTGTTACCTTGTAACAGTTTGTATCAGGGTTAGGCTTTGGTTTGTGGGTGGGGAATATTTTCCTTGTGCAGGACAGAGTGTGCCTTTCCAGCACGTTTGGCAGCCCCCTCGTTAGCATGCTCTGCTATCCAGTAATAACACACACAGTCATTTTAATCACGGGCTGTACCCTATAAAATGAAATCACAGGGCAAGTTCAGCCAACAAAGTGAAGGTTCCCCACACCTGCTTCAGCTTAATGCACTAATCTGCCTTCTCTGGAGACAGAAACTTCTGGGTTTAGTCAGGCAGGAAAATAAACGCTGTAGTTTCCACCAACAGTCAGGATGTTCTGACACAGAACTCCCACCAAAATCGGTGGAACAGCTACATTCAGACAGCTTTCCTGGTTGTGGTCTTCCTATGGGACTTGTGTTACCCAGCCTGCCCACGGCTGTGCACAGCTCTCAGCCCTTGTGCAACAGAAACCCGAGGCTGCTGTTGGCTGCAGCTGAGAGAAAGCTTAAGAAAATTCACTTTCCTTAGGCCCTGCCAGTGCAATGCCTTCTTCATCCTCAGAAATGATTTTTCTGTTTACATTGAGGCTCCTTCACATCCAATAGCAGGTGTTAACAGCACCGTGTTTATGTTACAAATCAATCAAAGGTCATCACCAAACCCCATTTCCAGCTTGGGTCAGTCCCTGTTGTACTTTAAACATGGGGATTTTCATTTCACAGACCAAGACCCCTCTCTGTTGTATTCAGAAGAGGGATTCTCTTTGCTACTTCGTACTACAAAGTTCTGTGAATGACAAAGAGAAATACAAATAAATAGCATTGACAGGAAATATTGCACCACCACCTTATTTTCTGACCACAGAAACTACTCTGGTACCACCATAAAGGTCAAAAGCTTTAAAACTAGTTTGAAGTATAAGCTGTGTAATCACTAAAGAAATCTGCTGCTTTTTACTCAAACAAGCCTCAGAATGATAAACAGATCAATATTATAGTAATACTGCCTTATTGAGTGCTCTCTTTTAAGTTATATTTTTGTTACAAAAGTAAATAGAGTTAAAACTGATCACTTTGTACTTCTCAGAATAGTAATTATTTAATAGTAATCATTTAAATTTAATAGCAATCATTTTTACAAGGCAAAACCCACATTTTAAGTTGTGGAACACTTTTAAATAGGTTTTTCGTATGTTTTCTTATTTTGCTTCTGCATACTTTTAAATGTAATTTTGATTTTTCACACCTCTGCTCATATCACAGAATAAGCTGAGTTGGAAGAATCATCAAGTGCAGCTCCTGGCCCTGCACAGGAGCATCCCCACAGATCACACCACGGGTCCAAGAGCATTGTCCAAATGCTTCTTGAACTCTGTCAGGCTTGGGGCTGTGACCACTGCCCTGGGGAGCCTGTTCCAGTGCCAACCACCCCCTGGGTGAGGAACCTTTTTCTAATATCTATCATAAACTTCCCCTGACACTAAATGATTTTCAATTTTGGGACTAAAAACCACATAAAATTTAAAAAACCAACCCCCAAACTCTTCTTTTTTTTAACCTACAACTCCTTCCGTCCCCCTCCTCAAACATCTGAGAAGTAATAAACAGCAAATGGAAAAACAAACAAAAGCCCCCAAAAATTTAAAATTTTGAATTATATACTGTACTATAACTTTAGATATACTTCTACATCTAAAATTAACATTTAACATGTTAATTTAACGGCAGCCAGTGCCTGCATGGGGTTCCCGATGGACACAGGGCACACAGGGCAGTGCCTGCATGGGGTTCCCGATGGACACAGGGCACACGGGGCAGTGCCTGCATGGGGTTCCCGATGGACACAGGACACTGGCAAAGGAATGTCCCGTTTGTGGCTGTGCTACAGGCTCCTTTCTCCCTCCCCCTGGTGACTTCCAGGCAGGCACCTGTGCCAGACCCTGCTGCCAGTCAGATAAAAGCCGCTCCCCATGTCACGTCCTCTGGGGCTGCAGCTTCTGGCGGTGGTGGAGTCACGGTCCCTGAGGTGTTTAGGGGAAGACTACGCGGCCCTCAGTGCCCTGGTCTGGTTGCCTTGGCGGTGTTCGGTCACGGGTTTGGCCGGATGGTCTGGATTCGGTGGTGCTGTGCCAGGCGCACAGACCCGAGCAGTGGCCGCCGGCAGCGTTCAGCACACGCAGCGCCGGCAGAGCCGAGCGGTGGCTGGGCTGGGGCTGGGGCTGAGGCCGGACCCCGCAGAGCCCCGCAGAGCCCCGGCAGGGGCGGCGCTCCAGCGGCGGCTCCCACGGGCGGTGCCGGCGGGGCGGGGCGGGGCCGGGAGCGGAGGCCGGGCCGGGCCCGGCAGGTGAAGGAAGGGGCGGGCGCGGGGCGCGTTGCCCGCAGCGGGGATGAGCGGTCGGCGCGGCTGCCCGCGGAGCTGAGCCGGAGCTGAGCGCCCTGCGCCGGCGGGAACGGGGGTGGGAGGGATCCCCCGGTGCCCGCGGCTCCCCCGGTGCCCGCGGCTCCCCCGGTGCCCGCGGCTCTCCCGGTGCCCCCGGCTCCCGGCCCTCTCCCCTCTCCCCGCCGCGGCGCTGCTGGAGGGCGCCGGGAAACTCCTCGGGTGAGTCACGGGAGCCCCGGGAAGCGCCGGGCCGGCCCTCGCCGAGCCCCGGTGCCGGGCGGGAAAAGGCGCGGGGCTGGCGGCCCCCGGAGCCGCCGCCCGGGTTCCCTGGGGAGGTTCCCGCGGCTCTGGGGGAACTGCGGGAAGACACGAGGTGTCCTCTGCTCCATGCGTTCGACGCCTTCAGTTCGGTGCCGCTTTGCTGACCTGCAGGTGGGAGGTGGGATGGAGGAAAGTCCTCCTGCTTTGCTGACCTGCAGGTGGGAGGTGGGATGGAGGAAAGTCCTCCTGCTTTGCTGACCTGCAGGCGTGAGCCCGCCCGTCCGGAGAGGAAAAGCTCTTCTGGGGGCAGAAGAAAGGTGTAGGTGCTTTCCTTTGGGAAGGGATGAATGAAGGAGCTGTATTGCCCACTTGTGTTGAGCTGTGGCTTTGGTGCTGAGTTGGGAGCATCAGGATTCATTTCCTAGCACGTTTCGGATGAGGCAAGACTTTTTGTAGTTGAAACATAGGGTACGAATGCATTGTGCAGCATTTTCTTTAGTGTTACTATCTACTTTAATCTCGTCTGCCCCCTCTTTACTTGGGTCGCATCTGTCACTTCAGTCCAGGTATGAAGTTCGTGTCTATCTGCAGGTGTAGGTGCTGTGCCGCTGGGAGCAGTAGAGAGTGAGGACACCTGGCATGCACTTATTTAATTTGTCAACTTTTATCCTTCAATGACCAGTGCAAATTGGATATGTTAGCCCAAATGAGTTGGGATGGTGGATAAATGTTTCCCCTCCTACAGGGGAGGTCTTATCTGCTAGGACCATTTTCTGGAGTCTTGATGCTGATAAGGCACAGGGGCGTAGTGGGACTGAACCAGCCTTGCTCTGTGTCTAAATTCATCATTACAGGTGCAGTAGTTCCTGAGTGCATGTCACAGTCTCCTGCTGATATGTGCTTGGTCTGGCTGTGCATTGAAGTTTTCTCTTGGAAATTAGTTGCATTAAGCTGCTATGTTTCTTACTACAAGAAGCAATTGTCCACTTTTTCTCTGCTCTAAGGGTTAGCATGTCACAGTTTATGAATTAAATTTAGACCTGAATAATTATACACCTCTTCTGTTTATTTTTGGTTGTATTTGTACAGGAAATATCGAGCCGAAGCCTCTCTTGTTTATTTCCTTCATGCACCTCTTTCACGCTTTAGACAAAAGCAGAATTAACTTGCTATTTTTCTTCTAGGCATAACATATTTATTTCCCTTCCTGTTGCAGTATTTCACACCCATCTTGGTGTTGCAGGAGAGCTGATTAATACATACCCTTTGCCAATATTCCATTATTGAGGAGTCAGTACTGGGTCAGCTTAGTGGTGGGTTAAATACTACTTCCTATTTGTAATTTTCTTGTTTTAAAAATCTCAGCTTTCCATAAACTTTTCCACAAAGCATGACAACTTCATCTTAAAAGGTCCAGAAAATAAAGAGCTTTTTAGAAAAAAAGTGATAAAGGAGGGAGATGCAGAGATGACAGTTCTGGAAAGGGTTAAAGGGTTTGAAGTTATCAAAGCAGTAAGAATGAACACACCAAGATAAGTTCTTGCAGAAACCTGGGCAGGGCTGTCTGAGCCAGAATTCCTGTGTTTGAGGCCAGTCTGAGCAGCTGACTGAATCTGTAAACTCCTGCAGATGGATGAACCCCTTGTACTTTGAAGGCCAGATTTCCAAACTAATATTGTTGCAAAAAAAATTAGCTTGCCTACAAAAAATGTGAAATAGGGGGCATACAAATTCTCCTTGTGCAATTTCTTAAATGGATGTGAAGCAGTCTCCTTTGACAGAGAACCAAACATGGCAGCCACGTTGGTAATGATGCTAAGTAGAAATGGAAATGCCTTAAGTGTTACCTTCTTTACAGCACCAAAACACAAGCATGGGTGACCAAAAGGCACATGGATATTTGTCATTTTACCTGTAGGAAAAGTGCCTCTGACACTCAATCCTGGTGGTTGTAGTGTTGCTCTGTGCCCCACAGCCCTTAGGTTGCTGGTGCATTTGTTGCTCTGCATTACAAGATTGCAGGAATAGAGAGGTGTGTGTGTTTTTACCTGACAACACTGACTTTGTGTGGGTGCATCTTCCAGCCTGTTTGGCATGGGATGTTAGGCCATGGGTAGATTTTACTTTTGTCAGACTCTCCAACAGCTTCATAAGTTGTTTGGAATGTGCAGCATTGTGCAAGCATTGTGTCCATTAATTGTTTTGGGCTTAAGCCCTGATCTTAAAAATACTTGCAGATGTAAGTAACTCTGCTATTTGTAAACTTTTAGTTTGTGTTACTGAAGGATCAGGATCTTGGCTTGTTTGCTGCTTCTACTGGACCTTGCAGGAATGTTCATAGAAGCTCAGAATCTCAGTAGCATTCATTAATAGTTCTGTCAGGAATGGTGAGGACTCCTGACAGCTACCAGGCTGCAGCCAGGATAAATTGGTTTTGTTTAGATTTAAAAATATTAGTTGATACAATGATTCTTCCATGATGTGTTTTGTATTCTAATAGGGATTTTTTTATGGAAGGGAGAAAAGAACCTCTTTGATGTTTATTCCTCTCTTGTGTAGCTAAGCATTCTTCTGGCCTTTTTTTTTTTAAGGTAATCTTACTCCATGAAGGCATTTCCTCATAACATTTTTTCACTATTGCCTTGGAACCTGTACTGCAGTGGAGCAGTGTTGGGAAGGGAGTTTGAGAGTGTAGAAATCAGGGGGATTTAAGGCAGCCTCAAAGGTAATCTGAGGCTGACTCATTTCTGTAAATGTAGCACTAAAGGAAATGTGTATTTCTTACACTTATCACATGTACATATGTCACTGTCTGTTCCTCCAAAATTTATGAACCATTGCTAACTCTTGTTAATCAGCACCCCTCTCCTCCTATCAGCACTGCTTGCTTCATGCTGGAATGACTGAGTGAGTTATGCCTTTTGTGATACGTTGAGGGGAGAATTGAAGGCCCTGAAGTTTTGATCAGCATAACTACCCTGGGTATGGTTGTTAACTTTAGGAATTATTTATCATGGTTTATATGACATATTTTATATGTATCTCTGGTTTTCTTGCCTCAGGTGACTAGACTAGAGCACACAGCAGAATTTCTCTACACTGTGCTTTTTAAGAGCAATATAGTGGCTACAGTATTTCTCCAAGATCTGTTTGAAGTTTTTTTCAATCTTGTCTCTTCTTCATATGCTTCTATGTTGAATTTCTTATTTTTTCCTTACAAAGAAAGGGAATCCAAGAGTCTACATTTCATCCCACACATGCAGGAATTTGAAAACAATTTTTCTTGAGATAAGGCATTAATTTAAAGCAAGGCAATAGTTACAGGAGAATGCAGGGACATGAATTCCTATGGAAACAAACCTAAATGTTGTTCTCCCTCTCTTGCAGCATACCAGCATAACTGAAATAATCTATTTATTTTGTTTGTGTGCCAGCTCATTTCCTATAATGACTGAGTTCTTATCTCTTCCAAGGTGGTTTTACTGCAGCAGTTATACATATCTGAATATCTTTGGCAGAAAGATACTTCAGGATGATGTACAGTGCAGAGAAAGAATTACAATCACTCAGAAATCAATACTTGGCAATACTTATGGCTTCAGCTCCTGCAGACTGTGATTTTAGGAGCAGAGAAGGGAACAGCTTGCATGCCTATTGAGAGGATTCCTCTTGTGGCTTTTTGCTGTAGTCATGGGCTGGTTTAACCAGGCTAATTCAGGGACACCTAATGTCCCTGCTAGGGCTCTTTCTAAAGTACTTCTGACAAATCTTAACTTCATGGAAAGTGAACCTTCTGGATCTGTCTCCTAAAACAGCTGTAAAGAACTGAGCTAGATAGATGGTATGAAACAAATAAGTGGGGCTAAATTTAGGAATAGCTGCTTGCTGAATTTTGTTGCTGGATTAATTTCATGTCTGTAGTTGCCCTGAGGTAGGGGAAGTACACTTTTGCTTCCTTATCATCTTTTCTTTCTGGAAAAGCCACAGGTAAAACTTCAAGTGGTCCAGGGAACACTTGTTTTCATTCTCTTGATGTTTGAAAAGTCTCACTGTTCAGCTGGTTATGGTTAAAGCTTTCTGGATTTTTATTTTCTCTATGTGAAGTTATAACATCAGCTGACAACATGAATATCATTAATCATGTATGGTCAGAATCACTTGCACCCTAATGGAACAGTAGGTACATTTGAATCATTAGATCTGCTCTGTCTTCTAGAAAATGCATGTGTCTCTAACTCCAACCCAGCTCTTTAGTGTTAATTTGGCAAAGAAGAAATTTCCCAATTCAAACTGGCTTTATACTCTTACATTTTTAAAAGGTAAACACTTTGCTCTTAGTTAAATTTTGCTCTACAACTCTGCACTTACTTAGAAAAACACAAAATTTGGTTTGGTCATGGTTCACCACTTCCTTGGATCTCTTAGGGCAGGAATACAGGAGTTTGGGGTTCTTTTCTTTATATTTTGACTGACTGATTTATGTGGAGATGCTCCTATATATGGTAGTGTGTGAGCACTTAAGGATGCCTTTGTTAATTCCTGATTATTCCTCATTACTCAAAGTGGATTTAGGTGCCTACAGAGACTTTCACTCTCTTATTAAGGATTTAGAAAAATTAGTACCTACACATACATTCAAGGTCACTTAATAAAAACTTTAGAGTGCTCCTTGTAAACAGATTAGGGCTTTTGTTGCTTGATGTAGTAGATATTTGCAACTAAACTTTGTTAATTTGTACAATATCTTGACATGAGCATGCACAAAGGACTTGTGTAAAACTCTTCTTTGAAATTCTTGATTCTTTCAGTGCAGGGACTGTATTGCAATCCCCAACCAGGAAAATTCTTGAACATGTTTAACCAAGACTCTTATTTTGTTATCCCTTCAGCTTTGCTAAATAAATGAGTGCTAGGAGAAAGTCAGATTTCTGCCTTTAATCATGAACTCTCTTGTAAGGACTCTTCAAACAGGAAATCTTTCATGCCAGATGTTTTCCTCTAAATGTGAAAATGGAATTTCTATTGGAGCTCATATGGGAGCAACAGCTTAGTGAAGTATCAGTCTTCATTTAAAATAAAAATCTGATAGCTATGCTGAGTACTATTTAACCTCTTTTGGGGAGTACAAAACCCCTGAAATTTTAGAATTTCTGTTGTTGCTGGCAGAAGCACTGCACAAATATGCAAAGATCATGAATGAGATCCCTAGGAAGAAAACATTTACTGTTTTTTTTCTTCCCATGTGCCTGTACTGTATGTTTAAGCCTTTCCTCTAATGGGAAGGATAGCATGCAGCTTTAAAAAACCAGAAACTAAAATCCCTCATCATTGTAGCTAGGGCCTTAAAAGAAGCAGAGGAGAAGCAGTAATATGTACACCAAAAATTTACTTAAATATGCAGTTCTGAGAGTTGGCTTTTAGTGTTTTGTGTTCTGCTTACTCTCCTGTCTTAACTGATTTGTCATTTTTCAGCACCTGGCTTAAGACTGGTTACCAAGTTCCAGTTAAGTGATTAGTCCCAACTTGCTGTAGGAAAACAACCTGCATTTGGAGTTGGAATGATATTCCTCATTCTTGCTTCTGGCAGTACCTGGAAAGAAAGGGCTGGGAGGCAGTGGCACCTGTGTGCATGTCTGGAACTGTTGCTGCCTCAGAGATCTTTCTTTGTCCAAGTGTTGACAAAAGAGGGAGGATGGGAAGTGTGCTGCAAGACTCATCATGAAAGGTGATTTGTACATAACAGACATGACTAAAGGCAAAAGATTTCTCATTTTGAAGTGTAGCCAAGTAAATGAGAGAAGAGCAAATTGTACAAGGAAGTAGGAGAATTTAGTATCCCTAAGCTTTGTATTTGTATGGTCAAGGAAATGAAACCAAGCCATACTGGGTGGTGGAAATAGAGTCTCAATGAATGGGTTCTCTCTCTTGAAGGACAAGAATGTGAATTCATATTGGACTTTAGTGCACTGAACTCCATTGTTATTCAGTGTAAATATACTTTCTCATTGTTCAGGTTAGCCAGCCAGAACTGCACCATTTGGTGTAATTCTGCTGTAATAGATAGAAATAAGGTCAGGTCTAGTTTAGCTGGCAGTATTCCTATTTAGGTGAACCATGAACCTGTGCTGTGCAACTTAATAATTAATTATCAAACCAAAGCAAAGCTTAATTCTGAATGCTCTTCATGTGAAATGACTGCTTCATCTTTTTTTATCATTGAGTTTTTCGTTTAAAGATACGCAAAGTAAAAACCAGGAACCCTTGGAGAAGGGAAATCTTAGTTAACATGTCACTTCCCACTTCCATGTTCAGTTCTTCCCCAGACAAATAAGCTTCCTACTCTCCAGCAGGGCTTTACTCTGCTGAAATCAGTCACTGAGATGGCTTTGTCTTTACTAATGCAGCACTTCAGGGCAACATCTCAGATCCTGAAATATATTTCAATAAGTGTAAAAGCATGTTTTACCAATTTTCATTTTTCATGTAATAAGGGCTTAGTAATGAAAAAGGAAGAAGAGAGGTGGAAGTAGAGTGTTGTGAATACCTGGGTGCTGTCTGGTGAAACTTATCTTGTAAGACAAAAAAATAGTGGTTTTATTTCCTTGTTCTAATTTTAGCTCAAGATACTGTAGTGGTAGACATTAATCATCATTCTGGAAACAGTAGTTTTTGCAAATAAAGATTTTTTTAAAAATACTCATAGAATTAGCAGTTAGATTTTTATTTGTGTTTTTTTTCAATATCTTCATGGTAATCTTATTGCAAGGTGAAAATCTCTTTGAAATGGTCCTTCATCTCATGTTTTATTAGCTCTTACATGATTCTACAAGACTTACCATACTTCTAAACCTCAGCTGGGGTGACTGACAATCTCTCTATTGGCATATTTGTTAAACTTGTTAAAACTCTACTATAAAGTAAAAAGTTTTGGTTTAAATTCCACCTCAAACTCTACCTAGTTCCCCTTAACTTCATCAGAAGTTGCATGTGTCCAAGTGCTGAGGTTGGTGTTCAAACCAGACCATGGTTCAGAGCTAGTTCCTGCACCAAGCAGCAGAGGCTTAGATTGTTATTCTCTAATCTTGTGACAACCCTAAACTAAACTACTAAAAACTAAAAAGAGTACTACTAAACTAAAAAGAGTAAATCATTACCTTGATGTTGCTTAAGAGTAATTCTATTACAACACATCACATAATTGTTTGTTTCTCCTAGACCAAGCTGGAGCTCTGAAGAGACTTTGGTTCAATGCGTGAGGACTGCAGGACAGTTATTTCCTCCAGTGGAGCATCTCTTATCTCAGAGTGCTGTGGTATGGCTGAGCACTGGCTTTGCATTTCATGAAGTGTAATGTCTCCTAAACTTTTTACACAGACCTGTGGTTGCACTGTTTTCACCAAGTATGTGTGCTGAAGCCAGCTTCTGGTATTTCCTTGCACTAATAAAACTGTACACCTTAGACCCCTAAGCTCATGTAAGAGCTCCCCATCTTTTCTTCTGTTCTAATTTGTACCTATTCCTGGAAGGATTAGCTTTTTTTTCTATTTTTTTTTTCCTGACAATGATGTAAAGAGAAATTTAGCACAAAGAAACCTGGACTATGAACCTACAGGTCCTACTGGCAGATGAAAAGCTTATAATTAGCTAATTCAAAACTGATCTGTAAGCTTGACTAATCAAAATAAGGTACTTTGAACTATGTTTGGGTGAAAAAGTGACCTGACTTGAACAGCTGCTGAGCATCTGCAGCTGTTAATTGCCTTTAATCAGCCAGGCTTAAACATTCAAGCTTTCCACTGTAATTTTTCAGTCAGTTAATCAGACTCCACTGTGCTGCCAGGTAGGCATGTTTCCAAAGCACTGTGCATTTTAAGTGAGTGAAGTGGGATTTGTTTATGCAGACTTTTGTACATGCTGTGTGGGGAAATGCAATTTCTGCTGTCCAGGTGTGTGTACCACATACAGGAGCATGGGACAATTATTCCTCTGCAATCTCTGCTTGGTGTCCAGGAAAGAATCCTTACCTTCAGTGTGTAACTGGAAACTTGGACTAGGTGAATATAGGTGAATATACTTACCAGAATGCTGACCAGAAAGGCTTTTCTGAGAAGAAAAAACACCCATTGCAGGAGGGGCACACAAGTCTTGCTACAAGATTTGTAGTTTTCTTCCTCTTAAACACCTGGAAGTAGAAAAACACCTTGAAAAAAAATAATGAGGTTATATACAACAGAGTTGTCATCCTGGGTTTAGGAAAGCCCAAACAAATAATAAGATGATGTGTAGTCTGGCACAAATGTATTCCACTCCCACCATCCATAAGCTTGTGTGGTATTCTTACTCAGAAGTAAATTAAGCATGGCAGACTGCTGGGATTATGCTGGATAAATACTTGCTGTGTGACTGCAGTGGGGGAGGATGGGAAATCTGGAAGGGAAAGAGGAATATTTTAAATGTACTCTTCATGTTTAAACTAGGAGAACAGAGTTGGATAGCCAAACTATTCTCTAGCCACATAGAGGAAATTACTGTATTTGTGGGAAGCTGTTATGGGAAGAACTCACAGTGAAATTCTTTTTTCCTTCAATAGTCAAATCTTAGTGAGTCATCTGTCTCCTGCCTTCTTTCCCCCCACCTTTAAGAAAGAAAAAAAAGGAAAAAGCCCTTATTTCTGTCCCTTGGCAAATGGCACAGCTGCTGTGAAGGAGGTTTTAGTTCAGAATGCCACTGACCCAAGTGCCTGAAGAGGCCAATTGAAGCATTGTCAGAGGGATGCGTGGATGTGTTGAATCTCACATCTTTTGCTTTGAGGTGCAGATAAGCTTTCTCACAATGGTGGAAACAGCACTGATAAGATGGAATACCATGTTTGCAAATGTACACAGTGCTAGATGATCCCAAAGTGATTAAGTCTGGAAGCTGTCTGTCATGTTGGCACAGTGCCTGCTGTGCCTCTGCTGCCAGGCTGTTTCTCCATGGCTGCATGGCATCCCCATTCCTTCAGGGGACAGCAGTTGTGTTTGTCCTCCTCCCTGCTGGCTGGGGGCTCCTCTGCTTCCTTCACTGGTCCTAGAGGAATGAGAGGGCTGCCAGGAGTAGAGGGATGTGGCAGTGGGAGAGAAGGGTGTCACAGTGCTGCCGATGCCACCTGTGCACTTGCACTCGTGGATTTGGCTCCCCAGCAGAATTGGGTTGGCAGGTGGCAAGGGCTTAGTGACAAATCTGTTAATTACTAAAGATGTACTAATTGCTGTTCTAATGGGCTTACAACAGTGTCATGGTATTTAATGATTACTTGGTAGTAGGAAGCTCTCTGCTGGGCAATTGAACTGGGAGCTGGGTCTCTTCTTCTGGGTTGGAGGTCTTGTTCCAAGGAATGTGTCAATCATTTGATTGACAGGTTTTGCTTATTGGCAAGCCAAGCAGAAGGGATTTGCAGCAGTGTCTTTGCTGTGAAATCTAGCAAACTAACTCTTTTTGGTTGAAATTCTTAGTTTGGCAACTTTACACAATTCCCTTCCTTCCTGGAGCGTTCTCTTGCATTTTAGATAGCAGGAAACATATTAATTAGATGCTTCTAATTAATCCTTGTTTCTGTGCCTGCACCATTTCTATCTTTCTAGGGAACATATCGAGTAATTTGCCTGCTATGTGTTATTCATGCTCTGTAATTTTTACAGCCTTTAGGAGATGAAGTGCATGGTCTTAGCAGAATTTTGCTCTAAATGTGCTTGCTGGTCTGTGCTAATTGAGAAGGTGTGTGGAAGAAACACACCTGACGCATGAATAAAGAGTTTGAAGTGTCATCCTTAGAGAAACAGAAATTGTGAGAAAGCTGTCTCTCCACAGTCCTTGGTAGCACTGGGCAGGCTTCCTTTTCCTTAGTTTCTTATTGCTGGAACTTTAGGGTTTTGAGCAACTTGGAGGCAAAGACCAAATATGAACTTGGCCTGATACTCAGGCTTTAGTCCACATAAAAAGCTACTATAAACCTGATGTGTTCCTAATAATCCCGTGTTAAGAGGATAAACTGTATCACTATTTGCTATTTAACCCTAGTGACCTATGGTCTGATGGGTTTATGTTGCACATTTCAGCAAAATGGTCTAGAAAAAGAGGGAGGTTGTATTAGAAAGGGTTGATGATAGTGTTCTATAGAGCAGTCAAAATGTCAAATGAATGGGGAGTTTTGGGGAATAGATTCCTTGTGATCTCTAACTGAACAACTTAATCTCCAGCAAAGTGGAATGAAAAATAATGAAGAAAAACAATACAGCATTCCAAAGGAGCAAAAAAAGTGAGCTTTAAATTTCCGAGGTATACAATAGGTAGGAAGAATCTTCAACAATTCTCTTGTCCTTGCTGACTAAAGGATTATTTTTCTACATCCAGTTAAACTATAACTAGTGCAGGCTTTGCACTTGATTGTACCCTGCCAGCTGCTGGTTCTTGGGTAGACTGCGCAGGAGAGGAAGTGGCACTGGAGCAATGGCTCTGACCCACAATGATTTTGTGATTATATCAATCTTTGTTAATCTGTGATGATGCCAAATTTAGAAAATTTTCATAAAATTCTGTAGACAAACTTTTTTCAAGTATGTAATGGGATAATTGTAGTTTGGAGTGTTGGACTTGTTAGATTTTGATCTGTTGGAGATGACAGAAATTAGAAATTAGCTCTGTTGTGTCTTGGAAATGTATTTCATTGATATAGTGACTTTCTATTTAAAAATAAGTTACTAGAATGAATGAAAGACTGTCACATAGGTTCTGGAAGAAGAGGAGGCCTTTTGGACAAAAACACTCTGTTCAAAATGTTTGGACACTTTTAATGCTTTTTGGTGCATCTCCAACGCTGAGAGCTCTTTTTATGGCTGTAGAGATAAACAATTAACAAAGTGCAGCTGCACTTTGATAGGGTTATGTGCAGTTTTTTAAAGGATGTTAAGTGGATCAGTATGTATGATTTTATACACTAAATAAAATACCACAAATAGCATTAAATATTTTTTGAATGTGCAGAAAGATTATTTTCCTCCTGTAAAGTTCAGCTTTTGTAGATCGTTTGTTTTGTGGTAACAGTAATGCCCACAGCTGAATCAATGCATCTGTGATGTTGTTTGGCTTGGATCTAGATGAACTGTTCTGTTTACTATACAGAGATGTCAGGTTTGATTACTTTGGTTGAAACAGGACCAATCCCACTGACCTAAATCTCTGAATTTCCTTTGTGTAAGTGAAATCCAGCCTCAGCTCTTCATTGTGTACAAGAAGTGATTTGTATTTAGAATGCCTTAAGAATATCTAGGATGTGTATAGCAGGAAGAGATTCTGTAAATCCTGCAAAAGCTTTTGCTGGAAACGTTATATGCTCCATATAAATTCTGTGTAGAATCAAAACCTGGAAATGAAAGAATGCTATACAGACTCCCTGGGCATAATGACTGTTAGTTCCAGGCAGTGCATAAATGTAAGATTTTGGGGGTTGTGAAGGAGCCCTTCTGTCATAACCAGGTCAGCTCTGTAAAGAGTCTGGCTGCACTGTTTTGAGAGAGCTTTTCAAGGAAACTATAAAAGAGAATGGTGCACAAAGGCAGTGTATTCATTGTAACTCATCCTGCCAAGAATAGGACTGCTGACAGTCATAACATACACCGTTTCTTTAAGAACTGTATGTATATTATTTCTATATATGTGTGTGTGCATGTTGCTTTTCAGTCTGTAATAAAGAAAAGTTAGTTTCAGTGGTGAAAAGTCAGTGAGGCCAGGGATCAGAAAAAAATGACCTTTGGACCATCTTTGTGACCATGAGAATGGAAAGAATAGGCAGTGCTAGAAGGTTTGAGAAAGAATTTGGAAATAAACAAGTTCTCTACAATAGGATAGGTTAATGTGATGCCCAGAAGCATCTTCAAATTAAAAAAGTAGAGGGAACATTCTAATTATACTATAGAGTAGATGTAAAAGATTCCAGGCTCCTGATAGATTCTAACTTTGTCTGTAATAATTTTTAAAGTGTTGATGGGAAGGAAATGGAAGTATCTTTTAAAATGAGTGTTCCCATTTACAAACTCTTTTTTTAGCTCACCTAATGGGACAATAGGAATAGCTGTGTGGAGTCAGATCCAAGGAGAGCTTGCAGATGAGTGTAAGAACTTGGCACAGATATAGAATATTCTTCTAGCCTAAGCTAGAAGAATATTCTAGCTTAGAAGAATATTCAAGCCTAATATTCTTCTAGCACCTCAGGGGCTCATTGGATTAATTTTGAAGTGCCAGAGACTGAGGTCTTGGAATCTGAGATGGATTTCTGTATTTACAGTTTTTCAATCACTGTGTGAGATTGTGAGATGTGTTGCAGTGCTTTATTTTTTTTTCCTTTGTTTTCCTTCTCTGAAATATTAATAATTACCAATCTAGGAAAGGTTGTGATTCACATGTGCAGTACCATTGCATCCATTCCCATTACATGCAGTGTTCTCAAGTCCTCTCTCCAGAATGAAGTTATACTCTTATAAACACCTTTATGAGGCTTGTGTCTTGACATACAGGACAGCTTGGAAAAGGAGCTGATTTGAGAAGAGCTACATGACATCAAGGTCAGATGGAAGTAAGAATCTAGAATTTGGGTTTTAGATCCTTGTCTTTGGCCTATCTTACTGTCAGGGGTTCGTTATTTTCATAATATTGTACTGGGGGTTTGTACCTATTTAGAAGCCTTGCTGCAAACTTGTTGCACCATGGCAGTAATATGTTTAATTAGGCAAACTGGTTTGTGGTGTAAAATATGACTGTTGTTCTTCATGTCTTATGAAATACTGCATATCACTGTCTCCTGTGCTTGAAAATAGCCCTGAGTGAACTCACATTTGAATGCAGTTCTACAACTCTGGAGATTTGAGTCAATCCCAGGCTAATCCTTGCTGTTGGAGTTCATTTAAACAAGCTTTAGGGAGAATGAATTTCTTTCTTTTTAGTCATCCTTCTGAAGGAAGTAGTGATTTCCATAAAGAAATGATAATAGAAAAGGTCGTTGTCCGAATTGTCTTGTAAAAGAACCCCATTGAATGAGATTATATATTTTAATGGGTATTTTATGTGAGATGAGTTGACTGTTCCCTCTCATGTGTTCCAGGTTAAAACTGTTTCTTTACTGCTGTCTTTTGGGAGCAGCTTTGCAGTGTATATTTGTCTCAATTTTAAAATCTTCACTTAAAATCCCAAGTATGCATGAGCTTACAGAGTTTCTTCTTTCTGGTCTATGTTTAAAAAAAAAAAACAAAGGTAATAAGTGACGAAATACACGGTAGCCTTAAATTCTGGTCATTGTAAACCATGCCCTGACTGGATTCAGTCCTCTGATCCAGTGTTTTATGTAAGTGGTCAGATACTTGTACTTTACCACATCCTCTGGAGAAGTTCATATTGGGATTTAAAACAAAGAATCCATGTTTCTGGTGCATGAGGCTTGGAGCACAAGGAGCTTCAAAGCTGCTGGAGGTGGGGACAGTCCATTAGTAATACCACCCCGTTGGACCTTCTATTTCTATAAATCACACTTGCATGGTTATTAGCTTATTTGGATATTCTGGTTCACAGTCAGAGTTTCCAAGTCTGAGAACAGCAAACTGTGAGATGCTCCACTGCATAATTATTTAAAACCCAGCACCACCTACTGTGTTGTACAGCAGTGTGGCACAGAGAGTCTTTGCAGTTACTGTGTCTTTAAATTGGCTCCAAAGTCTCTATACAAGCAAAACAAAAATAGAAAAATCTTTGTTTTGGTTTGTTTTGTTTTTTCAGGGTCTAGCAGAAGTTGAGCTTCCTCTTTGGTGCTGGCTGCAGCCATTTGCTTGAAGAGGTATATTTGCTTAACTATAAGGTTCCTGCAGCCACCAGGAGAGGGAAACCCAGGCTTGAAGGACTCACAGATGACATGATCAAATGCTTCCTCTAAACCAGGCCTTGCTGCATTTGTTTAGGATTCAATTAGTAGCTTGTTATTGGGGTCAGTGTTTTTATGAATTTACTCACTGCATTTTTTGTTGATAGACACTCAAAAGGACATTATAAGCTCTATGTGGTTTTGTTGGTTTTAATATCCAAGTGCAGGAATGTTTTAAAATTGCTTATGTTCTGTAATTTTATTGTTGATTTGCATCAACTCTCTTTAGCTGTAATAGTCTTGGATCTCAGTTACATTAGTCTTGTACAAGCACAGTATACTCATGGATGTTTGTCTTGCCAAAATGCCTTAGTATCAGAAAAAAATAATCTCTTTTCTTTTTTTCTCTTTGGACACTTGATGTACTTTAAATCAATATAAGTAAAATTCTAAGAAAGTAGGAAAAAAATTCCTAACAACAGACTTAACTTCATATGGCAAGATATCTGCTAGTTAATTGTACCTGTCAGAGATGCTTTAAAATCACTAATAAATATTTGACTCCTTCCTATGCATTTCTAAAAGCCTTTAGTTAGATGTTGCTTCTACTAAAGTTCAGTGGTCCACCAGCTAAAATGCTTAAAACTGTTTTGACATCTAGGCAGAAATTATTTTAGTGTCCAACAGTGCTTCCTAATTTATCAGTTCTGAGTACCTTAGTGATAGAATTGTGTGCAGTTAATGACAAACCAGCCTAGCAGTAAAATTGTTGGAACTGAAAATTTCTGCCAAGGAAATAAATGTCTTGTGGAAACTCCCACTTTCAGTATCTGTGTGTCTTTGGGCAAACTCCCTTTGCAGCTGTCTTCAGGAATAGGATCTTGACAATCTCGTTTGTACTTCTGCTAGTTAGATAATTTTTTTAACCTATGTTCTATTTTAAATTGTTCTACAAGCACTGATGAAAGAGCAGTTAATCACAACCATAGTGGATTTACAGTCTTTTGTCTGGGGACCTTGTATATAAATAACAGTTAAAAGGGACAAAGAATGTGTTCGTCTATTTTTAGTAGTAAGTGGAAATGGAGTGTTGGTAATGTATCGGAATTTATATAAAAAATAAGCAAAAGGCAGCAAATTATCTTTGGGAGTTGCCTTCTACTTTAAGTGTTGTTTATACCAAATGTTGCTGGTGTGATCTGACTGGCACAGACTTGGCCCAGTTAACTCCCAGAGGTTTTGAGGGGCCTTTGGATTCAGTAGAAATCTGTGAAACTTGAAAAGCTACGCATAACAAAATTGCCAACATCTAAAATTATGCTGGAACAGCTGTACCGATCTTAATTCAATCCTTATTTCATAGAACCATTTAGGATGGAGAAGACCTCTAAGATCATTGAGTCTTAACTTTCAGCCTAGTTCACCACCAAACCATGTCCCCAAGTGCCACATCCACATTCTTTAAACACCTCCAGGGATGGTGACTCCACCACTTCCCTGGGCAGCCCATTCCAATGCTTGACAACCCTTTCTGTGAAGAATTTTTTCCAAATATCCAACCTAAATCTCCCCTGGCACAACTTGGGGCTGTTTCCTCCCATCCTGTTCCTTGGTACCTGGGAGAGGAGGCCGACCCTCACCTGGCTGTGACCTCCTGCAAGGGAATGGAGGCAGTGAGGTCTCCCTGAGCCTCCTTTCCCCCAGGCTAAACACCCCCAGCTCCCTCTGCTGCTCCTCACAGGACTGGTGCTCCAGGCCTTCCCCAGCTCCACTGCCCTTGTCTGGACACCCTCCAGCCCCCCACTGTCTGTCTGGGAGCGAGGAGCCCATTAATATCAAGTCTTGCATTATTTTTCAATGCTGGCTGGTGTAAGTGAATCTGTTAAATAATAATGTTCTTATATTGAGAGATTGCAGATGGCTCCTGTCTTCCAGCTGCTCAATCTAATTTGCTTTTTTGGAAGCTATGCATAAACTACAAGTACTTTGTGGCTGTACTTTGATTTATGGACATTTGAGCAATATATGACATTAACTGTATCCCAAAATCAAAATCATGCTATCATCTTCTAGGATGTGTGCCAAACTGTTTGATGAAACAATCATGAAAAGTTACAACTTTGTTTTAAAATTGATATGCTCAGTCTCTGAGACATGGCTTTTTATTGCAGACTGGTGCTGGCTGGCATTTTTTTGAAGTTCCAAGCCAACAATATGTCTATGGATGTTCAGAACCTAAGAGCTGTTGGGGTATAAGTGGAAACTTGGAAGATTTTAAGTGTTTACTGGATATATAGTCGATTGAATATGTATTATCAAGACTTCAGTTACCTATTTTAAGTATATGTAACAAATAAGTAAAAATATTATTAGGACTTGTTCATGTTCTCTGAAATAAGTTGAAGGAAGGGATGACGGTGGAAATTTAAAGTATAGGAGTTCTTTTGACATTGAAAGAGGATTTTTGGAAGTTGTGGCCTCATTTCTTCTCCTTTTTACTGACTTATCTTTTTTTTGTAGAGATAATAATGCAGTTCACCCAGCAGAAGTAATTCTGATGGATGGTTATTTGTATTTTCACAAGATTGCCTTACTTAATTGATGAAGGATTCTGTAATTTACACTTGCTCTTTTACAATCTGCAGTTGTGAAGCATGCAGCTGACAAATACATTATCTCTCAATATGTGGGCTGTGCTTCCACTGCCATCTAGAAACTTGAGACTAAACTAGTTTGGTAGAATTAATAAAATAATAAAACTTCTAATAATCTACTCCTGACTCAAACTTAGGGCACATTCTGTTCATCCCTTACTTTCTTAATGCCTTATTATACTGTGGACTTCTGTGGAAATAGATAATGTATGAAACCTTACATTATTCTGAGTGGCATTTAACTACTGAGCTGGCTTGCTGCAGCTGACAGAAAGTGGTTTTCATGCTATTTTAATATTTTTAGTGCCCTGTTGATTTTTCTGCCTTGCCTGTTGCTGCGCTTTTCTTGTGCTGCTTTTATTTGCAGTCCATTCTTGCAGTTTCCTGTAAATTTGTCAGCAAGAGGAAGTGCTCCTGCTGCAGACAGAGCTCAGCCCTGTGGTGAGACCCTGTGGTGAGTTTATACCAGCAAGGACAGCACTCTGCCAGCTGTGTTTGTGTCCTGGCATCCCATTAACTCATGATTACTAGGATTGCTTTGGGCTGCCAGCAAGGGCTGTTCCTGACAGTGGCAGGGCTGACTTCCTCAGCAGCCCTGCTGGAGAGAAATCCAAGTGTTGGTTTCAGATGCTTTGGTTCTTGCTTTAAGGCTGAGTGACAGCTATAGCATTAAAGAAATGGAGTATCTCTTTTGGACTGAAATTCTCCCTAGGCTAGCTTGGTGCAAGGCTGCTTCTCACCACTGATTTCATGGGGACAAATGAAGATTTATCTGAAAACCTTATACCAAAGGTCCATGCATAATAGAATTTTGCTTTGTAAAGGAGGATATATTTAATACTCTTTCACTTCCCTGGCAGACATGGCAATCAAATCCATAAAGTTTTCATGTCTTTTCCGATTCCTTATTTACAGTTTTGAAATACTATCCTTCTGGTGAATGTTTGGTCCAGAAAGCTAAACTGAATTTTCAGTCTCCCAGAACTGTGACACATCTAAACTTTGGTTGTTCCTTGATGGAACACCTGCTCTTTTGTGTGTGTGTGTGAATTGTCTTCTGTTCTCATTCTGGGAACATCTTGATAGTGTTGGAAATCACCAGAGAAGTCGAAATGGGATCTTGGAACTTGAAATGAAGAATTCTGCTGCATTTCTGAGTACTAAAATGAAGAAAGAGAGAGCACAGCATGAGAAAGGTTAGAGGTGAAAAGCAGTTCCTCAGGAACATGTGTTGGATGAAGGAGGCATGGTTTAATGAGGCTGTTGGAGCCAAAGAACATGGCACTAGAAGTTGTGGAGTTTGGAGGGGAAAACCAGGAGTGAGGTGTTCACATCAGAAAAGGGAAAGAGGAACTGAGGGGTTTTTTCCAGTGTTGCATATACTCAAGTGTTGTCATTCTAAATCTATTTTTTGACCAAGTTAGAGAGACAGCTTGCAAAGATGCTAATGCAAACTTAGCAGAGTATGCTTAGATAACAACTGAGGGAGGAAAGACAGATTTAGGGCAGTGTGCCTTAAATGGGTAACTGATACTGTAACAAATAAAGCAAGTGAATTTAAGTCACAAACCACTGAGCTTAGTTCTCTGTAATCACTTTCTGTGTGACAAATCTGTCAGGCCACTGAGACAACTGGTATTGATCCTTATTGAAGAGGGATCTTGTGTTCTGATATGTGGATCCTTTTGGCTAACATTAGGTGTGTGGATTTATGGTTCAATTTCCTTTCCCATAGAGCCTGGCAATGGAAGGGATGCAAATGGGTGCCCTGTGGTGAAAGAGCTTTTTTTTCTAGCCCATACAGCTGTGAGCAGTTTCTGAAATATTACTTTCTTTTGTGCTTTGACTGTTGGGTCATTTACAAAAAGAGATGTTGTATGGAGACTTCTTCCTTCTATTTTGGGATCCGATTCATGTCCACTTCCCCAAAAATATATGAAGTAAGCTTTGCCTGACATAATTATATGTGTTTCATCCATCACTCTGAAACTTGCTAGTTGATTTTGTCTTGTTCAAACTTTTGAGCCTGGAATGTTTTTAAATTTAGACAAATCAGTGAAACACTTGAATCCTTTTAAGAACTCCAGATGAAAATGAGTGTAAAACAATGACATTTATTCATTATCAGTTGGTGATACTTGTGAGCAATTGTGCACTCTTGAATTTGAATTTTATTGTCTTTTGTGGTTTGTGTAACATTAACTGTACAGGCAAGACTTGCTCTAAAGCATGTCTATGCTGCAGAATTTTTCAGGATGGCTACTTTGATTGTCTAGGGTTGAAGAGGGAAAGACAAGCTCCAGCTGTGGGGGAGAAAACAGATTAAATACTTACAGTTCTGTGGGGCAGTGCAAACACCTGAGGCACAGGCTCTTCAGGAGCACAGGCAGCGTTTCTGAGCTGTGTCTCTGCCCGTGTGGGAGCTGGAGCACACCAGGAGAAAAAAGGACCATTTTCTTTTTGTCCCCTAGGAAAGTGGTTGATTGAAAGGTGAGTGGGAAGAAAGTGAGCGCTGGAAAATCCCCTCTGCTCTCCAGCTCGGTGCCTGCCAGGCGTTTGAGCTGTGTGGGAATTGATTTATAACCTCCCTGGGAAGCTGGGAAATCTGACAAAGAGAGCGCTGCCACTGACAGCGGGGAAACAGGAAGTGACAAAGGAAACAAGTCATTGCCTCGGCGTCACTTTTGGCCACAGAGCACTGCAGATGCACGAGCGCTCGGGCCAGGGCTGCTTTTCCTTTTGTGTGTGGGGCAGACGGCAGCTACAGCTGTGGCTTTCAACCTGGGGGTACCCAGAGGTGGGAGAAGCGCAGGGATGGTCCTGCCATGCCTGAGAGGGGTCAGAAGTTGTTAATGGCTTTGTCATCACAAAGGAAACAATCATTCGCTGGAACTGGCTGCAGAAAAACCATGTGTCGGTCAGACAAGGGCTCCAGGTTAGTGCTTTTGTGGCTTGTGTTTCTGTCATCTTGTCTCCTGCAGGTCAGAGCAGACTGCAACTAAGAGTAGAATATGGTATCTGAGCTAAAATACTTTTAGCTGAACTAAAATACTTTATCGTTTCATTTTCTGCATGAGTTAAAGAATTGGAGTGGGAAGAGATTAGTTGGGTGTTTGTTGAAAACTTGTCAGAAAAGAAAAGCAAGTTGAAGCAAGTTAAAGAGAGTAAATTTAGTTTTACAGTGTATCTCAGTCGGGCTTATTTCTCTGTTCCCTTTGTCCTGTAAGATTTTTTTTACTTCAGTGTTTGTACTGTGCTATTAATCTTTCTGAGAGAGTATTGTGAAAGGGGCTGTTGGAGGTATTAAGAAATGGAATGTGTAACCAAAAAAAGTAGGAGAGATATGGAAAAGTATTTCAGAAGTACTGGAGAATGGTTAATAAATAGACAAGAGACCTGATAATTCTGCAGAAAGCAGTTTTAAGAACAAATGGTAAATGTTTAGATGCTTGAATCAGAGAAATCATTCTAACTCAGAATTGCTGAGAACATATGGGGGAAACTTCTCCTGTTCTGCAGTGTGTAAGGCTGCCTCATTTTTGGTAAAACCTGATACTTCAGTCTCCCTCTGCATGATTTGAGGAATACATTCATTTCTGTAAGTTATGTATTATATGTGTCATGTTGTTTGGAAGTTATATATTCAGAAGTAAACTAGCATCTGGCTTAGTTAGGTATTACTTCCATGTAAAATTTAAGGACTAGAGGTTATGAGATTACAGTTGTAAAAGTTCTCAGATGTAGTTGGCATAGAGAGCGTTGTTACAAATTCAGATCAGGTTTACTTCTGTACTGCAGCTTTGGAGGCTGTTTTTTTGTTTTTTTCCAGCATGACCAAGCAGGGCCAGATCATAAATATTATTATAACAAGTGAGAACTTTTATAACAACTGTTGGCAGCTGTAGTCTCAGAGAAGAGGGTAATATTTTTTTTTGCCTATATACTGCAAAATGTGGAGATGATCACATCTGCCATAGATTCTGCTGAAGTTAAGCAAGAACTGAGGGCTCTTCCAGGATGCAATCCTTAATTGAATCAACTTGTATTTGCTCTAATTGGGATGTACTCCAATAGCTCTTAGGGCCAAGAGGGGTAAGTGCTCTTCTACAATGTAATCCAGATTTTTAACCTGGCAGAATTTTACTTTTACTCATGGAGGGACTTTCAGCCTGTAAAGTTATGCCCTAGCCTTCAATCTAGCTGTTCTCTATCCACTGAGTGAGGGATAGATTAAAATTGCTTCACAGATGTATACATTTACTTGCTACACATTAACAGAAGTCTGCTATCCATTCAGAGTTTGAGTTTGGTAGCAGTACTATGATTCAGAAAACACTTCTGCCTCTGACTGGCCCTGTCCTGGTTGCAGGATGAAGTGTGCAAATTCACTTTTATTCATGAGGTTTAACTTTCAGGGTACTGTGAAATAAAAACTGGCTCATTGTGATAGTGTTTGAGAGAAGTATACTGATGATAGACTTGGGCTGACTTTACTGACACATTAGCAATACACTGCAAATTGGTTTGGTTTTCAGTCTGGTGGACCAGTTTGTATATAAGAAGCAGTTACAATAGTGATGGTATAAGCTCTGTATCATGCTCCAGAGTGTTGATTGCACCATTCTGTCTTTCCAAAAGCACCCTTGAACAATGAAGCACATCCTAGAAACTGCTGTTCTACTATTTCTCCTGCTACACTGCAGGGCCTTTCATCTCCCTCCCAGGCATAGAATTGTCTCAGGGATCACCTGAGAAACAAAGTGATGCAAGACCTTTCCCTGACTGCTGTCATCCTCTTGTTCAGAGGGTTCCATTCTGAGGGGGAGAAGATTAATTCAAGAGCCACATGCAGTGGGTTAGGGACTTGGTGGAAAAACTGATTAAAAAATTAAAAAATATGTATCCAGTTCCTTGGTGAGTGAGAAGAGAAATAAAGTGTGTAGCTATTACTAGAAGCTTTCACCAAACAATGCATGGGGGATGTTGCCTTCTGTTTGTGACAGGACCAGTGTCAGAAGGAGCTTTGGCTGCACTGAGTGAGCCCTTTCTGTTAATTTGGTTGTCAGCCCTGTGGAAGAGGCTCTCCAATGCACCAGAGGTGAAAATCTGTAGGGGGGGCTTTGGCTTGTAGTGTAAGAATGTGACTGCATAAGAAACAAGTGGGAAATGTCCCTCTGTTCTCAGTAATGCCAAAGTTAACAGTGACTTCAGTGACTGCTGTGGCACCTACCTGGTAATGCAACATCCTTCTGTTCTTGATGTAATCTGTTAAAGAAGTTAGAACAGGAATATCAAGAGTTGAAGAACTATTCAGTGAGCTAAAGGCCACCATAGTATAGATGCTAAGACCACAGAAATCTTTGAGCTTCCATTTTTTTCCTTCTCTCCCACCCCTACAATAAAGATTCTGAAGTTAGATTTGTGTTGACAGCTTTCTCCTGGCAGTGTGATGCAAAATAGCAACATCTGTCCTTACAGAACTGTTTTCTACAGTCAAGAAGAAAAATCTGACTAGGTCTAGAGTCAAAGTACTTCAATGCATTTTAGCAGCATAAGTGAAAGATTTCATCTCAGAATATTGAAGTCTTCCCTAAGTGTCTACCATGTTCCTGCAAATGAAAGTGCTTGAGGAGTGCACAGATATGATGGGGAGTGTTATAAGCCACACTGAAATCCAGATAATAGGCTTAGCTGCCTCTAAATCTATTGAAAAGCCTGGTGCATTAGGTGGGCTCTTTAGTCCATGTAATCTGTACTTGATGCCATGGATTTCAGCTGTGTCTCCTTTTACTCACTTCTTTTATTCACTTAGCTGGGCTGGGAAAGTTCCACGTTTTGGTCTCTATTTTCAGGACTGTTTATAGTAAGTTGCCAAAAATAGGAATTTTTTTTGAAAAGGGGAAGCAGAATCTGATACTCAGCTGTCCTTTCCTGTCAGGTAAATCCCATAGTCAGCACACTGTAGAAATGGATTATTTTTTTTTCTCTGTTTCCATAGTTTTCTTTCCTGTCTGCCTTAAGATCTGGCTTTTCAGGCAGAGGAGATAATGCCCATCCAGACATGCTTTAGTGAGTAGTCTGACTGGTGCACTCTCCTATAGAAGGCAAACATGACCAGGACAAATTTCTGTATTTACCTAGGGCATCATATACTTAGTGCCAGTGTTTGACTTTGCCTTCCTAGAAATTTCAGCTTACTGGTTGTTTTGGATAACTTCTCTGAGACATTTAACTCTGCCCCTTCTGATAGGTTTTCAGCCTACATACAAAACATTGAAATAGCTTCACACCATGCACTGGGTGCTTCGGTCCTTTCTTTTGTTCTTTGTAGTAAAGATACAGAGGATTGGAAGACCTAAGATGAACGTGAAACTCTTGAATGGCATTGAGACTAACATTGGAAAACTAGCATCAGAATATATTCATCTGAATGAAAAGGTTTCATTTTTACTTAGTCTGTTTACTGAATTTAACTAGAAACAGACTGAAGTAACTTAAATTAAGTTCTAATGGTTAAACACTGTTGTGTGTGTTCTTAAAAGAATAAGCCCAGGAGTTGCCTTTGCAATCCTTATTTCAAGGAAATTGCTCTTAGCAGTGTTCATGTGGTTTGGCATCAGCAGCCAGCTGGGTAACACTCTCCATTTCCCTCACTTCAACTTTTCTGCAAGATGTGGAGAAATAATTTGAAGGATTTAGGGGGGCAGGGGAAATGTTAGCTTCTGCTACTATTTTTTGATTTTTATTCTTAAAAGCTTAAAATATGAGAGTAGCTCCTGTTTGGACATATTGCTGTTGCTAGAAATTGAGTTGAGGAGGAGGAAATAACTCAGCTTGGAAAGATCTCAGTCATGTAATAAGAACAGGGAGGAAACAGCAGAAGGAAGGATATAGCTGAGTAGAACAAAAGCAACTTACTTTTTGGTGAGCAGGAGGTCCGGGGGAAAATTGGGATACCATGGTGTCTTGGCGTGTCTGCTATGGGAGCCTTTTTAGAGCCTTGGATCCCATCTTCTCTGGCTGTATCTGCTTCATAACACTGGAGACCAAAACCTAATTTTTGTGATTAAGTCTTCTAGGCTGCCTAGAGAATTTAATTTAGTTTAAACTCTCCTGGTAGAAATTGCTGGGAATTTCCACCCTTTCCCACACATGCATCATCACCAAACAGCAAACAGATCTAAATCCTGAACTGATCCTAAATGCAAGATCCATTAACTTGCATTTCTGTTTTCCGTAACCCATACAATGGATACACACTTTGCTGTTGTACCTCAACAAATCTGAAACACTTCCTTATTCTTTTCAGAATGGAAAAAGCTATCAGGTTGGAGGAGCAAGTGCTTGGGTAGGGTTCTGTGCTGAGCCTCACAATTTGCATCCCTTACTGTCCCTTTTGGGAAAAAGAGAAATGTAGAGGATCCATTAAATTTCAGTCCTGCACTGCAAGCTAAACCATCGTTCCTTTATCAGAAACTAATTAACTGGAACTTCATTAGTTTGCCTTTTACCAGCAAAGGTCTCTAGCCCTACATCTGAAGGTAACAGACCCTTTTATGCCTAGGTCAAAATTCCCATTCTATTCACATGTGATTTCTTTTCCCCATGACACAGTAGGATTTTTAGCCTAGTTCTGTTAGTAGTTGAAGAAAGAAAGGGCTCATATTGATATATCAGAATAAGTTGCTACCTCAGAAATGAATCTATTTGGTTTAAGATGACAGCAGAAAGACTGCCAACTGCAGAGATGCTTGGTGGAGCATTACATAAGTAATTGATATATAAATCAAATGGAAGCCTTCAGGAATCTGAGAATACCTTCATTTGCACAGTATGCTGTCACATGTAACATGCAGTATGAGATTATATACTAATCCTTTTAGTTAAAGAATTAAGAGTTAAAGAATAAAACATATAAATATCTGGAGTAAGTAGTATTGGATGCTGCAGTTACTAAACCGTGACTTGATTCCCTTGTTGCACAGAAAATGACATTTTCTGTATATACGTGTGTCATGTGGCACTTGGGAGAAGAAACCAATTTTATTTCCAGTCACCTGCCTGATTAAGTCTTGCAGTGTTATCTGGAGTATTTTTAAAACAGAAATACTTAAGCAGCATTTACTAAGCACTTTTTCTTTGTTTCAACAACTGCCAATCACTTTTGAGAGCTGTATAAAAATAAATCGGGGCTTTTTGCACCACGTTTTTTTTATACATTACAAAGTTCCTGGAATCTTTGAACACCCTGTCTGTGTTACATTCTTGAGTGCTGAACCACATTAGTTGTTTGGAAAGCTTGTTTAAGGAAACAAGCTTTGCTTCTCAGTACTCATTCCTTAAAGTAAATCTGAGTTTTAAACTGTTTTTAATTATTCTAAATTGCAGAATGATGGCCTCGCAGGAGCAGGCCTGGCCAGTCCCAATGAAGGCAATTGGAGCACAAAACCTTCTGACAATGCCTGGAGGAGTCACCAAGTCAGGGTATCTTCATAAAAAAGGAGGCACCCAGCTGCAGATCCTGAAGTGTAAGTTGAATGAGGTATTAACTAAATTAAATGTTTGAAATGCTTGCCTCTGGGCCCAGTAAAAGATTTTGTGTTAGCAGACTGTTGAAGCTGTTTTTCTAGTTTGTATTGGAATACAATTTTACTGGAATATATGTATGAAAGACTCATATTGAAAGATTTTCCTTTAATTGTTTTGCAGCTTTAAATCTTAGATAATATAAGTTGGGGTTGATTTTATTTTGCTTATTTAGTTCTCTTGTCAAGTCCTTCACAAGTAAGAGTTTCAAGACAAACAGATTCCCAGGATATGTATCTTTTCTGAAAGAAACTAGTACTCAGCTTTTTTTTTTCCAGTTGGTTATTCTGTACTGGAAAAAATATTCCCATCTCCCACTGCTGTTGTGAAATGGAAATTTTCTCACTGCCAACATTGGGCTGTACTTAATAACAGTAATTTCTTCTGAAATCAGTGTTTATTGACATGGGGAAAAGTTCATATTTTGGGTTTATATATATGCTATTCATTTGGTATCCCTGTTTATACTGAAATGATACTTACGTAGTTAAGGACAAGGATTTCTGCCTTTGATAAAGGAAGGAGTATTGGCCTCTTCTGAAAAAAGAAAACAGGACCTCATTTTATTGGCAGGATTATGTACTTGAGGTGAAAGAAGAGAGGGAGATAATGGTTTGGGGATGGATGTAAATATGTCTTTGTATCCTGTGGCTGCCTTGCTGCTATTGCTTATTCCACAAATAAAGGAGCACAGGTGGAGGTCAGGCCTGCAGTCTCTGAGGCTTCTTTTGAAGTTTTCAGATCAGCTGCCTCTCATGTGAGGGAATCCAAGATTACCCTTAGTGCTGAAACTCTGCAAATGGGCAGCTTCACTGTGTGACTGATCACCAGTGAGCTGTCACTTAACTTGTTTGTGCTCGTTTACAGTGATTCATATGATTACTAAGATCTTAAACAGTAGTTCCACACATGCCAAGAGGTTCTAGTTGTTCTGCTGCCCTTGGTTTTATATTTTGATCGCTTTTTGTTCTTTCAGGGCCACTGAGATTTGTGATTATCCACGAGGGATGTATTTACTATTTCAAGAGCAGCACATCTGCATCTCCCCAGGGTGCATTTTCTTTGAAAGGTTACCACAGGTAAGTGCCAAGGAAGTTGTTAAACACCCAAGCTCCTCTTACCTAATGCTAAGGGCTCTGGGTTTCATTTCTAATGAAGTTAAACACAGCTACATCTGTTGTTTGAGTTAAGACTTAATCTCAGATTCCAAGAAATTTATTCCTTTCAAATTGTATATACATTTGCTGTGCTTGGTGAGTGGATAGCCTTTTTCTGTAATTCAACCAGTAAAGCTGTTTGAATGGCAATGGCCTTGCTCCTGTTACTGATTAATGCAGACTGCACATGCAGATAGATTCTTTCAGACAGACCTTCTTTGTTCTGTAGGGACCAGAAAGGAATCGGAAGAGAAAATTTGTGGAGTTACTAGTTCAGTAACTGTAGTTAGTGATGAAACTGTATCAACTGCAGAGTGCTAAATACGAGAATGCATGTGCAAAGTATCTGATTCATTTCACTACACATTTTTAATCTTAATATTTACTTTGCAAGTTGAAGACTGAAATATGTGGCTTTCAAGTTAGCCAGTACTGTCAGAATCTGAATGCAGCAGAAGTACAAGGCCTACTAATACAAGTCCTGCCTAACTTTAGGGAATTGCTGCTGGAACTGATGCTAAGAAAGGTTTAGTGAGAAAGAGGGAATGTAGAGAATTATCATTGTGTTAATCCTAACCACTGCAATTTTATGGTATTTGTATATCTTGTACTGTATAATGTTCTCAGAGTTGTGGAACAAGGAATTGCCTTTTCTTAGATGATGAGAGCTTTTCTAACAGTGCACGACAATGTCATGTTTTTAAGGGAATGCACTTGTTAACATTGTAGCTAATTAAAAATTCAAGATTAATTTGTAGAAGAAACCCACACTGTAATCTTGTCATGACACCAGCTTCTGCTATCCACATGAATGTGAACAATACCATGGAATCTGTAAATGCTAGAGACTGTTCATTCCTTTTTATGTATCTTCATTCCAGCAGCCATGTAGAGACCTTGGTTGGAATAGGGACCAGGTCTTGATTAGTATAAGGCACAGAGAAACATTCTTGAAAAAGAATTTGATCTGAAGGCATTGTTAGATTGAGTAGTTGCATAAGGGGTTTTTAGATTTTTCTTCCCCCTAGGAGCCCCAAATGAAGAAATTCCTTACACACACAGAAAAGAAAGTGGTTAAGTTATGCTTGCTTTAAACTAATAAAAAATATGCAAGAAAGTGTTTATAAGGGAAACATGTAAAAATGAAGTTTGCTTTTATTATTAGTTTTTTCATTTTTTCATGGGAAATGTGTTTTGATTTCCCTTCTGAAATAGTGACTTCTTGAAATAAGGGCCACAAGCACCCTGTGTGCCTCTTGCAGTGTGTGATGCTTATGAATGAGTGTGATTCATTAACTCTTGAACAGGTCAAAGCAGCTGTTTATAAAGGTCTGGCTGGTGAATTAACAAGTGCTCTTCCTTTTGCATCGTCCCTTCTACCACAACAATGGAGAAGTACTGCAAATGCACAAATGGGGATTTCTGTGGTGGTTTTCTGGGCTTGGGGATATTTTCCACAAGGCAAAACTGGTCAATGAAACTGCTTTCTGTCAGTCTTTATGCCTTGTATAGCAGCATTAGCTGTAGATGAAGGTGTTTCTGTATTGGTTGCTCTGTTTCTCAGGGTGATGCGGGCAGCTGAGGAGACAACATCAAGCAATGTGTTTCCTTTCAAGTTAGTTCACATAAGCAAGAAGCACAGGACGTGGTTTTTTTCAGCTTCTTCTGAAGATGAAAGAAAGGTAACTTTCTTCTTTTGCAAAGAGAATCCTGGACTTCCCTAAAATCTAAATGAACTGGAAATGCAGCTGAAATTTGCATACCTGGTTCTTTGGGCTCCTCTGAAAATCATGTCTGAAGTTTTAACTATTAACTTAATGGTAATTCAACTTGTAATTTAGGGAATGGCTGTGACATACTAGATAGCATGGGTTTCTCCATATTTCATAAATATTCCATATTTATTTTTCATCAAGGAAAAAGTAATGATATGTAAGACTTTGATAAATTCTGAAAACTGTTCAGTGAAATCTCTCACCTGCAAACATACTCTGAATATATATCTGGCTTTAGGAATAACAGCCTGAAATTTGGCAACTTAAAATTTAATACCTCAGTAGGTTCCTACAGCATTTTAGATAGTCAAAACATTTGACTGCTGGGTCTTTTCAATAAAAAAGCAATGGATAAATACTATTTCAATGTATGTTCCCTGCACAGTTACTCTGATCTTACAGAGGACAAGATACATCTGCATTTAATGATTTAAAAACTGATGTGTTGAATGTTGTATTTTTATTTTTATTTAGAATTGGATGCTATCCTTGAGAAGGGAAATTGGCCACTACCATGAGAAGAAAGAAATAATAACAGAATTTAGGTATAAACCCTTATTCTTTATTGGCTTTTTTATCCCTTTTGCACTTGCTCTTTACAGTGCTGTTTTAGGCTTTTTGCACCTACAAATAACTTCCTGTTAAATAAGAACAGGCACAGTAAGACCCAAGAGGAAAATCCCTTCCCAATTTATACTTTAAAGAACATGAAGAAAAACCCAAATTTTTAAACAAAGAGCACTTTCAATATCAGCTTTGTGTAAAAGAAAGGAAATCTTTTAAAAGACAACAACAACATATCTGACTGTTAATTAGGAAAAAGGAACAGACTGCTTCTGCTTTTCCAGCATTCCGTTCCAGTGCTGCAGTCCTGCTAAACAGAAGTAACTCTGTCTTTTCTCTTGCAGTGACTCAGGTTCTGATGCAGACAGTTTCTATGGCTCAGTAGAACGTCCCATTGACATCAAGTATTCCCACCATTCAGCAGATAATGAAGGTGACAAATTCAGACACTGCTAAATAAGGCTTCTTTATTTCTTCTGAATTCTGCAGGAATTATTCCCGTAGCTTAAGTAAATTGATCCAATTTGTAACTGGTGTTTTTTACAAGGTGTATCTCTAGTTTTAAATCAGCAACAGGTGTTCTGTTCTATTAACTGTTGGTACAACTAAACTAAAGAATTTCAGATCCTTTAAGGAGGTTACTTAAAAGTGAGGACATGACAGAAAGCCTGTCAGGTAGGCATTCACAGCATATTTCAGCAACTGAGCTCCTAGTCAAGAAATATGTTTGTGAAAACCAACATGAGAAACCTTGCCTTCAGGTTCAGCAGGGATCCTTTTCTTGGCCTTTCCCCATCTGCCCTTTCAGATTTCCAAGGGCAATGTTGATGGGAGCAAGTCCTCTCATTTCCTGAAAGGAAATTCCTGACTATTCTGCAGGAATGGTCTTGTAGGAAATCCGTTTCCATTGCTGCAAGCAGAGCAGCACAGGCTCATCAGCATTTCATGTGGGGTTGCAGTTTAGTCCTTCTCATTTTATGGGAGGGGAGGCTTGTATGCAAGATGAATGATGATAAGAGGCCTGGTAGGAGTTTAAATTAGGAAAATTAGAATAACTGATTTGTATCAGATATGCTTACCCTTTTTAGGGCATTCCTCTGCCTGTTGTCCTTCAGGCTCCTCTTATAATCAATGATGAGAAATTACTGCCTAGAAGTAACATGTTTTGTGGTTTGGTTATTCTGATTTACAGTTAAAGGCAGCATTGAAACCACTTAAGCCATTTGTTAATGGCACCACATGTTAAAGCACACATGGTGCTTTTTTTTGTTGTTGTTGTTGTTGCCAGACCAAGGCAAAATAATTAAATTTGTTTTGTAGATCACTAAGCTTGTTTAATCTTCCATATTGCAAATTCCTAAGTTTTTCTGTGGTAGGGTTAAATTCTGGGTGTTATTTTTTTTCCAAGTGCTTTTGTCAATGCATCCATGTAGTTGTGTCTCTGCAGCTGATTTGAGTTCCTCTCAGGAAGGCTGGAACACTAGAAAGTGTCACCAAAAAATTTTTTTTAACTTTTAAGTTGAAAAAAAATTTAATGTGCAGTGTACTTGATTTGCCTCTGTTATAAGAGATGGCTTTTTAAATTGACATGAAAAATTAAGGAAACACCTAGATAGCAGATACGTGGATCAAAACTATTAATTTTTTTCACCTTTTTAGAAAAAATACCTGAAAAATATCTGTTTTAAGGAGCCCTAAGTACTTGATACTCTTTCTTAGGTTTCCTAGGTTCCAAGAGTATTTATTAGTCTGACACACTGATTTTTTTATCTGCAGATTACGACCAGGAGGAAGAGGATGAGTCTTATTTGCAGCCAGATACTTCTGACATAGTGAAAGATGGTAAGTGATTTCTTCAATTCCTCCCATGAAAGGCCCCCAGTGAAGGCAATATTCATGTGGAATGCAAGGTTATTATTTTGTATTAGTCATTACTATTCCAGCTGGCAGAATAACTGAAGTAATGCAGAGGTATCCAATCTTGAGAGGTATTTAGGGTCAGGAGTTTGTAATAACAGCAGTAACCATTTACAGAAAGCATGCAATTTCTTTAGGGGGTGTTTTGTTGGAGCCTCCTGCCTGGGATGACCTGTATCTGGTCATCAGTCTGGAGCAGCAGTAATGATTTTAAGGAAAAAACAGATACAAAGTGAGAAGTCTTTGCTAAGCCATCATAAGCCATGCCTGAAGAAAGATAGCAGGAGTTTATTACCTAGAACTTTCAGAATTGTGCTGAAAGTTAAATGCTTACCCAGCCTGTTGAGTACTGTCAGGCCCTATGCCAGTGAGATATCTTAGATCACACAGAAAATTGATTTGAGCAGTCTCATTTGATGACATGCTGTATTCCCCCTCAGTGTATCACATTTTTTATTTTTCTTTCTGCAGATATGGTGCTGCCCCCTGCGTACCCACCTCCGCCCGTTCCTCATGTCAGGAAATCTCCCTACTCTGAAGCAAGGGCACATTCCTACTCTGGCAAACCGAGTGCACCAGTACCACCACCCCCCCCTAAGAGGAGTTTACCTGAAATCAAACTGGAGCCACCCCCTGTGCCCCCTTTACCTGTGTTCAAAAAGCCTGCAGGTGGCAAAGAGTCTCACCCGCTGCCCCCAGAGCCTGCGCCTCCAGCCCCGGTCCTTGCTCCTCCAGAAGCGTGTGAGAAGCTAAAAACCTTAAACCTTTCCCCACGGACTCCTCCTCCTCTGCCAGCCAATAAACCCAAGTTGTCACAGCTTGCTGAAAAGCTAGCAGAGCCCAAAGTGCCAAGGGAACATGGTAAACCTGGACTGTTTGTGCCACCAGTGCTCCCGAAGCCACCTGTGCCAAGCCACCAGCCCCCTGCAGTCAAGCCCAGAACAGAGAAATCTTTAGGTCCCCAGTTACAGTAAGTATGAAAACACAATGCACTGCTGTTTTTCAATCACTTATTAGTTAAGAAGTTTAGGCATACTCAGGTTCATACCAACATCTGTGTCTCTTCCCTGAACCATCCCTCTCTGTGTTGTGCTTTTTTTGCCTGTTATTTGAAAATCTGCAGTGAATCTAGCTGATCTGGTTGGACCTGCTCTCTGCAGGAGCTTAGACTAAATCATCTCTAGAGGGGGAATGTCTTTAAACCTGAAAGAGGGGAGGTGTAGGTTCAGATTAGGTGTTGGGAATAAATTATTTACTGGGAGGGTGGTGAGGCACTGGCACAGATTGGCACACAAACTGTGGATGCCCCATCCCTGGAAGGGCCATGGTGGATGGAGCTCCAATCAACCTGGTCTAGTGGAAGGTGTCCCTGCCCATGGCAGGAAGGTTAGAATGGTCTTTAAGGTCCTTTCCACCCTAAACCATTCTAGGATTCCATGATTTGGGGGCTAAACTGAAACTTCAGTTCTAGTTTTGCTATTCCTTGAGTGTTTTGTGTATATTTGTTCTGCTTTCCTGATGAGACATCCTTCAGTTTTCATTCTGTTTCTGCCAGGAGATCACCACCAGATGGACAGAGTTTTAGAAGTTTTTCATTTGAAAAACCAGCACTACCCTCCAAGCCAAGCCAACCTGATGATGACTCTGATGATGATTATGAAAAAGTAAGATGAAGCAGATGATCCATTCTAAAAGAATATTTTTTCCCTTGCTTATGTATACCTTTGGGAACATTTTAATGGCATTATTTCAGCAGAAGAGTAGTTTTCTAAAAACACATTGCTTTGTAATATTTTTTTAAATTTCTTTTTGAGCTTTTGTGAATGCCTTGATAAGTTACAGAGTTTAAGATTGGATATAAAGGAGGAAGAAGCATAAAGTAAAGATTAAATCACCATTAATAATATTAGATTATGGCTGTAGCTTATTTGCATAACAAGTTGCTAGGGTTTTGAGTTGTCATTGACTTAATGGTGATTTATTTTCTTTATATTTTTTACAGGTTGGGCTGCCTGTTTCAATATTTCTTAATACCTCTGAATCCTTTGAAGTTGAAAGGTAAAATGTGATTTTAAAATAGTTCCTTGGAAGTACAGTACAAAAACCTGTACTGGACTGTAGTCCAAAGATAATTCTGATAACTTGTATTTAAAGCATGCACTAAAATGTTTAATATGCAAATCACTTTCTGGAGAAGTTAGTTCAGTGCTGATATATCAATGGACAGATGAGAATGCAATGTGAGGCTCCATCTGGAGAGGAGGCTGTTTTGCCAGGATGCTGGATGGACCAGAGAGCCAAATGATCTGTGCTGCACTGCTGGTTCAGAGGTGCAGAACAGTGACTTTCTTTCAGTTATGATCTACTGTGAATTATTACACCCAAACCAGATATTTATTTGTATTGAGAATTTTAAGACTGTAGGTATTTGATTTATCTGAGTGCTAATAACATGTCATGTACATGAATAATTGTAATATATGTCATTGTTTATTCTTTTTAGGATATTTAAAGCTAGTAGCCCACAAGGACAACCACAGAATGGACTGTACTGTATTAGGAACTCATCTACTAAGCCTGGAAAGGTAAATTGAAATTGCTGAGTCTAACCCCCAAAAAACTTCTTGATTGAGATATACTGCATTTTATATATGTTAAAGTACTTAGCAATTTAGATGTGGTCTTTTCTTAAAGCAAGCAAATATGAGAGAATCCCTATCATAGTGTCAATAATTGTAAAAAAAACTTTTTAGGCTGAATTTTAAGTAATTCCTTAATAATACCTTGACTTAGAAGAGCTTGGTAGCATAGACTGAATACATTGCATTTTTCTTTTTCAAGGTATTAGTTGTATGGGATGAACCTGCAGGAAAAGTGAGAAACTACAGAATCTTTGAAAAGGTCAGTAGCTGCACTACATTTGCATCTTTAAATTACATATGTCAGCGTGTATTAAAAGGGGGGGTGCATATAGGTAAATATCAGAATTAACAAGTTCAAGTCGAAATTAGTTCCCACCTCTGACAGTAAAAATCAGCTGATTTACAAATATCTGATCTAGGATGAAAGTTCAAGTACTCAGATCTGGGCTTTCTAGTTGCTGTGTCATATGTCATCATAAATTTCAGCCCCAGTCAAATCCTACTAAATTCCTGAGTTTAATTTGGACTTATTTGTGTGACTGACTAGTTTGCAGAGGAATAGTGTATTTGAAGGAACTTAGTTCTGATGGTGATGTTCTGGCCCCTTTTCCTTTAGACACCTAGCTGGAAACATTACTGTCAATGCTTACATGTGTTTTTGTTCTACAACAGGATGGCAAGTTTTACCTGGACTCAGACATCCTGTTTTTGAACATGGGAAGTTTGGTGGAATACTACAGCACTCATGTCTTACCCAGTCATGACAGCCTGATTCTCAGGTGTCCTTATGGTTACTCCAAGCCAAGGTGACAGGACAGCCATGGCTCAGTGACACCCTGCTGCCCTGAGGACAGGACTCCTGCCTGTTGGACGTCCCGCTGTTTGCACACACAAACTGGGTCTGTGTCCACCTTTTATTATTCTCTCATAAATTGGCATGTAAATTCCATTTAATGAACTTCTGGTAAAACCTTAGAGTCCAGATGAGTGGATTTTATGGTCTTTTCCTCTACAAAGATCTGAACTGATTGTGCTGTGAAAGCTGTCCAGGATACCCACACCTTTTATAAAACTGCTGCTATCACTAATCTTCTTGGAATGTTGAAGATGAACATGAACAAAGAAGTGATCTGAACACAGCTGATCTAGAAAATGGACACTTCTGAAAGTATGTCAGCATTTATTTGTGACAGGAAATACTAATACTCTGACTTGGAGGTACTACTCCTAAAGTCAGCATTGGTGCTCAACTGAGATATTTTGTATTACTTGTATAGTTGATGTGTACATAATGAAGATTTCTGTGCGAATTATTTTATTTACTATAGGTAAAGATGATCAGGAAATGAGGCTTTTTTTTAAGCCACCTCTTATACCCTTGTACCTTCTGAGTACAGAAATCACTATCAGGTACTATCTGGCTGATATGGGTGTGGCACCCCCATACTGCTTCATGACATGCACTTCAGAGAAGTGTGGGACAATATTGATTTGGCTTTCATGGGAGCCCCATTATCTGGAAGGTAATTCCAGGTTCTTCCAGAACCTTCTGAACTGGAAGGGTTCCTGCCACTGGTATTTTTAAAGGGAAAAGAGAAAAGGGCTACTTCAGATTTTGGGGGAAGGGAAGGGAGCCATTTGAATGCTCCAAATTCCAACTAGCAGTTTGATCTCACGTTGCCATAGTCAAAGTTTCTTTAAAAGAAAGCACAAAAAACCACCTGAAACCATGATTTTGATGCTACTATCAGTCCAAAAATCTTTGTGGTCACACTTTGCTGTCAGCCAGGTGCATTTTTTCTGTTCTAGGGCAAAACACACTACCCTAGTCTGCTACCAAGACTTCTTTTATTATTAAAATTTCTACTCAGTTTGTAGTTGCATGCAAAACAAAAATCCCTCTTTAATCTATTGTCAGTGATAGACATTACCAGGGTGCTTTTAACATTTGTTCCCTAATATTTTTGGGACTGGTATCCTAAATCCAAGGGCTTGATATTTATGCTAAAATTACTCTATTCCTGAATTTTAATATGGAGGAGAAATTAATTTTAATAGCCTCTTAAGTAATTCTGTTGATCCAGAAAGTGTCATAATGGTCTCAGACTCTAATAATGTTTACAAGACTTGTAATAATAGTAAAAAAAAATCTGCCACTCCTGAAACAGGAGAAGGTATCTAGTTTTTATCAGTCTGAATTTGTATTCATAAACTTTTTTTCCTTTAAAAGTTTATACATGGCCATTTTAATTCTGTTACCATTAGATGTCACAACTTTAAAATCATAACAAAACTATTACAGAATAATAGTTTTCTTTTTATGAAAACAATAAACCAGGATTTAGTCCCTAGGGAATTTTTCTTACTAATCAGATGGAATACAAGGATCATATACAGGAATTGAGGCAGGAAATTCTGCCTCCATCTTTTTCCAGAGACACAGACATACACAGTATCAGTCTTTTGATCTCTGTTCCCACCGTAATAGGGCTTATGTGTGTACAGAATGTGAAGTACTTAAAATTTAGATTCTCTTGAATGTTGGATATTTTTAAGTCTTATTCCTTTTATTTTACATTAGTGTCCCTGTGATGCACCATCCTGACATTGATCTCTCTAAAGAAGGCTCAGCCAAGACAGCATTTAAAAAACTGATTTGGCAAATAGTTTTATGTATATCAGAGTAAGTTCAAGTTTCTTGCAATATTCACACCTAGCTGTCTACAGAGTAAGATTTTCTCTGTCTGAGAATAATTGACTTCATTGTGTCATGACAATGTTATTTATAGTATGCTCTCTTTGGGGCCCTATTCAGATATTGGATTGTTTGCTCAACTTATACTCAGAAGATTTTTAAATTGTAAACATCCATTTAAACCATAACACACTCTTTACCTGTGTAATACAAGAGTTGCAAATATGTAAATTTTTGTGTAATTCCTTTTTGTATCTAAATGTATAGATTTCTGAAATGGATAAACTTTCAATGCCACTCCACCTCATTTTGTGCAGTTGTCTTTAATTTCATGGGGGTGGGTTCTGATGCTTTTGTTTGTACCTGAGTTCTAATAGTGGAGTTAGAGGAATTAATTTTCAGTACCCCTAAGAAGCAAATCTTCATGTTTTAAACAAATCTGCAATCATTTAGACTCTTTCTTGCTCTTGCTCCTACATACTAGTCTAGTCTGTTTTATAACAAATCAGGTGAGTTTTTGGTGTTTGTAGGGAGGAAGGACACAGCCACAATGCGTGGCTCAGTATGTCTCCTGTATTTCTCACAAGTCTGCCTCTCCTCATTCCTTCACCACAAAGCAGCCTTTGTGTCTACAACCTCCTACAAACTCCTTAGCTTTAAAACAAAAATAGTTTGTGGGGGATTGTAAAAGCAGAATTTGATGTGCATAAAGAATGTAGTTAATGAGTTTTGTAATATCAAGTCAAAATCGTAGTTTGGAAAAAGTCCTGCCTCCTGGACTGAACCTCCAGATAAAAGTATTACAGGTCATGTTTGGATGAGGACTGTTGTTATGGGGAAAAAAATTAGAGTGCTTTTGAAAATAAAACAAGGGACAATCAATGGCAGCATGTCATAACAAGTGAACCAATATCCAAACAATTTTTCTATGACAATAGAGGTGCTTTGTGTCAGCAGTCAAGCTTTCCCCACCTCAGAACTTCAGTTTTCACAAGAAGGTGAATAAGTAGCAAGAGTATTTGTGGCCTCAAGTGGCTTCATCCTTTGGAATATGTGAAAGGGCACTGAAGATTTCAGGAGCTGAAAGTGTGATTATGTAGAATTTGGGGACATCTGCTGGTCAGCCTGTTCCACACAGGGATCCACACAACAGGAATCCAGCAGCTGAGCGTGTGTGTGGAAGTCATTTGGGACAAATCAATCTTAAGTGACTTCAGATAGAAGCTAGAGATCAAAGCTAACTTCAAGGAGAAACTTAATAGGCTGGGTCTTTGAAACTTAAGACTCTTCTGGCTTATTTGCCTCAAATAAGTAACAATATTGTTTAGCAGAATTACTCATCTGAATGTCTTCTAACCTAAAGAACAAAGAGATAATTTAAACACAGAAGGATTAATTTATTCTTAAAATATACATTGAGGTAGAATTTACATAGTGGACATCTGAGCACCACCTAAATTTATGCACATCTTGAAACATTAGACAGCTGTTCTGAACATTAAATACTTCACCTAGCAGCAAGCAAATGTTGCAATAGTTTCCATCTTATGAAATACCTCCTTGAAGTCAAAGAGGGGTTTTTTTCTTAACAGTGGGAGTGCTTGAGATGGCCACAATTACAGACCCCTAAATGGGAGAGCTTATAGTCCTTTTACTAAAGTACCAAAATATCAAATACCAAACACTACTAGAACTCCTAGATGGAGAGCTCACTTTAAAACTGGATAGGCTGAAGTGATTATGTTCAGTGGGCTTCAGGTATGGAGTAAGCCTTGGAGCACAGCCACCTCCAAATCTATTCCTTCAGGGTTCCCATTCCTGTATTGTAATTCCAGGATGGTCATTACCATCCCTCACTTGTACCTTCCTCCTTACAGTATCCAGTTCCCAGGAAGGGGTAATTCAGCCTCTCAGGCTGATGGCATGGGCGTGTAATCTTGGAGATACCAAAGAATCACTTCTAATGTGGTTTTACTCACATATCTCTCCTGGAGTTGGTTTGTACAGAAATGACAGTGATAAAAACCATTTGTAGGATTAGATCACTGGATATCTAAAACAAGGGAAAGGCATTTAACCCTTTGAGTTACCATCTTCCCTGCCTTTGAACAACCACTTCACACAAGCTCCTGCTGGGCACTATCCCAGCACAGCTGGTTCTTGGACTGGCTGATGTGCACTGGAATTCTGGCCTGGACAGCCTTTTGCATCTGTACTGAAGGCCAGAGATGTGAAAGGGCCACCAGAGCAGCACAGAAAACAGGAGAGTCTGTCCCATGGAAAGGTATTAAAGGATTTTATTACAGGGCTAATATGGAAAGGTGCTCCAGCTGTGGCTTCACAAGCTGTCTGTTTTAGGCTCCATTAATTATGTTGTGCTTTAATTTGCATTAATTTGCACTGTGCTACCATTCATGCTGATTTATTTTTCCAAGAAAATGACAGCTACACCCTGACCATGGGAGTACTGCTGAAAATGTGCCATTTAAAAATTAAGTGTGAGTTTTGGGAATTAAAAATTTGATATTCTAATATTACAAAGCTTCTCTCAAGATTAATTAATGTTCTCCTGTATATAATAATTAAAATAGTAACTACCTTAAAATATTTTTCTTATGCTTCTCAGCCCTTCTTATTAGTTTGAACTTGCCCTGGTATGTTTTTCCTTTCACTGTTTTACCCTCTTGAGTCTGCTTGTAGTTCTAAAGTTAGTTCAAAAGTTATAACTTCTTTTAATGACATTTTTCCTTCTCCTCCTATTAAGGATGAAGATGTCATTACAGAGCAGCTAAAAACAACTTCAGACTTCAGCTGCTCTAGTCACACTGGAATTCATGTAGAAGCAGCTAGCAGAGAACATACAACTAGAAGGCAGATGATATTCAGGAAGTCATACATGTTGCAATTAAATTAATTGGTTTTACTTGGAAAAGCATTTTGGAAAAACAAGCCCTAACCTTCACAAAGACTATTGCAACATTCAAAGAGAATGTTGGTTGCTGGAGTTCCTTTGTGTAAAGCAATCATTGCATCTTTGGTTCTGTTTAACTGCAATTGCTGTTAGCCAGCCTGAACCACGCAGCTCCATTTACATCATTTACATTTTATCTCAATCATGTATAAAAATTTTCCCATGTCCCCTGAGCATAAAGTCAATATTTTTCCAATTTAAAGCCCAAAGTGGCCTCTCAGATTAAGATTGTATAAAATTTGGCAACACTTAGCCTATTCCAGCTGCTCTGCCCTTTTGCCCACCTGCTGTTTCAGTTCTCCTAATTTTTATTTTTTTCCAGCTCAAACAAACCTCAGATGTGTTTTTGTTTGGTTGTGGAGAGAGATGAAAGTAGACCAGTCCATGTGTCTTTCTATTGAACCTACATTTAAATTGTTTCTACATGCTATTTTCAGTCCATTAGGAAAGTTTTCCTTCCTTGCCTAAATGAGTAAAATTCAAAAAAGAGCTCCCTCTGAAGAATAAGAATTAATGTACTTCAGACATAACCTTACATACAATGACCAACTTTAGTAATATTACAAATAAGCCATGGGATATTACTGGTGTTGTGCACAGCTGAAATGAAGATAACCCATTACATAAGTTTGAAAAAGGCATTTAAATGCAATCATTTCAAAGACAAATCCCTCATGAGCTTTTCAGTAGTAATGCTGCATGTGGGTAAGCTCCCTTGTCCCACTTTCAGCAGAGTCCTGGGTGCCAGTGAGAGAGGCAGCACTCACGGGGCTGTTCTTGGGTATTTTGTTCAGCTAACTTGTGTTTGTCCCCACACACCCTCCCAACACTCCAGCTCTGGTAGGACTGGCCAGGGACTGGTTTTTACTTTGCTGGCACAAGGAAGTTTTGCTGTTAAGACTCTGAAGACCCATGGGAAAAGCCACAGAGAATTCACATACAGGCATTGCTTTATTTGGAGGATCCAGAACTTGTTCTAGGAAATGCAGTAGGTCTGTGTGAGATGAAGACAGATGATGACAGTAGCCAACAAGGCCTGCCCAGTCAACAGACTGTCAGGACAGAACAGTTCTGGCAGGTCAGGAGAGAAAGATCCACCTTACTGCTACCTTACTATCAGGCCCAGTTTATAGGTGAGAAAACTGACCTGGAACTCAAGAATAAGTGGAATAAGTGCACTCCATACAAAGGAAAAGCTAAATGTCCTAATGCCAGATGTGGGACATCAGCCTAGTGCTGTTCTTCTCTCAGGTAGCTAGAAGCTACCCGTGCATCAAGAAGTGTTAATGCCAGGTAAAGAGGTCAGGTGCATAAAAATAATTGTACAGTACTATTTTCCTGATATCTAGTAAAGCCTCTTGAAAATAATTTGTAAATGAATACATTCACATTGACTCTTTTGATGTAAATTGAGTCCAGTGCTGCTGCTGCTGGAGCCTGCTGAGGAGAACAGTTATTATTTGAAAGCCAGTAACCATTCTCCAGAACATGTGCAAGTGGAAGCCTACTGGCAACAAGCTTGCCTTGGTCTTTTTCCCACAACTCTCACCAGCAGCCCCAAATCCTGAAGGAATCAAATACTGCAGGCTGAAAAACACAGTGTAGTTCATGTTGCACTTTTTATTGTAGCTGTAATGCTGCAAACCCAGCTGGTAAGAGTTAACAAAGACAAGATCTTGATGTCTTAAATAATGCAAAAGCGCTTTTTGAGATTGTCTTGTCTTTTTTCTGCAGCAGAGCACACAGCTTTAATCTGGGCCAGTATTTATGAGCCCTGCCTTGAGTTTCTGCCCATGTAACCCTGCCTTTGCCATAGCACCAGCACTGCCCTTCCTGCAGCAGCTGGGCAGAGGCAGGTCAGGAACCTGGGCAGGCCAGAAACTGAACAGGGAAGATAAACACAGTCATGCATCAGCTGTCACAGTCTCAGCCTGTGGAGGGAGTTGGTTGATTCAGCAGAAAGCTGCACACACCCCCCATCCCCCCCTCCCCCAGTTTTTCCTTCAGATTAGCCAGGTGAAACAATGGCCTGATGATTATGGGAGATAATGCAAGGGGCAGGGGGAAAGCTGGAAGGGGACAGTAGGAACCTGTGCCCTTGGGCAGGTCACAAAGTAGGACAGCAGAAGAGAAAGGTAAAGGAACAGCAGCACAAGAGCCAACAGGAACTGACAAAAGGCATCCTTTGATCAGCTCAAGCTGCTCTTGTCACTGCACCCTGCAGTTACACAAGCACTTTGAGCCAGCTCTGCCAGAGAAAGAAATTACCCTGCTCTCCCCCAGCCCTGGGCACTGCTGCTGCCCTCAACATCCCCATCCTTCCTGCCACTGCTGGTCTTACAGCCACACACTGAGCTGGAGAGGAAACCCATTAAGTTGGAAACAAAGCAGTATTTTATGCTGAGTTAGTTCTAATATGGATTCATTCTCCCATTTACTTTCTGAGACAAGAGAGAGCTCTATGTGGTGAGAAAGGGAAAGAAAGAAAGGGAGATGCCAAGATGGAGTATTTTGACAAGCAATCAAAGAGAAGACAGTGCATGGGGCAGGTGGCTGGAGCCTGCAGGTGCAGAGCAGGGACAAGAGCACACTGCCATGTATGTACACACATCCACTGGGTTCACAGGGGTCAGCACCAGGCAGGTGAAATGATGTTAAACTATCAAACAGTTCTTAGAAAAAATGTTCAGACACGATTTGCTAATCATTAGTAATTACACTAACACATGTCCAGCTCTGGGATGGTTTTGATTAGGCAGATCCATGTCCAGGAGGGCCTTCTTGTCAGGTGTGCTGTAATCATCCTGTGCCATTCCTTGACACCTGAACCACCACTTTTGGTGGCTGAATTCACTGACATGTTTAGCATATCTCTATGGCCTGCTTTTAGGTAAGTGGAGTGTGTTTCCTTGGTGGAGGTGGTTGGAGCAGGCTAGATTCCTCCCACATTCCACAGGAGGCATTTGTGGATCCTGAAATCCATCAGATTCTATTTGCTGGATTCTTCCCTACCTATGGGTAACTTGGGGATGAGGGTTATAGATAGCAGAAGAGAAGGGTTTACTGTTTTGAGAGCTTGTTCCCAGACCACCAAGTCTTCATTTGCCCCGTAGCAGGCAGCATTCTATACAAGACGCAGACGTGCAGACCACCAAAATCAAAATTATACAGAAACAATACTACAAATGGACAGAAAATAGACAACAGAAGAAGTTAACTTTACAGTTGGTGCCGTGACTGTAACAAACCGAGGGTTATACCAGCACACAGCTCTCCAAGGATGCAGAAGCCCTAACGAGGCGATTTAGAAAGCTCTGCTCAGGCTGCTCTGTGCCAGCTGTGCGCTGGATCTGCACACTCCCCGCACCGCGCGGCTCCTCGCCGGCCTGGCATTTCACATCCGGAGGATATTCCACAGCTTAAACCCCTTCGGCAGTGACAGGTGTTCCCAGCCCTCGGAAAGGCAGGTCTCAAGCCTGAGTCCTGCCCTCCTGGCCCTGCTCTGAGCTGACAGCGATCGGACACCGCCACCGCAGCGCGATAAGGAGCCCTTATCGCGGCGCGTCCTCGGCGATTGCCGATGTCCGCCTGCGCCTATCTCCCGGCCCGCTCTAAGATAAGCTTCCCAAGCGTCGCGCCGCTGCTTTCCGCTGGGATCTGGCGCCACAAGAAGCCTTTCCCTGTGTCCGAAGGCTCTTCCCAGCCCGTAGCCCGTTCCCGGCCGCCCAGGCCCCCCCGCCGCTCCCGGAGCCGCGGGACCCGCCAGGGGCGGCCCGGCCGCACCGCCCCTCGCCCCCCTCTCCCCTCCGCCAATGGGAGAGCCGCTTACTCGTCGGGCGCGCGCCCTCCCGCCAATGGGCGGCGCCGTTGTTGGGTTTGCGGGCTGTGGAAGCCGCACCCTGTCGGGCGGGGGCCGCTCGGTGCCTGAGGGGGCGGCGGGAGCGGCGGGAGGCGGGGACCGAGACAGCGACAGCCTCGTCAGGGGACCGGCCGCCGCGGCCCCTTCGCTCCTGCCCGTTCTCGTCTGTCCTCGGGTGAGCGACGCGGCGGTGACGGTGCGGAGGAGGCTGAGGGGCGCAGCCAGCAGCGAGCGGGCTGTGAGGGGGAGACGGGAGGAGGGGGCGGCGAGGAGAGGCTGGGACGCAGACACTGGAACCGGCTCGGTAAGCCCGGAGGGGAGCGCGGGGGGCCGCGTCTGCCTGGAAAACGTGGCGGGCAGTGCGGAAAAACCACTGCGCGCAGGGTGCCTGCGGTGAGGGGCTGCGGCGGGCTTGGGGTCACCGCGGAGGCGGGGGCAGGACGGGGCTGCGGTGCCGGCCGGGATGGCTGAGCTGCGGGGGCAGGTGCTGCCAGCCCTGCTGCCTCGGGAGGCGCCGTGCCCGTCCCGTGCCCGCCGGGATGCTCCAGCCGCCGCCACCGCCGCAGGAAGCGGCCGCTCGGCATTGGAATCTCCATTGCACCCGAGCGCTGCGTCTGCCCGCGCTGCCCCCGCCGCCCTTCGGCTTCAGCTGCCCCTGCTGCCAGCCCCAGAGGTGACCTGCGGACCGTGCGGGGCGAAATGCGGGCTTGGGAGAGCCCAAGTCATCGTCCGCAGAGCACGTAGGAGTGAGGGAGGGTTTGGGATGTGTGTGCGCGGTGTTGGGGATTGGCGGGGTACCAGCAGCAGACGGGCAGTTGTTGTTTTGTTTCCTCTGCTTGAAGGGGTATCTAGATTTTAGCGTTTCTAGGGTCTGCTTTTGATGTGAAATGTCACATGCCTTTCTGCACGTAATTGCTGCACACTCGCTGTGCTGCTTTTAGGGTTGATTCTTAATCTATGTTGGCTTTAGTTAAAACTAGCAATTAGGGAGGGGGAAAATCCAGTCAAGCTGGAAAAATACCCATGGCTGTGTTGAGGTGGGGGCTAGGAATAGCACTGAATTTACATCTTTCGTGAGATGCTGCTGTAGCTCTGTTCTGTAAGCTCATTGCTGGTTTGGTTTTATTCTTTGCTTTTTGCAAAGTTGCTGTGGATCACAACGTTATCGTAAACCAAAGGTATTCAGTTTTCTTGCTCTATGACTTGGGTTTTTATACAGAGCTTTACAAAACCTTACCTTGAGCTTATGAATTCTCAAACTGCAACTGCTGCTGGATAATTCCTCTGTGCTCTGCTGGACGCTACAGGTCTCTCCCTGCAGACAGGCTGTTTACAGCTCTGCTTCTTGTAACGTGACTATATGTGCCAATGGAATTCTTGACAGTCCTTAATTGTCACAAATTCGGGTTTTTGGTTTGTTGGTTTTTTTTTTTTAACAGAGCAAAAGAATTTATTTTAAAGGCATACAAACTATTTCTAAGATTGGCTTCCATTTTTTGTTAAATTAAATATAATGGTATAAAATTTCTGTTTCTCAGTAAGGAAATATTCTTTGAAGAGCACTCGTGTAATAAGTGAGGAAAAATTGCAACTATGGGCTAGACTTCTGAAACAGGTGGCTTTGGTATTTCTTTCTATTCAGTAAACAGATTTGATGCCAGCACATTTGATATAATCTTGAGTGAATGTAATGATCTCTATGATTTGCCTCACAGAATTCAAACTTGGTGGTTTTCTGGGGAGAGTTTTGAGGAAGAGGCATTTGCAAATTTTTACATCTTTGCTGTGCATTACTGTGTTTGCATGTTGAAGTGTCCTGTAGTTTTACTGCTATGAAGTTCTATGCTGAGAACAGTGCTTTTTAGCCAAAAACTGTTGTGTTGACTGAATGTTTTCTTTCTGTGCTTGATGATTATAAGTGTGAAAAATGTGAATGTGCTTCATCTGAAGCAAGTATTTTTGCTGGCATGTTGTGCCAGTAAGCTCATTAGAGTATGGTTCACTAATGCTGCAGAGTGAAGGAGGTCATTTACTGAATCAGTATTTTTCTGTGACAGTTCTTTTAGAAGTATCCAAGAGAAAATGACTCACCTCTTCTCATTCTCTGAGTTTCACCATCAATATTAAATGTTATTCTGCACGTCTGGGATAGGCCTCTGAGCAGCCTGGTCTAGTGGCAGATGCCCCTGGCAGGGGGTTCAGAACCAGGTGATCTTTAAGGCCCCTTCCAACCCAAACCAGTTTGTGATTCTGTGTATGGACTTGCATCATCTGCTGCAATTAGATAGAGAAAACCCCTTTGAGCACTGAGAGACTTTGACAGAAGCAGGGCTAAAACTACTTCTGCCCCAAGTCTTGGTTTTTCAAGTGGAATTTCACAGCATGAACTGCCTTTAGCAAATCTCATCCAACATTCCATGACTTGGTATAGGAGGAAAGAAAAAGAATTTTGAAGCAGCCGATTTTGTTAATAAATAGAATTAAATAATAAAATTATTTAAATTGAAAGTTTCAAACTAGGAGAAGGCTGCTTAGCATGTTGATTGCTACTAGGCATACTTCTGTGTGACAAGTGCTTCCTGAGGAGCCTAGGCAGTAAATCTTGCACCCACTGCTTTTCTGACTGGTAGGAACAGCTTTCTTCATTATTAAGGAGTTGTAGCAGTGGTGAATAGTGAGTAATTTGTAAACCCCAAAATGTTGCTGTGCAAATGAGCCAGTCCTGCTTTGAGGGGAAAAATGCATATTAATAAAACTTGCCCACTACTTGAGTGGAGTGAATCAATGTGGCTTTTGCTGTACAGCAGAGACACCTGAGGCAGGAGGGCATGAAGAAAACTCCGTGCTGATTTTCTGACTGTGGTGGCTCCTGAATTAGAACTTACTCTTGGACCATGCTGCACCACAAAGTGATTTGTGAAATAGCACTGTAGCAGTAATTCAGCCTGCAACTAAATATTTCTTTGGCAGTTTCAGGGTGGCATGTGCTTTATATTTGAAAAGTGATTGTGAGCAGATGTGAATGTGAGTTTCCTCTGCTGAGTCCATTGTGCAGGTCATTTGACATCTGCTGAGGAACCTGTCCAAAGCTCTTCTGTTAAGTTATGCATCTTGTATAACAACAGATTCAAAAGCAGATATATTTTAAAAATCGTAGAAGTCCCTAGATCACCTAAGTTAGGCAGTTTTCATTCATATAATTTAATCAGCCTCCTCAGGGGAATAGGAAAATATTACCTAGTCTTGCTACTTATTCAGCATTTCTCTTCAAAAATATTCTGGTTTTGCTAGGGCTGAGAGCAGGAGCTGTACAAACCTGTCAGTAGAGCAAGGTGTAAAATGTAAAGCATGTGAACCAGTTTCTTTCCTGAGGAAAGCTTTTCATTAGAGGTAGTAATGCTCAAAAAGTACTGGTTATACAGATTTTGATCTCTAGTAATTTTTGCCTCAAATTTACCCTTTTCTCTGGCTACTTTTTCTCTCACTTTAGGGTATCATGTATACAGTAACAGGGTTCTGTGGGAATGTATGGTAACATCTGTTACCATCTCAGCAGGCATCTGTTGTTTATTGAGAATTATCTTTGATAGCCTTTAGTCAAATTGAAGCAAGTCATTGGTTTCTTTGCTCAGCACTCAGTGGATGTTGTTTCTCCTCAGTTCAGGAGGTTTAGTGGCTGGGAGTTGCAAATGTTGTAGGGGAAGAGACTCCAGGAAACGCCCTTTTCAGAAGTACTGCTTTTCAAATCAGGGGCGAGCTGAAATGGGCTCATTTGCCTTCAGGACTCAGGTTAACAGCTCAGTAAACGGTCCTGGTCTTGAATGAGTTGAAATGTTGCTGCTGCTCTGAGAAATTTCAGTCTGACTGTTCTTCACCTCATGGCCGAGGTGGGTGTGAGTAAGTGCTGCCCGTGGCGCTGGCTGACCAGTGGGTGCCTGCGCTGCGGCTGGGCTGGCTCTGACCTTTCAGAGAGGCTGAAAACCTTGTCCTTGAAGGTGTAGCCAAACTGGAGTAGCAACTTCTTCAGTCCCTTCCTGGCTTCCTCCCTTTGACCTTGCTTATTGGATTGCATGCTGAGGAATGATCTCTGCCTGCTCTGCTGGATTCACTTGTTACCCAGGGAAAGATCAGCCTTTCAGACTCACATCAGTTGCACTAACAAGTGCAAACGTCAGAAGAGTTTTTCACTATCACTTATTTGTATGGTTTTCCCTGCAGATTAATTAAAAAATTAGCATCAATAAAAGCAAATCTCAATTCAGTTTTAGAACTGTGACATTATGAACTACTCTTTTAAACTGGGATTTGGCATATGTGTGCTCTTCAGACTAATGAAACATTCCTTTGCATTTTTAATTGACAAATGTCTTTTTTAAATCACTAATTTTTGTACCATATGTTATGTATGATTTTCAGATCTAGATTCAGGAAGTCTGAAAAAATAAGAAGTAAAATATTTCAGAATTTTGAGATTTTGTTTTTTCTTTCATACACCTAACTGAAGTGTTGTAAAGGGCTCATGGAAACAGTAGTAAAAGCACTTAATCAGTAACAGTGTATGGGATTTTTGATACTTCCAAATCAAATGAGTAGATGATTGTTGTGATGCAGTTATGTTCCAAAGACTAGGGGGCAAAAAAACCAAATCTAGGTTTTTGGTTGGAATCAGTAAACATCTAAAAGCAATTTTGGATTAAAAACTGTAATTTGACTTGGAGCCATAAAAACTTAGGTTTTTTGGATGTTGTTTTTGATTTGTTTGTACAAATTTCAAATATGTTGTATTGCTTTTTATGCTTTTTATTTCTATCTTGTTTTACATCTTGAATCTTGAGAGGTCTGATGCACTATTTCAGTTCTATTATAGCTTATGCCAGATTAAACCAGAAAGTGTTGAGGGAAACCTTGACCCATGAAAACTGTCTTCTCTGTTTTTACTATTGGCTGTTTTGTGCTGTTGTTGTTTGGGTTTTTTTCTTTTGCTGCTGTTCTGTGTGTGTGTTACAAATGACTGAGCATAAAGTCACTGTTGGTGCATTGTGGAGATGAAGAATAAAGCATACCCTGACTTTGGTGTTTTAACAGATTAAGCAATGTCTTTAATTTGCAATGTCACTGCAAAATATTTATAAAAATCTATCAAGCGTGTGCACTTGTGAAGCATCCATTCCATCTAAAATTCATTGAAAGAGCTGCTGTTGTGCATTAACTGAGAGGTACCATATACTTGGCTATTATTTTAGTCCAAAAGATCTTGTCTAGCAAAGCCTTGTGTGGTGACCTTGAATCAGCACAGCTTGGTGTTCCAGAGTTAGAGGGACTTAATTTATTTTTCTCTTCAATTTCTAAAACTGTTAGCTACACCCAGCTGAATTGAACAGGAAAGTGGTGACTTCAAGCATGAAAGGTTTCTGCCAGCAGGGAGATGTGATGGCCAAAGTTGTGTCCCTGCTGAGAGAGGGCCATGGCCTGGGGCTGGCTCTGGGCAGCAGGGGTGTGGCTGTGCAGGTGTCACACAGGTGGGCAGGCCATGGGCAGGGGTGTGGCTGTGCAGGTGTCACACAGGTGGGCAGGGGTGTGGCTGTGCAGGTGTCACACAGGCCATGGGCAGGGGTGTGGCTGTGCAGGTGTCACACAGGCCATGGGCAGGGGTGTGGCTGTGCAGGTGTCACACAGGCAGGCCATGGGCAGGGGTGTGGCTGTGCAGGTGTCACACAGGTGGGCAGGGGTGTGGCTGTGCAGCTGTCACACAGGTGGGCAGGCCATGGGCAGGGGTGTGGCTGTGCAGGTGTCACACAGGCCATGGGCAGGGGTGTGGCTGTGCAGGTGTCACACAGGCAGTGCCAGGCAGGCCATGGGCAGGGGTGTGGCTGTGCAGGTGTCACACAGGCCATGGGCAGGGGTGTGGCTGTGCAGGTGTCACACACCCTCAGCCAGGCAGGCCATGGGCAGGGGTGTGGCTGTGCAGGTGTCACACAGGCCATGGGCAGGGGTGTGGCTGTGCAGGTGTCACACAGCCTCAGCCAGGCAGGCCATGGGCAGCGCTGATCCAGCCCCAGTGGTTTTTGCCATGCCTTGGCCAGCCTTGGAGAGCCAGCGAAGGCAGGAGGGAGCACGGGACTCACACAGGATGTAGGGGGAACATGAGAACTTAAAAAGGATAAATAGGAAAGCATTTAGGACTTCAGTTGGTAGCAGATAATATTCCATTAGTTTCGTCATTTTTCTCTAGTTGTTTTCAGTTACTGGAAAGGTTTCCATGATTTTCAGGTGAAATTCTACACAGCTAATGTGTCACTCTATTTTTAAATGTCACTTCAAATTTCCATATGATTTGAATAACTGATTCAGTGTAAAGCACAAGATTCTATTTTGATTCCAGAGTAAATTTTCTTTCCTTACTGTGGATATTATTTTTAAGTCTACTAGTACATAGCAAAGTGTGGAGTTTTTTGGTTTTTTGTTTGGGTTTTTTTTCCCACCCTCTTGGGCTTAGATTAAAATTTATTAGATGGTGAGTCTTCAAAGATAGTCTAGTGATTTCAGTTATAACTGATGGCTTAGAAATATTTTGGAATAAATTTATGTGTATTATAGGTGAATTAAGGATAAAATGGTTTTGTTTTTGTAAATTATTTTTTATGAAGTGTTGGTGGCCAGAAGTATACAGTTAAATTTATTTGGATATGTACAATGTTTATGGTACAGTATTACAATGGTTTTTAATCTATTAATAGGCAGAAAAAATTAATAGTGATCTTAGATGTTTGCTTAGATCTCAGCTGTACATATAAATCTATGGCTTTTCTCCTGTTTAGTGATATAGGGATTTTGGTAAAAAGTTAGTAAATTCTGTAGAGCTTTCCCAAAACAAATGAATCATACATGATGGAGAGGGACATAAGATATCAATCCTTCATCCAAAGGAAATCTGTTTCATCTCTTGTGTATCAAGGAAGGTTGGTGGGTGGGTTTCTACACCTTGGACTCAGAGAGGACCATCCTGTTCTTTGATTCTGTTGCTGCTTCTAACTCAGTGTCTGTCTGTCTGTCTGTGTGGTTTCCCTCTTTGCTTTCAGTCTGCTTTACAACTTGCACTGATCTTGATGCTACTGAGTTATGTGGACCATCTTATACTGAGTTTCTTGCCTCTCTCCCAGAAGGAGAATTTGTGGTTGCAGCCTAAGGGAACGATTTTGCCAGGTGGGATGTCCACTTCTAGACCTGCCAGTGTTTGTTGTTGACCTGGGACACTTTCCTTGGCTCAGTTGCAGGCTGTGAATGGAGTTGTTGGTCTGGGGACAGGGAGAGGCCGGCGAAGGTGCCTGTGCCCTTGCTTCACACAAGTGGAATGACAATGACAATCCTTCCCGTATCCTCCTATTTTCCCTCGCTGCAGAATCCTGGGGAGGAGCCAAGAGCAGGGAACACAGTGAACATTTTGCTGCACAACTTGGAAGAAGGTGTCTCAGAAAGTGTCCTGTGGCCTGCCCAGCCACCAGGAAATAAAGAGCGTTTTGGCAGCGGCTCAGCGAAAGCCAGGAGTGGTGAACAGAAGGCTGGGAAACATGCTTAAAATCTGAATGGCAGCCAGGAAAGCTGGACTTAGGCAGTCTTGCAAATTATGAGGGCAGCCTTATTAATTGAACATTCTGGCTGGTGGAAAAGATGCCTGAGGCTCAGAGTCTTTATGGGTCAATATTTACCACTAAAGTGGGGAGACAACTCTCCACACCTCAAGCAAAGCTCACAATGTCAAAATTAAACCTTTGTAGCTGCATTTGCTATTTCAACTGCAGGATCAGTGGGTTTGGGATCCTATCTAATGTGAGTTGGTTAAAGCATTGAGATAGCTGCTCTCCCAAAAAGATAGAGACTCCTATTGTTCTTGCTTTTTTAATCAGCTATTAGCATATGTTAATGTATGAAAGTGTCCCAGGTCAACAACAAAGACTGTGGCAGGTCTAGAAGTGGACATCCCACCTGTCAAAATCGTTCCCTTATGCTGCAACCACAAATTCTCTTTCTGGGAGACAGGCAAGAAACTCAGTATAAGATGGTCCACATAACTCAGCAGCATCAAGATCAGTGCAAGTTGTAAAGCAGACTGAAAGCAAACTGGAAAACCACACAGACAGACAGACACTGAGTTAATGTATAATTATAATTGTTAATAAAACATTGCTAATGTTTTGTGTAATGTTTAATGTTTATGTAGTTTTGTATTTAGGCATTTATTAAAACAATTCTGAAATATTAAGAATGTTAAAAATTGCACAATTTAAAAACATGTGAATAATTATTTACTTAGGTTATCCTGGGTTTGTTTTTCAGAATGTCACTTCTTTGAGGAGCTTAAGCTTATTTCTACATTCCCTGGTTTCTGGGATCATTACTGTGCCCACATATGTTGTTGAAATATGTTAGTTCTGTATGTATGTATGTTCTGTTCTGAAACTATATTTTCAGAAATTCATTACACCCCCAAGGCAAATGGGAGAATATTATTGCCCATTTTCAGTAGTGTAGCTACTCAAGCCACTTAACAAGAATGAGGCAGATTTCAAATGGCTCTTTTTCTCTGCAGACCTTTAATCAGTACTAGACACCTTCCTCAATAATTCTGTTACTGCTTGCTGGTATGAAGACCTGTTGTGATACCAAATAAATGTTTACGGTCTGAAATGTTGTATTTGCTACATTGTTTCTTGTACTACAGTTTTTGCTTGCTTAATTTAGTCCTTAATTAGATGTGTTTATCATTAATGAATAGGATGAATTCAGTCAATTTGACCGAAACTCAAATCTAAATTTATTCTTTCAAGGATTTGATGATCTGAGAGAGTAATCTGGTAATTTTCCCCTCCCTTCTCTCTGTTGCTATGGTAGTCCTAAATTGGAACCTTGTCTCTGCAGACTTTTTTTTCCCTCTTTTACCCCCAAGTAAGTTTTATAATAGCTGTGCAGTCTATTCTCAAGCCAAAATATTGATAATACAGGTTTTCTTGTTGTTTTTTATTTGGCTGATTTGAGGTGAAGCTGAAATTAAGCAGCTTTAACTTGCCTTTCCTTTTTCTAGCTCTCAAGAGACTTTGTGGCATAATTTTTATTCACGTTTTACACAAACATCGTTTAGGGGAAAAGCAAGAAAAAAAGGCTCAACTAAAGCAAAAAGACCCAAAATGTCTGAGTGTCATGAAAAGCTGTTTGTAATTGTAATTGCAGAAGTGAACATTCAAATTGCAAACTTCATAAGTTGTTAAGCATCCAAATGTTCTTGCAATTCTGGTTTACAGCAGTGTTCAGGGCTTATTTGATGAGGTGCTTTCAGCTACTCCTGGCATGGCTGAACTTCTGATGCAGCAATAAATGCAGGTAATTCTGGCAACTGTAAAAAATATTTGTGCTCTTACTAAATTTTGGGGTTTTTCCATGTAGAAAAAAGTAGAGATACAAGATCTAGCAGGGTTGATAGCAAATTGAAAAGGATCATCAGGAATAAGCAGAAAACCTGAATAAGAGTCTTCATGTATCTTGTCAGGGAGCATGGAGGTAATGAAATAAGACTAAAAATAATTTAGATACTTGAGAAAGACTACATGGAAAGTTTGCCTTAATTTTCAGTGAAGACATTTTGAACACATGCACGTAAGCAATGCTGAAGTGAAGTTACAAAGATTATTTCCATGAAGATGGAGCCCAGCTTGCAGGGTGCAGGTTAGTGGAACTGGGTAACATTTACTCTACAATTTGGAAGTACGTGATTTGTGTAATTAGAGACTCAGTTGCAAGAATTGTTATGAAATGGCAGGGCAGAAGGATATTGGATGGCTGGAGAGCAGTGAAAGTACTCACAGCATTAAGAGGAAAAGGTGATTTGGGCTAGTAACTGCATCATTAGTATGACCTTAATATACAGAGATTTGTTTAAATTTAGAATGGAAAGCTGTTCTCTGTGGAGGTAAGATGAAAAGGGTATGAGGTGATACAGCTCCCACCAGAGGAAGATTTGTCAGAGAAATCTAACACCTCTTTTGTGCAGTATCCCTGACTTCTTGGAGAGGATACATGCTTAGAGCTGACCCCTTGTAGCTTAGAAGCCACATAATGTGCAGTATGATTCCATGTAAAAATTAGAGGGATGTTTTTGTGACAATTGATATTGAGTGGTGACAGGGTGTGTCAAGTATGGATAGAACTTGATGACCAGTGGATGATTTATTGGAACTATGTAAGCAGTGGAATTTGTCAGGACCAGTTTTGAGATCTAGTATTTTTATTAAAATCATTTATCCATTCCTACTTCTCGTGCCAATCTCATGATCGTCATCAGATGTCAATTACCAATACAGAAGAAGGTTTTGCACAGAACAAAGGTGAGACCTTAAGAAATGACCAGTAGGACAAGGAGTTGTATCAAAGAGCATGAAAGGAACTGTAACACTTCAGGATGGCAAACCTATCAGAGTTAGCAATGGAGATCAGTATTAGGATAACAAGTACACTGTTGTTGCCCTGCTAATATTTTTCTTTAAAGTAAAGGGATATTAACTTTTTCTGGTACTGGTGAAAGCTTACTTCAAAAGCTGCACATAATTCCTATAACCCACCATCAAGTAAAAAGGACATTAAAAGAGATCCAGGGACTAATTCCTGGAACTCGGAGAGTGTCGTGTTTGATCTGGGGAAACAAATCATGGAAGAGGTTGCTCTTCATAAAAACAAGTGAAACAACACAGGTGGATAAAAAGAGCTTTTTATGCTTGAGGTGTAAGAACAAATGGGTATAAACTATCCAAGAACAAACCTAATCTGGAAATTAGAAAAGATGGTTCCTAAGCAACGGAGGCATAGGAGTCTGCAACAGCCTTCCCTTAGGAGTAGTGGAATAAGGCTGTCTTTAAGGTGGAGCTGGTTAGCTTATGTAAGGAGGGGGAGGGGGTGTAATGTTGTTTTCCACCCTACCTGGGGATTTGAGCTGCTTGACCTGGAATACCCATTTGTTCCCACCATTCCTGTCTTTAGCTAAAGATGGTGCAATAACTTGAGCAGACACTGCCCAGACACCCGTGGCTACATGGGGGGTCTCTTTCTTGGACAAGTGCACCAGTTGCATTCTGAGGTATAGAAATGCTTATATCAGGGGATAAGAAATGTTAGACAAGTAGGATGTTTCAAATATTGTTTAATAGAATATGCTACATTGTGTTTTTTCTAGTGCCTGTATGTTGAGTTTTGCCTTAAGGAACCCCAAGTCAATGCAGCATAGTTCAATAGATTTTGTAATGAATCCTGTATTGTTTTCTGCTGCTTCTGTCCTGTGTGATTGAAGGGAGCTGCCCACAGCACATGCCCAGCTATGTCATTGTCTTCATATTTCTCTGAAAATCCTCCTTTGAGCTGCTTACAAATGACTCCCATTGGTGCAAGCTGAAGGGTCGATGTAGTGAAAACACCCTATACCATTTTGCTGTGTGTTGCCCTGTTGTTCCTGTGTATTGGCCTAAGACTGGCCATCTAATAAATTTGGAATATTATTTTTTGAGAAAGCATTGTGCTGTTGCACTAATGAAAGACACTCCTATATCTCTGCCTTTTAGAAAATGATGGTTTTGAAGGAGACTTGACAAAGAAAAGGGTTCTACTGTGTTCTTCCTGACAGAAGAACACTAATTGGCAAATTGAGAAATTAATGTTGCCTGAGGTTGCAGTATTTTTCTAATTCATTCAATTGTAAAGACATGTTAAATCATGATTTAATTCCTGCTGAGGTATTTCAGACCCAGGAGGGAACTTATAAACACTCATTTGGGCAATTGTTTTATCTATATCAGTAGCTTGTGTTACTGGATGTGGTTTTTATATGTGCAGAAATACAGTAACTGCTTTGTATTTTTCTGTTCTCCATCTCTGTTACTTATTTGTTCTAAATGTTCATCTAGAAAGCTTCATTTTAGGAAGGAAGTTCAAGCATGGAAAGTAGTTTGGATAGGACAGGTTAGAAATTTAATGATGTTTGAAAGGTTCCTTCCTGACTGTGCTTAACGTTTTTATTGACTTCCCTTCAGCTGTTGGTTGAATTTCCTGTTGATTTTTGGTCTAAATAATTGCCAAAGCTGTGTCCAGCCCTCTCTGTGTGCTAAGATTATTTTTCTCGATTCATAAATTTAACAGTATTCTGATGTTTTCAAAAGTAATGTAGAAGACTAAGAACCAAATCTTATCCCTTTAAATTGCTGGATTTACACCTAGTAATTAGTATGAATGGTAAATAATTACATGGGTATAATGTCAATGACATAAATGGTACTTTGCACATGTTTAAGTGTTAGTGTTAGCTAAGTTACATCCCTAAATACAATTTTGGGAGAACAGTGATTGACAATTAAATAATAGTTAATACTTTAAAGCTTGAGTAAGTGTTTATTGTTATGTGAATGTTGAGGAAATTGCATTTAACCTGTTGTATTATTTAGACATTCTGTCTTGTCATTTATTGTGGAACAGGTGTGGACTAGAGAGAGTCTCAGGTATTAAAAGACAAGTCCCAAAGTCTGAAACTGTTAGTCAGTTGTCTCCAGAGCATGGATGACTTAGCAGATGTCATTTCAAGGCTCTTCTAATGAGGAGAATTTGTTTATAAATACTGGCATTTTGAAAGTATGCATTAATGTGTGTGCCATAAGAAAACTCTACAAGGTGATTGTCTGACTTTTTATTCTTGAAGTATGTTTTAAAATTAGACTGTATTGGATTTGTCATGGTAACTGAAAAGGTGTCAGATTAAAATAAATAGTGTTATTGCCTTGGAGTAATAGAAATAATTACTGAAAAGTCAAACAATTATTTTCTTCTAATTTGTTTAAGGCATATGACATTGGAAACTTAACAGTTTCCTGCTTCTGTTGAACCAGGTAATATGTTTGTTAACTGATAATACACTATTAAACCTCAGAGAGAAGAAAAAGGACTAAAAAGAAAAAAAATCTAAAAATTAATAGACAGAAAACTGGCTGTATATTAATTTCTAGACTTTTTTTCTTTTTAGTCCTTTTATCTGTCAAAATTGAAGTGGAGTATTGCTCAGTTGTCTTAAATTGAAATAATCTTTTATTTATTGTGTGCTCTAGAATAGCATTCCCTGCAGATGTGGCCTGTGCTATAGCTTGTTCTGGAAAGGATGCAGTCAGTGTTGGAAACATTTGTATTTTCAGCAGCATCTCTTATTTCATGAGAGTCATATCAACTTTTTTTTAATATCATGTCTTGTTAGCTGGTGTCACTTTTTTAAAAGGTGACTGTCCTTAGAGGTGATTTTTCATGTTGACGCTGTGCCTCACAAACACATAAAATCTTAACTGTTTTATGAAGTGAAGGTTCACGTTGCTATGCAGTTTGATCTTCGGAGGATGAATCAGACAAATCTTGTTTCCCTCCCAAAGCACAGTGTGTGCATCTCCTTTCCAGGGCCTGCTGCTTTCGATCAGAGTCCCTGGGGAAAGATGTCGAGGTGTGGCTTGGGGAGGGTGGGGTCTGTAGCTCCTGCACAGGAGGGATTTGCAGCAGGGAGACGCAGTGCAGGTACTGGACAATGGGTGGTTTGGCTTCTGCTGCCATCAGCTTCTTCCTAGGTTATGAAAGTTCTAGAAAATGGAAACAAGTTAATTTGAGATAAGCCTTGTATAGCTTGCTTGAGACTTGGAGCAGAGCAGGGAACTTAAGGATGACATCAAGAAAGTTCAGGTAAGCTTGATAAGAGACCTATAAGTAAGAATAATTGAAGCTGGTGAGATATATTGCTATTGTGTGTCATTGGAGATCTTCATAAAGCCATCTGAATGTAATCAATGTTGATGGGGTTCTGGAGATTAAAAGGGGGAAATGAAGTATTATCTGTCTGTTGCTAGCTGATTTATGCAATTCTGTAGTGTCTGGTACTAATAGGAAATAAAATAGTGAGCAAATATGACAAAGGAGAGAAAATGAAGGTTGGTTTAGTTTGGAGAAGACAGATGAGAAAAACTGAAGTAAATACAAAAATATGTTGGTCCAGTAAGGTCAGAAACAGGTTTAAAAATCTGGATTGCCTCACACTGGGGATTTCTGTAAGATTTTTTTACACGTATTATGTTTGCACACTTTAAAAAAAGTCACATTCTATCTTGGCCCATGGGACTTTCTGCTATGAAGTATTGTTACAGTCAAGAGCTAAGCACAGTGCAAAATAAGATTTTACATTTTATATCAGCTATGCTTGGAATGTTAGAACATATGTAACTTTTGTCATGGTGTAAAGCTGAAATTGTTACATTGCTGCAAGTGCGTGTGTGTTATTCTGTTCTTAAAACTGCACACAGGCCATAGTTAATCAGGATATTTTGAGAGTTAAACCATTAGTATGAGTTTGACAGTTGCTTATAAAACCCCAAATAGTTTTGACTCTGACAGCTACAGAAAGTCCTTGTATACAAAGAAGAACACTACAGAATCTCTTCCTAATGAAATCAGGGCAGTTGACTGAATAAACATCAGGCTTTATATTTGAACAATAGAATTGCTGGGCTTGTTTTGGTTAAAAAAAAAAAGATAAAAGCTGTAAGATCTGGTTCTTCTAATTTCTACCTTCAAAGAAGGTGAAGTTGAATGGCCAATGTAAATTATATATATCTTGTGTGGGGACTTCTGGGACAGACTTCATAGAGTATACTGGTTTCTGGATAGGCATAGAAAGGTAGCTGTTAAAAATGGGATAGTAAATGCCATTCATCATGGGGCCCTACAGAATACATTTTGGAAAGATTTCTGTTGTGTTTCATAAGCTTTGTTAGATGCTTTGTTACTGAACAACTCTGACAAAGTGGGAGTTGCTTGGGGCCTAATATGCACTTAAGTTTGTGGACGTGTTAGATCCTATGGAAATCCCTTGAGGGCAGGAACTTGTGCTGAGCAGATGTGAGTGCAGGTTTGGATTGGCAGGGCTCGTTTCCATGTTCCCTCCCCTGCTCTGTCTGGCAGCTCCCAGCATGGCCACACACACAGATGTGTAGACTCAGCCCTCTGGCCAGCCCAGTGTGGAGGTGACTTCCCACAAGGAAGAGTGAAAATAATACTGTGCTCTGGGGAGAGCATGGTGCACTTAGACTAAATGGAAAGAAAGACTTTGGGAGTGGAGACTTGGAGACTTAAAGACTTAACTTTTTCTACATATAAAATACAACTGTTGTAAAAACAAATACCACAGTTCAGCTTTGATGCAAGTGATTATTGTTTCCATTTGACACAGTTGTTTGGCTCCTCTCCTTGGAGAGCTGCTTACCAGTTTCTAAGGTTTTGTTGAGATCACTTGGGCTTCACATGGGCAGGAGCTGCTGGCCTGAATCCGGCTGCACGCTGTTCGGGAAATCGCTTTAAAAGCTGGGTTTAGAATTCTGGCTTTGAATGCTGCGTACATGTCATGGTGCTTTGCAATTTTTGATGCCAGTAGCCTCTCAGTGAACTTGAAAGAACTGCACATACATATTTTGGCAATAAAACAGCAGCAGTTGGGTTTCTAGAAAGAGTTCATTTTACAGCTTGAGTCAGGAATGAAAGTACTTAGTGCTGTGTGAATTATTCAGGATCCTTATCTGACTCCCAACTGATTTGACACATCTTTGTATCCTTGATGTTCATTATTTTTAACTTAAATTTCTGTTTCTGGAATTATAAGCCCTGTGCTGGCAGGGTGTGATTTTTAGAACACAGTGGGGAGAAGTCTCTGGTCACTACTAGTCAAACATAAACAGGAGTACTGGTACTGTATTTTTAGAAGTTTTCTAGGTATTGGTGGTGGTAAGGTTGAAGGATGAGAGTACATCCTGTCTGTGGATAGAGTAGCTGTTGCTTGGATAGGCATCTGAATAAAAGTCAATAAAGTTGATATTATAGCCAGTGGAGTTTGTTTTAGACAACCAATAACAAGACAGATCTGTAAAAACACTGGCTTTTTTCCTATTAATCTTCAAATGTTTGTCAACTAAAATAATCCCTGCCTAGAGATAGTCTTTAAAATGAACATTATCCATCCATAATCTGGAAGCAGGGTTATGTGTCAAACAGGAGCCTTGCATGTTTTACACTGGGACTTGAGTTCAGTAAGTCCACAATGCCCAGAAGCACAGTTTTGTTCTTTTGGGTTTAGTAGTGATTTTAAATTAGTTTTGTAGAACATTAAAGCTGTCCAAAATGGTGTGCGTGTCTGTCTTCAGGTAATGCTTGGGGATGAACCTTAACAGAGGCCTTGTGTGCTTGGGGCTGGTGCTCTCAAAGCTGTGTGTGTGGAAGAGAGGAGGGAGAGCTGATGTGCCTCTCCTGGGGTTTTGGGGTCAGGCTGAAAACCCCCAAACTGTAAATGCATCCAGCCTGGCCTCTTCAGGGAAGGCAGGGAACCAGCAGAGGGTGAGTTGCTGTGTCAGTACCTGGGCTGTGCTGTGTGAGTGAGCTCAACAGCCATTCTGGTCCTTGTCCTCCTGCAATGCAAACAGAACATCTGGGCCATGGCTGGTGCCTGTCCTTCTGTGTTTTGTGCATGCTGCTTTGTTCTGTTCCATCTTCAACCCAGTAATGTAACCCTCTGCAGACCAGGAAGGTCCTGGTTCAAAAGTAAAGAAGTAGATCTAGTAGAAAGTGTGAGAATGGCCGAGATTGCTGAAATGTTCAAGTCTGGGCTGCTCCTGATTCTGAAAGTGGCTTCACTGAAATGGCCAATAAACACCGTGTTTACATTTGTGTGCAGTGACTAGAGAAACTGGACTGCTGCTTTTCTCTCCAGATGTAATTCTGAAACCCTACAGAGGAGAGTAAATAACATCTTTTTGCCACTGTCAGGTGGAAACAATGAGAATCTGAGCTGGAAGAGCAATTGTGAGTTTACATGATGTTAATTTATGCAGCCATCTTCAGTTGAGTAATACTTGCCTGCCAAGGGAGGCGGCACAGTCAGGAAGATGGTTTTCTCTTGGGCTTTCATCTGTTACCATGTGGGTGTACATGACCCTTGAGGTTTACCCAGAAGTAGGAAACTGAATAATTTTTGGGTGTGGAGCACATTCACACTTGCCTGTGAAAAAGAAAAACACAGATAAGCTGCTCCTAAAATAGAGTTTGTAGGGGTTTATTGACATGTTATTTCCTAATACGGAAAGAAGAACAATCTAATGCAGGAAGATGAGCTCTAGTAACACTTTAATTTATAGTTGATATGTTTTAATATGTTGGTTAAAGTCATCAGGAACATTTTGAGATGGAAAAGAGAATGCTCTTGGCTTTGGGAGCTGTGCAATGACATGAACTTTGTCTTACTGTCACTTCTGGGACTTCTATGAAGATAGTGTTAATATCCTTTGTATAGGGCATGTATGTTAAATACTCTCCAGAAATGTTTAGTGTAAGGTGGATAAAAGATGGTGTAATCACTGTTTTCCTAAAATTTTTCAGCTACCTGAAGGATTTACAAATATCCACTTAAGCACTATGCAAAATAATTTTTTTGAGTTTGAATAGTCCTGACTGTTAGCTGTCTGTTTGGAAATAGAATGACAATGCATATGTGAGGTTCACATTTCAAAACTGTTTTTATGTGCAAGTGCAGTATAAAATCTCACATGGAAGGTTTATCTCAAGATTAATACTTAGCTTTGCATTCTTCAAATATATTTGTTTCCTCCTGCATACAGGCTTTTTAAAACTGTCCAATTCTACTGTGTTGAGAGAATAAATGGTGTCATAATTTATGTAATTTTCTATCTTTCTCTCCCTCCCCCATCATATAAGAGATCTGGGGAGTGTCACTCAGAAAAACCCAAGTTGAACATGAAGGAGAAAGTAATGAAAAATTCAACATCTCTGCTGCCTTCGTCCGATTCAAGCCTGCTTGAAACCTCTAGTTTTCATATTAAGCTTCTACTTTATTTATGTGCTTTGATTCACTGTCTTCGTGCTTGATCTGGTAACACACCCATCCACAACATTTGTGCTGCTTATATATCAAACTTGCTGGTTCCAGCATAATGCCTGCACTCTCTAATCATGTAGCAGTTTCTGAGTTACTTGGATGCTCTGCCAGAAAAAAAAGGCAGAATTCATGCATCTAGTAATGAATATTCAGGTTAGTTCCATCTCAAAAATCTCAACTAACCAATCTTATAATAATGCAGGGTTTTTACTTGTGAGGCTTGTGCTGTAGGATCTCTGAAGTTGAGGGTATATCAGTCATGAATTCATCAAGAAACTTGAATTTCTCCTTTTGGCAGTTTCCAGGTGGTGGCACATTCTGTTACTTGGCCTCTTCATCCTTCCTTGTGTGCTTTCCTAACCTTTTGGAACAGCCACATTATTTCTTTATAACTGTATTAACATTTCCTGGAAAATGTAAAGAAATTCATGGATTCTTAAATTTGATGCTACGGGGTTATTACATAATTTTGAGTAGCAACAAGTGCTGCCAGAGTGTACTTAAGATTTATGATGTCCTTGCCTCACAAATCCATCAAAAAATGGAATATTGTTTTAAAAAGGGCAGGTTTAGTCTACCTCTGACTCAAGTAAAAATGGCATCATGAAGTATACATCTTTAAAAAAAAAAAAAAAGGGTGAGGGTGTAAGTCAAATCTCTGAAAACTAATTTTCACTGTTGATGGATAGGCAAGTAACTTTTATTTTGTTCCAAAACTGTATCTCAGAGCAGGAGCAGAGAAAAACCCAAGCAGGGTTAATGATTGTGAAGCCTTGCCATCACAAAATGAGCTGTTGCTATATGTAGGGAATGTACTAATACTTTTTCAGCCTGGAAAGCAAAACTGATTTGCTTATGTACTTTTTGTTTGCCCTTGCTTGAATAGGAATATCTTCTCTCCAAATCAGGATGTGTAAGAGCTTAAGAAAGAGCTGTTATTAAGGTCCAATAATTTCTGGTGAATGAAGAAATTGAAGTAGAATATTTAAATTTTGCAATCTTTTTTTTCAAAACTCTTCCATAAAACCCACAATCAGAGCAAACTGAAACTCAAAATCTGACAATTCATGTGCTTGAATTTTAGCATTTCAGTTTGTTAGTAGATTTCTTAATTAAAAACACCCAAAACCTTCAGTCTTTATTTATTAACTCCAGTAGGTCTAGACTCAGATGTCTTGTGGATCAAACCCCATACAGAATCTTTTCATACTCAACTTTTTTAAACATTCCAGCTTCAGCTTCTTATCAGTAATAACAAATGGAAAATGTTTCATTTAGGTGTGGTCTTTTCCATGTTAGAGATGAGCTAAACAAGCAGAGTCTTGGTGTCTGTGTTCCTGTGTGTCCATAGGCAGTTCAGAGGGATTTTGGGCACCTTCACTGGTACTGTCTGTGGGGTTTGTATCCTCCCACTGTAGTGTGGGATTCCCCTTAAGAGTATGATAAATTCTATGGCTGACTTGAACCCTTGGAATACAGTACTTTTAAATTTACTCTAGCATTGTCTCTACAATTGTAGTTAAATCTAAAATGATCTGGTTTGAGGTTTTTGTATCTGATCAGTTTAAGAGTTTATCCCAGGATATCTTCTGTTCCAGAGGGTAGTGTCCAAATGACTATGTCAACAGATTCTTCATTCCAGATTCAGAAATGTTTTCAGTTTTTAAGCTAAATTAACATTTAAAAAACCCAACCAAACCCATAAAATAGCTCTCATGCTTGCACAAAATGAAACTGTAGTTTTACCAAGTCAAAGGCAATATTTTTATTATTTGTATGTCACTGAGGGAAAAAGAGTATTAACTACTTTTCTGTCCCCTGTCAATAAATAAAGATACCAAATGTCATCCAGCTGTTCTGGAAGAAGTTACTGCTGCAGAGTAGTTCAAAGGGTTAAATGACATTGCTCTGTTCATTGCCAGCAGGCTTCAGAAATCTCATCCCTTGCTGTTCAGTCTCCATGAAAATAACTGGATCCTGGCCAGAATGGGGCCGCTTTGCCTGAGCACTGCTGCATTCAGTTGATCCTTTATGCATTGGGATACTGATATTTTAGGTGTGAATACTAAAAGTTACTGAAATTTCTTGCATTTTTAAAGTACCAGAGAAGTATCTATTCCTGTTGAAAAATGAGTTTTAAGTTCTTCTGTCATTGGTAGGAGCTTTTGTTAGTCACAGTGCTTTTTGAAAGGTTTGACAATGGTGAGCATTATAGTTATTTTACATTTTAAACATAAGTTTTTCAGGTTTTTTGTATTTGTGATGGCATTGGGTATATGTTTGGGATCTCTTTTTTCCCTAGACACTGATCTAGTACGACCTTGTTGAAAAACCCAACAAACATGTAAATAAAATCATATTTTCACATCTAATTTTAAATGAAAGGGATGGGACATTCTAAAAGAAGGGGAGTGCTGTATAGGTAATACCATCAGAAAAATTATAAAACCTTATGGGTAAAGGGAAACTATGCTACTGTGGTCACACTGCATAGTGGAGGGGCTTTTTCACTTTGCTTATTTGCCTTGTCTCTGAATCTACAGCAGCATGTTTTAGCAGCTTGAGACTGACAGTGTGTGCAGTGTTCCAAGGGGCTCTGGAGCCTTCTGCTAAAGCTGCTTCTGACCTGCACAGCTCCCATGCAGCTCCTCTGTGGGAAGAGCCCGTGCTGTGTCCTCTCCCTCCTGAGCTGCTGTGTCAGGAGCGCCCCAAGGTAAAGCCTTGGCCTCACTCACAGGTCCTGGCCTCACTCACAGGTCCTGGCCTCACTCACAGGCCCTGGCCTGGTTCTCATTGCTGTCTAAAGCCACAGGTGCCACCACTGCCCCTCTCTGAAATTGTCCTGTGGATTGTCCTCTGGTAAGTGCAGATGGCTTTCCTTCTTGGGGCTATGTGGAGTACTCTTAGGGAATCTGGGGACTTTCAGGGCTTTAAGGGTGTTGTTTCCTAAGAAAATCTGATTTCAAATTATTGTATATGGAAATTATGGATATTTTCTTACCTGATTAATTGCATTGGCAAATTGAACATCTAATTTTGCTTCAGTGCATTGGTGATTTTCCTAAAGAAACTTATGTGTACATTTGTGTCTTTTTTAAAATCCAGTCTTGGAATTAGAAGTTTAGCAGCTTTTATAACTTCAGTTTAAGGCCAGTGTTCATTTTTGGGTCAGACATGCTGATCAAGCTTTACTTCTTGGATAAAGCTGGGGCCCTGCCCTTGGAAAGCTGGTGATCTGATTTGACCTGGGTTCAAAAATCTCAGGGCAGTGGCTTATTGGTGTGTTTGGTGTGAGGCTTGGGAAGTGCATGTGGGTTCACAGAAACCTAAAAATAAGCAGTATTTGGGTTAAACCTCTTTATTTGTATGGACTAGTGACCCTGATAGCAAAATTAAATATCCATTCAGTCTCTGGTACTGCTGCCACCATCCATGAATTTTAATAGCGTGAAAAATATTTTAATTTTATGTTGTCTTAGTGCTTTCTGCACAAGTAGAGGATGAAAGTGTAAATTAGTGACTTGACTCACTCTTGTGCAGTTCTGTTCATTGTGTGTAGCTGAGTCTCTGTGACTCAGCTGGTGAGTTTTATTGCCCCAATAAAGCAGGCTGGAAAAATACTTGGCACCAATGTTTTCTGTTCAAAAAATTGTCAATAAGCATAGAGTGATGGTGTTTCCAGTGCAGCCCTTTTTATTATACAGGCTGTTCAACTTAACATTTAAAAAACATTAAGCTGAGCAAGTCAGTTTCCATGGAGTAAACTGCTGAATGCATTGAAGAAGCCAGTGAGACCTGCTAAGGTATTTTGAAATTTTGTAGGTTTTGTAGCTGAAATTTCTTGGGTAAGGTATTCCTAAATGATTCAGGAATTTGCATTTTGTGCTACTGAAGACAGTTAAAAAATAAGAAGCGTTGTTCTACCTGTTCTGACAGAAAACTTGTCCTGATAGCGAGTCTGATCGGTTTGACCTGAGCGTAGGAGAAGGATTAAGGAGGATTTTTGGTTCTGTCTCTGAGTCTGACATTCAGTCTCCAGCTGTCAGCAGCCTACCAGCACAGGAAGGTGCTATAAAAAAAAAAAAAAGGTGTTGGAAAACTGGAAATGCATTGGAAGCTGTAAATAACATGAACATATTGTGCCTGTGGAAGTTATTTTTCCCGAAGCTGAAGCAGGAAGGGCAGTGCAATAATCCGTGGTTCTCCGGCTTTGTATGGGTCCAGCTGGAACCCAAGCCCACACGGACCTGCATGGGCTGAAGATGACAGACGAGGAGCGCTCTTTACCACGTGGGGACGAGGATCCTGTTCAGTGGCTTGGGAGGGGACACTGCCGGCCCCAGCGACCGCCCAGGTGGCAAAAGAGCCGGAGCTGTACCTGCAGTGGGGTTCATCCCCCAGGGGATGGGGGCGTGGCCAATGGAATTTGCCACTGGGGAGGGCCATCCATGGGGCAGAGCACCAGGGGTGTACAAAGGAGTGCATGGGGAGAAACCGTGTGATGAGGAAGGGGGAATAATCTACATGAAATATCACACTCGGTACAAAATTCCCGTTCCCCAGTGCAGAACAACTACTAAATAAACTGTTTAGTGCAATACAACAGGTTCACAGATAGCAGAGCAGATTCTGATCTCAGTGCAGACAGGTGGTAGAAGGAATACTGGAAGTTGTATTAAAACATGGGTTCCACAAAGGTTTTTAAAGCTAAGTGACTGACTCAGTATTGTATACATGTGGTTAGGAAATTTCCACCTCTGTTCAAGGGCAAATGTGTCTGTTATTCACTCCCAAGTGTTACATGTCTCCATACTTTTGTTAGCAGGACTGAAAGGCCCTGTCACCTCTGTGACCAGTTAATCTTTCTGGTTCACTGAACATGCCAAGCTACTGATCCTACAAGTTACACTTCTACTCTCCAGACTGCTTTTGTAGCCCTTCTATGAACCCTGATATTTCATGTCCGTTATTGAAGTGGGTGAAACAATATTCTAGTAATGGTGAGTTTTTTAAGTTAGGGAAGGTTATTTTCTATTTCTGTTTTTCTTTGATTTTGCTGTTATGGTAGAACACCTGGCCACAGGATAATCTTGGTGATTTCTGTGTAGTGATCTATGACAGATCCTGAATTCCCTTCAAATTTTACCTTTTCAGCATTGAGTATTTCTGGTGAAATTTTTGTCTCCATTTGTACTCCTTTGCATTAGCTGTGTTTAAATGCATTTATGATATTACACTATCATTAAGTAAAAACCACAGAATCAAGAAACTTACTTGAATTGGGAATCAGATTTCTGAAATAAAATCGCAGGCAAATCAGCTTCAGTAGTATTTGGGAGTGTAATTATAAGGACTCATTTGGGGGGCTTTTTAAGTGCAGGCTTTAATCTCATTGTTGGAGTAACTTCATGAAATAAATTTATCTGAAAACCATGAGACTGCTGTGAACAAAAAACTGAAGCCCATGTTTTTCACTGAACTGTTAAGGAATTGTTTCTGGGGCTAATAGACACTGAGGCAGTGGGAAGAAGTGTCTCCACTGCCATAACCACCATTGGTGCTCCTCTGACAAGAAACAATAGAAAAATACATTATGATCTTGCAGAATCCATACTTGCTCTCTGTGTCTGAAGAAATGCAAAAGACACTGATGAAATTCCTGTTTTGTCATTTGCATGCAAATTTTGTGATACATTTGTGAAGCTCTGAGAGTTTCAGCAGAAAAGCTTAGGTGTCTGTGGCTTAAGATACTTATTTAGAGAGTTGCTTTGTGTTTTATGAACACTGTGACATTTTGTTCTCTGTTATCACTTTCCCTAATCTTTCATGAGTTTATGCAGGGAAGACTTCCAGAAATGCTGTATGAGAAATGTATGGAACTAGTAGATAAGTCTCTGAGTCAAAGAAGTGAAAGAAAGGTAATTTGGATGTTGAGTTAATGAGTAGGTTTGAAACTGTTAGTTTTTCACAAAATCTTTTGATGCTAGTAATGGCAGTTCTGTTGTTTTTTTGTTTTTTTTTTTTTTATAAATTGCTTAGCAGAAAAATTGAAGAAGGGAGTGGAAGAGGTGAAGTTAAAAGGCTGGTAAGCAACCAGGTACCTTGTCAATAGGAGATATAAGCTAACAGTTTGAAGAGGATTTTTTAAATCTTTATTATTTTAATCATAATTTTTAGATTTGGATTCCTTACCATTTTTAATTAACTTCATTGAGCTCTTGGAAATTTGATCTTCCCATCATAAAGCCTAACATGATTCATGAATTTACCATGGAAGTTGTATCAATGGTGAGCACAGGCTGCAAGTGAACCTTGCAGTGAGGGGAAGAACAGCACAGTGTGCTGCCCTGCTCCTCCCTGTGCGTCATTCTCAGCTCCCTGCAGTGTCCACTCTCAGGGATACAATGCTTTTCCAGGTCAGGGAGGAGAGTTGAATGATTACTGTTTCTAAAAGTTTGATACTTTTGGCCTTTTAAAGCCTTTATTTAAAGCAGGGAAATAACCTCTCTGTATTTTAGCTTTTTAAATTAATTTTCATTATTTTCTTCTCTTTTGTTTGCAAGGACTGAATTATGAGTTCTGACCCATATATACTGAAACTTCTGCAGAATTTAGACAGCTGTCTTTAACAAATATCCCAGCTGAATCTGTCCACCTAAATTCTGGCATCAATCTTAGGTGGGCTTTTGCTAAGCAGAATCATAGAACATAAAACAGCCCAGGTTAAAAGGGATCTCATCTGAGCCAATCTGTTGCGGAAAAGGTAGCCTAGGTGGGATTATCCAACACCCTGCCCAGTTGTGTCTTGAATATCTCCAGTTGATGAAGTTTCCACCATTTTCTTGGTGAGAACATTCTAATGATTGTTCTCAGCATAAAAAATGTCTTTCCTATATCAAGGTGAAACATTTTCTGGTGCAAATTGCACTGTTAGCCTGTGTCCTCTCCATGTGGCTCCTTGTGAAGAGAGACCTTCCATCCATTTTGTAGCCAGCCTTTAAATTCTGGGAAAGTGTCATGATGCAAGGATTCTCTTCTTCAGGGAGAAGACCTAACTCATTTAGGCTTTCCTCACAGAGTAGGATCTACAGTCCTTGATCATCTTCATGGCTTTCATTTGGACCCTCTCCAGCGTGTCTGTTCCTTTTTTTGAGCTGTGGAGACCACAGCTGCACACAGGGGTGCTCCAGGTGGGCCTGACAAGCTCTTGGTGGTTTGGGACAGTCCCATCTCTCATCTCTGCTGGTGGTGCCCCTGTGGGTGCATGGCAGCATCTGATTTGCTGTCATTGCTGCAGAGCTTCCCTGCTGAGCCCTGTTCAGCTCTTGGTGTGCACCCCCAGGTCCCCAAAGGATCCCAGCCCGTGCCAGGCTCTTTGGTGTCATCACTGCTGCAGGACCTTGCACTTGGCCCTGTGAAACTCCACTCTCCTCTTGGCAGCTCCCTGTTCCAGCCTGTCCTGCTCTGTCAATGGCTTTCCCTGCTGGCACGTCCACCTCACCACCCAGTGTGGTGTCACCAGCACACCTGGGGATGGTGCTCTCAGACCCCTCATCCAGGTTATTTGTGGTGATGTTGAAAAGTGTGGGTCCCAGCATCGATTTCTGGGGATTCCCACTTGTTCAAGTGGGCTGTCAGGCTGAGTTTTTAACCATTCTGCACCTAGTGAGTGCACCCTGTGGGCCGGTTCCTGCCTGTTTTGCAGGCTGCCAGCAGGTACCCTGCTGGTTTGTCCACAAGAACTCACTCTGGGGGAAACAGCAGCAAAGGCTCGGCTGAAGTTTGTTAAACAGTATCTGCTGCTCTGCCGCTGCTGACAGAAACTGTCATTTTGTTGCAGGTGGTCGGGTTGGTCTGGCACGATTTGCCTGTCCTGAAACTGCTCTGGCTTTTCCCAACCGCCTGCTTCGTTTGGCTTTGGTAAAGCTACACAGCAATTACGGTGTTTTACAGCCTGGTGCACTTCTCATGGAGGGCCTTAAATGTTCTTTAACAGAGCTCTTAACACAGCAGCTTAGCCTGGTTTTTTTGTAACCTTGAGATCACTCACTTCCCATTGTGCTTGACATCTGATTTCAGTGTTTTAGAGAAGGTGAAAATAGGATTGGTTATAGTCTGTGGATTTCAATAGAATCAGTCTGGGTTTGTGTCCTTGTTCTCTTAACACAGTTTGCTTTTTGAACTATTGTCATAGTTACTAAAGCATGATATTACAAATATAAAATGCAATACTTTTGATTATATAAACTTATTGCTGGATTTCTCTAAATTTTAGAGTCCCATATTCAACTTGTATTATCTCTGTTAAAAAGCAAAATGTTGGGGCCTGCATTCAGTATAAGAGAAATAACTGTTCTTATTTGTGAAATAGTCTCTTCCTGTTTGAAAACAAAGAACAGAGGAAATTCTGAAGATGCATAAGATTGGGAACATTTGCTAAAAAATAATATAATTGTTCATGATACTGAGTATGTTGTCTAGTGAGTAGTACAGCCATGATTTAATTTCTTTGTTCTTTGACTTCCTAAGATAATGCCAACTTTTCCTTTTAAAAGTTCAGTCGGAAACATTTGAAATGGCAAGAACAAATCCAGTGTCATTGGTGCCAAAATGCTGTCACTGAATGTTATGGAAATTGTAGTGAAAATCATAAATAATTTCTCTATTATAAAGTTACATTAATTTTTTAAGGAGAAAGTTTGACAAATATTATTCTAAAGTAAAGGAAATCAGAAAGAAATGCAAAATGTATCAGAATATTGAGTGAAGTGCTAGCAGTGCAATCTTATACAGTTTTTTTGCATTCATAAAGTAATAATGGAACCTTTTTTCTGTAGATAGATGTTTTGCTTCCATGCTTCCTTGGTCATATTCCCACCAACTTAAATGTCACTGTAACTCTGTTTGCAGTGGCTCATTTATCTGTTGGGTTTCTTCTGCCCCACTCCAGTGCTGCCTGACCCATTCCCTTCCTCTTCCTCCCTTCTGTCACCTCATGACTTCCCCATGAAGTAATTTCAGCTCTGTAGCATTCTGCACTCCCCCAACTCTTTCCTGGGCTATAAAGTGACTCTTATGCTTCTTTTTCCCTGTCCTATTGTGTTTGCATCCAGGACAGAGCTTGCTTCCCTCCCCCTACCTGCACACTGCCTGACCTGGCTCTCACATGAGATTTTTAGGTGACTTTTACTCCTCAAAGACTGCTGATTGCACAACAGGAAAGAAAATGAAATGTTTTGCTACCCCCTTGTCCCTTCCCCAGCAACTTCTTGTCTAATCTGTTTTCACCTCTGTTAGACATAATGTCATAGTTCTTGTGTCAGTGGAGATCATTTCTGGAAAGATCTGTCAGAAAAAAATGCATACAAACCAAATTACAATATCATTGTCAGGACAGGTCTCAAAAGCAACATATTCTGAAACTGAGTGCCCCTGATTTTTGTTGCTGCTGACTGGAATGAATGAGCAGTTGAGAAGTTGCTGCTCATTTAATTTGCAGATTTGGCACAAGGTCCCATACAGGTGTTCTGCTTGTGTGTTGTTTTGTACAAACAAACTGTAAGCTACCAGGAAGAGAGCAGGTTTGGGATTTTTGGTTTTGTTTGGTTTGGTTTTTTTCTCTCTGAAATAACTTGGTTTTGTAAGGTTTTGGTCAGATAACTCTCTTAAACTTAAACCCCATTGCACATGCTATCCTGTGAAGTGGCAGTGTATTTTGAATTTTTTAGAAGTCTTCTGTTTCCATGTCACCTTGTCACAACCTTCTTCCTGCTTCTCAGAGTGTATTTTTATTTTGATTTGGCCTCAGCAGACTTAAAGCTGTGTTGGTGTGGAGAGCTGTGCTCTGTCCTTTGGTGGCAGGGAGCCTTTAGCTCAAATTCCATTGACCGCAGCCCTAGGCAAAAACAATTTCCTCAGGGTGTGGAGCAGCAAAGAAAAAATCCATTACAACTTATTACAAAACAAAACCAAGCTTTAAATGATTGCAAAGCTTTTTTTTTTTCCAATAATTGTACTTAGCTGGTCCTTGCTAGTGTACATATTGTGGGGGATTTCAAATCCTCCCAGTGTTCACACAATATTCATTATGGTGGTTTGGTTGGAGACACTGGGCCTATAGGCTGTCAAATGTGTAAATACTTACATCTGTCCCAAAATCCATGTATCCAAATGAGTTTAATATTAAATTTTTAAATAAGTTTTTCATCTGCAAAAAGGTAACAATCCAAATCAATTTTAGGGGGTTTAATTATATAATTTTTCAGATTTAAGTGTGAGGTTTTTATGTACCCTTAATTTGTTGTCGATTTTTATTGAATATTATTCAGTCTTACCTGTTTAAATTTCTTTGACTATATGTGCTTTATCTGAGTACTGAGGAATGCAAGTTGCTTTAAAAAGTTGCTTTTAAGATTTTTCTTCTTTGTGGATGTTAATGTAGAAAATTTTATCATCTTTCTATTCTAAAACTTTCTTCTTCTGTTTAAACTAAATTCTGTAGCATAACTCTGTAACATTACTCTTAGATGAATCCTTTAGTGAAACTGTTGGGTTAGAAAATAAGAAGGGGAGGAAAAGGATTTTGAATAATAAAGCTGAAATAGTAATACCAATTTCAGAATGTTTTGTAAACCTTCTGAAATGCAAACATTCTGAAACCAAGTTTATAAAATTTATAGCTCATTTACAGCTACTGAGTGCTGTACCTGTGAATGAAATCTACAGGTGTGTGCTCAGTACCTGTAGATGAGCTATGAATTTTATAGATCTGGTTTCCTAGAAGTCATTGACCAGCATCGTGTTGATAGCAGCTGCTCACACACGCTCACATCACGTGATAAATCCATTGTGCTGGGAGCTGGCTGCTGCCTCTCCTTTGGTGTGCTGGGCCATTGACCACCACGGTGTGTGTGTGTGTACATAGGCATTAAAAAATGGATGTAATTGTTTGTTACTCTGAGGTGCTGTTTGGATTTTATTACAGCTGTTAATTTTCCTTTTCTCCCCATAGTAGTGGGTGCTGTTCCTGTGTCTGTCTGTATTTGACAATAACTGCTTCTGGCAGAAGGTTTTCTGTGCACTTACATTTTCCAGCTGGGGCTTTTTCAGTTAAGGGTGTGGCTTTTTCTGACACAGTTGTGTTAGAATAGGCTCTCACATAGAAATACTTATCATGGCAGAAAGTCCTCTGGCATTTCAGCTTATCTTACTGGGGGGCTGTAGTGCACTGCATCAGAAAGAAACTGTCTGTACTGCAGTGTTGTGGCGGTGAAGACAGTCTTAATTGTTTTTCTAATATGTGTTTTTACTGCCTGGGCAGACTGTTGTGATTTCCAGTGTGACCTTCCAGTTTATAGAATCACTGGCCATTCCCTATGGTGTGTTCAGATTCCTTTTATTTATTTATTGGTATTCATATTACTGAAACTCTTACTGGAGAGTTCATCGTGCCTTACTCCCAAAGGGTTTTTCAAGGAAACTCATAAATAAATTTCAGTGGCTTTACAAAGTGTTGTCAAGCATGTCTACTTTCAGTTTGAAAGTTGATCCCTTTAACACCAGTAGCTGACAGCTATTAAAACAATTACTATTACAGTTATGTTGAAACAATTAATAATTAGACCTTGCAGGGAGGATTACATTAATTTTGGGTGTCTGCAAAACTGAGCTGTGAAACAGATATTTAACCTTACATATCAAATCATCACTGAATGTTAATCATTGCTTTTCATGTGAAATGATTGCCACTACATAGTGATGAAGTAATAGCTTCCCAAGAGCTTCTTGAATGCCATTGTGCACTTGGATGGAGGAGTAATGCAACTTTGGCAAGACACTGTGATCCCACGTTCATGTTGCCTTTGTGGGCTGTTAGGGACCAGCCTCTCGCCAATGTGAGTAGGAAACTGAAGTAATTATGTGTGTCATTCATTCAGAAATAGGTTTTGGTGCTCTGAAAGTAAGATGGAATTAGTGTAAATAATTAAATGCAAAATTACATTTGCAGGTGTGTGTGCAGTTTAATTTAAATGAGATTGTGCATGCTCAGACAACATGACACTTAAACCCAGCCTGAACATCAAATGCCTCAGCCAGCAGGAGCAAGCTGTTCTCTGCTGGTGGCAAGCTCAGACTCCCTTGTTTTCCTGTGCTTTGCTTTTCAGTAAAGACACATTTGTGGCTGTGCTCAGCAGAGTGCAGTACAAAGTGAACTGCTGAGTGGTTCTGGTTGTCTTCACTTGCCATTGTGCTGTTCCTAAACTCCCTGATTTTTTTTGATAAGCAGGCTCTGGTGAAGCTCAGACTTTGCTTGGGCTAAGTGAGCTGTTACTGCAAGAGGGTGAGGCACATTTGGGTCTGCAAATTGTTGTTTTTCAACAAAGCCCTGGCTGTAGAGGCGGTAGTATGCCTGATGGAGCTCAGGAGGTTGGAAACAGTGTTAGTAGGCCTTCAAAAGCATTTTCAAGGAAGGAAGAGGCCAAGGGTGCAGGCTGGAGGTTGTGAGGAGAAAGAGAACTTAGCAGGAGTGTTTTAGGCATCTGAAGCTGCCAAAGGAGAGGTGTCTGCTGAAACTTCACTTGCTTACAATTTCCTAGATCTAATACCTTAAAAGGTTTCCCTTGTGGATAAAAACATTATTTCTCCTTGCTGTACCCTGCATTTCTCTGTGGGTGAAGGAAAGCGAGCAATTTAAATAATAAAGATGTGCCTATGAGCTTTAGAGAAGAAAACAATCAACCATGGTGTTTAAAGTCTAAACTTGAAAATGAAATATTTTAAACACTGCAGAGGTGTCTTTGTGTGTTTATTTAGTAACTCAGTGGGTGGAAATCATTGAATGTTTAAGTGCTAACATAGATCTTCATAGTAATATCCTGTTCTGCAGAGTCAAGAAAATAACTTTATTTTGGTCATTGTGTTCAGCTTTCTCAGTTCACTGGTTTTTTTCATTCTGATATAAGAAATGAGTTGAATTTTGAAACTTCTTTCTTAATGTAAGAATTAAAGAGGATGAAATCTGCTAATTCTGGAGTCTTGAAGTAGATAATTTTCTTCATCTCAATGATTTTGTTTACCATAATCTGCATTTCAAAATTTATGTAAACATGTGTTTGCTGTGTGCATCCACATCTGAAGTGGTTTTAGCTAATAAGCATGCAAAAAGATTACTAAGCAAATTAGAAGCAGTGTAAGTTAAGTCCCTAACAAAAATCTAAAAATGGCAGAAGAATAGAGACATATGTAAAACATTACTGATTTGAGATGTAGATGATGAATGATTACTTACATGAAGATATACACAGTCTTTTCTACTTAGTTGTAATTTGATGTATCAGGTGACCAGGAATTGGAGGCTTGAATCTCAAAGTGTTGTGAGGGTGGCTTTATTGAACTGTCTTTTTGTCAGTGGAAGGCTTCAGAATTCTTCTGAGAAGCATTTTGGAATGAAGATTGTGATACTGTGCCCAGAAAAGTGGGATAATGTTCCACCCAGGAATTGCTGGGAGTGGAAGAGGGGTGTGAGCAGTGCTGGCTGAGCTTTCAGCCTTTCTGCCGGAGGCAGGCACCTGCTGACTGTGACCTGTACAGCTGAGAGGGACCCTGGCCAGGGCTGGGGTGTCTGTGTGTGTCTGTGCTTTCCAGAGTCCAAAAACCATCTTATTGAATGGACTGAAATAAATGTAAGAAGAACACTTTGGGTTGCAAAGTCAAGATTGCTGGGTTTGTATCCAGAAATGTGTTGGCAGTCCAAGCATGTTTTGGTGGAGCTGATTCTTCTTCTCATAAATGAACATGTTTAATATACTAATTGCAGCGATCATTTAATTTCTGATTTATGCAATATTCTTTTGCTTATGTCTGCTTTAACTTCTTAAGAAAAAAATAAAAGGCAAAAGCCCCAAACTGATGAGTTGAGACTTCATGTCTGGAACTTCTGTCATTGTCCCTGAGAAGGTTTGAAGGATTTCCATGCTTCTAAAAACCTATCTGGCCAGACAGCTTAAGGAATTTTTTCCCCCCCAGTTTAAATGGGAGCTCTCATATTAATTTTCAGCTGAATTAATTTATAAGCATATTGGACTTTTCATATATGTTAGCCTACTTTTCTGATCTTGTGTATTAAAACACTTTTTCCTACTCTAGAATATTGTTATCTAGTTACACAAACACGATTTCTCATTTGGGAAGACATACTAGTTTTAGGTGGATTTGAACTGCTACTTTGAAGGTAAAAACACATACTAATTTGGTAATTATTTCCTTGCTTGATTTATTTATTTATTCCTCTTCTCTGTCCTTTTTCATAGGTTCCTTAAAACTGTGCTATGAATGGTGATTCTGGTGTGGGGGTGGTGACTTCACCACCTCCAACAACAGCCCCTCATAAAGAGAGGTATTTTGATCGAGTTGATGAAAATAACCCAGAATATTTGAGAGAGAGAAATATGGCACCTGACCTTCGCCAGGATTTTAACATGATGGAGCAGAAGAAGAGAGTCTCCATGATTCTGCAGAGCCCAGTAAGAAAAGAAATGCTTCATCTTTGAAGTGACAAGTTTAATATCTTTTTTTTCACTATCAGTACAGGATTGGAGAATTGTGTGTTATCTTAGATCCATTTGTTGTTTTTTCTTATTGGCCTTTCTTGATTTTTTCCTCATTCTATCTGTTTGCATTTTTATGGTCTACTCACAAAGCATCCCTTCAGTTTGGCTTTCAGATTCCTCTGTATAATCATCAACATTTTTTCACATTTTCCATTTAATCCTCGTAAAACATTTTTTCACTGGTTTCATTTATTTGTTTCAATGTAACTCTCTTAAGAGTAGCTTATACAAGGCAGGTCTGTCCTGTACTCAGTTTTCCTTTTGGGATTTGGACATATGAAATATTTTTATATTCCCTTTCTGAAAAGGTGCACAGTAATGAAGTATGAATGAATGACATTTAATATTGAAGATGTTCCCCTGGGGAGATAGTACACAAACAAACTTTCCCTCATGATGTTTGTTCCTTTTTATAATAACTAGTGAGTGACTTTAGATACAAAACATTACATGACATAACTACACTTGGAATAGGGATGTGGTGGTACATTCACAATTTTCCTATTAGGTCAACCCATTTGATTTATGAAAATATTAATAAATTGCTTAATAAAAAAGTAATGACCTAATGACTGCAGTACTTCTCTTTCAGTGCAAATTCCAGCATTCTTGTCAAAAGCAGGAGTTATCAGCAATAATAAAAACTCTGGTTTTCTTCCTTCCAAGTTAAAATATATTTTAAAAATCCCAGGAAAATGTAAACAACCCCTCATCTGAACAGGTTTTAAAAATTTAATGTTCATTGTTTTCTGTGTTCCTGGCTGCCTTCTTGGCTCTCAGTTCCCTGTGAGCCACAGTGACAAATTCTCTTTTCTGGTTCTGCTACTTTTCCTTTCACATTTTTGTGTTAAAGTCAATTGTACATTCTCCTCCTTCCAGAAATTCGTATAGCAAGGCTCAAAGACTTTTGGTGTTACTTGAAAAGAGAATGCTGGAATTTCTATAAAAAACCCCAGGTGACTCAGATCACTGGAGCTCCAGAGAGAATGTTTTGAGGTTACAGTATGCACCCAGTAGTTCTGCCTTGAGGTGTTTGTCAGAAGAGGAGTAGGATGGTTCCATCAGTGTGCTAGGAAAAAGCTGGGTATGAAAGGCTGAAGTTCATTTAAACATGCATTACAACATGCAGTGTCTTCCTACTAGGCCTTCTGTGAGGAATTGGAATCCATGATCCAGGAACAGTTCAAGAAGGGGAAGAACCCCACAGGTTTATTGGCTTTGCAGCAGATTGCAGATTTCATGACAACGCACGTTCCAAACGTCTACCCTGCAGCACCTCAAGGTGGAATGGCTGCATTAAACATGAGTGAGTGCACCTTCAGTGATCAGAGCTGAATTCCTTTTCTCTTTTCTTGAAAGGCTTCACATGAAGACAATGTGAATGTAATAGAATACTGTGAAGTTTAAATGCTATCCTGTTCTGCTCACACAAACACTTGAAATGAATTGATTAGTTTCTAAATGCCACAGTGGTATGCAATGTGATTATATATGGAGTTTATATCAAAAGTTATTTCAAGGATGGTATCTAAATTGAAAAATAAGCCTGATAAGTCAGTGCTATTAAAAATTTAAATATTTAAATAGTGCTAATTACTACATGGTTTGTCTTGTGGAAAATCAAACACTTATTAGTAGTCTGGTAACAGTAAAGGGCTTTAGAAACTAATTATTTTTGCCATTGAAATACTGTTTGCAGCTTTCTCCTGTGAAGTGAAGCTTTAGACAAGAAACATCAGCAAACAAAACAAAGCAGGAAAAAAACCAGAATGTGCCAATGCACATAGACACAGGTTTTGTGTTAAGATAAAATAAATCCTTGCCTGTGCTCCAAAAGAAATCTTCAGTTCTGACTGTAGCATGGCCTGGTTTTGCTTTTTCACAGTTGCTTTTAACTGCATTTTTAATTGCACTGTAACTCGAATTACAGTATTTGTATTTGTATTTTTTACCATAACCTTCCTCTCTCTAGCTTGTACTTAATTTTTCTTAATAAATGATCTATGTAATTCTTCTTTTTGGGAATACACGTATCACAAAAAGTAGAATATTTGGGATTACATTTTTCTTTTAACAATTAAGATGTATTTTACAAACAATCATTAGTTTGAGAGAGGAAAAAATATTTTGCTAAGAAATGCAAAATATCACGGTACCACTGATTTATAGTAGGGAAGGAAATGAATGCTGAGTCTACCAAAGCTGATAACCTTGCTCAAGATTGTCATTATATTTGTGTAACATAAATGATTTCATTAAAGGAATGAAAGTCTGCTGTCCATTCCTTGGGTTAACATGCTCATATTAACCAGTAAGAACAACTGATAAAATAGTGGTGCATGTTGCTAGGTTTGAGCTGATACTGAACACAACTTGTCTTGTGTTTTTTGTACCCCTTCTCTTCAGGTCTTGGCATGGTAACACCAGTAAATGATCTGAGAGGGTCTGATTCCATTGCTTATGAGAAAGGGGAGAAGTTGTTACGATGCAAATTGGCAGCTTTCTACAGATTAGCAGATCTCTTTGGCTGGTCTCAGCTTATTTACAATCATATAACAGTGAGTATTGAATCAACAGATAACTGAACCAATTGTTTTAACATACAAGAGAATTGCTTCCCTCCCCTATCTGTCATTTTCTCTTTGTGTGTGAGAAGAGCAAAGTGGTATTGAAGGCAGTATAATAGTGAAGAGATTTGTCATTGCATTTCAGCTTGGATGTCAGCTACCACAGTCAGAACAGAGTCTTGAGAGAGTGTCGATGAGAATTGTTTAGGATGAAATAAAGATTGCTGAAAGACTCTGTCTTTTAGTGTCTCAAATGCTTTGACTAATTGTATTTATTATTCTACAAGATCAGTTCTTGGTTTTCTTGCTTTTTTTTTTGCTGAGTACTAAAATATCTTCTTAGTCATTCAGCTGAATTTTATAATTCAGGTACCAGCCTTTCTGAAAAAGAAGCCATAGTATTTCTGAACATGAGTGAGCTTCTCTGCTTAATGCAGCATGCCAACAATTTTCCTTGTGACTGAGTAATCGTTGGCATCCATAAAAATAATGACAAGGAGGTCAAATCAAGGAGGTTTTATATGCCAGAAGAATGGTCAGCATGAGTCTCATGAGCAAAGTCACAGCTGTGGTGTGCAGCCCCATCAATTGTTGTCCTAACAGAGCTGAATTGTTTTTTATTCTACATAGTAGAGATTGTCCTTTATGTATTTTCAGTTCTTCTAGTTGCAGTTGGAATGAAATATGGTAATATTATTTTTACTGCTTTTTGAGAATTCAAGGCATATTATTTGTGAACAGATGAAGATGATAAATGATATGTGTAGGCATAGGATCAAGCCAGTATTGGTTAGATCATTCAGTTCCTGTTGTAAGGGAACATATCCAACATAATGGCTCCTGTAAACAGCTCTGTGCCACCCCCAGATTTTTCATATGTGACAGGAGAAGTGGTTTTGTAAAAGGGACATGAATGCACTGAAAAGCAAACAGCTTTGGGGATAGCTTTCTAGTGTAAAGTTCAGCCCTGGGAATGTTTGTACATTTAGATAAAACATAAATGTATTGAAGAGCAGCATGTCAAGGGAAGGGGTTGAGGCAAGGGCATGTAATTGGGGTGGAATGCCTCAAGTTTGCTTTCTCTGGGGAGGAGTACAAGGAAGATATCAGTAGAGGAGGTACCAGTTGAGGTGGAAGACAATCAAAGCACTTGGAAAATGAGATTCTGAAAGTGTTTTACTCAGTTCTGAATGACAGAGGTACTGGAAAGCTCTTGGCTTGTCAGCAGCAGTCCCAAGTCATAGTTGTCTTTTACAAGCTCCTCCAGTGAACAGCATTCTGAAAGATGACTGAAAGACATAAATTCTCTTCAGAAGCTGATACAGAGCAGGTTGTTATGTTTATTAAGTAGTACTAAGATACTCCTTTGGAATGTGGTGAATGCTACCACTTCCTGCAGTGCTGGTGTTTGACTCCAGGTTTTCACTTTTTTTGTGAGTGGATGCTGTAATTACTGCCTGATTGCATTCAAGGTAAAAGCTTTGCAGTGCACTTGTGAAGTAAGAGAAAAGGTACACAGCCTTCTGTGAGGGTCATAAGCCTGTGTGTTAGGGGAGAATGGGATATACTCTCATACCCTCACAATTTCCATCTGGGCATATCAGGGAGTTGGGTGGAGTATAGTTGCTTTTTTTGGATCAATCCCTTATCAATCCCTGACAGCTACTGTATGTGGAATTGCTCAGACTGGTGCAGTCCTGATGCAGAAGCAGAATTACAGAGCATCAAGAGCTTTCATGCCAAGTATAATAATGTTGAGTATGCTTGGGTACCTCCAGGGTTTTCGTGTCAAGTGCAATAATGTAGAGTAAACTTGGTTGTCTCCAGGGTCAGGCAGAATTTGAGATTAGAGGTTTACAGAAGGTAGACATCATTCACCAGGTCCTGGTTTGCTTTGGGGGCATGAGCTGTTAATTGCATTTAATCCCAAAGCAAAGTAGTTTGTGAGTCTTGCTGCTTGTTTGTCTTTGATTTGAGCTTTCTTATTAGCTTTTGGGATATTTTGAATAATACTTGTTCTTTGTCTTGCATAAATGAGTAAGAGATTTTTCTTGATCATTTGCACTTCTGTAGTGGAGAACTACTTTGGTGATTCATAAAAGTACAGATTAACTTCAACTGACTGCTTCAGTTTAAGATTGTTATGCTGTAGCATGTTCCCAGCTGGTTGTAAAGGAAACCAGATCTGTGCTGAAAGCTTTTGCATGACTGCACAACTACTTATTAGAATTATTTTTTTCCCTGCAGTAGAACTATAGCAAAGTATATGTGTATTTAATGTTGCAAGTAGTAGAAGACATGAGGCAGAAACAGCATAAAAGTAGCTGCCTCTCAGGGAAATTCAAAACACATAAATATCTTTGAATTTAAAAACCCAAACAACAACCAAACAAAAAACCCAAACCCACAAAACAAACTACCCAAATGCTGGGTAGACTCATAGCAAAGTAGGGAGTTGTCTCATGTGTCCAGTAAAACTTTAGAAGCCTATTAATTCACCATCAAAAGACACCTTTAATTACCTAGATGTCCTGTACTTTTCATTGCACAGACTTTAAAGAGATACATCCCAGGATGTGAATGCTTTAAAGCCAAAATTATTTTTGTATTATAAACTCCTGATTGTGTGAATGAGACAAGAGAGGAAAAAACATAAGTGAAGGTCAGGATACTTGGTAGAAAATTTGTAAGTGTGCTGTGCTGCTCACAGATGTCTCACAGGAACCAGCAGCAGTGACAAAACCCTTCTCAGCATCAAGATGTTTTAGGTCTTTAGAGGTTTTAGAGGCCAGTTCTTGTGTTAGCTCACAGCCTTTTACTTTATACCTTATGTCTTACTAGGGTGGAAATACAGTTGGAGTGTAAACTCATTCAACTGAAAGAATTAACTTTTTTCCCCTTTTCTCTCAGTATTGTTCATTGTATCCATAGTGGGCGAGTTGTCATTATAACAGAATGTGAGGGTTTACTAAATTCCACCAATCTGAAGGATGCTGGCATGTTACTGCCAGCTGGTTTTGTTCAACATTAGTTAATTAACAGTGCAGTGCATTGATTATCTGTTGTAGCATACATGAAAGTCATAATGTGTGTTATAGACATACTTGCCCATTCCATAATCAGGATGTAAAAGTAACTTTAATGGTTGGGGTCTTCTTGGATGCTTTAATAAAATCTTCTTAGTAACTCTTACTCTTGTGTTATCCTTAGGCCAGAGTAAACTCTGAGCAAGAGCATTTCCTTATTGTACCTTTTGGACTGCTCTATAGTGAAGTCACTGCATCTAGTCTGGTAAGTCATTGTTAATTTTCATAGCTGTCAAACATATATATATATACACATATATATATATATATATATATATATATATATATATATATATATATATATATATATATATATATACACACATGTGTGTCACTTCAAATTCTATCCTAGAGAATATTTTACTTTTATATGTTTAGAATAATGTTACTGAGCATGGCTGGTTTTGGTCCTGCTGAGGTATCTGAGAGATTTGTTTGCCCATGTTCACCACCAGGTGTCCTCCAGTTGATCTACCTGTAAAGAGTGAATCACCTCAGGCCCTTTAAAGCTGCTGGGTGTTGAGTCCAGCTTGTTGAGGGAAACTTTAGGCATTTCAGATAGAAATGATGACAACTGGTTTTAGAGATCTCAGTAGTAGATGCTGAATTAAATCAGTTTTGAGTCTTGATAATGAAAATAATTCTTTTCATTCCCAGGTTAAAATCAATATTCAGGGAGATGTGGTTGATCGTGGAAGCACTAACCTGGGAGTAAACCAAGCTGGTTTTACGTTGCACTCAGCAATTTATGCAGCCCGACCCGATGTGAAATGCATTGTCCATATCCACACACCCGCAGGAGCCGCGGTAAGCTCACTTCCAGCTTTGTCCTTGTCCTGTTCCCCCCCCTCCCAAAGGGAGAATAGGTGGGTCCCTCAATCATAGATTTGCTTCCTATTTGGAGGGCAGAGAGCCTTTTAGTCTGTCTTCAAGTATGGTTCTCTTTAATCAGAGCTCATCCTTACTGGGTTGTTACCTGAATGGTCAGACAGTAAATTGAGTTCTATCACTGGAAAATATGTATGTCCTGTATGTGTGTCCTTTCCCACAAAAGACCAGATCTTTTGACAGGGAGTCATCAAACCTTTAGTATATTTTGTTGGTTTTGTAAAGCACAGTTTGTCAAGGTTTTTTGAAATATTTGAAACTTTCCCAGTATTTCTGTTTGGAGAAAGTGATTACAAGTCAGTTCTGCCTCTTTGCAATGTTTCGAGAGAGTGACTTTCAGTGTTCACATTCTGATGATTTTTTAAATTATTGATTAACCAGATTAATACAAGCATTTTAAGGATAAATGATCAAATTCCTAATACTTTGAGTTACAGAGTAGCCTTTTAAAATATATTTTTTAAGTTTATCTGCAGTGCTGCAGAATTATCTGTATCACCAAAGTTGTTCCTGCATGGGAGCAGGAGGGGGAAATAACTGAGTGGAGTGGAGGGAATGAAGGATGTAGTTGATTTTGTGGTTTGGTAGTTTCTTTGGGTTTTTTCCTGAGTCTTTTTATATTGGTGTTGCTGTTGTATAAAAACAGCCATATTGAGACAAACCCAAGATCAATGTGACTTTTGTATCAAGTCCAAAAGTTATCAAAAATAGAGGCTTTAAGGATGGAGTATAAGACCACTGTATCTACCTGTAGAGATAGATTCAATTAACAGATAAAAATATATTCTTATTTTAATTCTCATCACTATATTTTTCACTTCTTCTGTTGCAAGAAATTAAATCAGTTGTTTTAATATTTCTCAGGTTTCTGCAATGAAATGTGGTCTCTTGCCAATTTCACCTGAAGCACTTTCTCTAGGGGAAGTAGCTTATCATGACTACCATGGTATTTTAGTGGATGATGAAGAAAAGGTGGTTATTCAGAAAAATTTGGGGCCTAAAAGCAAGGTCAGTATTTACATCTAGAATTAAAGAAAAAAAGAGGGGGGGTTAGTATGTTTGTGTGACAGGTATGTTCTTCAATCAGTAGCAAATATTCTTTAATCAAGAGCAAGAAAATACTTGGCTCACTGCTGTTAACTTACTTTCAATGTTTCTCTAGGTCCTTATTCTCAGAAACCATGGCTTAGTATCAGTTGGAGAGACTGTTGAGGAGGCTTTCTACTACATTCATAACCTAGTGCTTGCCTGTGAGATACAAGTAAGAACTTTAATATGTTATATAGTAATACAGCTTGCTGTATTGACCTCCAAACAGATTGCTGTGTTAGTTTAGATCCAAGAGCTGAACCAGCTCTATGCAATGTGTGATGTCACTATATTGTGGGGGGACATCCAAAACTTTGGTTTCACTGACAATATTCCAGTACTGTATTGAAACTATCAATTTGCTGCCCATTAAAACAGATACTTTCAAAGACTTAAGACAACTTTTATACAAGCATATTCATTTATTTAGTTTTAAAATGAAGTATTATTTAGTATCTATTTAGTTTTAAAATGAAGATTTCTTCTGGGTTTATACCAAGTTTTTAGGGGTTTTTTGGTCATTTTCACCCCATTCCCCCCAAGGAACTTAAAGATGACTCTGTTGTATTTCAGGTCCGTACCCTGGCCAGTGCAGGTGGCCCTGACAACTTGGTGCTTCTTGATCCTGGCAAGTACAAAGCCAAGTCTCGCTCCCCTGAGTCTCCAGCAGGTGAGGGTACTGTGTCCCATCCCAAATGGCAGATTGGTGAACAGGAGTTCGAAGCTCTTATGCGAATGCTGGATAATCTGGTAAGGCAGGCCTATTGGTCTGATTTTGATATAATGTATAAAATGCATTTTTTAAAGCTGCATGTGGTTGGGATAGTTTATACAGCCTGCAGCCGATTCTTTCCCAAGGACTTGGTGACAACATGAAAAGCATCAGGTGTCCTTTGTACAGATTGTACAGATTTACTTCTTATTCATAATCTGATTGTTATTGGTGAGGTCAGAGCAGATCTCGTAGGCTTTGCCACTTCCAAATCAGAGTACTGTGGTGTTTGCACTCAATCTGTATTTTTCCCTCTTTCCATCCCCTCCCAAAATGTGTAAAACTATTAATGTCTTATTAGGTGTGAGGTCCAGCATAATTTGACTAAGATTCTACTAATCCCTAGAAAAGTTTAAAAGACAGGCTTTAAATTAAAAGCCTTCAGATAAATGGTTTCAGTAAGAACCCATCTGTAATGAATGACCAGACACCAACATTTACTATCCAGCTTCAGTGGGAAAGATGTGGCTGGGCACAGCAGACTTGTTGTATCTGACTGATACCTTTGGTAGATCCAGTTGGATTTCAGTTTCTCTAGGAAATCCCAGTTTTATATTTCTTACTGCACATAGAAGGCAGTATCATTAAAGAAATGGCATTGTACTCAGTAGGAATGTAGGAATAGAAAGGAGCTTTCAGTCATACAATACAGACTCTTAATATTATGATTAGCCACATATTGTATGGGGTAGTTAATTATATTAGGTGGCATATAATTACTCAAGATTTGTTTTGATCATTAAAAGTTGGAGCAGAACCCAAGTAAGACCTAACCAGTGCTTAATGCATGAAAACTATAGAAAGCTAAGTCTGCATAGTTGGGGCTGATGTTTCTTTACAGCTGGCTTGATAGAGAATTTGAGTGTTTTGGGAACTAAGCTATTCACACTTTTCCTTTGAGCCACTTAAAAAATATTTTGCTAGTGGAAACTTCTTAGAGAAACTGTCAAATGTCCTTCTCGTATGTTAAATGCTGAGCATAATTTGAAAGAAAGCATGGGCAGACATGACTAGTGTGAATAGGGAAGGTTAAAGGTGGAACGAAATACAATTCAGAGGAAGTGGGAGAGTGAAACATAAGGTTTGGGAGAGGAATGAATAATGACATTAAAGTAGCATTCTTGAAGTATTCCCTTGTATACTGTACGTTGATTTCTAGATGTAAAAACACAGTAAAGATCTTTTTATCTACCCTATCATAGGGGTGCTTCTTTGTCTTTGATTAAGATTTGTGAGAAACAGTTGATACCTTTGATTACAGTTTTTAAAAAAGTGTAAATGAGTAGCTGGCATGTAGTACAAAGAAAAGTCATGATTCTGCATTTGGACTTCAACTCCAGAGACTTGAACAATTACTTGAAAATTCTATGAAAAACAGCAGGAAGCACTAATACACATTTTTCCCCCTTCCTAAGAAAAGCTATAAAAAGGATTTTTTAAAATGTGTTATCATATTAAAATATAGGTGGTAAATTTTTTGCTTGACTATGAGAAGAAGCGGACCCATAGCACTACTCTTGATGACCTTCTCAGTCACCTCAATGGCTTTTTGCAGGACTACTGGAAATTCTTCATAAAAGCTTAATGCAATGTTTTTGATGTTTGATCACCAAAAATGGTGACTCTCTTAAATTAGTGGCTCAGAAGTTACTTAGATTGGAAAGGATGCTAGTGTAGCCTCACTTCTGTGCATCATCATCCCCTTTGACATGGCTGTGCCCACCATAACAGGTGAGCAGCCATACAAGGAAGAGTTGTGTTGCAGAATGGTTTTCATAGTTAAGGGTATCAATGAGATTTCAGTTGTCTGTTGAAAAACTTGGAGATCTAGAAGACTGATTCTGCTGCTCTCCTTCTGCAGGGTTACAGAACCGGCTACCCATATCGATGCCCTGCTCTGAGAGAGAAATCTAAAAAGTACAGCGATGTTGAGATCCCAGCTAGTGTCACAGGTTACTCCTTTACTAGTGATGGCGAATCAGGCATTTCCTCCCCCCTCAGACACAGTTTTCAGAAACAGCAGCGAGAGAAGACAAGGTGGCTGAACTCTGGCCGAGGGGATGATGCTTCTGAAGAAGGGCAGAATGGCAGCAGTCCCAAGTCGAAGACTAAGGTGTGGACGAACATTACACACGATCACGTGAAACCCTTGCTGCAGTCTCTCTCGTCCGGTGTCTGCGTGCCAAGCTGTATTACCAACTGCTTGGTCTGTGCCTACCTTACTGTTCATAGTTAGATGATGTAGAGCAACTTGGGGTGGCTGGCACTTAGAGGCTTTGGGAAGAGAAAGATAACTCTCCTAATTTTTTTCTTCTTTCTTATATTAAAAAAATTAAATGTGTTTTACTAACCACTCTAATTTGTATTCGACTAGATGTGATCTGTAAAAATGATCTTGCTTATTAATACTTAAAACTGCTTAAGACTTTGGAGCTTTTAATTTTTTTCTGTCTTTTCAAGCTATTGACCAAACAGATTGAATTATAGTTTTGATTAAATGGGTTCTGCATTTCAATGGTTTAATTAAGGACAGCTATGTTAGGGAGCTACTAATTCTCTCTGCATGAAAGCTTTTCAGTTCAAAATCAAACTAACAATTCAATCTACTTTTGTACAAACGTATAAGCAAAAAAAATCAAGTTTCTACCTTCTGTAACATATACCAACTTAATCTGCAAGGTATTTGCAATCTTCTCTATGAGAGGGTAGAATTGATTTCAAACTATTTAAATCTTTTTTCCCCCTTAAGCAGTTTTTTCTTGTCTAGTCTCTCAGCTCCTTTTCCTGTCCTGTTTACTACACTTTTGTCTACCCCAAAGCCTCTGAGTGTGTTCACAACCAGCTGCCTTCTGCATGTAGTGTTGCATGTAAGTAGATGGCCATAAATGGAAAGTCTTTCCTAAAGTATCAGCTGGGTGCGGCATGACTAAAGTGCAGCTCAGGCCATCAGCAGGCACTAATCGATAGATTCTGCAACCGGTGCTTTTCTTTTGTTTATATCAATGCTGCTTACAGTTAAATTTTGCACTGAAAGATATGGTAATTGAAAAGCAAAAGTATCAGCTGCTTTCAAATGGACATCGTTAGCTGTTGGTGTGTAACTGTGGGTTTGGTATTTTCTTGGGCATATACAGAGTGACTGAACTGAAGGCAGGGATTTGCACGGATTCAACCTTTTGTAATGGTTGACCTCAAGCTCAGCCACAGGAGCTCAGTAGTACTTTGGTAGTGGTACTGTGTATAGTAGTAGTGTGGTTACAGGTGAGTCTTAAAAATATAAAACTAGTAGTCTTGAAAAAACCCACCACATTATCTTTTTCCAGAACACCTTAATTTTTATTTATCCCTACAAAAGTCTGCTACACTCAGGGTTCTCTATATTTTGAATGCTTTTATAAAATGATTCCTCAGGCAGTATGTATGCTAAAATACGTAGTGTTAACATGTAGAAATTCCCAAAAAACCAGAGGCACTCTCTCTGTGGTATTTTTGTGGTGTTCTTTTTGGTTTAAGAAATTAATAAATACATTTGTTGTTTGTACTATCAACTAAGCTAAATTATCATTTAGCCCTGATTATAGATGTACCTTGATGAGATATGGTTTTGTCACATAGTGATGCAGATTTACCTTGGTCAAATAGTTTTACCATAGCTTAAAGCTATGTATATGTTTGGACCAGTTTGTGCTTTTCACCCTCAGCTCACAAAGTAGATAGTATTTCATACTTGAAATTATCAATGAAAGACTGAAGCAAAATTCTTTGTCACAAATTAGACTGGTTTAATGATATACTGAAGCAATAGATAATTTCACAGAGTATAAAAGGTTTGTGTATTTAAATTTTTTTATGCTTGCTATTAACCTAAAGAAAAAGTGGCTTGTTATATTGAGGTTGTTTATATATATATATATATATATGTTTTGACTAAAAACTATCTTTAATAAAAAGCTGGAGTAGTTTTTATCTGAGAAGATAATCATCAGTGAGTATTTCACAGCTCCATGTTCATTCCATTTTTTACTTTACAGTTGCAAAGCATTTTAAAATTCTGTTGCTTTCTGAAGTCTGACAGTTTCTGGCTATATTATTGTTTCTTGAAGTGACTCAGGAAAAAATGCATAGCATTTGCTCTATAAACAGGTTTGCTTTACTGTTCGGTGCATTTTCATGCAATATGATTGGAAATTAGGACATTGTACAAAGTAAATATATCAAGATAAAGAGTTAGTTGTGCATCAAATTAAACAGGATTCCGTACTAAATGCACAGATCAAATAAAGCAACCATCTCTGAAGAACCCATGAAGCGCTTAAAGCTTGTGTTTGGGATATTTTTGTAACCTTCTGAGCTATGAGTTATAAAATATTTGACATCACCAAACTGTTCCTTTAGGTTGCTGTGCTGGTACAGCTCTTTGTTTGTGCAGAAACTAATTCTGGTAACATCATTTTGCTGAAGTAGCTTATTTTAATGCAAAACTTTGGTGATGCCCACTCCTGCTTCACAGTACAGAATCATTCACTAAACCTGGATAGTGACATCACATTGCTTTTCATACTTCTGTCATCTTATGCTTTAAGTTTGCTTTGATGTTTGTTGGGTACCAGAGGATTGAATCAATGATCTCTCTGTCTCTCTTGTGTTATTTTGTAAAAACACCAAGTGCAGAAAATTAAAATGGCAGTAACAGGGTCTTAAAGCTTATGCCTTAGATCTTGCTGTACTTCTGTTTGGGTAAGGAATAGTGTCCTTTTTAAACAAGTATGAACTCATTGAGAAATTCCTTATTAAAAATGGCCTTAAAAATAAGTAATTATATTGGCATTTTCCTATTCCTGTCTTAATATGTCTATTCATAAATTGAAAAGTAGATGTTTTTTAGAAACACAAAACACTGCAGCTGTCAATGTGGTCAAGTGCACAGAAAACCAGCTTAAAAACCCCTCAGTCTTCATAATCTCTGAATGTAGGAGTGGCATTGTTTTGGGTGAAAGTTATTTGCAAGGTAACTGGTTCTCTAGTTGTTGTTACTAACCTGACTTGATAGAATGGTTCTGATCTCTGGAAATGTATCTGAAGGTACAGTTTATATTACTGAAGAAGAAAGCAACTCAGTCCTAGGAATGAATAGAAGAATGCAATCATTGGTTCAGTTCTCTGCTCTGTATGATGCATGATCAACTGTGATGTGACTTTGCTGCTCTGAGTGTCTGTAGCCATTACGGCAGTTCTGACTCTGCAACTGTTCTTAATGTTACAGTGGACTAAAGAGGATGGACATAGAACTGCCACCTCTGCTGTCCCTAATCTGTTTGTTCCATTGAACACCAATCCAAAGGAGGTCCAAGAAATGAGGAACAAGGTTTGTAATAGCAGTAAAATAACTTCTTTTTTTGGTCATCACCACAATTAAGTTGTGTACTTGTAATGAACTAACTTACTTTGCTATAATGGCATTTTGGGGGCTGAATAACACAGTTCTGGTGTTGTCCTTTCCCTTTATAACTAAATAATGAAACAATTCCTAAGTGTCCTGAACTCTTCTTGGAAAAAGTTGGTATTTCTATCCAACATATGAAGACTTTTTTTCTGTGATTAATTTTTCTTAGACCGGTTGCTGGGTACCTCTGAAACAGCCAGTCCTGAGTTGATGGTAGTAATTCTGTACCCTGAGATCATAGTTTTACATCAGTGACCTGTTTTCCTGTTTTGGAAATACCACTTGAACTTTTGTGGCCTAGACAGGGTAGTCTGTAGGTCTCTCTCCATATTTCAATGTACTGTATTGTAATACACTGTGATTGTTGCAGACTTTGTCTTTTTTGTCTTTGGAACTGCAAGTTAATATTTTTGAAATGAGCTTGCAGTTAATTTTCCTGGTTTTGAATTTCAGATCTTCTTGTCCAATCTACTAACAGGAAAGCACTGAATGGATTGGGGTTTTTTCACTTTATTTCTTTTACAGTATAAAATATGCCCTGGTACCTTGTTAATATTTGACTTGTTCTGGATTGCTTTGATACCTCTGATGGCACACAGTATATGAGAGTTAGCATTCTATCAAAGAAAGGCTGTGTGCAGGGATACTAGCAGGAATCTGAAATCATTTGTATATGGCTGACAGAACTTCTGCTTGGCACTGTAAAATAATAACCACCTGAAATGAGAATTACCGTGACATTTCCAAGCAGTTTCTTTGTGTTTCAAACACAAATATTGCTTTATTAAAACCTTGAATGAAGTGACTAGGAGAATAAGTCTTCCATTTTTATACTTTCTCAATGATGAGAAGGGTAGTAAATTAGAAACAAGTGAAAAAGGTGGGGGAGCCTTGTGCTTTCTGAGATACCAAGTATTAATAATGCTTCTTGTTTGTGTATTTGAATGCATATATTTTTTATAAAGTCAATGTCCTTTTTAGTTGTAAAGTAGAAGTCTTTTAAGATGCATGCTTTTCTTAATTTATCTTGAAAGAAGAACCAGAATATTTTAGAAATAAGTTTTGAGTCAGTTGTTATGATTTCTTTACCACTGAAGGATATCTAATTTAAATAGATAATACCTAGGTTTAGAGGTCTGATTTCTGTCCCCATGTTCTGTATTGAAATAACTGGGAGGTATTTAGGATGCAGCAAAAGGGGTGTTCTTGAGAACTCCAGAGTGTCAGTTTATCCACAGAGAAATTATTTATATGTCCTTTTGAGGATATTATCCTGACTAGATGCAAAAATGGAAAGTTGTGCAGTGTTTTACAGTAAGATCCATAAGAAGATGATATTGTGGTGCCATATCAGTAACTAATGGCAACTGACTGGTCAGGTAGAATAGACAGAAAAGTAGAGAGGTAATATTTCTATTTCTCCTCACTTTTCCAAACTGGAGTTGCCTGTTACTGGTTTTGCCACGACCTAGAACTAAAAAGCAAAAGACAACACCTTCTGTGGTACTTAAAGACTAAATTCTGAGAAATGTGAGGAAACAGCCAGGAACCTGAACATTTATGTTCAAGTGGTGTTTATAAGCTCAGCTTCATTTGACAGCCCTGTGGCCACAGCAGTTAGCACTGGTGGTTGCCTGTTGGCAGGTTCACTCAGCCCTTTTTCAAACACAAAAATGTGATCAGCTTTTCTCTGTTGTTCATGTGATTGTTGTTCATTCTGCTGCTTTTCTTTACAGATCCGAGAGCAAAATTTGCAGGATATTAAAACAGCAGGCCCTCAGTCACAGGTTCTTTCTGGGGTAGTTGTGGACAGGAGCCTTGTACAGGTGAGAGTATTCAATTCCTAAAACTATTGGCTTAATCTGTAATATCCTCTACTTTCACCTAATATATCACTATGAAATTGTTCTTTAATTGGCAGAAAGTAACTGTTTATAAGGTAAGTCTTAGAGGTAACACCATTGTCTTTGCAAGAGTGCTCAGGGTCAGAAATCTAGAGGCTTCAGCCATGTAGCCCAAGCATGTCTGTGGAGGATGCTTCTTGGTTTTTTTGCTGAATGTAATGCATGAAATTCAGAAGCCTTATTTATATGGGTTACATTCTTGTTCAAAACTAGTTGGGCTTTGTGACAGCTTTTTGTTTGTTTGATTTCTGAGTTGATCTATCTTGAAGGATTAATACTGGGCACACCAGGCTCACTGTGGGGCAGTAGTGTTTTGTGTTAAATACGGGATTTCATGCTTCATAATATTTTATTTGAAGAGCAGTTTGGGAAAAAAGCTATTACATCAATGAAACTTAAAAGCAGTTTATCTGGATATACAAAAAACTATAAATCATAGCTTCAAGTAAAGTAAGAATTAGAGCTGTACACTTATACTGTATAGCTGAATGAAACTTTTTATATCCAAGTGCTTTCAACTGCCCCAGATAAGTATTTTCTGATAATACTTTTTAAAGATCGGCAAGTCTTATCATGACCACAGCATTTTTCATGTTGGGTGTCATATTGTGTGCATGTCAATTCATTGTCATATGCAATTTCATCTACAGTTACTGTTTCTCTGCATGTTTTTAGCAAGCACCACAATGCTTTGGTTGATGTTGTACAGCCCAGGCTCGGTTTGCTCTGTTTACTCAATTTACTGTTGCAGGATGCTCCCCTCTCAGACTGTACGGAATCTATTGAAGGGCTCGATCTCACAGAGCAGGCCTTTAGTCCCGCTAAATCTCTGTCTGTTAGAAAGGTACTGCCCTGTCATACTGCTCTAAATACTGTTGTTCACCCTTCATTTAACCTCTCCTTACCCTGACCTTTTTCCTCTGTAAGAAATGATTTGGCTAGAAAACTTTAAAAAATGAAAATAGATGGATCTTCAAATTATGTATATGCGATGATGCAGTTACTTTACTCTGTTAAGAACTGTCTTAAGGTCTTGATCTTTGTCTATAGAAGCTGGTGAGGAAACACTTTTGATGTTAAGGTGCTGATCAGGTCCTGCATATAGAGGATTTCTTTATGCATGCTGATAGTGTTGAATTATTCTAATTTGAGATCAATTTAGTTAGCTTAATCTCTGCCTGATTACATCAGTGTCATTCTGAGGATGCTCTGTGTTATGTGACAAACACTGTCAACTCTTGATCCCAGAGCACTGGATGCCTGGCTTCCTTCATACTTCCTGCAGTTAGCTACAAGAGTTGCTAAGTGATGCCCCACATGTGCAAAATCAATTGGCTTTCACACCTGTTGTCATTTTTGTGTTTGCATAATATCCTTTAAATACAGAATAAGTTCAAGAGCTGTGGCCGTGTTGGGGTGGGCAGCCCTTGGGGCTGACTGGATTAAGGGCTGCACGCTGCAAATAACATTTCTTAGAGCACATCTAGTGTGGAAGCACAGTGTGTAAATAAGCATCAGTGCCTCCTCTGCTCCAGTGTTTTACCTAAAAGATTCTTAAATCTTGGGTTTAGGTTGTGCCTAAACACCTCATTTCAGAATAGCTTTTGCATGAAAAAAAACCAGAATACTTTGAATTACACAGTTGTTGGAAACCTTGTGGTTTTATAACACTTTTGTAAAGTGTAATGAGCCAGTTTGTGTTATAGATATTTGGATCTTACTGAGAATAGGATGGTCATATTTTTCACATTGCAGTTTGTTTTGTCCATATTCTGAAAGGAAAAATAATAAAACACCATTTCTGGGTTTAAGACAAAAAGTAAAATAAAGCCAAATTCTTTCAGGCAGTGCGTGGCTTTTATTTTCCACTTAATAATACCTTCAAAGTGAAAAATTACTTTTATGATACTTGTCACAACACAAGTCTTTTTTTAATGCCGATATATTTCAGGTATTATGTACAAACAATGACACAGCTTTTCTATAAAAGTCATCAGATAGTTTACATGCATTTTCATAGATGGCAGAGAGCCAACAAATGGTCTATTGGTTATGTGATTTTGTCTAGTAGTATCCTGTTAAGGTTTAGATGTCCAAATTGTTTCATTTTTTGTGGTGTCATGAAAGTGCTTTCTGCCTGAAATAGTGTGTAAAATTGAATCACAATGTAAATTACAGGACTAATTATGAAATAGAAGTGGCCTATTTCATAATCTTTATTATTTTAATATGTATTGTCACCCGAATGCTTAATAATTTCCTGTTTGGGGAAAAAAAAAAACAACCCAAGAAACAAAACCAAAACAAACAAAAAAAACCCCAAACCAAACAACCTCCTTCTAAAAAAAGTCACCCAAACCAGAAAATCCAATGAACCCAAAAATAACAGCAACAAAAGACAGTCACTAGAGAAATTTCCTTGAAAGATTCTACCATAAAACAATTGTGTTTTGTGGAATAAAGGAAGTGTAAGCAATCTTATGATGCCCACACAAACCTCACCTGAAAATTTCAGTGAAACTGAAGAATTCTTTACATCAAGGATTTAGGGACTTTTAAGTACCAGACAATTAGAAGTTCTCAGTTGACAAATTGTTTGACACTCAATGACAGTTCATGTAAAAAGTTTCATGTAATTGCAGTAACACAGTGTATTATATTTCCAATTAACGTTGAGATTTATACCAAGTACTAATGCACACTATTTTGGATGAAGAAAGGCCTCCTTGTGTACAGTATGCATGTAGTGCTCTGAGCTCCTGTGCCTATGGCTGCAGCAGTGAATACTCCATCTTGCCTTGTTGCTTGCTTTATCCATGTTCTGAGAAGTCCTGGCCATGTTGCAACACAACCTCCTTGTGCATCCTGTAATTTTATTCCTGGTCAGACTTGGTTAACCAAGCTTCTGCTGCAGTCTTGGCTGATTGACAGGGAATGTTGGGTATTCTTACCAACAACCATTCTGCAGTCTCATAAGAAAAGAAATTCACATGAATTTTTGATAATTTTAAATGGAAGGGGAGTCACCCATTTTGGGTCTCTTCCTTTAGAATGGAAATTCTGTGGCTTTGTTCTTACTGCAGACCCTCTCAGTGCTACCCCAGAGGTGGCAGTGGGTTTCAGTGGTGACTTCATGAATCTTGGTGTTTTGGATAAAGGCACTGCATTAATGTCAGATTGTGTTAGGAGAAATTGTTAACTTAGACCATTATTATGAACCTCCTGTCTGATTGAAAGAAGAACTGGCATATATCAAGTGCCAGTTTTGGTCTTATTTATCCCTGAGAAAAAGGTGAAGTGCTTGCCTGTTAAATAATGGTCAGTTTTGAATTTTCTCTAAAAGCCAGGTTTGGTCTAGAAGTTACAAAATTACTTGATTATCTAAATTTTCATGTAGGAAATATGAAGTCCATGTTTAATATGAAGACATATTGCATATCATTAGCTATAAATGGCCCTCCCTTTGTGTCTGTGGGAGTGTATGCCCTTACAGAATGAAAATGTATTCTCTTCATTAATATAATCTATCCAGTGTTTCTGACAGTGGAGAAAATGCTGCTGATATTTGAGTGCATACACATGTGATCAGATTTCACATAGTCATCTAAATACTTCTAGATTCTTCATCAAAGTAATACCAGGATCAACCTAGTCTATGGGAATTTATTCCCTCTCTACAGGCTCTTTAATACTGGAAGTAACTCCAGATCAATTTTCTTGTTCAGTTTTTCTGAGCATTCTTAGGGAATGGCATGGTCAGGTTGACAGCTCTGCAAAGTCTTGTCTATTTTAGTGTCACATTTAAAAATTGGAAATATGTTCTGTACTGTCTTTTTAGTCCTTTATTCTTGTTTTCTTTCTGTCCCATGTTTCATTTTGTGTTGTATATTTTTATTTGAATTCTTAGAAGGCCTATTCTGTGAAGTAAAACATATCTGCTTGTTGATTTAGATGTAATGATGGTTTAGAGTGATCATACTGGTATAGAGTAACCATATTGCAGAACTTATTAACATATTACTATAATTTATTTCCCACACAGACTCAGTACCTCTACCAGTATCATTTTCCTTGGTGGCCTTTGAACAGTTTCCATGTTGTTGATCCTAAATAAAACAGGATAAAAAAAAGTTTTTTAAAATAAAATTTTTCCTTTCTGATCTCTTGTATAATTTTTCTGCTTTTATGATCCAGCGTTGTTGCCTCTGATCTTTTCAGTGCTGCTTCTCTTGGGTCAAAGCTACTCAGCAAGTACAAATACTGTTTGCATTGATTGTGGGTGTTTTTTGTGAGGGTTTAATTTTGATTTTTTTTTTCAGGCTAGTAAATGTGATAAGCTTGATTTGCTGCTTTCATTCCCAGTATTTAACAAAGATAAAGTGTAGGAGACAACTAAGTAGGAGAACATGTCATGCCAGTGCACCAGGCATCTGCAAACTGCCTGTCTTGCTGTTTGTCACCATTAAATCAACAGGCATTCAGTAACATTCTGTTTCATTAGAAATTGTTCTCCCCAGTGATTCTGGATTTAATTTGCAACTTTCAAAGAGATTCTTAGAAATTCCAGGGATACTAATGGGTACTGTGTGTCTTGTTCCTCGCTTGTTCCCAGAAAACTCTAGAAGCTCTGCCTGAGATCAGTGCTTTACAAGGTCCTGTTCCTTATGCTGAGTTTCAGTTAAAACTATGGATTTAGTTTGAAGTGTGGGCAAAGACAGAAAGGGAAATATAAAATTTCCATGGGCATCAGTTTTCTGCCATCATTAAAAGCCAAGACCTGTAGTTTTAGGGGTGTTTTGAATTTTCTACAAAACAATTAAGATTTGTACAAAGGTTGATGTTTCTCTGACCCTTTTATGCATTATCTTCTGAGAAAAGCTGTTGCTGTCAAAATCAATGCTTCATGGGCACTGACATTGTGCATATAGAATGAATTTTCCTCTTATTTTATGAAGAAATGGAAGTGATCTGTAATGTTTTAGAGATGTTTCTCTCCTGCAGTTCCTTTCAGGAACATTCCTTTCTTGGAGTGGGAATTTATTGTTACACAGTTTGTTCTCTGGTGTTACTTCCTGAAGAGCAGGATGGATTCCAACATCCATCTTACCTCCCTGGATTGCTCTAGACTAGATTTCTGGAGATCTCTCATCAGGCTTTCAGAACTGCTCTTGTCTTCCTTCCATCCAGACATCTTTGTCTGTCACCTCTTTGGTGCTGACAACTTGTCCAAAGCAGCTCTTGCCATCCAGAACACATTCTGTCTATTTGCATCCTCAGTTTTACAGTGGCCATCCTGTGCTTGTCCATGAAGTGTGGACATGGGGTGGAATGTTTGTCTCTCTTTAGGCACTGCATATTTTTGAACTGTGCTTTCTAATGCTTTCTTCTAAATATTGCTACAGGCAGCATTGAATATGGAGATGACTTGGGTCAATCAGTAGCCCATACCTATTGGGTAATGGAGTTCAAATATCTCTTTTTTTTCATAATAAAGACAGTTTGGGTGTCACCATGACATGGGGCACAGGCATCAGTCATTAACAAATTAGTGTCAGAGTTCTGTATGTCCAGTGGAAAAAACCAAATGCTTAGACAAGTTATTTGAGAGATAGAGCAGCTATCTCCAGGCAAGCATTTTCTGTTCCTGAGAAAATGAAAATCCAGTGGCTGTAGCCTTTACCAAAGGATTAGAGAAGAAAAATGAAAAATTTTAACATTGGAGAATCTCTGATGCAGCTGCTTTTGTCCACCAGAACTTACTGTACTTAGACTTGCTTGTTAAATTTTTATTTGTATAACTTTTTATCTGGCTTATATGACAAATGTTATAGATGTAAATATGCTAACTTGTATCTGATTACAGTTAACCTTAATTACTTTAAAATGGCTTATAATAAGCTGTTAATCTGGTGTATGCAGAACATATACAAGATGGCTTTTTACTATAACATCTGTTAGGTGTAACGTAGTAGCTGCAAGAAATAGCTTTTCTGTTGTTAAAAAAATACAAAGCAAAACAAAAACCCAAAGCAAAATAATAAAAACCCAAAACAAAACAGAAACAAAAATACCCATGAGCTGAGTTCTTGACCATTTACAAGTATTCTGTGCCCAGACTGTCATGCAGGTGGGCCTGGTATCATGTTTCTTTTGTGGTGAGAAAAAGAAACTTGATAAGCTTTTGTGACTTCAAATATAATTCAGCTAGACTGTTTGGCTGCTGTTTGATTTACTGCTTAATGGTGGATATTCCCTGGTGGAGACCTGTTTTCTCCTTTATATTAACCTCCTGTGAATCACATTAAAAAAAAAATCTGCAATAGATTTTTTTTTAATCTAAAAGAGGAAAAAGTAGCATTTTCCAGGTTATGTTTTTGTTTTGTTTTTGGTTGCTTTGTAGCCTCTATACCTCTAAAGGTTCTGCAAGTTACTGCTTGATTGCAGACGTATCTTAATTTTCTTTTGCCAGGGAGAGCTGGTGACTGCATCAAAGGCAATAATTGAGAAAGAATATCAACCCAAAGTCATAGTGAGCACAACAGGACCAAATCCCTTCAATAAACTCACCGATCGAGAACTGGAAGAATATCGCAAAGAAGTAGAAAGAAAGCAGAAGGGACCAGAAGGTTGGTTTCTCTGTGTGTTTTTTCTGCAATAGACTGTAATACCAGCAAGTTTCTTAGTAATTGGAAGGTGGGTTACCTGCAAAGACCATGGAGAAATTACCCAGCTTTTGCATGTTTCAGTTTTTCCAGTGTGAATTAGAAATCTGAAAAGTATATTAGAGATAAAATGTGTGATCTAAGTGTTTTAAGTGTGTTCTGTAAAATGCATAGATCTCACTCTAAAATTGTCCTTGTAGACAAACTGGGCAGTAGGGCCAGTTACTCCTGCTGGTAGGAAGTTGAAAGCTTCCATCAAAAAGGTGTTTTGGTACTGGTTTTGTTCTGCTTTGTTTCCCTTGGCCCTAGAGCCTAGGCTAAGGTCAGGGAATGATGGTGCTACATAGCAGCAACACTGCAGGTTTTTAAGTCCTTGAAATTTGTGGATTTGAGAAGTACATTGAATGGAGAAGATACAGATTAACATTGATTGTTGCTTGGAAATGTGACATCTTGTGGGGACTTCTACCAAAATGGACTTTTTCAATTATCCTAGAATTATGACAGTTTTGTGCTATAAAAAGAGGCCATTGCTGCCTCTGAAGTGGTTCTCCTGCTTTACTTTTGAATAATTTTAAGGGATGATACTTAGAATGCTCATCTGTTGTGAGGTTTTGAATTTGAGTGATGCAAGAATCCAAAGTGCTGTTTCTTTCACAGTGTGTGTTCCCTGCAGTTGCTTCTTGGGACCACAATGTAGGAACCCCTGTGTTTTGTTTATGAAGTACTGAGTGGGGTGGGGTGGGGGGGATGCTGTGCTGTCATGCCTGTTTAACTGCATACCTTTATTCTCTCAGTAACAATGCCACATCCTTCTTAGTTAAGGTATCAAAATATGGAGAGACTGTGTTACTGAGACAGACACCAGCTGGGGAACAGAGTGCAGTGCTTAGAAATCAGCCCATCAGTGAGCAAAACACGTCAGATAAAAAGTCTCTGGATTTGAAAGGGAGATCAAACACCTTTCAAGGAGCAGATACGAAGACTTTACAGGATCGTAACGTATCATCACTGTCTAAGTCTTTAGATAATGCTCAGTTTGCTGCTGCATGGGTTTCTTGTCAGACCATGCAGCAAAGCATCCCACATCTAAATGGAGAAGAGCCAGATGGGCAGAAGTCCTCCCATAAGGAATTTCATACTGCAGTGATCAAAGCACTAAGGTCTGATCCTGACCTTTTGGCTGAGGCCTCAGGTATTACTAACATGGTACAGCTGTGCTTGCAATCCAAGGAGGTTACCTACACCATGTGGAGATTCTGTCAGTTGACTCTCATCTGTGGGACTGATTGCACTTTAATTGTGTAGGTGAACTGGATGGAACAATGCTTTAGTGTTGTTCCTGATTTATGGTGTACTCTATTAATGTTTTCCTTTGGATCTAGGGCTATTTAAAGCTGGAAGCAAGGGGAGCCCTCCTTACTAATAACAAATAACTCAAACCACTTTGAAATCTGTTTGGAATCATATAATTACTGCATGTTTTTCTGATTAGCTGTGCAGTCTTCTTTTCTTTTGGGATGCAATTTTGTTTACTCCAAATTTCAGCAATACAAAGCAAGCAAAAGAGTGTTATCTTTTGTAGACCTGGTAACATATCCCCTCCTCCATATTTGTTTATATATTCCCGGTGGTTTTGCCTCACAAGTTTTCTTTATAACAGCAGCATAAACGAATTCCTAAATGATTTCATTATTCATGCCTGCTTAAAGAAGAAAAACCCCTCCCAAAAGAGCTGCAGAGCACAACAGCGACTTCAACAGTTTTGTTAGTATCAAACTGTCGCTTAATTTTCTTTTGCTTGTTTTGGTATTATTTAATGTCCTGGCAGAATTTTGATTCAGAAAAATGTGTTGGTATCTTTTGTGCATGGAGCAAAAAGACACTTGTTTTCTTACATGCAGAGAGGTTTTATTTGCCTTTTTAATTTCCCTCTGCCTGCCCCTGCAGAGCCTTCAGAAGATGGCAGGCCACAGAAAGAGAAGAGCCCCCCTGACCCCAGTTCAGCTCGCACTCCTCCCAGCACGCCCATTAAGATAGAGGAAGGTACGTTCTGCTCCCTGGGGCTGGGGGAGCCAGGAGCTGCATCCTTAGTGACTGATGCATGGAGTACATGAACTAGAGCTAATACCAGTCAGTGACTTCTTGTATTTCATTGTTGTACTACCTACGAGGTACTCCACTGAACTGTGAGTCTAACAGGTTTGTTTACAATAATAAAGAAGTGTGCATTAATATAAAGACAAATTTCCATCTCTTCAGAATTGTCATCTCTTGGTGTTTCTCAACTGATTTACCTTTTTGTACATTTTCTGCAAGGTAATTGCTCTTACTAAATGAAATAGTGTCTGATGGTGAACCAGACACATATCTAGATACTTTGGTAAATCTTCTTCACTGATTGCACATTTCTTAAACATTATTGTACTTGGATTACACCTCAGTAAATATTTTTCCTACTCAATTTGAATGTAAATTTGCTTATTTGCTCACCTTATGTCATAGTTTTAACTAAAATGAGAGCAGGGCTGCTGAAGTTGCTAATTCCCTAAAAAAAGGATAAAATTATAATCTTGATCAGGTGTAATCCAATTATTGTCTTGTTTCCCTTACCTTGTACATTGGATATATCACGTGTCTGTTAGTCTGCCATTCACTACTTCATCTCATTCTGTTTTCTACAAGAATGGTTGCAACCATTCTTCTAACGTAACACAATGGCTGTGATGAATGCATAGATTCTCTACTTGTGCTTTTTTCTTCTTGTGGCTGCGTTACAAACAGGAGATGGATATGCTAAAGAATACCTGTTACCATAGTAAGTATCATTCCATACTCTGACCTGCTTTTGTGCTTTGCTTCACTCTTGCATCTTTGTTTACTAAGAGTTTTTTTTGTTTTGCTTTTTTTTAAAAAGCAGGCTTTTTCAGTTGAGATGTTGAGTTCTTTAGTTCTCAGTTCCATGTAATTCCAGGCAGTTGCAGATCTCATGTTAAAGCACACTCCCCCTTTGAGAGAGACTGTGAAAGTCACCTTCTGTGTTTCCATATCTGTGTGTCCGATTCCTCAGTTTAAAAAAGAATAGTCTGAAGTGGCCTGGCAGATATAGCTGAAACAGCCCTGGGAGTTTCTGCCCCAATAGTTTGCTGCTGCCCACACAGCTTGGGCCTGGTTACAGAATGGAAGAGTTCCTAATCTATTCCAGAGCTAATCCACTGACATGGATTAAAATTTACCCAGCAGACTTCTGCATGGAAATGGATATGGGACTACTCCTATGTTTTATGTTAACTGTAGGGAATTCAAATTCCAACCAAGAAATGACAGCAAGTACTTGGTGGCAGCAACTTCTACAGCTGTTTTGGCTAGCTCTGCAGGGTTCCTTCAGATTATACTTTAAAGGAATAAGGATGTTTGTATGTCCTGTTATATCCAAAAGTCAGTCTGTTTGTCATAGGTGTGAAAGTCAAACTATATTGTAGACACCTGTGATGTTACTGATAAAGTTCTAAAACCTGGAAGTTCTTTTAAACAGGGAATTGTGTTTGACAAACTCTTCTAGTTGTAAAAGTTTTCCAGGACAAACATACAAAGCTTATTTTAGAGAATAACTGGAAGTTCATATCATGATGACTTCATATCATGGGAGAGGTTCTATTGAATGACAATGTTGTCAGTATACAACCTCTTCTCAACTTTCATTCATCATATTCTTTCTATTTAAGTATAGCTGAAATCAGTTAAGTGTTTTTTAACTCAGTTATAGCCTAGTTTGTATGTTTGTCCACATTGTTGTGCTGGAAAAAAAAACCAACAAACCAAAACCCCATAAATATTTATATTCATAAATAATGTGAATTATAAACACACACCAGTATTGATATTATGCTTTAAACTCTTAAGCCACAGTGTATATGCGTGTGTGTGTGTATATATATATATAAATAAAGTGAGAGCAGAGATGTGAATGTGATTATCTTAAAAAAAACTTCTAAAATATTGAGGTGCTGCTGAGTTCTTAAACTGTAAATAGGTTTTGCAGCAAGAAATATATTTTTAAAGCTTGCTAGTTATGTTACTGAAATCCATCCAGTAGAGTAGCAGGGCATTTACATGTTGTGTGCTGACTTAATTGAATGTGGAAGGTGTAAATCTTCTGAGTTCTGGTAAATTATTGCCCTTAGCAAACTAGATAAACAGATGTTTGCTTGATTCCAGCATCACATTAATCTATTTATTAAGAATGATGGGATCTTGACAAACTGGGAAGGATGGCAGTCCTGGCTTAATGAGTTACAAACCCATTTATATTTATTCAATGCTCAGGCCAGCTGGCAAATGCTGTTTGAATGCCTGTAGCTTCCTATTCTTTAATTTGAAGAATCTCTAAACCCTTTTACAAGACTTCAAAACTACCTTTTAAACTTAATTTAAAAAATATAGAATAAACCTGACAGTCCAAAATGGTGTCTGTTCTAAAAATTGGGCCAACTAATGAATAGAATATAATTTTTTTTTACTTGGAAGGGATCTACAGTGACCATCTAGTCTAACTGCCTGGCCCAATTCATGGCTGACCAAAAGTTAAAGCTAATTGTCCCAATGCCCCTTGAACACTGCCAGGCCTGGGGCCTTGAGCAGCTCCCAGTAAGAAGGAAGCTTATTTCAATGTCTGACCACCCTCTCAGTGAGGAAATGCTTCCCAAAGTCCAGTCTGAACCTCCTCTGGTGCAGCTTTGAGCCATTCCCACACATCTTGCCACTGGACCCCAGGGAGAATTCAGCAATGTTTTCAGTTCATTCCTGAAACATCAAATCCAAAAGCAGGGTAGTGGTAGTGAAGAACTGTAACTGGTGTTTCTTATTAATGTGTGTCTGCCATACATAGACAGGCTCAACTACAGCTTCAGGAGGCACCTTGTACTGTACATAACTGCTTTCTCTTTTTTGCTCTGATTTAAATCCTGCCTGCATTATAACTTTTAAACTGCTAACTTGTGCATTCTGAGTGGATACTAGTGTGTGGTGCTTTTTTAACCTATTAGAAGTTCATGGTGCTCTAGGCAAAACATGTTTATTTCCTAGCAGGTATTCACAGAACAGAGCCCTCTAAAATATATCAGAGAATTATTAATTATTATTATCCCATCTGGCAGAAGTAAAAAGAACACTGTCATTTTTATAGGAAAAATGTAAAAGTATCAAGTATTTTCTGTAAATTCTTGTGAAAGGCTTCAGTCTTTTCAAATTAAAACAAACAAGATCTCCAAAGGAGGAAAAAATAGTTGCCTTTCATTTGTGCCTCACAATGAGCACGGCCTGGATTTTGCTCTAAATTCCTCCTTATGTAACATCAGTGGGGATGGATGTGGCCCAGCTCGCGGGCCCCTGCTGGCTGCAGGCACTGACAGCAGTGCAGGGAACCCCACAGAGTGCTCCTTGTTCAGCCCATGCACTGAGAGCAGCCCTAAAGTGAGCATCCTAAAGCACAGCCAGGAGTGGGGACAGTGTTCCACTTGAGGGAGGAGTGGTTCAGTTCCCCTTTGGACATACAGCCACCACTGGACTCTTGATGTTCCCTTTTACAGGGTGAGTTTGGCTCTTGACATCACATACAATAAACAAAACAAGCTGTATTGCATAACCTGCTGAGCTCATTTAATTTGATAAACTACATGGATTTTACTTATAGGAATCCATAATATGTACTCATATCTTGCCAAAAAAAAGTGAAGCCTTTGTGATAGGAACTTATATTTTGAAGCAATTTCTGTTAGATCTCATGGAAGAATATTATGAAAATCTCTTCATTGGGATTGTAAATTGGCAAACCAACAATTTAGAAATTAATGGATTTGCATGTATAGGATCACTGCAAATCAGCAATTAATTTTATCTTTCCAAAAGAAATAAGAATAAAAGTATGGAATTGAAAAAAAAAAACCACTCTACTCAATGTGAGTGAAAACTGTAGGTTTAATTCCTGCTTTATTGTACAAAAGTATTGTGTTGCCTGCAAATATCACGAGTAAAACAGCAGCAAGGTCTGAACAGTTACTTTCTTGCTGATGCAATTCAGCTTTATCTGTTCTGGGTGAAGAAGCTTCAAAACAAACAGACCTTTGGAATATCTTATTTCTTCTGTGCCCAAAGCTGGAGAACAGCCCTATTACAAAGGCTCTCATGCAAAGTAAATATATTAGTTTCTTGTAGAGCACGCTCACCATCCACTTGCCTCGCTTGCCCTGCTCCAGGGACACTTTTGTAAACTGACTGTCGCTGTCTGTCCGTCCACCAGAGACACGGCAGGACCAGACCTACAGAGATGACAGTGATGCTGCAACCTTCAAGCAAACCCTCCCAGATCTCACCCCCGATGAGCCTTCGGAAGCACTCGGCTTCCCTCCCTTAGGGAAGGAGGAAGGGAGATGTGATCATGATGTGCCCAAAAGCCAAATGGAACCACCTGCAGTGGAAAATAAAGAACCCCAGTCCCAACCCGCTGAAGAGCCAGCAACACCAACAGCTGAGGAGGGGACAGCAGCTGATGCAGGTAGCGATGAATCTCCAGGGAAGTCCCCATCGAAAAAGAAAAAGAAGTTCCGCACTCCTTCCTTCCTGAAGAAGAGCAAAAAGAAGAGTGACTCCTAAAGGCCAACCCACTGCAGAAACACTGTCATATTTTAAAATCCATTAACCACTAGAATGTACCAGATCGTACTGAGTGTTTTGTCTTACTGTGTAAATGAATGCCACAATTAATCCAACCAGCCCCTCAAGTTATGGCTTGATTGTTTAGGGTTATAACCAGAAACTCCTGTCCAAAAAGGTGCTAATCCTGTGTGTTCAGCAGCTGCCACAGATCTGATCCCTAGTTTGTAATCAAATGTAAATGACTTCCACGTGGAAGGCATTGATTCAGTATTTTTAATTTAAAGCCTGCACTGCTTTGCAAAAGAATATAAAAAATTCACAATTAAAAATAAAACACCCATTGCTTACCACAAGAAGTGTTCTTTCCAATATTCTGTTCCAAGTCACAGGTAAATTTCTTAAATTTTGAATTTTAGAGAGGATGCTTTTGCAGTGGTGTTCTCAAGGGGGGTGAATTCTTGAACTGACATGTAAACTTCTGCAAGCAAGCGAGTACAGGTTGTGGTTTGGCCAAGCTTTGAGGCTCTCCATTGCTTCCTCTCTTTCTCCCTTCTCACTGTTGTTACAAAATGAAGGTGTTTTTCACTTTGTTTTATTTTATAACTGGCTGGTGAAATCAGTCTTTGTCTATGACTGAAATGTCCGTGGTGTGTTCCGCTCCTGTTGTGTGTTCAAAGAGCCCAATCTTGGCCTGGTTTTTTTACTTTCTAGTGAATTACAGTTTAAGGGAAATCTGTCTTTGCTCTTGCCTCACTGAGGCATGTGGTGATTTGGCTGTTAGAAAAGGTTAAAAAGTAACTGAAGTAAAAGTTGGTGGTGTGAGCATGGGCAGGTGTGTTTTGGGCCTTAGCACAAGTTTTTTCATTCTTTTAAAAATCCCTTTGTTGCACATGCAGCCTTGCTGTGCATGAACCCCATGTGCAGCCTTTTGTGTTTGTTACTTCCCACTGACAAAAATGTAAATGCATTACACTATTTCACCTTGTTTTATAGTAATTATATTTTCACTTACAAAAGCTGGCGTTTCTTTAAATCTTTTTGTTGCTGTTGCCAGCGGTCAAGTGCAGAAATCCCGTGTAACCTTAAGGTGTATTTTCACCGTTTGCTATAAATGTTTGTTTAATGTGCAGCATGGCAAATCACTCTTGCCACTGAGTTCACTATTTCCCACTTATTGCCATGCTTGTGTCTATCACTGATTATAAAAGTAGTTTAAGATCAGGCAGGTCAAGCTTGTGGAATTCTCTGGAAAGCGGGCGCCGTTCCCCGGCCCAGGGCCGGCGGGGCAGTGCCCATTCTGGTTTCTAGAATTTGCATTTTGGGTTTAACAGCAGCAAACCCCAACACCCCGTGGGGGTGAGGGCAACACACTGACTCACAGTAAGTGTCTGTAACACAACAGAACATGGATGTAACCTTTTAGGACAATATTAAATGTTGCAGTTTGTAAACTAGCAGAGAACTAATGCCTTACATTGATGCAGGGCCGGCTGGGTGGAGCGGCTCTGGGCGGGCAGAGCAGGGCCCGTGCCGGGCTGGGAGGTGCCGATGCCTCGGGCTGGTTTTGAGCGGCGAAGGGGAACAGCTGGAAGTGGAATTGAGCTGTCAGTGTTCAGGTGAGAACAGAGGGGGCGAGGTGGCCGCTGGGGCCGTGGGAAAGGTGACAGGGCCGGTGTGGGCCGGAGCCCCTGGACAGCAGCACTCAGGCAGGACTGCATGGCACGAATGGCTTTCAGCTTCTGCTCTAACATTGTATGTCCTTGTACACTAGGAAGCAAACAACACTTATTTTGCTAAATTGTGTTTTATTGCAGGGTCGTAACTAAATGACTAATCGCTCTATGTTTCAGTTCTTTACTGAAGTCCCTCCATTTATCTTGACCACATATGCAATGACTCTTAATTTCTAATTTTGTAGTTTGTTCTTTTAGTTCTTTGTATTACAATATGAAATGTAGTCATGTATGGTATGGTTACACACTTTGGGGCAGAATAAAGTCCTGTATTTTTCTTTCTTTCTTGTATCATTAAGTTCTACTCACAAATAAAACTCTTCAAAAAAAAAAAAATCATGCTCTGCTTTCAAACTTGTACACTTTTATTCTGTAGCCTCATTTGCTTAGTTTCTTTTAATGATTAAGGTGTTGATTAGTGATGGCTTTTCTTCTCAGAAAATACTGAAATTGGCTACGGCAGGGCTCCCTTCCCAGAGCTTCCCAGCTCAGCAGTGGGCAGAGCCTGGTGCTGGCTCCTTCCCCCACCCATGAGCTGGGTCAGCATGGCATTGTCATCCATGGCTGGCTCCCTCAAGGAGGCCTTTGGCACCTTGGGTAAAATCCTGGCCCTTTGTGCCTCAGCCAGACAGGGATGTTCAGTTCAGAGGGGGTAACAACTGTAATGAACTGACCACAGGAGTGTTCAATGTAACCCTTTATTGTAATGCAAAAAGAACAGGGCTTGGTCATCAAAAACATCCCACAGTATTAGAAATATAAAACATGTCTCCAAATTAATTGTATATTAAAAACAGTCCACCTGTGCCAAAGTACCAGTGAGGTAGCAGGCAGCCTGTAGTGTGCTTCTGCTTTTGTTTGACCATCACGTTTGCAGGTGTGGATGCAGCATTTGCAGAGCTCTGGTACCACTTGTACAAAACCCCATCAGAATGGTCCTGAGGGTTTGTTCTGTGCCAGCCCAGCCCCTGCAGAGCCCTGGGTGCAACAGCACCTGGGGAGTGGGGAGGGCTCCAGGCCTGCTGCTGTTGTGCTGGCTCTGCTTCTCTGCTGCTCTTAATGCCTTTCTCAGCTCTTGGTCAGGGTGTGTGTGTCTGGTTTTGTTTGTTTGGTGTTTCTCTGTTTGCAAAGCTAACGCAGCTGGCTGGGAGGCCACCTTAAACAGAACTGCTGCGTGTTGGTGCTGCAAATGCTCGTCATGTATCTCCTTCCAGGAGATCAAAATCTTCCTGTTGCTCAGCAGAGTCAGGTGCCAAGAGTTAGATCTTGCAGAGGTCCTCAGAAGCTGGTGATGGTTTTGTGGTTCCTTCCTATTCCTCCTTTGTCTGCTGTTTTATAGACCTGAGTAGAGCCAAGGGGACAAGGAAAAAAGCACCACAGACAGTGAAGCAAATCTCTGCCCCAGCCAGCCAGTAAACTGCAAAAGAAAGGGAATTCATCTTGTTAGTGTGCTTGTCCTTGCAGAATGCCCCTGTGAAAGCTTTGTGCTCACACAGTACCTGCCCAGCTGAACAGAACTACTGACCCTGGGGTGAGCCAGAGGGTGCCAGGAGCTCAGCACATGGCTGCACTCAGCAAACAGCCTCTGGCTTGCTTGGTGTTAACATCAGCCCAAGTTCAAGCTCTGAGGCTGCTTCCCTTCCTCTGTCCCCTCACCCTGAAATGCTCAGGGGCTCTGACCCCATGCAGGGGGTACCTCTGCCCCTTCTGCCCCAGCTGGGCTGTCTGGTGCCAAGAAGAGGAAGGAGCCCCAGGCCACACTCACCTGCAGCTGCCAGGACGGGTCCCAGGGCTCTGGCCAGGGCGCCCAGGCTCCTCAGGATGCCCATGACTCGTCCCTTCTGGCTGGCAGTGCCTGTGCAAGCAGAGTGTGACACTGTGGGTCTGGGCACGGCTGCAGCTCTGGGAGCTTTGTTCTTTGGGGCATTTCCCACCTGCATCTCCCCCTCCCATCACTTCTCACCCAGTCCCCAGCCTGCCCTTGCCCTCCACCAAGGCCTCACAACTGCATAAACACCAGGGCCTGGCACGAGTGCTTGACCGGGACAATTTGCAGTGCACGTTCCCAAAACCCCCCAAGTCTATCAAAACAAAAACTTCACATTGTACACGAGATTTTCTGAGAAGGCCCAGGTGTACAATAAACACAGAACTGTGGCTGCAAGTTAAATAAGAGCAACATAAACATGACCTTACTGAGCAAAACCTTCCTTTTCACCTCAGCAAGCGCTGCAGTCCTGGCCCCCAGCTGACCCAAAGCTGTGTTATCCACAGATGGCACCACAGCTACATCTGCTTTACAAGGTAACAGAGCAACCCTGCCAGAAGGCTTCAGAAGGTTCCTCTGAAGGTCTTTTCTAAGGAATCAGCAAGAAATTATTTCACTGCTGGCAGGGATGGCTGGTGTCCTTTTCAGAGAGCCCAGACTGGTCCCTCCTCAGTGCTGTTTGTGGCCTTTGCCCACTTCTTCATCACCACCAGCAATGAGGTCGCTGCAGTTTCCCCATCACACTGGACTGAGCCATGTTACACAGCACAAAATTCCAGTGTGATATTGATGGTCACTGACCAGATCATTGCTGTTAGTGCTGGAATTATCAGTTATGAACAGGTATGAGCCATGGGCTGGTTCCTGTGCTCCTCTGCACAGGGATCCACAACTGTTCCTGTTGATGCTTCACTCAACTCAAGGTCAGTTCTGTGCAATTTGAGCCAAGTCAATACAAAGGTCAGAGCAGGAAGGACACTCACCATAGCCTGACACCACTGCTGACAAACACGGGATAACAATGGCTGCAGCTGGAAAAATCCACAGAAGAGACTGTCAGTGAACAGCAGAGCTCAGAACAGACAAGAACAGTGACAAACATGTGGCCCAAACTCCTTACTGCTGCAGAGAAATATGCTGAGCTCTGGGCACTCTACCCCACTGAGTCACCAGGTTTAATCCAGGTCAGTGATGGGAACACCCCCTCCAAGGCAACCTGCAGGAAGAGCCCAGAGCTGGGAGTGCTCCAAGCAGATGTTTCACATTAGCATCCCTCATTCTGTGGGCCCTAGGGACAGGGATGGACAGGGCAGATCAGCCAGCTGGCAGCTTCCCAAATCACTGTGCTCTTATCAGGTGGAGCAGGGAATTGCTCTATTCCAAACAGACAGTGAGGTGGCTGTACCGAGTGACACTGTCCCTGTGCAGGCAGGGCACTGCACTCAGGGAGGAGAGGCAGCTACAGCCTCTCTTGGGAAAGTCACATCCAAGAGGAAAACGTTACAAAGTTTTTTGGACACAAAAGCCAAGAGTTGTTCAGCAATCACTGCCTTCTTACTGAAATAGGGGCTTTTTCTGCCAAGAAAAAAGTGCCTCAAACATATAAAGCAGGGGAAGGGAAGGGGAAGGGAGGAGCAGGAATGATCAAGGTTGATTTCACTGCAGGTGCCCCAACTGCTGGGCAGAGGGAGGAAGAGAAGAAGAGAAGCACCCCAGGGGCATTTCTAGCTGGCTTAACTGGGAGGAGATGGAGCCTGCACAGGAAGGGGCCAGGGAAGACTCAAATATGGTTACACATAATGAACACCCCCTATCACTCCTCACCTGTCAGACACACAGCTGGCCCCAGACAAATAATAGGCTCAATAAGTACATTTTGTGGTTTAGAGTTTACTCCTAAATCAAGCTGTACCACGCAAAAGAGAACTCCACTTCTGTAATAAGTCATCTATGGAACTGCTTAAACAATAGTTAGCAGCATTGGTAATACCTGAATCTCTTTTTGGACATCCAATAGGTGGATCCAACTTCATTCATGACTGTTTCCCTGAACAACAGCTTAGGTTGGCAGAACAGAATTTTGCAAACACTGAAAACATCTGACCCTCTCTCTGAACACCCTCAGAGTGTGCAGGTCTCCAGCCTCAGAAATAATGCAGCACCACTCAGGTACAAAGGTTCCCTGTCTTGCTTTTTTTCCTGAGCTGAGCTATTTAGTGCATACTTTGCTTCTAGGTCTGCTAAGAGGGGGTTAAAAAAAAAATCCCCAAGAGCTCCACAGTGAGACAGGACAACAGGAGCGCTGGGGATGCTTCCAAATACCTCCATGACAACTTCCTGTGATACAAAACCCCAGACACTGTTTCATCCGTACTTCATAAATCCAAGTGTCAACTTTCTGTTACTTGTAGTTTGAAATTAGAAGTGCATCTTTAACAGTGTGAATAAATACATGAAGGAAAATCATTTGTGCTTAGCTTGCAGTGCCGTTTGAACAGCTCACCGAAGGAGTACAGCAACAGTCCAGCACTCAGCACGGTCACATTTGCAGCCCATCCAATTAACAGGAACGCTGGAATCAGCAGCACAATAGCCTGCAAAAGGAATGAGTCACACGGTTACAGCTGAGCCGCGCTTGTTAAAGCCCAGCTCGAGGTGTCCTGCCAGTTCCCTTCCGGGGATGGGACAGCACACAAGTCACAAGCAGAAAGCTCTTTCTTCCCAAGCAGACACTTCAAAGGCACCTGGATGGCCACAGACCACCACAATGAACTTTTCTGTTCCCTCTCACTATCACATGATTGCACACCACATGCAAGTTCTCTTTCTACACATCTGCCCTTTTGGGGGGATATTTCCTCTTGTTCTGTGTTAACCTGGCTTTAACTCTTCATTTCCTGAGCTGGCACAAGAGAAGAAAAAGCTTCTGTGCAGCAGGACTACAGCTCCTCTGCTTTTTCACAGCGTTATTGGCTGATTTTACCTTTAGCCTTCAGGTTTCTGTAGCCAAGAGGAAAAAAGAGGGAAGAGGGTGCATCTAAAATTCAAACCCCCAAAATAGAAAGCATTCTTCATCTCCTCCAAGAGCTGGACTTCCATTTCCCTGTGATGTCTCCCTTGCTTAGAGCTCCTGCAGAAAAGACCGCTCAGATCTGCTTTGTGTGTGATAAAGGAGGGTATTCACTGCCACTGAGTGCCTCATTTTGAAGATTCAGTGGTAAATGAGCTACTGTAACCACTGTGCTAAGAGAGGCCACTTCTGCCATATGGTGCAGATTCACAAAGTGCCGGAATCGCTTCAGCAAAAGGGGGAATTCCCACAAAACCCACGGGCATCCCTGGAGAAGAGTGCCCCAGGGCTGGGGGGTGTTCCTGAGGAGCCATCAGCCCAGCAAATGCGTGTCTGAGGTGACTGCAGTCCTGGTGCAGGGCTGAGGAAGGAGGGTAAAAATGAGAGGAGCAAAGGGCAGTGCAGTGCCAGGCTGGCAGAGCACAGGGGGGAAGCTGATGAGGAGGATGAAGCAGCACAGCTGATGTTCATCCACAGGGAAACGTGACACCAGCAGCCTGACATCAATGTTTGCCTGCCAGGGACCAGGGTGGAGATTGTTTCACCAGCAGAAATCACTTTAGGAGAAGCTGAGTCAATTCACTGGAATGCAGTGGTTTGGAAATCTACCCTGCCACCACTGATATCACACAGGCCTCAAAATAATGTAAAATACATTAATCAAGGCTCTAACAGTCCAGGCAAACCAACTGCCAAGGAGCCAAGGTAGTGCTTTGTTTGTTCCACACACAAATGTAAAGGACACATCTACTGTGCCCAGAGCTGCATGAGCTGCAGGGAGCTGCTCCCTGTCATCCCAGCACAGCAGCTGCAGTGTGTCTGTGAGGAAAGAGCCAAGCAAAACAAAGGAATGTACCCTTCTGTCAGTAAAACCTCAGTCTGAACACTGATACATGCTTTTGTTACATGTAATACTGATGAACACAAACCAAAGATTGGAAAAAGAATCTATTTCTCCCTGCCCAGCAGTGAAATGTACTCCAGGGAAAGCCTGTCAAACACAAAGATAGCCAGATTGAAAATAATTTCCCAGAAAGAAAGTCAGAGATCAGCCCTGAAGCAGCTTTAGTAGTTTCTGCACTGCAAGAGAAATCACTGAAATAAAACTACTCTTCACAGTATTCTACCTAACCTGCACAGATGGACAATCTGTTCTCATTCCTTACTGCAATTAAATATGAAGAACACAAAGTTTCAGTAGTACTGTTGCTCATATCATAAGAAAGAGCTCTTATGTTCCAAAGTTTAGTTAGACAGATAAGTGCCCAACAACCAGTTTTGAGAAGTCATTTAGCTGGATAGATGAAACAGAAATTTCTTTTGATTGGACAAATACAGTTATAACCTCCAATTACCCTTCACTGTACTTCAGACTGAAAATTAACATATCAGATTTGTGGGGGGAGAAAGAAAAAGAAATATTGATTTTTTTTTTACCCTTTTTACAGCTCTGATTTCATTTCCTGGCTTGATTCGGCGAGCATAGCCTCCCTGGATCACAGCCATTGTTATTCCAATAAAGAAAAACATCTTGCCCTGCTGCATGCTGGAAGGGAGGCAGAAGCACAGAGAACAGAGTCAGGCACGGAGCATTCCAGCCTGGGATTCACCACTCCGGGCAACCCCCCCTGAGCAAGGGACACAAAAAACACAAAAAGCCCTCGGGGCTCTCTCAGCGCTGCCTCGGCAAGCAGAGAGCAAGGAGGGAAAACTCCGAGCTCTGATTGCAGGGTGGGACAAAGCTGGCAGGTGCTGCAGCCACCTCTGGGCTGCTGTGGGGTAGGTCAGGGTTCCTGGGCTGCCCACAAAGACTCAGCACACAGTGAGTGTGAATGTGCTGTGAACAGCTGTGCCATGGGCATGGGAGATGCTGGTTTCCAAGGTGCAGCTCATGGAGGTCAGCAGGGCACAGTGTGCTGGTGATCTGGTGTCACACTGGGAAGTCTGAGACGTCACTCCCTCCACCCTTCCATTTTCTTCAACTTTCCCTTTCCCCTCTCTCATTGACTGAATTATGTGGAATTCTGCAGCTCACTGAGGGCTGCCCTGAATGCACAGGACACAGCAGAGCACAGAGCACTACAAAACCTCTCCTTGACACACATGGATTGGTTAAACCACAAACTGTAATGAAAGACAGACAGGGAAAGATGAGACAATCCCCTGAGAATTACTCAAAGGGAAGGACATGCACAGGAATCAAATTGCAGGCTCACATTCCTGGCTGGAATTTTTCCTATGAGCTGGCAGAAAAAGTATTTCAAGCTGAGCTGTTGGAGGATTCTGTTCTTTCTTGTCTGGTGGCTGACTACAGGAAATCAGGCTCTGTGACATGACTGCACACCATATGCCATGCAGAATTTGCTGATGAGCAAATATCAGCACACAGATATCTCCCTGTCCTTTGCCTCTTCAAGCTTCAAGTTTTGTCCTGATATCTAAAAACTCTTTGAGCAAGAAAAGGTTTTACTTTAGTCAATACAACTAACACAGCTATACCTATTTCAGGAGCTTAAATTTAACCTTGGGTATTTATATTCCCTAATTTTTAGAAGCTGTAGATGGAGTACTTCATTCATGATAAAAATTGTGCCCATATTTCATCAATTCTTCTTACAAAGCCCAAATACCACCAAACACAGGGGTGGCTGTGTTTGAAAGCCTCTCTTGAAAATACAGGAAGAGACCTTAAATTAAAATATTTTGGAAAATATCCTAGTCAAATATACAACATTTATTGCAATACCTGCTGAAGTGGAATCTCTGGTGAGTGAGAAAACTCAGTGTGTACTCCAAGCCAGAAAACAGAAAGAGGTACAGGAAGTAGGCCAGGCCCAAAATTTTGAGATTCTGAAGATCTGAAAAAACAAAAAAAAACCCAAACAAACACCAAGGGGGTGGGAGGAGAGGAGAAAAATATGGTGATGTTTTCCAAGCAAAGCTTGACAATAAAACCATAATATAAGAGCAGCATTTATCAACTGTACAGGGAAATGGTCTCACCTCAGATGCTCATTTTAAATATCCATATAAGACATGCCACAAAAGGAGTCCTACAGAGATGTAGAGAATCCTACATCTCCAAGTTGTGAATTGAGAAACAAAATTCTAGTCTGAAGTTCCTGGTGTTCAGCCTGAATAAGCAAACTCACATCTCCCTTGCTCATGCCTTGATCTATCTTTAAATCACTTCACTTACTGCAGCCAGTGGCTGAGGAAAACACAAATATCAAGTCAGAAATCTTCAAAGCACTCATCTTCAAAACCTTATTTTGGGAATAAAAGGACCAAGGTCCAGTGGAACTTCTGATTGCCTGTTCATAAGTTACTGAGGTGGGCTTTGAATGAGTAAACAGAGCCCTGCTTCTAGAATGGTTTGAGTACAGTTTTCACTTAGAGGCCAATGGCACACACAGAGTGTTACTGGAAAAAGCCACCTGACACTTACTCTGCTCTGAGGGGGACTCCTTTCCTCGGGTGACTGCAGAGAACTGAAATAAAGCCAAAGGACTGAGCAAGTCAACTGCTGCCTGCACTCCAGATGTCACAGAAGGGACCTGATCAAAGACACAAAGAGGTTTATTTAAAACCCTAATGCAATAACCACTGCTAGGAACTGACAGGAACCACCAAATGTGCCTCTACACCTACACAAATCATCTGAGATGAAACAAAGCACCTGGCACTGGGATTTGAGTGGCCCAATAACAACCCAGACTTTCTGAACTCACAGCTGGTGCCAGTGACTGAATTGAAAGGTGCAGCCCTGACAGCCCCTTTCACTGGAGACACAAATTCCTCTTTGGGTTCCTACAAAGCAGAAGTGGCTTGTTCTCCACAGCCTTTAAGGTGGCTTTATTTGGTTCACCTTTTGCATCATCACTCATGTCCAAAGAACATTTACTGGGAAAATAATGGCACATCTGTCTGCAAGCTCACGGGCAGCTGAGGATTTGCTCTTGTGCTACAAATCTGAGAGCAGTATGTGCAGCACATCAAACACTGGTCTGTTTTGGTTCTGGCTGCTATTTTAGCCAGCCAGTGACACCTCCTGGGGAAGAGAAAGAAAATATAATTTTTACAGAGATTCTTTGAAAATATTTTAGAGGAATTTCCAAGGAGATTCTGCTTGGCCACAATGGGTGGCTTTTTAAAGAGGAAGATTTATTTTGTAACACTTCTGGGCCTTGTACTGTGTCCATCTCAACCTAATTATGTACCTAGTGGCACTCTTCCTGCTCCTTACCCACAGGCACTTATTCTTCCATCTAATGCTTATTCTTTCATCTCTAGATAATTTACATTTTTATTCTTGTTTTTTAAATTCTAAAATACAGAAAATTAAAGAAAACACAAAAAGAAACAATGTCTGAATTATTAGAAATCAGATTAGAATGATCAATAATTAGAAATCAAATTAATAGAAATCCTGCATTATTAGGAAAACATTTTTTTTGAGTAGAACTTAGCCTGTCACTTTACACAACAGTCACAGACCCTCAAGAATCCTGAATAATCACATGCAGTATTTCATGCCTTCAAGGCACTGCACAGGCTTTATTTGGGGAGTTTTCTTCTCTTCCCAGATAGGGAGGGAGGGAGCTACTCTCTCTTTGAGGGCAGAGATTAAAGGTCAGATCATCAGAGGAATTTAATCTCAGTGCATGACCTGGGGACTCATTATGGGCTGGATTTAATGAAGCTGTAAACAAATCAACCTTCAATATGGTATTAAGGACCTCTCTTGTTTTGATAGTCAGAGCTTCTGAGTACCCAACAGCAGAGTCTGGAGCCCATGAGTCTCACAACAGCAACCAGTTCAATAGGCTGGGCTGGCCTGGAGCCATGAAGCTGCTGATTCACACAGAAAATATTGGGATATTTATTCTCCCTCCCACTGCATGTATTGCACACAGTACAGACACACCCAAAAAGTTTGCTCACCCTGTTGAGAGGTCTGAGAGGATTTCCTGAAGCTGGCCTGTGGCAATCCCCAGTTCCTGCATGTGTTGGTAGGATGGGGTTTGCACCCCAGCACAGAGAATCTGGGCACAAGCAAATCCCTGCAAGCATCTTTGCCAGTAACAAAAATACCCTGTAGCTTGTACCTGCTTTGAATTATCACCCATGTCAGACAGGATGCCAAGCAGCTTTGCACAAGGCTCATTTTAGTTTTGTCCAATTACAATACATTGTAATTGCACATGTTTAAAATCATAAGTGTTTTATGAAATATATACACCTATTTGATTTTTTAATGTAGGTGTGTTTGTGTGTGCACACATAATTTTTTTTTCAATTTCTCCTATCTTTGCCATAGAAACAGTGGTCTAGAAATTATTTCATCTACTGATCCACAATGAAAGCATTGTCCTAAAACTGGCTAAAGAATTTCACCATCCCCCAAAAAGTATACACTGCCAATTTCAGTCAGTGTCAGCAGCTGCATGAAGTTGAGTTTTTTCACAGGTTCAAACTCTGCAACATCTAACTTGTAATTAATTTCTGTGATTATGATTCATTATCCCATAATTGCTCAATTTTACTTCATGATCATCCCCAAAGTCACCATGAATGGCAGGCATTTTCCAGAGTGTCTCTGCTCATTCTGTTTTCCTCTAATGCAGTAACAGGTGTGGAAGGCAGGGTCAGTCTACATCAGGATTGCAGCCTGGGCCTGCCAAGCTGCAGCCTCAGCTCCCAAACCAGATGTGTTTAGTGTGCACAGAGCACAGCTTTGTCTTCCCACAAGTCTGCTACTGACACTGCACAGCCCTACACACAGTCCAGAAAAAGAGAGCTGTAAGACTCTCCCTCCAGCTAGGCAGCCTTGCTCATGGCTGGCTTAGCTAAGAACTAACACCAAAGCTCTTCAAGGGGACAGATTCCACTAGAGACCTTCCTGTTCTTCCCTTCTCCCAGTCAGGTCACAGCAGGAGCTGTTTGGCTACCATAAGGCCAGTATGACTCTCTTGACCTGATCAGCTCATGGAACAGCTGACAAAAAGAGGAAGGAAGAGAGTAAAAATGCTGTTCTCTTTGTATGAAAACATGTCCTTGTTTCCCATCCCCCTCCATTTTCCCTTCCTACAAGTTAATTTCAACATGAATCAATATGAAACACTCTATCCTGTGAAAAGCAGACTGATAGAGAAACAAGGCTATAATGAGAACACAGCAAACTTCAAGGAAACAGATGTCTGATCCCACTGGCACATCCTCCTACCATTTATCATGATAATTTCCCCTCTTTTTACAGCTTTGTCCTTCCAACACATTCCACTGCTATACCTGTGAGAGCACCTGCTGCAGCCCAGCCAAGTTCCAGAAAGGCAGCCAACATACCTGCCTTTCCTCTGTCATCCACAGGCCAAGAAAACTACTCAGAGAGTGGAAGGAGTTACCAAAGAAGAGAGCAGAGCAGCCTAATAACTGAAATGACAAATATGCTGGAACACATGGACCCCTTCCCAGATGGAGGCTGACAGCACACGAGCACAAGAAGCCCCACACCACCCTGTCCTGAGCAGCCAAACTCTCTGAGCACTTGGTGTGACAGGGACCTGGCCCTGAGCAGCTTCCATTGCAGCACCCACTGCTGTACAGGGACAGAGCCCCAAAAAGCAGTGACAGAGAGCTCCTTTCCCTTCCAAAATTCACAATGGTGCTGGCTAATACAGAGCAGCTGTATTATTATTATCAAGAGGATAATAAAAGGGGGAGGGATCTATTCAGTCATCACATGTTCCCAAAAGGCACTGCAGCCATTTAACCACTCCACAGCAAAGGAGAAATTGTTTATAGGGTAGAGATTGCTCTGCAGCACTTCCCTACATCACCACGTTGCCACCTTCCTGGAGTGTGCAGCTTTAACTAAGAGCAGGACTTTATCTGGAAGGTTTAGGAACAGCCAAATAGGAAAGAGGAACAGATGACACATGGAAGAGTTGTTAAAAGAAAATAACATAGCTGTAGTGCTTGGGAACACAGTGTGAGCAACAGATTTCACATGGGACACAACCTGCTGGGAAACACTCAGGGAAGGTGCCAAGTTTTGTCCTGGTAGGATCATTGCAAATCAAAGTTTCCTGAACAATTCTCTGTGTCAAATGGGTTTGGCTATCCAGAGACCAAGCACCCTCCAAAAGCTGAGTGCTGCTAGAAACCAGGGATCACAGCAAAGACCCAATCAGTGAAAGCCTCAAATCAAGTGCAGGTACCCAGGGCCAAATTCCACCTCTCTCATTCTGCAAAGGAGACTGTTCTAAGAGACTAAGCAGTGTCCAACCATACAATATTTAATCCTAATATTAATAAATGTTTGGCCCCACAAATCCAATCACTCACTGAATTTTAGCACATGTAGGTATTTTCTATCTGTAGAAGACAGAGCAGCTCAGAAAAAAGTAATTTGCTATTTTAGCATTCAAAATATTCAAGAAAATACAATATAATAGGTAAGAAAACTTCTAACATATACTGGATGAATGAAAGAAAATCCAGTCTCTGATGCATTTACTTTCATGATTCGCTGAAATTCTCCCCCAAGGAATCCTTGTGGTCATAGTTTAAATTTCACAGTCTCTCCCAGGTTCACATGAGGTTTTGAGAAATTTAAACCTAACACACCAAAACCAGCAATGAAGCAGTCATGTTAATTATAAAGATCTTTAATTGCACTGGGCTAGGAAATGGGACCATCCCTGGAAGTGCCCAAGGTCAAGTTGGATGAGGTTTTGATCAATCTGGTCTAATGGAAGGTGTCCCTGCCTGTGTCAGGGGGGTTGGAAATAGGTGATCTTTAACCACCTTCACACCCAAAATATTCTATGATTCTATGATCATCCAACTGCTTTGACACCAGCATTAATAATAATCCTAACCCAGGAACGAGCTACATTTCTGAGACACTGGCTAAGCCTGTTCTTTGCTGTTTCTGGTATTTCAACCATTTTCAAATCCTATTTTTACAGAAAAACCAGATCTTGAGACTGCTGGTCCATTTACCCGTTTTTCCTTGGGAAGTGTCTCTGGAAGAAGGAGGAAGATGAAAATGAAATCAGCCACAGCAAACACGAGTGCTGAGAGCGCTGAGCGAAGGTAGAAGACTTCTCCTTTCTCTGTCTGCATGGCAAGGTAAGCACCCATCATGGGGCCCAGGGTGAAGCCCAGGGAGAAAGCAACACCAATCATGGCCTGCAGGGATAAAGTGAACACAGACAGAGAATTTTAGACACCAGTTTTTTCAGGTTCTGAAACTATTTGGATTAACCAGGTACAGAGCTCAATCATCCTGAGGTTGCAGGGAGCATGAAGCATTAAAAGCCTGCTGTTTCCAAATAACCTATTTTGTTTTCTGTCCAGTCAGGGAAGTGGCAGGAACAGGCAATGGCCCATCACTGCTTGGAAATAGCTTCAGTCAGATGCTGTTTGCCTCCCAGAAAGCAGCATGAGCATGCCTACTTTGCTTTGGAACAGAAAAGAATACAAGCCATGTGGGTGTGAGCCCTGCTGCACTGACTTACTCTCAGGCCCTAAAAACAGGCCCTGATCCATTTTATTCACTAGTGCTGTAAGGCTACCTCTCTCCACAAATAAAAATGCATTTTGGCTCCCCAGGATTATGATAATTTGCTTGGAAGATGCATTAGCCATCACTGTGAAATCTAAAGCCTTCCCCTCCCAAGAAGCAGCTGTCCTCTGCAGTGGCTTATAACAATCTGTTAAGAGAAGCCTGGGCCTGTAAGGTTTTTACAGGATTAAAGATATAACTGGTAATTCACAGGCCAGGTTCAGCCTGCAGGATGTTTCCATCTGGGCCACTGCCTTCTGGAAGTGGATAGGGCAGCTGCTCCTACTTCTCAGTCAGCCAAATGTCACATCCTCCACCCACTGAGCTCAGATCCTGAAGCCAGTGCAGTGTGCAAGAAGTCAGGAGCACTCTGTGCTGTGCTGCTGTGCTTCCACAGCTTGGGAAGGTGAGGAAAAGGGGTAATTGGCTGTAATTGGCTTCCAGCTGCCAAAACTGGGCCATAAGACCTTTTGATTTCCAAGCTATTATAATCAGAATTAAAGTTACCAGCAGGAGAAACAGTTCTAACAATGAAACAAGATAGCTTTCCCATCTCTAGAGCATCTGTGTTTCATTTGTTAGGTGAAGGTCGTTGGCAAAAGTCCAAGAGCTCCCAGGAATATGATCTGGCACCTTTCCAGAAGCAAGGTAGAATGTAAAGTCATGTTTGCACTTGATCAGTGAAAACACACCTGATGACACATACTGAGCACCCAAAAGCAATGAAATGTTGCCTATTAGCACTGAACATGTGCCCTACAAGTGTAACTCACCATGCCCTTGCTCCGTGCTTTTGGAGAGTGCAAGTCAGCAATGATGGCTGTGCAGAGGCTGACATTCCCTTTGCTTATCCCCCCGATCATCCTGGAGAGAAGAAAAACGCCAAAAGTCCGAGAGGCAGCCCAGAGTGAGTATGAGGCTATCAAACCCATCTGCAGAAGCAAGAAAGGGTTCTTTATAAAGCAATGCAAAGTTGATGTCATTTCTGCCCACTTCCCAGCCAAACATTTGCATTTTTTGTTTGTTTTCAATGGCTGCTCCAAACCCCATGGAACAGAACTGGCTGAATAAACTGACACTGCACCATGTCTTGAACAGCAATATAAAAGAAGTAGAAGCAAGTCCATACAAACTACATATAATTGGGATATTTCTAACAAAATTAGAAGAGCAAAATTCTGTGGAAGTTAAACCAGTCCTGGGTACAAAACATTTTTGTACATCCCACTCCATTTGTTTCCAAATTCAAGAGAAATCTGAGTTCAAAATAAGAAATGCATCTTGAAGTGCTATACTGAACTTCCTAACCAACCATTCCCAGGATTTATGGAACAGGTCATGAAGTGATCAGCCCTCATTAATCACTTGATGAACTAAAATACAGAGGAATTAAGTCTAACATTTGTTAACAGAGCATTTGAAGTCATTTTCCCATACACAGGGAAAAGGGGTTTTGGAAAATGACAGAAACAGATAAATATTTTGGTGTCTCCTATGAACAGTTCTGGGGCTGGGAAGCTCAGTTTAAGCACTCACACTTGGAAGCGTGGCCAAGTGACTTGGCAAGAAAGCATCAACAACCAGCAGATCTCAAAAATTCAATTCTAGAGCTGAACTGAGACTGTCATAATTCAGTTCCTGTGCTAAGCACAAGATCATGGTGCCTTCCTCTGTGTGTTGAGATGCATGCCTAAGATCAGCATGTGACACTCACCACTGTCATCAGGATGACAGGCCTTCTGCCCCAGTGGTCTGACACTGCACCAGTGAGGGGAGAGGAGAAAAACTGCAGGAGGGAAAAGATTGAGCCAATCAGACCTAAAAAAAAAAAAAAAGATAAAAAGATATGAATCATTAGGTTTACTGCCTCCATCTTAAATACAAAGAGAGACAAGCTGCTCGAGATCTATCACACTGTGTGTGATAAAAACTTGACATGAAATGTAAAACAGCAGCTATGAAGAATAGCTTTGTCTCTCAGAACACCAACATTGCATTGTTACTTAAGTGAGGCAGCAAATACACACAGACCAGATGTAACAGGCATAAACTGGATTAATTCCTGGTTACTTCACTGGTGAGAAAGGGTTTGAAACTCACTGGTTATTATGGAATGATGATTCTCCAATGTTTCCCGGCTGACTACATACATTTTTTGTTCTTAAAGCAGAGATAACACAGTCTTTAACAGTCACAGTTCTTTTAAGACTTTTTGATTGTTTGAACCTGATTCTGTCACACTTAATTAGTTTTTCTTTCCTTTTATCATGGAAAGAAGGACTTAAGCACTGCTGTTAGTGAGGCACCCTAAGAGGTAGGAGTGATTCCAACAGACTCCAAGAGTCCTTTGAAATCTGCCTCCAGCTTCTGTGATCTTTAATTCCTCTTTTCTCTTGCCATTTCTAGCTTCATAGACTTATTAATTTGCACTACACTCTCAACAAGCAGGCAAAAGTAGCTTTGCTGTCACAGCTTTTCTCTAAAGGAAAAACTGGGTTATATGTTTCAGATCATTCAGCTATCAAAGCTTTAAAAGGCAGAGGAGAGACAGACCAGAAGTTCTGCTCACATCAGCTTTGAGGGAGGCAGAATATTGATACTGAACACCTTGTTGGGAAGAGCTGCCTGTGATAACTCACAGCTCAAAAAAAGTGGGTAAAAAATCTAACAGAATTTTACATGGCCAATTCATAACACACAGTTCCCTTCACTGTGTTTCTAGCACTGTAAAAACACCCTTCCATGCCAAATATTTCCAAGCCAGCATGCAGCAAAACCAGGGCTGCTCCCCAGGGGATAAGGAACTGGGAGCTGAGGGTGACCACAGCACTGGCAGTGCCCTCACCAGCCTGGTGCCCCACAGTCTGATGGGCTGGGCAGAGCAGGTGCTGCCAACAGCACCCACTGACAGTCCCACACAAGGCAAGGGTTCAATACACCCTTCCAGGGATGGAGCAGCAGGAGTCAGGGGCAGAGAAAGGAGTGGAAACAATACCATGATGTTGGTTAGGAGACAAGACACCTCCAGGGTAAGTCTGAGGTCCATCCAAGAGATGGGGACAGAGACAAAGTCTGAAATACAGCTCCTGAATCACTGAGCAGAAAGTGTGTGGCTGATGACTGGGCACAGCAAAGAAGTATTGGTGCCCTCAGGGCCCTGACATGGCAGAGAAGTTTCTGCCTTGAAGAGCCTGCAGTCTAATGAAAAATTAAAAATATGGCTGGCACTGGGAGAAACAACAAGATGGTCTTGCAAGCACCTTCCCAATCCTCTGCTCCTTGTGGCAGACCAGGGCAGTGAAGGAACACAGGCTGCAGGAAGGCTGCAGCAGCCTCTGCTTAGTATCACAAGTATAATGAAACTTTCCACACAGCACTCCCAGGAGTGAAGGACACGGCAGGTAAAAGGAAAAGCAACAAGTTGGACTCGACTGGGAGTTCCCACCCCTTGTCTAAACAATCTCAGATGGTGAGAAGCTGAAAGTAGGAAGCTTCTGGTCAAGCCTTAGAGGAGACAGAAAGCAGCTTCTGAGGGATTAAAGAAAACTGTTTTCTAGCATTCAAAGCCAGTAATTTGACTAAAAAATGAGCAGAGAAAGAAAAACATGCCTGCAAGGATACGGTGGGAAAGAAGAAAATGGCTTATAAACTTCCTAATGCCTGTTATACCAAATTAAACTACTTTAAATAGTAACAATACCTTCACACAGATTTTAAATAAGTTTTCTGTTTCATTTAGTTTATTTTAAAAGTCTTTTGCTTATCTTGGGGGAGGCCTCAGCCCTCTAAAAAGAGAGGGTTGACAGGTTCTAACTAAAATGAACCCAGACACCTTCACATCTTCATACTCTGAAATCACAGTTTCCTCACAACTGTCTAGAGGGCAGGAAGCCACAAGAGTCCCTGATGTGTACCATGACATATTTCCCTCATTGTTCCTGCTGGAGCTCATCCACAGCAGTGTCCTAGAGAGAGAAAATGCTTAGGGTCCTGCAATCCAGGGGCTCTGCTGCTTTTAATAAGACCAATGGGGTTTAGAAGCAGTGCTGCACTCCCCCTGCCCAAGGGGGAGGCTGGAATGCACAAGTTTCTATTGGCTTCCTCCTGATTGATCTCTGATCATGTGCAGATCAGCTGGGAAGGGAGAGGCATTTCTGGGACTGCCAGGGCCCAGCACAGCAGCTGCTGACCCTCAGCTGGCAGTGTGACAACAAGGAACAGCAGGCCTGTATTTCTGTAACAATCTGTAGAACAAATTGAGTAAGATCATAGCATAATTCAGGTTAAAAAGGAGCTCTGGAGGTCACCTATTCCAACCACCTACTCATAGGGTCAGCTGTTCAGGGCCTTACCCAACCAGGGTTTGACAATCTCTGAGGATGGACACTGCTCTGGGCAGCCTGTTCCACTGACCATCCTCACTGGAAAAATGTTCCTTCCTATTTCCCACCTGAACCTCCCCTGCTTCTACTTACACCTGCAGCCTCTCCTTCTCCCACACCCCTCAGTGAAGATCCAAGCTCTCCATAACCTCCCTACAGGTGTTGGAAAGCTGCCATTCACTGCAGACCAGCCAAGGGCCCCAGACCCTCCACTGGACTCACCACAGTGCATGGACACTCCTCCCTGTACTGGGGACCAAAACTGAATGCAGCAATTCAGATATGGTCTATCCAGTGCTGAGGAGAGCAAGATGATCACTTCCCTTAATCCACTGATTCTGATTCTGAACACACATCCCAGGAGCTGTTGGCACCTTTGCTGCCAGGGCTGGCTCATGCTCAGGTGGCTGCTCACCAGGACCCCCAGTGAGAGTCCAGTCTGCAGCATTGCAAGGACTACTCTTTCCCACAGACAGGACCTAAAATTTGTCCTTACTGAATTTCACAAGGTTCCTGTTATCCCATTCCTCCTGCCTGTCTTGGTGTCTCCAAATGACAGAGATGGGGCAGTCCAACTCTTCATTGCTATCAGTGTGTTGAAAACAAAATCATTTATAGTCTACTCTAAGAGACATTTTCTGTGTTATTTAAACCTAGAACTAATAACAGGCAAGCATGCTTTTTGTATTTCTTGTCATTCTTCACATCAACATTGCATAGAACTTGGAAAGAACAGTGGTTTTTGGCTGTTAGCATGTCTGTTCAGTTTCCCTACCTCCAAACAAGACACTGTTGTATTTCCTCTCTGGAGGTATCCCAGCCATCCCTGCAAACCAGTCTACCCCACGTTGCAATGACAAATAGAATCCATCCTGAAAAACAGATAATGGAAACAGAAACAGGAAGAGAGTTTATTTTCAAAGACTGCATCAGGGACTAGGCACAATGTGAACTAGAGACAATGTTGGATGATTCCTTCCCTCCTCCTCCTCCCCACATGAGAAAATTTCCTCACTGATCAAAAATAGCTTAAACTGTGGATGTTAACAGACAGCAGATAGTACATGTTTTGGTGGGACAATGTCTGAATTTGAACTTTTTCAAGCCTTCAGGCCCATTACCTGCTAAAGCCTGAATTAAACAGGCATGCCCTGAAACTTTCAATTAAAAAGGCAACGTGAGACACACACTGTACTGCTGCACATATTTAGCCTGGGAGAACCAGAAGCTTGCAGAAGGAAAAGATGATGCAAAAAAAGAATGATTCCCAAAAAGAGGAGGAGGACTTGAAAAGAAGAGGGTCTGGAAAAGAAGGTGGAGATCTTGGCTATTGGAAATACACTGGAAGTGGAGGAAGACCCTGGAGGCCAGAGCCCATGGTTTGGGTTAGAGATGTGGTTGTAAGAAGGACAAAGCCTGCAGCTGGAGTGGGGCTAGAGTGGGGCTGAGAGACAGAGGTGTGGGCTGCAAAAACAATTCTCCCACAACAACATGTTCATCTTGGCCAGTAATGCCATTAACACCTGAGCAGGGTAACAATGAGCACCTGCACAGCCAGGATCCAACAGGAGCTTCTGCTCTGTTCCTGGAGGAGCAGCCAGCTCCCTGCTAGGAATGGAAGTTGAGATGGAACTCCACACTGGGGGAGGGAGCAAGTGACCTTGTGAAATACTCAGGTGGGGTAAAAGCTCTCATCTCTTTGGTTCTTCAATAAACCCCAGCCTGCAGATCCATTATGAACTGCCTCACCAGTGACATCAGTGTAAGACACAAAAGCATTGGTAACCACAAGGACTAGTCCCTAAGAAATACTTGAATTTTTATCAAAACAAATCTCCCACTTTAATGAAAAAATAAGGGTGGAGAGTCTTATGCAGGTCGACTAATAAATTCAGTCCATGCACCATTTCTATGTGCCAGGTAATTATTAATTTTCCTACAGCTGTTTGGTTTGCCCCAAGGCAGGTGATTTTTCTTCCATTCCTCCCTCAAGATCCTAACACTTTTTGTGGGCTGACTTTCTTGTTACTTACCTCAGTCTGGCTGTAATAATCAAGGATGGAAGGAAAGAGTGGCAAGATGAGGGCAAATCCCAACAAGTCGATGAAGAGGGCCAGGAAGACAATTGTAATAACACGATTATGGTTCTGTTCCTGCCTGTCATTGCTGGAGCTGCTGCTGCTGCTGGTTTCTCTCTCTCCCAGGGCCATGTTCCCAGTGCTCTGCTCCTAAAAAAAATTGCATTTATATCCAGTCAACAGGAAGATTTTGCAGGTCTTTCATAAGAGTATCTTGCTGATTCATTCCTACTTTCTACAGACTTCACAAAAATAAGTTCTGGCTATATTAAGGTACCTGGGAACATGGGAACAAGAGCCTCAACCCTCCAGTCTTGGCTATTAACTCAGCACCAAATTTTTTCCTATCAAGAACAGGACACAAAGGCAATAAAACAACAAACTCGATTATAGGAGCACCTCAAATAGAACAGAGCTAAGGAGCATTTGAGGTTTGTCAACATGTGAGCAACACTAACATGACTTCCCTACATGTTTTCAACCCAGCATTACAGTAAAATAGGTACAAAAGGGCACTCTATTCCAAATATTTACATCCAAGTAAGAGTTTATTTATGCCTTCAGTGTATATTAGAAATGACCAGAACAACAATTAAAAAAAAAAGGCAGACTTCCTAACTATTGCAGGAATGCAGTCTTCAAGATAAACCCCACAGAGCAACTCAAGAACAACAGAAGAAAATTTTTAAACCTCATCTTTTATTTCTTTCTCCAGATGATAGCTACTGACCTGGGGCATCAAATGATTAAGGCAGCATTTTTATTTTGTCAGAAATACCAGAACTATCAACTCTTTTTGATAATACTCCAAAACTATCTTAAAGCCCTTAACAAGGACACAGATCATATATAGTTCAGTCTTTAACAAATAAAGGAGTTGGTCTCAATCCACAAAATTAACTCATTTGCAACATAAATCAAAATCAAGGAGTAATATATAAACCATGGAACTGCAAACTTCAGAATTGTAAAACACACATGATAACTCAGTCATAAAAGAATCAAATTTACAGGCCCCTCCTCTGCAAAAGTCCCTGAAAGTTTGTTGGACTAAGAATAAAAAAGGAGACAGAATTTCATCCAAAGCAAATTAATACAAAAACATTCATTGACTTTGATGAGTCAGCACTGAAAACAGTGAGCTATTCTCAATATATATTCCAGACAGATATATCATATTATATACACAAGGCACTTGCACATAGAAAACGATACTACACTAATTGAAGGCTATAAAACTTTGTCATGCTCAGCAATAAATATTATTGTGACATTTCTTGACCTATGAAGTCAGTTTAGTGGCACTGAAGCATTATTAAAGCTCAATTGCCAGGAGGTAAATAAACATGGAACGGGGGCCACCTGCAATCCATTTACTAAACTCTTGGCATAATGCTCTTAACCAAACTGGTCTGATTTAGCAGATTTATGTTCAAGATCCTTTTATTTAAAATGGCAAATCATCACCGCTACAAATATTCAGCATTATTTGCTTACCCAAATGATAAAAGAGCAGATGGAGCCAAAATAACCATTCCTTTAAGAAATACTCTCTGGGCCTAGGTCTATCCAGCCAACAGCTGAGGGATGGGGTCACTGAGGCAGACTGTATCTTGTTTTTCCTCACAAGTTTTTAGTCATCCACTGAATTGTATGACCAAGCTGAACTTTATTCCAGGGTTATTTACAAAGGTAACATCCCTCACACCTTTCCCTCAGGAACATTTCTGCCACCGTGCAGCTCCAACCCATCGATGCTTGCGCTGACCTTTCACTCTGCTCCAGTTTTGGCTGCGTGGTTGCAATTTCCCTTACGCAATGTCCCAAGGTACTGCACGTTTTTGCCTTTGTGCTCCACTGGTTTGGTTGTTCAAACCTCTCCATAATTTTATGCTAGGCAGGAAACCACACAACATTTTACAGGCCCTTGGCATCCTGACAGCAAAAACAGAGCACTTCACCTCCACGGCGACATCTGCCTTGTGTGAGGCGCGCTGGGAGAGGGAGGGCTCTGGCTTTGGGGAGGTTGTTCCTGAGCACATGTGAATCCCTCACAGCCGCTGGCTCTGCCCGGCTCTCCCCAGCCATTCCTGCCCTCGGTATTCCCCCTGTGGCTCTTCGCTTCTGTCCCTGTGCGCAGGGCAGGGGCTTGGTGCCGTGGCTCCCAGGAAGGGCTCAGCACCAAAGCCGGCCCTGCCCGAACTAAGATTTATTATCGGCCAGCAGCCAGAATTTCATCCTTCGGGGGTTTTCTTACCTCACCTTATCGCCTTGTAAAATTTCCGGGGCCCGGCTTTACCTGCTCAGCCCTGGGAGGGCTCCTCAGCCTCCCTCACGCAGCCCCGGCTCAGGTCAGGGCAGGCGCTCGGCCGGGCACGGAGACAAGCCGCAGCTCCCCAGGGCAGGGCAAGGCAGGGCAGGGCAGGGAAGGGGCGGCCCGGCAGAGATGAGGCGGAGGACGCGGGGTCCCTCCCGCCAGGCGCCCGGGGTCCCTCCCGCCCGGGGAGCCGCGCCCGGCCCTGCCCCGCCGCTCCCGCCGCCCGTCCGCCCCGGGCACCTACCGCTGCTCCGGGCTGTGCGGGCGGCCCCCGCCCGCCGAGAGCCTCCCCGGGGATGCTGCGGGCGGCGGCTCCTCCCCGGCCCTCCGCGGCGCCCCGGCCGCCTTCCTGTTCCGGCGGGGATGGAGCCGCTCCCGGCGCCGCCGAGGACGGACCCGGCCCGGCCGAGCGGCTCCGCGGAGCGCGGCGGGGCTTGAGCAGCCAGCGCAGCGCCGCGGTTCGAAATGAACCGCGAACCTCGCACCGCAGCCCTGCCTTCGCCCTTAAACACAGGTCCTGAAACACTCGTTCCAAGGGGAGAGCGGCGTTCCGTTTATTGCTACAGCAGCAATAAATACAGTTAGCTGCGGCGTTGATAAGGGCTATCTGACAAAGAGAAGAAGGTAGTTGCAAAAGATGTAACTCTGTTCCCAAACCAAACTTCTCCCTCAACACTAAGTTTTTTAGCCCGGAGAACATGAATAGCTGTGGTACTGTAAGTGCCACGGAGCACTCTTCCCTTATCCAGGCGTGTCTGGTGTCCAACTTGCTAATTAAAACGGGAGGATGTGGTTACAAGTGGACTTATGCAGATCCATCACCACAGTCTTAAACAGGTAAGAATCAGCCAGCAAAATGTAGAAAGCAAATTTAATACAGGTATTAAAAAGACTTCTGATTCCCTCGAAGGCAATGTAGTTATCAGCACTGGGACACAGACCTTCTACTCAGTGACATCTCTCATGGATTGCCAGCTGATTAGACTTGGAGGAGCTTATGTAAGCATAACATCAGGATTAACATGCCAGTTAGATCAAATAGTTATCTAACTGGCTAACTCAAATAGTGAGCTGCTAATCTCATGTATACCTGAGAATTTTATGTACTTGGTTTGGTGTGAGAAATATCCAGTACATAGTCAGAAACTTGAATGATCACACAATTGCATTCCATTCCAAGGCAAAATTCTTTTTTGAGGTGCTCTGGACTAAGTATGAATAATCCTTTAATACCTGAAATTAACAAATAAATAAATAAATAAATAAATAAATAAATAAATAAATGTATTCTTCTGCTTGCTTATCACTGTGTATAAGTGATGGGGTACCATCTGAATTGAGATATATTAAAAAAGCCCTATTGAGACAGCAAATAAAACAGCTCTTCCTGCTATTAAATCTACTGGCCTAAAGCTTTTGCAGATCACTGAGCCCAGTTGTGTTACTGCAGTCAACCATGTCATACAATCCTGCATGTAAATACATCACACTGTTTCTATTACTAGATAGGTCATTACTCAGTCCTTTCCAGTCTAAAGTCTTGCACATCTGACAGATAACAAATTTGGTTCCTAGAATACATTTATTAACATTTGCCTTTTTCTTATATCAGTCTTGTTTTTTTACTGAAGTAACGCCTCATTTATTCTTTTACTTCCCTGCTCCATTGCCAAAAAGCATTGTTAGCCCTAATGTCAATATTTTGAAGTATTTAATGCTATACAGCATCTTCATCATTTTTTAGACTCAGTGTTCAGACTGCATGAAAGATTTTAGTTTTCTACTCCAGACCTAATTTACTGAAGGAGAAAAAAACCCAACCCCAACCTTCCCCCAAACCAAACCCTTACAAAAACTAGTCTTTTAACTAAGTTAGACTGCACAGTCAATGTATTTAGGACTGAAATATACCTGTTTAGCTTAGGAGACATACCTGGAAGACCACAAGGAGCACATTCATAGAATGCTTTTGACACCCTGAATATGTAACACCTCACAGTCTCAGAATGATGACAAAGCTGCCAAATGTTTTGTCAGAGCTTCTGTTTGGCTATTCCAAATGCCTAGAAGGCCCATGAAGAGGAAAGAAGTCCCACCAATTCCTGTAGCTGACACCAACCTCAGCCCAGCAGCCAAAGTGCTCCTGTGAAGCTCAGGAGCAGCCTCAGTGCCCCACTCAGCAGAAATCTGGTGGTCAGAGGGGAAGCCTTACACACAGCATGGACACACCATGGTAGATGGTGACTTCTGCAAGGCACAACTGAGAATATCAAACTGCTTACCACCTTCCAGATGACAACCAAAAGACCAAACTCCTGAGGAAGCTTTTCATGCTGTCATAAAAAAAGGTAATTTATGCAGTTTCTAGCTGAACAGTTTTGTTCTCACTCTATTCATATTCAAGGTAGCTATTGTCTTGGACAGCTGATGTTGATAGATAAGCTACCTGAAACTAAAGGCAAAATGGTAATTTTCCTTTTTTGTGTGTGATGGCTTGATTCTAGTTACAGAATAGTTTCTTTTTTTGGCTAATTAAATACAGATTTACAATTGATAATTGATGTGTCAAAAGGCCTGTTATGACAAGTCCTGGGTTAAAAGAAACAGAGAGACAAGACAGTGCCTGCTAAGTGTGATGGTGTTCAAGAAGCTCTATGAGAAAGGGTCTGCCAGCACTCAAACATGTTCAAGCCCTCCGAGGCCCAAATGACCAGAACCTTCTATCACATCAGAGCAGCAACACTGCCCAGCTACTGTGGTACTGAGCAATGGCAAAACTGTCAGACCAGACTGACTATTAAGCTGAGGCAGGATGATGTAGTCTTGCTTTCCTACTGATGTAAAATCCTGTGTGTTAAGCATCACAGTTAGTCCCAGGTTTGCAATATTAAATCTGACTTTAAAAATTGACAATATAATTTGTAAAAGTGCATACAGTGATTCTCATTCAACAAGATTTCAAACAGAATTACTTTCAGTCTGACATTCCAAAACAGTTGAGGAAGTCTACCAGCTGAGGTTTCCTCTTTCTTCATTTTTGTTTATTAGCATCACAAGACAATCCTGATCATTCTCTTGTCCCAGAACATGTCCTGTCCCAGAAACATTATCATTGTGTCTCTACCCTCTTTCTTCCCTTACTGAGGAATAAAAAGCAGCTACAAGTGGTATCAAAAATCAGGATCAAAGTGCCTCTGTCAGCTCCTCTGTGATTCTAATACCCTGCTGGACAAAATCTCTGAAGCTACTGCTGAAGTCAGATAAATAAATAGTAGTACTTTTTAACAGTTTATTTGTGCTGTATAGACTGTGACTAAAACTCCAAGCTGAAGGTACTGATTTATAGCATAAAATAGGAAGTTAGCTCCTTCATTACTTCACTCTCAAGTTCTTGACTTAAAAAAATTTTGTTTTAAAGAAAAAAATTCCTACTGTGCCAAATGGAAAAAAACCAGAAGGTATACTAATCTTCTGAGATTCCTTTGAGGTTTCAGAAGATAACTTTTCCAAAATCAGCAAAACTAACTGAAAATGAATTTTTTAAGTGTGACTGGATTTCAAACATATGAATCTTACTAATTTTTGCATGAGACAAGTATCTTCCCCACAAGTACTTAGCATCTTGCCTATTTTAACACTTAATAGAAGTGCTTTTGCAAACCAAAAAAGATGATGATGATTACATATTACTTGCATTACTAGTTATACTGACAGTTAATAAAAGCCTTTTCCTCCAATAAAGTGCTTTTCTCTTTTAAGGAACAAGACTTGCCTAACAAAGAGAGTTTTGTAATTAGAGACTAAATGTAAAGGCTGTGTTTCAACTCAGCCCTTCCTAGTTTTAGTCCTGCTTCCATTACACGTTTAATTTGAAAAAAAAACCTCAAACCAACCAATCAACCACAACAAAAAAACCCCAACCAAAAAACCCACATCCCAAAAAAACACCCAAAAACCATCAAACCAAAAACCCCAGAAAACAGAACAAAGAAAACATTCTAAGCCAGTCCAAAACAACCAAGCCTGTTAAACCTTATTAACTGACAGTGTGTAAGTTTTTCTTCATGAACAGTAGGTAGAACATTACAATGTCTCAGGTACCCATTGGCCAAAACACAGATCAGATCTAGGAACAGCATTTGAAAATGGAGGGAACTTTGGAGGTTTGTTTTTGTAAAGAACCACGGTCCTTAGTTCATTCTTAATACAGGTCTTATTTTATAGTTTATATAGAAGTCTTTCAGATTGAAATTGAAAAGTTAATATAAAAGGGAATTTTATTTTCCTAACAGTTTTCCATGGAAACATTAGTTTTGTTCAATGCATAACAACTATCACTGAATTTACCAAATATTAAATGAATACCTGACCAGTGAACCTAGTTCAGATTAGCACCCATCAGTAATTGTGATAATCTTTGTCCCATTGCAATGGTTCTTTGCAAATACAGTATAAAAAGAAAGTGTTAGAAGTATTTACTGGCTCTTTTTGAAGAGCAAATGTTTTTCAAAGTCATGCTGGGCAGTTATCAGTGATGAGACATACATGATAAATTAAGTGGAAGGAAGTTAAGGATATCACTGTTCTCTTAAGTCAGACAGTTCTGAATACAATGAGGAATTCCAATTAATCACCCTAGATTACTAAGAACTTCAGAGCTGTGCTCAATTCAAAACTTACTGAAAAAATGAATGTACAGCTTTAACAAAGGACTTTTACTTAAGAATTGATACCTTTACTCAACACACAATTTAGCATGTCCTGATGGTACAGACTAATTAAAATGTTACTGTTTAAATTACATTATCATTATGAGAGCTGCCTGCAACTATTCAACATTAAAAAAAGATCATAGGATGTCCTAACAGGAGCAGGACAGAGCTCCCCAAGAGTCATACCATGTGCCCAAGAATTTCTTGAACTCTGTCAGGCTTGGTGCTGTGACCACTTCCCAGGGGAGATGTTTCAGATGAACTTTTTCCCAATATCCAAACTACCCCTGACACAACTTGAGACCATTCCCTGAGTCCTGTCACTGTCAGCACACAGAAGAGTGGTGTCAGAAGAGAAGTGCCTGTCCCTCCCTTCCCCTCACAAGGAAGGTGTAACTGCAGTGGGGTCTCTCCTTGTTCTCCTCCAGGCTGAACAGACCAAGTGCCCTCAGCCACTCCTCACATGGATTTCCCCTCAAGGCCCTTCATTCACCTTTGTTCACTCTCTTGGGGCTTTTATATCCAGCACTCGAGGTGAGGCTGCCCCAGCCCCCAGCAGAGTGGGACAATCCCTCCCTTGCCCTGCTGGCCATGCCAGGCCTGATGTTCCCAGGACAGGGATGTCCCTCCTGGCTGGAGGGCACTGCTGGCTCATGTTCCACTCTCCACTGCCCAGGAGCCCCATGGCACTGCTCTCCAGCCCCCCATTCCCCAGGCTGTCTGTACATCCAGAGCTGCTCCATCCCAGGTGCAGAATCCAGCACTTGACCTCGTTGAATTTCACATGGTTGGTGAATGTCAAAATCTCCCTGCAGGGCCCCTCTGCCTCTGAGGGGGTCAGCAGCTCCTCCCAGTTCAGTGTCTTCAGCAGAAATACTCAATGGAGCGTCGAGGCTGGTGCCCAAGTCGTTGATGAAGCTGTTGAAGAGAACTGGCCCTGAAATGGAACCTCACCACTGACCTGTCACCAGCTTGAAGTAACAGGTTTCTGATGTAGAATCTGTGTGTGTGTGTGTGTATAGTTCAAGTTAGGTGTGTGTGATCAGGTTTTAGATTTAGAATTCTGATTGCTTGTCCAAATGTTCTCATTAAAATAAAACAGAAGCATGCCACGTACAAAAGTGTTATTTTTATTTTCCTTATGAAAAGTTGTGGATTTTCCTAATAAGCAGGTTCATTTTTTCAAACAGATCCCATGATGTTTTCTCCTCAAAAGGAATGCATCCAAAAAATGCAATTAAAATCTGTTGAAAAGCCATGATTGGGGTGTTTCATATGGCAGGAAGCTTCCTGCTGTAGATAGTCCCAATTAATTCTTCCATTTTTTCCTTTTCATTGCTTTCCATTCACCTTCCTGTGTAGCAAGGCTACCAAGAAGCTCTTTCACTTTTCTTTTTCTGGCTGCATCTCTGTAAAACAAACATTCAACATATAAAACATTTCAGAAATATTATTTTAGGGAAAATAAGTTTACTTAAGAATAATTATTAATTAATAAAAAGTCCAACAATTCCTTAATTTCACCAACACACCATTTAAATGAAAACATTTTGCATCCTCTTAAATTAGAGAAATGAAACCACAAAGTTGAAAACACTTTAAATAATCCCTATTGAAAATGTTTGCTTTTCCTCAAATTGTCCCATTTTATTTCAGTTTAGTATGGTTGCACATTTATGTCAGTCCTGGCCCACAGTGAAGAAATGAACACATGGCAGGACAAGCCCCAAAGTGGTGCTGAGCCAAAGGCTACATTACCTGTCCATGATTTCTGAGAGCTGCATTCTAGCCAGGTATTGGTTGTCTTTCCGAATCTCACGGATGGCTCCTTTGAGCTCACGTTTGTGCCTCTGGATCAGCTGCTTCCTTTCTTGCTCCTTCTTGCTGCCTGCCTGCTTCCTTCCAAACTCTAAGCTGAAATAAGAATGCATGTATAAGCACAGAACACCTTAAACCCACAACTTTTTCATATTTATAAGGAGAGGTTTTGTACGAAAACTAACTCAGTATTTTAATTCCTGCATATTATATGGATAAGTTGCAAAATAAGAAGTTGCCCAATGAACACACTGGAAAAACACTCAGCAGACCTTGTAACTGCACTTCAATTCCCCATCTGCAGCCTGCACTTTGAACAGACTGAAAAATCTAGACTAGAAGAATGGAAGACATCTGAAGAAAGATGGAACCTACCCATACATCTTAAATTTCTGCAGATCTTCTCAGCAGATGCATTTTACAGAAGAAGTCTGATCAATTACTTGGGGATAAGTGTGTATGGCAGAGCAAAGCTGTCCTCTTCAATTATTAGAATAAATAAAAGTAGACACTTTGTGCCCCTGTAGATAACCAGTATGGCTAAATAATTCAGCAGCCAATATAAAGCAGATTTCCTAAATAGAACACTGTTCTATTATCTACAAAACTAATTAGTGTTTTTCACCATCCATCTCTTACCATCATATATTTCATGTACCTTATGAACTACTCACTCTTATCCTTCTGACTTGAGAGCCTGACAGAGTATTCAGTAAAGCACCTGACCATATAATAACAATCTAATAATCTTGAAATTTGTTCATTTATAATTCATTATATGAGCAGGAGTTGACTTTCAGTGCTATTTTTCCTACAAGATAATATTTGTTCTTAAAATTCCTTCCCTTTTTTTCCCCCTCCCTACCACACAAATAGATGTCCCCTTGTGAATTATACACAAAATCTAGCTGAAAAACAGTTGCTTTGTGTCCTGCTTTCCAAATCCATTCTAGCTTGCTACGAATCTTAAGGTTTAAATGCCCTTTTCCTTTGCAGCCAGTGTTCTTTACTTACACTTTCACAATTTTAGGAGTATACTGTTTCAATGGCACTGGCTTCTTTTTCTCACATATCAGTGGGGTATAGTGTTTTACTTTGTTCTCCAGCTCTTTCAGAGCACTGTGATACCATTCCTGAAAATGCAGAACAAATTGTAAAAGCATATCAAAGCCACCATAAATCAAAAGCTATTGTAAACTGAATCAACAGTAATGCTCTCCCCATGCATTTTTTTTCCTGGGTTAAGTCACAGCTACTCATTAGGACACTGCTAACACTGACATGCTGCAATCCAAGATGGATAATTCTTAAAAGCCTTTGGAAGTCTATTAAAATGGTATCATGAACAATAAGACAACTCTGCCTGCTGGAAGTTTTGCCTAACAGAGGAAGAAGCAAGACTAAAGGCAGTTTAACTCAGACTCTTCCTTTCATGGTAATTTTAACAATGACTAGTTGTTGTTTTTTTTTTTTTATTTTGATGGCACAAAACATAGGCCATTTGGCTTCATCTGAGTAAAACTTTGTTCTCTAAGGACATTTTATGATGCTTCTTTGAGGAAAAGATGATTTTGCTACATTCAGAAGAGACAGATTAAAAATGTGAATCTCATTTCTAGAAAATCAGCAACTGTCCAAGGTAAGGTACTGACCAGGCTTATTTATGTTCATTTTACCTACACAGTTATAAGTTTTACCTCCCCAGTTTGGTACATGTATTTATTTTACCAAGGTCTTACAGATTCACTACAAAAGTACGAGAGCAACCAGATGTCCATCTTACTCTTATAAATTATGTCACTCATGGAATGCTACATTATTACAAGCCAAGTGCTGTTCTCTTCATTTAAATAGGCAAGACAACATATACAATGGAAAAATACCTTTTCTAAATATTCTCTGTTCTTTTGTTTTTTCCACAGGAACATCAAAATGCCTGAACCTCAAAAAAATTAATGCTTATACTTGGTTTTTTTGTTTATGCACGGATGAAGATCACAGAATTTATTAATAAATCAAATATATAAATTATTTAAATCCTGAGGAATACATACCTGCATTTTTTCAGGATATTCATTAACTGGTATATGTTGTGTAAGGACTATTCTGACAGGATGCATTATTTCATGGAATGATGGTAAAGATTCATAGAGAGCTGAACATTTTTTAATAAGGTCAAAACACAGGGCTAGACATGATAACCTGTTAATGCACAAAAAATTAACAATTTCAGATGCAAAAACTGCAATGGATTTTCAAATAAAATCAACTGAATTAATTAAATTTGGACTGTTAGCAGAATCCATTAAGATTGCTTGGCAGAACCAGCTACAACTGGAAATAGTTGTTAATTCAGACTAAAAATTTCTCTCTCCTAAGCAAATACCAAAAGAATTCCATCAGCAACAAATCTTTATGTCAGTGCACTGAAGACAGCAGAACTATCCACTAGTCTTGTTTTTAGTTCTAAAGAGCACTGTCACTGACATAACACAACAGATGATTTGCTATTTTTTCTGTTCTGCACTTCTTACGTACCTGGTATGATTTATCTCTGTTCTGCTGGCTTCCTTTAATCTAGTCACAATACTCAATGGCACATTTTGCTTTTCCCAACTTTTCAGATCCTCCTTATCACACACCAACAGCAATTCTAGATTTTTCCCCACTGGTGTAAATGGATGCACTACAGTATAGCCTAAAAAACCAAGAACAGTCATTAAACAAGGTCACTTGTACGCATTCCTTCTGAAGAAAAACAGCCAACTCATTTTACATTTTTAATTGTACTGCCTTTCAAAATACTTCTAGCTGTATTAATTTTTTCTAAAACCATGGAAAACACTGGAGCACAGGAACATAGGTCAGTGCTCTAGTCACACTGCCCAAGTCACAGAATCCAAAGGCAGGGACTGGCAGAACCAAGTACTGTCCACTGTAAAAAGTCAGGTTTGAAACTAAGGAACCTGAATGTGCTCAGCTCCCTGGGACCTTGGGCATCTGAGGGTCCTGAGGAAACTGGCAAGATAAAGCTCCTAAACCACTTTCATATTTGAAAAGCTGTAGTTCCCAGTGACACATGCAAAACACAGAAGTACTCAGTGACAGGCACCATGGCTTCATTGAGGGCACATTGTGCCTGACAGGTTTGGTGGCCTTCTATGACAGGATTACAGCACTGATGGGTAAGGAAAGAGCGACTGATATCGCATACCTGGATTTGTACAAAGCATTTGAGACTGTCCTGAACAACATCCTGGTCTCTAAACTGGAGAGGCATGAATTTGACAGGTGCATGATTCAGTAGATAAGCAATTATCTGCATGGGCAGAGCCACAATTGTGGCCAATGGCTCCATGTCTGGATGGAGATCAGTTATGAGGAGGGTCCCTCAGGGGTCTGTCCTAGGACCACTGTTACTGAACATCTTGGCTGGGGACACAGACAATGGGACTGAGTGCACTCTCAGCAAGCCTGCAGGTGACACCAGGGTGAGTGGTGTGCTTGATACTCCATGGGAAGGGGATGCCACCCAGAGGGACCCTGACAGGCTTCAGAGGTGGCATCATGTGAACCTCATGCAGTTCAGTAAGACAGACTGGGAGGTTCTGCATGTGAGTGGGGCCAATCCTGCACATGGACACAGACTGGGCAGTATGATGGATGAAGAGCAGCTTTGCAGAGGACTCGGGATACTGGCGGATGAGAACCTGAATTCTGAGCTAACAATGTGCCCCTGCAGCCCAGAAAGCCAAGGCATCCTGGGCTGCAACAAAAGCTCAGCAAGTTGAGGGAGGGGATTCTTCTTCTCTACTTCACTGTCACGGGATCCCACTTGAAGGAATGTGTTCAGCTCTGAGGTTCCCAGAGAAGGACACAGACCTGGCTCAGGAGCATCCAGAGGAGGGTCATGAAGATGACCAGAGCACTTCCAATTTGAGGGAGCTGGGGTTGTTCAGGCTAGAGAAGGCCCTGAGGAGACCTTACAGCAACCTTCCAGTACTTAAATGAGGCTTACAGGAAAGATGGAGAGGAACTCTTTATCAGGAAGTATAGTGATAAGATGAGGGTAACAGTTTTAAACTGACAGAGGGTAGATTTACACTAGATAAAAAGAAGAAACTCTTCATTATGGGAGTGGTGAGACACTGGACTACAGGCTACCCAGAGATGTTGTGGATGCCCCAGCCCTGGAAGTGTTGAAGACCAGGTTGGATAAGGCTTTGAGCAACCTGGTCTAGTGAAGGTACCCCCTGCCCATGGCAGGGGGGGTTGGAATTAGATGGCCTTTGAGGTCCCTTTCAACTCAAACCACTCTGTGATTCTTTGATTCATTCTGTGGATGGGGAAAGTTAAGACATGTAGGTTCACATTTGCCCTGTGGGAAACAGGATGCACAGTGAAACTGCAGCTTTGGCCCAGGATGGAGCACTGGATGTACTTAAAAGGACAGGGCAGGTACAGGACTTTGCCATGGGGTCACAGGCAGAGGGCTTTGGCCAGAAGGTGGTCATGGGGCACAGTGAGCTGGAGCAGGGAGAGCTGCTCCACAGCTGCAGCCCCAGAGCCTCCCCTGTGAGCCCACAGCAGGGCCCTCAGACACACTGTAAACCTCTCCCACTCCAGCTGAGGGGGTTTAAAACAGGAGGAGCATGGAACACAGAATATACATGGAGCAGGGCAGATGGAAAACACTAAAGAATCCCTAGGCACACATCACAAGCTGATCTGTGAAACTACTTATACAGCAATATGAAGGAAGCATCTGAGAAATTTCTTGGCTAAGGGACAAAATAATTTGCATTCTCTGTGCTGGACCTTGGGGTCTTTTTCCCCTGTTAGTTTTCCTTATGTCCTGCAAGCTTGCAGTGGAATTGACTTCAAAACTTTTTCAAACTTTAAGTTCAGATTATTTACATATTCTACAACCTGTACATGGCTCTTCAAAGACAGGCCAGAAGACAGTATTTAAATAAAGGTTTTTAAGGTTTGGGACCCAAAGTTATAAGACATCATGACACACACAGGCTTATGCAAGATCAGGAACTAAGATATGTGAGTTTTATTATCTGCTTTACTTGTGAGAGGAGAGCAGATCTCATTAACAATTCAATTAGCTAAAGCTATCAACCATGACAACTCCTTCCCACTCCCTCCACCTACAGGTTTTCTTTTTTAAGGTAATAGTTTTTACTCTAAATCAGATTGTATTTCAGTCTCTTATGAAGCTGCATTCCAAATATCTTTCTCATGTGAGAAATTTATGGATCAAGAGAATAAAACTAAAACATTAAGAGTTTATTTGCTGACTCTACTTAATGTTAAAATTGAACCCTGAGAATTTTTTTTTGTGTGACAGTGCATCAACATTCCAGAGCTCCATGCCTACTTATTTTAAAATATTCTCTGTTGATAGCTAAACCATCACAACTACCAGAAAAACTTCCACCATCAATATTTAAATAACACAATTGGATACCTTGGGAACTTCAAAACATCAACACTGACTGGAAAGTTCTCAAAGAGAACACTGGGCCTCTTATGTATCTTTTACTGAGGTTTTTCTTACTGCACAGAAATCAACACCATGCAAACTTAACTAGCTCAAAATCATTAACAGAAATACAAAGAAATATTTTAAACAAGGTAACAATTGATCAATGATTACCACTAAAATTTTTCAAGTATCTTCTCTAATTTTGTAGAGTCCTGTATTATAATTTTACCAAAACTCTCTGCAGATTAAATATTGCTAATATACATAAAGGAGAGAATACTTTCAGTACTATGTAACCCACCCACTCCATAACCTCTTCCCACTTCCTTCTAAGGGCTCAGCTGTTGGTGTTCTGAGAATCCAGGGCTTAGCTCTGATGCAGCCCAGCTGTGTAACCTTGGCTCACACTTCAGAGGAAACTGCTAAGCTGTGAGAAGCAGCTAGGGAAAGGTCAGTGGAGTACAGCCATGCCAGATAATAAAGGTGAAACTGCAGTGATAGGTTTGTTGAGAAAAGGGATCAGTAGTAGCTCAAAAATTCAAAATGGGAAAAAAAAGGCAGCATGGAAAGGCAAAAAAGTCTTGAAGGGAAAGGAAGGGAGCTGCCTACTGAAGTACTGGAACACTGACAGAAGCTAAACCTTCCTCAGCAGACTGAGGACTATTTAGAGAACAGACACTTAAGGATCTTATCAAGAGGTGTAAACATACTAATACGTAGTGTGTAGTTCATCAAATCCCAGATATCTTGTGAGTTTATCAAATAATTCCAATTTTCACTTGGTAATATCCTGCCTGCAGAGTCTCCTCCTGCATGCTGTGCCCAGACAGAAATATTAACACATGAATTAGTTACTATGCTCTGACAAAACTCCTCAAAAGTAAATTACTGTCACTGAACTGGTCAACAAAAAGAGCTCCAGAACCAGAACAACTTTAAAGACAGAAACTAATAAAGGAAAAAAATTGAAGAGAGACCGGCAAAATAAAAAAAAATTGCTAACATAGGGATCACACTGAAAAGATAATTTTGTTATCCCTGTTGTCTGTGCAAATTGCCAAGTTTACACACTTACTTTACTAATCCTGGTTGTGGGGATAGCTGCCCTCTATGACAGTACTGCAAATCCATGTGAAATAAGGGAAAAACAGCAGCTTTGTGATATACATCTCTCATTTAGGTGATATGGCTATTAGCTGAAGAATAAGGCTACCTGCAGCATGAGCTGCTGCCTCACTGAGAGCTTACAGGGTATTCATCAGGAATCCATTAGGAACTCTGAATTTCAGAGCACAGTCCAATCTCATAGTCCGTTTAGAATGACAACACTGCAAAAATACTGCACTGTGGCCAACATGAGCTCATTTCCTTTAATAACTTCAGGCCTTTCCTTCCTGCCAACAACATGAGAGGATCTAGTTCATAACAAGATGCCCAAGAATCAAGGTTGTGTTTGGCTGAACTTGCAGATGATTTTGGCCTTTTGTTCAAAACCAATGAAATCAGGGTGAAATATTCGTATTTAAAAAATTTAAAAGATGAACCCCAATACTAAAATGGACTCTAAATGAAATACTCATTTACTCTAAACAAACTCACCCTGGGCCTGGCTTTTGGGTAGAGAGATGTGAAGTATTCCAAGAAGGAAATTGATGAGTTCTGGTACAAATCTTCTGGAGAGAGATACATATTCCAGGAACAAGCAGCATATAAACAACCCTTTAATAACATCTTGCAATGTTGTAATGCGACACTAAAAGAAATAAAAAGAACAAAATATTCCTAATTAAAAGTCTATACATCACAAATACAGGTTCTCCCAAAAAGAGGAATTATGAACCACATTGTAAGCATTTGAAGTCTATAAAATTACAGCCTTTGATCTTTGATGAGAACTGCACTGGCTTTCCCTTGTCCTTAACTGAAGAGTACCTGCAGAACTGAGTAACAGGTTTATCAGAACTCATTTAGCCACTAGAAGGTGCTAAACCACAAACAATAAATCCTTCAGAAATGAATCAGTGAAATAAAAGGCTCTGAGCGACTTGGCAGCAATGGAGCAATTAGCTCAAGACTTTTGAAACATACAAACAGGATATTAGCATAGAAAAAGAAGGACATATTTTAACTCAATGCACTGCATTAGGTACATTTTCAAGGAAAACAAACACTGCCAATTTTTAAGTAAAAAACCTCTCAAGTATGAAGAAATGCAATATATGGAAAAGAAACCACTAATGAATGACTTCAGATTGTATTCAGTCTGTTCCATTAGTCCCATGTAATTTACCATAGAAGGAATTACTTTGTGACAGCTTGAAAAATTGAAGAGATATGGTTTTGTGAGTTGGACTATAGCCTGCAAGGGTGTTTTCCTCTTCACCCTTTCTTCCAATTACTATCTGTGGCTATACCAAACACAGAGCTACCTTTGCAAGCACATTTCCACTATATACATTAATACTAACACACATATTGGAAGTCTGAGGAAGAAAGAATATATGTATAATATAATCCTGAGGTACAACATCACAGACATACCTTAGTAAGTAGCTGACTCATGTACATAAAAGCAGGTGTTACAACTGGGTGCCAGAAGTCAGAAGTTGGAAACAGCAGAGATACAATTTTCAAATAAATTAGCTGATTGCACATAAAACAGAATAAGGCAAAATATAGTTAAGACATTATTCCCAGGATCTTGACTTTATACATATGTAACTTTTGAATGAATAACTGCTACACAGTTGTCAAAAATACTACAATATACATAATTTTGAGAAATCTGGTATGATATACACGACTCATTTATTGAGACAACTGTTGAAGCTAGATGAGAAAAAGGAATATCCATATGAGACATCCATTATAGGTCTAATATTGGATTGAGGCAGCTGAAAGAACAACTAAGAAGGAACTGTGCCTCCCAACCCCCTTTACTCCATGAGAACCCCATCTGATCCCCTTCAGCTCATCACAGTCACATACTCTCACACCACAAACACAGGAGCACGTGGCCACACAGGACCTGGGACACCTTTCAAACCAGTCCTCAACACAGACAATGAAGTGATCAGAGTCCTCAGGCACTGGCACACACCAACAAACAGTTGCAGGCAAAAGAACTAAGCAGTGATTAGGTGCATTTTAATTGAAGGGGATTTGAGTGACCTGCCAAGATCATATGGAAATTAACATCAGCTGCAAGGTAATTATGAAAATTATTTAAGTGGATATTTACACAGTAAAGCAGATGGAAGTAAAGTTTCATTGCTTCCTCTCTGCTCCTCCTCAATTGTGAACAAATACTCTCCTGAAGTGTTTTGGTTACTAAATATTCTGAATTGCAGGGCAAAATAACAGCAAGCATATGAAAAGCCTACTAAGACAGCTGATCTAATAGCTGACAGCTGATCTGATACTAAGACAGTTGATCATTCAAACAAGTGCTTTGAGAGTACAAAGTGATATAATTCCACTTTAAAAGATAATGATGGCCTGCAACCTGGCAAAGTGCAGTGAAGGGAATGAAAGCCAGAACTGTGACTGGTGTTCTAAGTGTGACAGTGACAAATTAAAAATAAAGTTAAAAGCTCTTGACAATACATTTCCTGCAAACCCCAAATATCCTGAACAAAGACTCTTCAAAACAACTCAATATATCTTCCAAGCTGTAAGAACCAAGGCTTCAGTCCATTTTCCTTCAATAGTCTACTTATTCCATTAGGCAGCAGCAATTCATCAAGCTGATAGAAAACAAGTAGCTCCCTCTGAATTAGATTTATGGTTTGTCTTTGAAACTTTACTACAATTTAAAAATACTCATTTTCCTATGCTCTCTTCTTGAATTCTCCAAGAGCCATTTACTTAGACACTGTAAAAGGAATCTGTTCACATTTAACATGGCAAGTGAAAATGGGCTATTACCAATACAACAAGGAAAGAGATTCTTTCCAAGTCACTAATTTGGACATTATCATATATAAAGTACTAAGAAATGTTGTAATTTTATATCCATAATAATACTCTCTTAGTTTGTTTTTTGTTTTGGTTGGGTGTTTTTTATTTTTGTTTTTTTTTTAACCCAAGAGATATTGCAGAGATATTGCATTTCTATGGAGCACATTTTTTAAACATTTGTACTTAACATAATTAAAGAAGTCACAACATAACTGATAGTATCACTTCTTCCTAAAACTACCAACTTAAGTTTCATCAGGAAAACAAACAGTGTTCTGCTATGAAGACTGGAGAGATAATTTTAAGATCTTTCCCCTTATTAATTCCACAGTCACACTTTTATTCTGAAGAATGTGTGTGTGTATTGTTTGTTTGTTTCTTAGGGGTGGGGTGTTTTTGTAGTGGGCGTTTTTGTTACAACTTATCTCCAGAAAGGCATTTTAAAATATCAAAAAGCCTAGAATGTCATAGATGCTGATAATTCACCACATAATGTCATTCTGCACTTATTACCATTCTCACTAATGCAAAGAGATTATCCCAGCAATGTGGATTTGTTACCGTGTCTAAGCCTGGAAGTGTTGCACGGCCTTTGACTTCAATTACTTCTTCCAGATCGTGTGCAGCGTCTCGAAGGATAAACCTGATAGTGTCACTGGCTGCCTCAGGAAACATCTGGCAAAGATTGTACAATGGCCTATTAACAAGAAAGTTAAGTCATAATCAAGTTATGCCACTGATGTTAATAAAAAATTGATTTTTAAGCACCCATAGGAAGATTTCTTGTGTTCCATCTGTATTGTAACAATGACAAATTGCCTGCAACAAATATTCCTTTTTTAGAATATAAATTATTATTGTAATACTTTAGTTTACAGAGACATGTATTTTTCATTTGGCCTTCTGAGAATTCCTGAGTTGTAGGTTTCTAAATCTTAGATGAAAAATAATTTTAAACTTTAAAATACACTCTTAAATCATTTGCTATGGTTATGATGTATCCTTCTGAATCTCCTGACTTTAGATATTACTTCAGTGAAGTATGCTGGCTTACACTAGACAGCCCACTATTCTAAACACTCTTAGGCAATATTAAACAACATGTAAGGCAGCAATGTGGTTAGCAAAATTATTACTGCAAACAAGAAAAAAAAAACCCAAACAGAAAGTTAGATCAGCTCCTGGCCTATGCTTAGTGCCTACAGGCATATGCAATCTAGAGCCTGAATCTGTTTGGTCTCCCAGCATTTTTCACTGAAATTTGTCTGCAGAGATATTAATATATCCCAGTTCTAGAAGACAATCAAAATATATTTAATCTTTGGTACAAACCATGTGTGACAGTATCAATGGGTCAGCACTCTTCCTGTTGAATGCAACAGAGCAATGAATGTAATACTGCACGGAACAGGTTCTGAAAAACTTACTGACTTTAGTAGGAAATGAAAAAAATATGCTGAAAACTACATAAAAATAACTTGAAAGAAACCTGCCTATCCTGGAAAGTCAAGATAAGAACCACAGAGCAATTTTGTTTGGAAGGGACCTTTGGAGATCATCTGATGCAGACCCCGGACAAAGCATGGCTAACTTCAAAGCTGGATCAGGTTGCTCATAGCTTTGCTCAGTTTTCTCCATCTTCACAGCTTCTCTGGGAAACTAATTTTAATGTTCAGTACCTTTTCTGAGATTTTTTTTCTTGAAATCTAATTGCAATTTCCCTTGCTGCAGCCCTTGCCCACTGACTCTTGTCCTTTGCTGTACACCTCTGAGACAAACTTGGCTCTCTCCTCACAGCCTAACTGCCTGTCAGGTACTTGAAGACAACAGTGCCAAACTGACAACTTCCTGCAAAGTGTTCAGCTGGAACTTCCAGATGAGCTTACTGCAGCACTTTAATTCCATTTTCATCCAGATCTCTGAGTGAATTCACAGAACTAAACCCATGGAAAAAACAGAGATTGCAACAGAAACTGCACAGTGTCAGCGCAAAGCTTAAAATCCTTGAACAGCTGTCCAAATAGCCTCCTAGACAAGAGTTTCATGCATATATGGTATTACTTATCCACTACCCACAAAAAGCATCTTGCACATCAAAAAATATGTTCTGAGGTTTTGAAAATCTCTTGGTACAATTAATAGATCAAGTAACATGTGAAACAAAGTTAAAACATAAAGGCTAAGAGTTACCAGCTGCCAACGAGTTCTACAGGATATCTGAAACAAGCAACAAGCTAAAAGCTTTGCTCTAGGTAGCTTTTCTCTTTAAACCCTGAAGGAGCAAAAATCCATAGGATTTAATACTTACAGGACCAGTTTGTCAATTGTTCTGAGCTCTGGTAAATCCAGAGTTGCCAACTCTCCAATATATTCCAAAAGGAAGCCAAACAATTTCTGCAAGAAATATGTTAACATTATGAAGCTTTTCTTCATTGTACATATTCTTTAACAGTGATACAGACTTAGAAAATTAAGATTATCATGTTAATTCTATTGTTACTCACAACATAGGAGCATATATATTTTATACTGCTCCCTAAATACTTACTAAAACTTACTCTGGAATTAGAAGTTATTTTAAACATAAAACAAAACATACTTCCAACTTTGCTTTGTTTCCCACTGCAAGGCTTGGATGATTGCATTTCTGAATCCTCTCCAATATAATAAGCTGTTGTTCTATTGTTCTTCCAGCCAATAAAGACTTGAATGTCTCGTAGGACTCAGGAACTAGAAAATAAAAACAGAAATTGGCCACACAAAAATCTCAAACTTTACATCTTTAATTCAAGTGAATGTGCACCAAATTTCCAATCTGAAAATTATATTGTTCAGAAAGAAAGACACCAGAAATGTTTTAAATAATTAACTTTTAAACACTAATACTCTATTAGCATATATATTGAATTATTCCTATGAACACAAGTCAGAAAATAACATGTTCTTCAATGCTTAAAACTCAAGTCATGCTCTATTTACCATGTATGCTGAGCAGCACAACTATGTTGACACAGAGCAGAATCAAACCTAAACAAACATTCAACCAAAAATTTAGCATAATACATTTACCTTTAGGTTTAATTCACACCCAATTACCTTTTGTGTGAAGAACATTAAGAAAAGTAACAATATGGCAACAAGTAGAAAATTATTTTAAAAAACCAAAAATCCAACAACCCTGACATATATTTAGTTTTTTACAGAATTCAACATACTAGAAGACATCCTAACTAGTTGGGTTTTTTTGAGTTATTTTAATATGACTGCTTTCTGGTTAAAGCAAATCCTGAATGCAATTCAGAAGGCTTTGTGTAGTAAGTCATCTTCTTTGGATGGAAAAACACAAGCACTTAAGGAAGTTGTTTGAAAGGTTGTTTAATCTTGCAACAGATACTTTTGTTGGAGAAATCTACACTAGGACAATAGTTAGATGAATTATGTACTTAATATGAATGAATGTTTTGTGTACTACTTGAAACATGTCTCCTCCTTCCTGCTAGGCATGGACCCAAGACCAGTCAGACTCTGAGTGTCTCTACAATAACTCAGTGTTACATCACAGGGATTCAACTTCAGAATCTTGTCTCTCCAAGCATCTTCTGACAAAAATGCCAGTCCAAACACCAGAGAAACTGTAAGTATAGATCACAGAATACTGTTCTGGCTTCTCTTAGGTAAAACAGTAGCACTATGGATTGGATAAGCTGGTTGCCTTAAGAAAGGAGCACAGGTATTTTTATTTTACTGCCCTGTTTTTATCTTCCAATTCTGATGCTGCTCAGAGGCACAGAAACTGCTCTGGGATGAAACAGATCTGGTTCCTACTTCTCCAAGCACGATTAGGTTTGCTCACTAAGAAGAGCAGTTACTGGCTGCTCTTTGAATAGTAGAGGACAACTATGAAGCAAAATTTCATGAATGAATGTAAAACCTAGAGGGCAGAGAAACTGACTGGCTGTTACAAACCCCTGCCAACAAGGGATCTCTGTATCAGTCCTTTGCTTACCAGCAAATGTATAGGGAAGCTCTGATTTGGCAGCTTCTCTCTTTGGATCTAATTTCTCCACATTCTGTGATTCATTTTCATTTGCCTTGTGTTTATTCTCTTCTTTGTTCTCTGCAGCTTCTCCTTCACTCTCAAGATCAGATTCAAGATCAGAGTGGCCATCTGCAGCATCATCCTCCTCATCTTCACTTGCAGATTCTTCCTGACTTTCTTCTTCATTCTCATTATCTCCTTCCTCTCCTTCCTCCTCTCCCTCCTCTTCTTCTTCCTCTCCTTCCTCCCCTTTCTCCTCCTCATTTTCAATATTAATTTTTCCATCCTGTCCGTAGAGAAAACAATCTAGTTAAAATAATGATAAAGTGACAGCACCTCAACACAATCACCATGCAAAGCTATCTTAAATAGGCATCAAGAGCATTTGAGCCTTGCTACCCTGACCAAGCAGTGAATGCTAGCAGTGCCAGCCAATAAAGGATATTAGGGAGAGAACATACATACAGATATAAAAAAGTAGGGTATTTTCAAGGGGCTGGAAGAAATTGGAAGAAGAAGAGATAGTATATGAGGAACAAAAGAAACCACACAGAAGGAAAACTAGCAGATGATATAAAAAAAGACTTCAACATCACTTACAGGAACATTTTTTGTACAAAAATATGTTCCCTCTATGTGTTAAAATAGCAGATCAGATACATATTTGGTCCCATCCTGATTTTACTAATCATCAGTTTAAATTCACATTCCCAATTGGTATTGTCCCCTTCAGGGAGAGCAGCAGTTCCCTTGTTACTTGTGTATGAGAGGACAGAATCAGCACACATGTGCACCACAGTCAGGGAGACTGGTAATATCAGCTTTAAGGTTATGTTGCTCTGCCACTTTAATCAAAGACATGTCAGAAATCTACTCATCTTCAGACTGAAATTCAGTGGAACCTCAATCAATACAGTGAAAATTAAAAAACAAAACAACAAAAAACAAAATCCGAAATGCCAAAGAGCCTCCTCTTCAACCCAGCAGGCCAGTGGCAGAGAAAGCTACTATAATAGCAAGAATATAGTAGTCAAGGGACTTGACACTTGTAAGACCACACAGAACACAGCACTCAGTTTTGAGCCTTCAAATACAATAAAGAGATTGATAAACTGCAGCAAATTCAGTAGAAAGCCACCAAGACTACTGGGGGCTGGGGTACCTGCTCTGTGAGGAGAGGCAGACCTGGGCTTATTTAGCCTGGACATTAAAAAAACCTCCTCACAGTAAGGGCAGCCAGTGCACATCTCTCTGAGCAGCCTCCATTCTTGGAGATTTTCCAAGGACAGACTAGATCTGAGTAAACTGGTGATTTCATAGCTGACCCTGCTCTGAGCAGGAGATTGAACTAAATGTCTCCACAGAGTTCACTTGCCAACTGTTTTTCCTAATCTTCTTTACAGACCTCTGCAAATTCATCAATTTTAAACCTTACCTTGTAAGACAATAGACGTCTGTCATCTTTATCCAGGATAAAGCCATCAGCTAGATCATCAGCTGACATGTGGCTGGGTCTCTTTTGATTTGCCTCTTCATCTATCCCACGCATGCGACGTAATCGATCTGCCTGTGTTTCACAAGGAATACCACACACAGAGGTGAGACATTGGCATCAATCAGGTAACCACACCAAAACACATCTCTCAAATACTACAGCTAGGGAAACACAAGGAAAAACCAGTTAATTTGGATTACTCAAAGAGTTGGTGTAAAGAAAAAAACCCAGCACTTGAGAAATTATGGGCAAAAGCTGAGAATATCTTTCTTTTTGTAGGGAGTACAGTCTGATAAGAGCACACAGTCAATTGGATTAGCTTATTTAAAAGCTTTAAAACTGGGTTAACCAGAAGCATTGTGTTGTCTTATTTTAAAATTTATCTCTTTTGCTTATGGGACATCATTACTAAAAAATAAAAGCTTCTAGAGTGTTTCAGGATTCCACAGTGTTCATCTGTTTCATGTGTGTGTAACAAGCTTGTAGTGAACACAACCATATCCTAAGATTTTTGGGATATGGACTGAGCATCAAACTACTCTAAGATGGTAAGAGTAAAAAATAAAGAAGTATCTCTCTGTTCTGCTATTAGACACTGAGCTGCTCTGATGTAATCTGAAGGTACCGAATTCCCTAGAGTCTTAAATGCGTTCTTAGTATACCAAAACAAAGAAAAAAAGAGTGAAACATTTACCAAATTATTCCATCTTCCTGTAAGACTCAGCACTCCAGGTAACAGAAATAGCATACAACATTTCCAAGACATTCACATCCCTCTGCAAAGCAAAGCTATGCTCATGCTACCACTGAAAGGCTCTTGCAACAACAGAAGAGAGCAATAAAAGACTTGCCCAGTGTATTAATTTAACTGCTGTGCAACATGATACTCCACTAACTTAGGAGCACCTCTCAACTCTGAATAATTTAAAACATTTAAAGGCAAATCAAAGTAACATTCCATTTTTATTGAAGGAAGATTGACTCATTTCATAAACCTCTACAGTCTCATACTAGGCCTATGGGGTTTTTTTGTTGTTTTAGTATCAGATTACAAACACAAACAGAAGATTTCCTGAATTCCCCCTCTGACGAATTGCAGTCCAGTACAGCCACTTACAATCTAAGGTCAAGGAATGAATTTAAGCAGTCATTCCCAAAAGACAGGCCCCAAACAATCTCAGCCATAAATGGTATACCTCGAGCTTCTGGAGTCGGGCCTGCTCCTCTTTGGCCAATTCTTCTTCTGTCTTCAGCCTTTCTGAAGGTTTTGCTTTCATCTCAAATCCAAGTTCTCGAACAATCATATCGTATTCATCAGGCTAAAGAAATATTTATGCAATTGTTTATTATCTTAAGTTTCATTATTCTGCTTTGCAGCCATCCCTCTGCCAGACTAACAGCTAATAATCAGACTGTTAAGATAAAAGGAAAAGACTGCTTCCAAAGCAAGCTGCAAAAACACTCAGCTCAGAATTAAGATAAGGAATGGTAAGAATAGTTGAAGAGAAATTCTCCTGGAATTTCCCCTTTCCTTACTTAAGTTACTCACAACTGAAAAACTTTGAAAGAGTATCTTAAAAAATAACTGGATTACATATTACTTTAAAAACCCTCAAAACACAGCCAGAATTAATAAATTAATAATTTACATTTCACTTTACACTGTCACATGAGATAAGCCTTTGCTAGTTCCACTACATGAAGTGTAGCTTAAAGAAAATAAAAAGGGATGCTGCTATTCAATGATCTTCAACATGCCATGGAGCAAATTAAATCCAAAAATCAATACACTGAAATATGAACTTTTGGCCCGGTATCTTCTGTTGTACTTTGAGATCAATTTTAATGCAAGACTGCACTAGTTAACTGATGTTATAAAATCTGGATTCTACTGCAAAATAATAAATGGAAATTCATGATGTTCTGCAAGAAAATACACATTTCTAGAAGAAAAATAAAAAAGCCCAACAGAATGCCTATTCTTACATTTAAAAGTTTATTTCCTTAGTACAGAATACAAATGATAGAAAAAGCATGAGACCATACGATATCTATTCAAAAGTAAATTATTTTCATTCCTTTTTGAAAGGGACAGAGCCCAATTTCAACAAGGAAATGTCTATTGTCAAGTACTAGTTGTTTCATCAAAGGAACACTCCAAAGGCACTCAAAATAAGTCAGTGTTCCCAACAATTTTAATTCTTCAAGAAAATTTATCTGTCCTACAAATAAGCTGTAGTCAAGAGTATTGTTCAGTCTGCAATCTGTCTCTCACTTGATAATTAAGGAAAAGCAAACTAATTAAAATCAGAGAAATCATACAAATCCCTATATTCCTCCAACTAATCAGATTGTTCTAGAACTGCAGCACTCCTTCAATGTGAATAGCAGCAAACATTTTGTTTTATGAAGTGATAACTTGGCCTTATAGTTCAGCCACTGTAAGTCAAAACTCCAGTTACTAGAACCAAGGAAATCAGTCTTGTTAAAACCTCACCTTGGGTTTTTCTGCTTCCTTGTCCTTCCTCTCTGACTTTGGGGCTTTGCGGGCAATAAGGCTTTGGATTTCCTTCCAGTCTTTGTCAAGTTTTTCTGTCAGTTCTAAGGCACTTTCCCTCCGGGTTTGCCTCTCTTGCTAGAAAAATAAAACAAAAACAAATGCAGCAGTTATGTTCAGATGGACATGACATAGCATTTACCACTTCAAATGAAAACACATTTAACATTCATTTAACAAATGAATTATTTCAAATATTTAACATTTTGAAGCTGCAAACATTCTTTGTGGAAGAAGTACAGAGCTATGCTGAATGGCACAAGGATTGCATTCAGAAAGCAGGTGTGAATACAAGGGGAGATTTGGGGATACAAAACAATGGCAGATATACAAGTTAAATCTAAAATGCCTACAAAGTCAGACTTTATTCAAGGAGCTTGGACTCCTCTCAGACAGCTTCCTCATTTGTTTACTATGCCACTATTTTTCTATTCTACAAATACAGGGATGGTGACAGCTTCTTAATCATGCTCATTTATACTTCAGGGCTGAAAACTCACCTTTTCTTGTTTAGATTTGGCTATCATCTCTTCAATGAGTTCTTTCCTAGACTTAGGCTTTTCCTCTTCTTCATCTTGCTGCTCACTTGATACTTTTCTACGAAGGAGGCCTCCACCCCCTCCAAAGTGAGCAGCAGTTAATTCAGCTAGGGGAAAAAAAAAGAAGGATGTTAATCTTTCAAATCCACACATGACTGCAAAACTGCTGCTGGGACAGTATCTCCCTATTCTCTGAGAATGGGAGCAATTTTGACTATTGAACCAATCAATCATGCATTAGTCTCATCCCTATGAGAATGGCTATACCAAAAGAGATTATGTCAGACACATAATTTACACTGACAGACACTTGGCATGAGGTAGGATCATGTTTTTGCCCTGTATTTATCCAATATGGAGGTCTAAAGATGCAAGAAAGCACCCAGAAAACTCACACTTTAAATTCTGGCCAAAGGGCTCAAAATCCAGGTACATGTTTATGCTGAAAAGCTCACAGAGTAAAGAAGCTTGCCAGTAGTATGCCCCACTTAACCCCTGCTAAAATCCAGACAACTGGTCTGTGTGTGACTAGGAAGTAATCAAATTTGGCTTAAACATTCCAACCAAGAACATTCTCTCTCACTGAGAGACAGTACTGAACAAATGATGGACACATTTACCAGTAATGAAATTACCAGTGAAACACCAGCTGGCACTTCTTACCTGAAAGTGTTCCTCTTTCTTCTGTGTCACTGTCACTATCAACAATATCATTTAGTTTTTCAATTTCTGCCAAAGATTGGCCATAGTGAGTCAATTCCTCATCTTCATTAAGATTATAGATATTCTTCTTTCCATAATTTTGCTAGGAACAGAAAAACAAACCAATGAAATATCAAAAGATCTTTAGTTCCCAAGCAACAAAATAATACAGCCTTTAGTTTCAGTGCTAGTTGAAGAGATTCTTATTCCAGTGTTTTGCTGGAATTTAACTGGAATAAGAACACTGTCAGACCAATATTGAGAGAGTGTCATGTCTCTCACACTAATGTACAAATGGACTAACCCAGGAAACTTAGGGAAGCTGAAGTTTATGTATCAGTAACATCAATTTTTAACTACTGCATTTCAGGCCTAATGAAACAGATTTCAACCTATAAAAATTACACTGCTTAATTCTGGAGACTGAGTATGGTGAGGCAGAAAGGATAGTACTGCACATTCAATTCACACTACAGAATGACAGCAAGTTTCAGAGTTCTGCTCAGCTACTGAATATACTTGATGGTGACCACTTTTTCTTAATTTAGCTCCTAAAACAAAGCAGTCGAGAAAACCAACTAATCAATGAATCTGCTTATAACCAGCTTTCTTGCATGTCAGTGCTCAAAAAAACCTCTGCTTCAAACAGTTGTCTGGCAAAACCAGAAAGAAAAAATAAATAGAAATTTTTTCATGAAATCTAAGTCCCAAACCTATAAAATCAAAAATAAAGCATTGTCCTGCAAAACCCTCTATTAAGGGGGCGCTCCCAACCTAAAAATTCAAGTGTGCCTTGTGGCTTTGTGTTTGGCTTGGTTTGTTCTTTCCTTTTTTAAAATCATTTACCTGTCTTTCCAGAGTGAATCGTCTGATCATCTTTTCCTCAGGAGTGATTTTGGTGTTATATTCACCAAAACGTTTATCTTTAAACACATTTGTCTTTTCTCTTTCTTTATATTCTTTCAGTAACGTTTGATTACGCTGGAAGGAAAAAGACAAAGGAGATAAAATTGAAAGAACAGAGTAACTACTTCCAAAGCCAACGTAAAAGACTTCACAATATCCTGTGACCATAGTAATCTTCATATTGCCATCATATTATAAATTATAATTTACCAGAATGCAATGAAAGAGAAGGAAAAATTAACATGAAGAAAAGGTGGGAACCTCATACAATACATTCAAATTAAGTTCTCTTATAAGCACCCAAGGGAAGATAAAATGTTACACCATATCTCACCTTTATTTTATCACACACAAAACCTGTGCATTTACACTGAAGAATTCTGACATGTCTCAAGCTTAGTAAGCAAAGAATAACATATTAAAGAAAGCAAAAAAAGCCAGCAAAAGTCAGCTGAACTTTTTTTGGTCATTTCATCTAAGACATAAAAGCCTCGAGTGGATCCCCACATCTATCCCTGTGTCACTGTTCAGTGTGGGGAAGTCAAGCATCAAGTCAGTAAAAGAAGCTTATTACACCTATCCAAGGTACTTACTGGGTGCTTTTGGGACAGGTAAGGAGACAGGTTTACTTTCCAATGCATAATTAATGACAGATATCTGATTTATCTTATTACGAAATAAAACCCCAAATCCTAAAATGTGATGTACAACATTCATGAAGTTTTCTAAAATCTTGACTAATAGTAACAAGATCTGAAAGCTAATTTATAATTTCATGTTGAAGATATTATATAGTTTCTAAAGAAAAAAAAATGTTGGCTGTGTTTAGGCCAAGAAATATCCATTTTTATTTAAAGCACATGAACAGATTCTTACTGTCAATGTGAAAAAGATACTGTGCCATTCATATTACCAGAACCTCACAAAGTGCTGCACTAAAGGAAAAGGCTGGGTTTCCTACTCCTACTCCTTCCTACTCTGCAGCCTCACTGAACATTCACAATTTTCATATGCTGCTGTAAATGACACTAAAACTCAGGTTTCATCTAATATTGTGACAGTTCTACCTTCTATTTACTTCTTACAGTGACTACTATACATATTTGTAATGTATAATATGTACATATTTATAACGTATAATATGTACATATTTATAATGTATAACATGAACATTATACATTAGTGTATAATGTTATATACACTGTCTCTATAGCTAAGACACTGTATATGAACATTGGGTATCAAAAAGCGTTTCTGTGCTTTTTTTTTTTTGTATTTAATTATTTGATTACTTCTCCTATTGATAAAAAAGAAAATACTTAATGCATCACCTTTCACAATACACATAACATGATAAAATCTCTTTGTTTTCACTGCATTTGCCCTTCCAGTAAGTGCTTTAAATTCTGTTCAACAACAGCATATACATAACATGCCAGAGAATCTCAGGGACATACTTTCAAATTATCCTTTTTTCAGCTTTAACTTGACCTACATAGGTTTAAACTTCTTTGCTGGTTTGTGTGAAGTGACAGACCACTAAAAACTCCTGTGCTTCACCCAAGAATAAGGTAGGCTGCTGGAATCCCAGATGCATTTTATGACACACTCTCCCTTATGCATCACAGATTTTGGTCAGGTAGCTACTGATGGCAAGAGAGAAAGATAAAGAGGCATTATGAAAATGGCACAAGGGTTGAAGGTAAAAAATTTACCCTTCTTAAATCGTATGGTCATTCTTATGACAGCAGGAAACAGATCATTACATCCCAACATACTTCTACAACACGATTATTCAACCTGTGCACAAAAAATCACCAGCATTTGTTTTCCGTATCAACAGTAGTTTCTTTGTAGCTACACATTTCTCACTGTATCCCGACCTTGGTGCTCTTTCAATGTTCCACTATTATATCACCATTACGACATTATCAAAAAGCTGAACATTCTGGGGTGACCAGAACCGACCAACGTCATGAACACTGACCCTGGTCCAGCCGACAACACGTGCCAATGTATTGTGGCCGTGGGTACCCTGAGAAGAGATCCATGCCCACCAAGCAATAGTGAGGAGCTGCACTACTGAGCCCTGGGGGCTGCACTGGCCAGAGCCATTCCCCGAACTCTGCATCACCCCCCGAGCACTCAGAGGTCACCGGCCCCTCCTGCTGTGACAGCAGAGCTGGGCGCTTATTCCTCCTGAGAGGGCTCCAGCCTTATCATCTCCCACATCAACAGACACCATTCTTCCTCCCTGCTTTGCATGTCCTCTTACCTTCTTGATGGCCTTGGACCGTGAGACACCCGGCAGCCCCACATCATTTTTGGTCTTCCTCCCCAGGATGTCAAACTTCTGCCTGTTGACTTTCACCTCAAAGGGGTTGCTCTTGACCACGGCCATGGCCGACTTCACGGGGCCCTTTGCAGTGGAGGGCACTGACACCTTTTTCTTCCGCTTCGCCGCCTTCCCCATCTCTGCACCGGCTGCCCGTGGGGACGCGGGGGTGAGGCAGTGGCTCTGCCCTCAGTGTGCGGGGCCAAGACTGGAGGCGCAGACGGGGAGAGCAAAATGGCGCCGAGGGGGTGCAAAACCCCCCGAATTATGCCTTGGCCTGACCCCTGCCCTCAGCCACAGCTCCGTGAGAGCCGGAGGGGCGAGGAGCGGAGGAGGGAGCGCAGGAGAAGAGGGAGAAGAGAAAAGCGAGAGCAACGCGACCCCAGCGCGCCCCTCACCCCGCCATACCCAGCACTACCACATGCGCACCGCCACTTGGCCACCTCTCGCGAGAGCCCTACCCTAGTACCGCGATATTTACCGCTCTGTTCGCCGCCCGCTTTGGGCCGAGGCCGGGGAACGTCTGACGCACTACATATCCCAGCAGGCCCAGGAGCCATCGCGCGCGCGTGTCCCCAGCGCACACCGCGCTCTGCCCGCTGGGACTTGCAGTCCCGGTAGCTGTGAGGGGGTGGCAGCGCAGGGGCGGTGCTGCCTGCGGCGGGCGGAGGAGCCATGGCCGGGGCGGGAGGGCGCTGCCTGCTCTCCGTCTCCGCCCTCGGGGAGGGGGAGCGCGGTGCCGGGGCGAGCAGCGGGTGATGGGGAAGAGGCGAGCGCAGTGCTGAGGTCCTCTGGGGCCGGATGAGCCGAGGCTTGGCGCCGCGGCGGTGGCGGGGCTGGAGGAGGGGGCGAAGGAGGCTGTAGGGGCGGCCCCCGCTCCGGCTGCCCTGAGGGGAAGGAGCCCCCGACCATGGAAATCGAGAACATCGTGGCCAACACGGTGCTGCTGAAAGCCCGGGAGGGTGAGAGCCGCGGGGCGAGGCGAAGAAGGAGGAGAAGCGGGAGTTCGAGGCGGGGCGGGCTGAGGACGTATGTTGGGGGAGGAAAAGGGTCTGAGGTGAGGGGTAAAGGGGCCCGCGAGGAGGGGGAGAGGAAGTGATGGAGGAGAAGAGGCTGGGAGGGAGGAGAGGCTGCGGGCAGGGGGTCGGGGCGGGGACCCCTGGAGGTGGCGGCGGGAGCCTTCCCGGGGCGGGCAGAGAGTCCCGGGCAGTGCCCCGAGGCACCTGCCCTGCTCCTCCCGCGGGATCTGTTCGGAGTTACCGGCTTGTGGCTTTGCTTATGAAAAAACACCCCTTCCTCCTTCCCCCTCGATTCTAATTGTGTTTTTACCGGATGTTTTAAAAAGGTCGTTAATCTGTAAGTTCCCAGTTTGTTTATAAATATAAATGCTTATGGATATAAACGATAAAGTGACATAAATCTTCTCTGGAAAAACCTTGCACTCCATCTTGCTGAAATTCCTGCCTGTGAAAAACGTAGCTGTTGAATGTGACCTGTACTCTGCAGTCGAATATTTTGTATTATCCTAATCCAAAAGTGTGCTGTTTCCCATTAGATTAACACTTACAGTTTGACTCCCCGGAACACCTTGAGCTGCAGATTCCTCCCCCCAGCTAACAAACGTTTTGGGTAGATAATTAGTTTTAGTATAGCACGTGGCTGCTGTTTAAAAAAACATCCTGACCTAAGATTGTCCTACTGGTTTTTCGTGTATATAACTGTCCATTAAATGGCCACTTGAATGTCCCCCTGGATTACCAGTGTGCTTTGTGCAGAGTATATTTTTCAGCTTTGAAATGTGCATATTCTTTTTGGATTGGATCCTGCTTGTCTTAATTGTGTTGAGAAGTCCCATTAGTTAGGCTGGAGCTGTTTAAAGTGAGTAAGAGCAGCAGAATCTGCCTCTGTATGTTTTGCAAGTTCCTCCAACTCTAAATGGGTTTGGCACTTACGCCATATGTGTATCCAGTTAAATTTGCCTTAAGCAGCAAGAGAGGAAAATCAGCTTTTTGACTTTGAAGTGGGGTTTGAAAAACAGAACAGTGATCACAATTTTGGGCCATTTTCCAGCCTTAGCTGAAGAGACCACCTCAAACTAGAGGACATGTTTTGGCTGGTTTCACTGACGGTAACATGTCTGTGGTGGTGCTGCCTGAATTTGGAATTTGCATTGAAGTCATCTGAGAAATGAAGGGAAAGTGGAATCTGGCTCAAAAACTTTTCTGTGCCCAAACCCTCACCACAGAGAGCGGAGTGGTAATCTGCAGAGGCTTTCAAGTGGATGCTTAATGTCAGGCTGCCTCTTTAGTTAAGGTTTCACTATGTTTAAAATAAATTATAGTGGTAGAACTGACCAAACAAGATATTTTAATGAAGTAAATGAAAGTCTGAGAGCAGCTGATGTGAAGATCAGTTTTTTACCTGCCGTGAAACTTTAAAAAGTAATGGTTATAATCTGTTACTCTCTTTGTACCTTCAGTTGGCCTGGGCTCTGTTGTGAATTCTGGCACCAAAAAAGCGAATTCTGGCTTTGAAACTCTAGAACTCCATTGATCAATTGGCAGAAAGTCTTTTACCTTTTCACTCTATGCATGGGGTGTTTTTTATGTCACATTTTTCAAAACCCTCCTTGAAATGAAAGCATTTTCTGTCGATTGCATGCTCTGGCTGGTCTGGGAATGTCTGGTTTACTCCATCTGTCAAGACCATTTCATAAAATCCCTGTCCCAGCTCTGTTCTTATGTGCCTTCCATTGCCAGGCAATGGGATTTGTGAAGTTAGTGTGTGAGATAGATGTTTTAATATATTCTTTGCTAAAGGGGCCTCACAACTGGGACAGAAGAGCAGACTTTCAAATTACTTCCCACATTTCTGTTATCACACTCTATAGTGTATGGAGGGGTGGGATAGCATGGAAAAGTGCAGAATTCTTTCTTGTGGAAGAAAGCAAAATCCAAAGCTACTGTACAATAGCAGCCTCAGTTATTTTCATGTCTAGGCTTTAGCCATGTCAGTAATCCTTCTCCTCTGTGTAGGTGAGAGAAGGTGATCACCTGGATAACAAATCAGTTGTACAAGCAAATAAAATAACATGTAAATTATGTACTCTTATTCTTTGTTTGGGGTGCATGTCAAAAGAAATCAGTGAGGCTTAATTATGGCATGGGTCAGTCCAACTTGAGAGTCTTTTCTGATGAAGATGAGAGTAGCAAAAGGTTGTACCCTTGAATCCATCTTACAAAGTGTTTTAACCCCAAAGATATGTCATTTTCATGTTGTAAATATAGAAACAATAAAAGATGTGTACCTGTCCACTTCAGGTTGAAGAGTATGACATGTAGAATGGGAATGTAGAAATTCCCAATAAATAACACCAAATCTTACCTGAGCACATCAACTGGATTTGTACACATCATTTTCCTCTAATTTTAGGTAGTCTCACACTTCTGGATGTGAATATCATTTGGGTTTTACATTTGTAGGTGTGCAGAATCAGCACACCTTGAACAGCGAGGTTCACGTCTACCATTTCAATCTGATTTGATACATAGTGAGTAAATTTGATCTATGTTATTAGAGAGCAAGCAACTCATGTCAAATGAATCTCCTCTTGTTACTTTCTTCTCTTTTACAATAAAAAATGAGGTGCTCTTGCTTTCTGGTTCTAGGCTATCTACCTGCTCACTCAGGCTTACTGTTGGCTTATTTCATTAGAGGCATGAATCTTCTAATTCAATTTGCATGGGGATAACATCTGTTTATAGGAGTTTACTAATTCCATTTTTCAGGTCATACAAAACCCCCAGCTTCCCCCCAGCCCCAAAAGTTTAAATTTTGTCTCTAAGAGGATGTTCATATCTTTCAATAAAACACCATTTAAGAGAAGCCTATCTCTCTTCATCAAAAACTTGTAATGTCTCTGTAGCAACAGCAACATTTCTTTATGATAATAAGGGAAGCCATCAGGGTTCCTTATCCTCTTCTAAAGCCACTTGGTAAATAATCAAATGCCAATTATTTGTACATGTGAGTGTTAGTGATACCACAATACATGATTCTTGAATGTACCTACAACTAGAAGATGTTATGATGGCACAAAGTATCCTTTGGTACTCCATGGATGAAAGATTCAGGAGTTGGGTGCTGTTTTTCTTTCCTTGTTCAGTGTTTCAGTTGACCTGCTTCTGCCAAAAGCTGGCAGTCCCTGGAGGGATTTGCCTTCAGACAAAAATTGCAGTGCAAGGTATTTTGGGATTCCCTGTGCCAGTTGCCTGGGGGGTTGCCTGAGGGTTAAGTGGCCCTGTGTGTCAGTCCTGCTCTTTCCTCTTGAGATACATTACTCTTTGAGAGAAACCTGGGTGTGGGAAGGAAAAGGGGGAAAACTTCCTCTTAAGGTGAACCCCATGGTGGAACAAGCACCTACTACTGAGGTGACTCAGTAGAAAAACAAGAGATTATAAAGCAAACTCAAAGTTGAGTTTATGAGTGCTGAAGTGCAGGAACTGAGGTACAAAACCACATAAGTGATAGTGATGTATGAACTGAGATTGCAAGCTTTTGCACCAGGTAGTCCATGTTCTCCTCACTCAGATTTGTGTGAAAGAGTAGTGTACAACAATATGTTTTGTAGTTGTGTACCAGAACAGAGAAATTAATGCATTCATTTTTTTCCCAGCAGAAAAATATTTGAAATGAGTTTCACTTGAAGGACATTGAAGAATTTGTCCCATAAATGGAGAGAAATAATAAATATAAACAAGGTTATTCTGAAAAACAAGAGTTCCACCCCCAATTTTTATTTTATGTTCACTTTTCTCTTTATATTTATATCTTCTGTTTTTATTTCAGTCACTCTCAGTAAATCCTTTGAGTAAGCCCCAAATTCATATCAGCATCCCACACATAGTCTGTGATGTTGGGAAGGAAAGAAATTAATCTCTGTATGTTTTAAACTCCTTAGGAGTCTTTCTTTTTTCATTGCCTAAAGTAATAGTCTCAAAAAAATACACCCAAAGGGTAGATGTTCCTTTGAAGTCAGTGGCAGTTTACTCCAGGTGAGGATCTATGCCAAGAGTACATTTTAAACATACCTGGTCCATTTGCATCCACTTTAAAATTCATTTATATTGCTATGGCAGGAGCAGTTTGGGGATGAGAATTGGGTCTGCTGTTAGGCACAGCATATCCTCTGATATTATCATTGATTTTGGCTAAATTAAGGTCATGCCTCAAATAAATTTCCCCCCAGCTCTTGGTTTGTATGGTTCTAGCCTGTGGTTGCAGAATGGCTGAGGCAGTTGCCAGCTGGATCCATGAACCAATTTAGGGTATGTGGGTTTTTGAGGTGGTTTTGTTCCTTATGTTGCTGGGTTTTGGGTTTGGGGTTTTCTTCCCAAAGTTGGTTTTCAGATGAATCAGTAAGCTCCTGCAGATTTGATAATTGCTAGGTGCAGTCCAAGGATGGATTTAGAAGGAAGGAACTTTTCAGTAGCAGAATGTGATCACAGTTTGGCTTATATGAATCCTGTAAGATACTTGTTTCAGAATAATTACTTTAATGATGTATTCTTCACAGAAAATGAGCAGTCCACTCAAATAGTGAGTTTTGTCTGTCTGGGCTTGAAAGCAATTGAAATCATTCTGGAAGCAAAATAAATCCTACTTTTGCTTGCAGTATAATGTAATATTTCAGTACAGTGTGGATGATACAAGGAAGGTATCCTATTTTGTGTGTGTTTGTAACTAGGAAGATAATTCCATGGAGATTGCTCAGATCAGTTTGGCTATTGAACTGAACTGAATTCTTGAATTATTTCAGGGGTAGGACAAGTGGGAAAGCAAGGCACACTCATGCCCACAAAGTCCACCAGCAGCAAATACAAATTTTAACATGAGAGTGCTGAGAGTTTTTGTAGTTGCCTTCAATTGTTGTCAGTTCTTCCCTCATTTGCCTCCTATGTTCTTTTGCACTCTTATTGCATTGTGCTTTAAATTGCTGTAAACTCATTGTGGCAGGAAACATGTCTTCCTGTGTTTGTACAGAATTATGCACAATGCCTGCCTTTTTGTCCTTTATTTAATGAACTGTAAGGAGAATGCATGTGGGCAAGTTGGAATCTTAAATAATTACATTTACTAAATAAACACAACACGAGATGTCTAGTAATTGATACACGCTGCTGCTTTGCTTATTTCAAATGTGGCAATTACAATAGAGGTTGCACAATCAGCTTAAAGGAATTTTATTTCTGTACTATTTGTTGCACTCTTAGTGTACTATCACGCTAAAAAATTCCTTGTTTGTTGACTGTAAAATTGCAGTGCTCTGGGTGTTTTTTCCCCTTTGTAAACCCTGTCCATTGGCTGGCTAGAGACATCTCGAAATGTATGCAGAGATGTTAGAATGTTTCACTGCAAGAAGCGATTAATAAATGCTCAGATCAGTTACATTTACTCGGGTTGATCCAGGCTTTCCATTCCACACCTAATTGGTGAAGTGCAGAGGGTGTGCTCTGGCATTCCTACGTGTGCACATGATCGCTGGAGCTGCATAGAGAGCCCGTGTGAAGAACCAGTTGTTCGAGTGCTGTTAGCTTGGGAACAATAAATGATTGTGCACGTAAACAAACGGCACAAATGTTCACGGAGAGAGCTGGGCTTTTAACTGCCTGCTGGGTTACTGCCTTGACAGTCAGATGAGCCAGAGCGCTGGAGTATTACCTTGCTGAGTCCAGCTCCATGTACTTGAATCCAGGAATGTGAGGGCTATTATCTTGTAAATGCCATAGTGATCTGTAATCTATAGATATCTTTTGTTTATTTATTGTACTACTTGCACTTTTGCTTCTGTTTGCATTCAGGAGTACCTTGGCCTTTGTAATGCTGGTGAGTTAGGTGCTAACCTTCTGCCAAAACCTGAATTTTCAGCCAGGTGATTCTGATAAGTTTACTGAGAACTGGCCAGATTGTATTTATCATATGTCTGGGGGGGAAACAAAACCATCAACAGCAACAAAAAAACCCCTTTCTCCATAGAAAAGCGTTGCCACTCTCTTTAATGTAGTTGTTAAGCTGTGACCAGGCTTGAGTTGATACAACCTTGTATTTTGTCAAAATACAACTTGATACCAGTTGTATTTGGTAGAAAAAATACATCTGGCCTGCAGAATGGAGAAGGTTGTTGTGAACCCCCACAGCAGCACCTTATGAGCCATCTCTAGAATTAGAAGCATGACAGCCTTCCTCAAGTGATGGTATGTGTGAGCTTGTCTTCTAGCTTGAGCTTGATGCTGTTCCAGTGTTATGGTTTGATCTGAGGAGCTGAGGTATTAATTCCACACTGGTTTGTGCCTTGAAGGTGGATCTTGCCCAATAAGAGCATAAAAGCAAAATTTGTTACTCAATGAGTAGTGTTTATAAATGCCTGTATAGCATAAGGTCATAGTTAAACAGGAATGTTTTGGGTTTTTTTGTTGTTTTTTTTTTTTTTTTTTTTTTTTTTTTTTTTTTGTGAAAGGTTTTAATCCTTATTGTGAGTGGTTTGAAGAAAAATGTGTCTGGAACTAGGAGAAGATTTGAATTCATGTGAGTTTTGAATCTATTAGGAAACTTGCCTGGAACTGCCTTTGCTGTGGGAAAGACATGCTTTAAGGCAGTGTCTGTACCCAGCTTATTTTCATGTGTCTCAGTGTAGATGATGTAGAGCTCCTGCATCAATTGTTTTGCATTTTTCCTTGAACCAATTGATTTGATTTATACACTAAAGGCGTGCTGTAGGTTGTCATCTTGTTGCAGTCTTAGGCTTTCAGAGTTTATCTGGGTGTGGTCTAGTATGAATTTCTCAGCTGGTATCTGACAATCTGGTTTGTGGAATCAGTTTTGCAAGAATGAAGTTGTAGCAATCGTGCACCGCGGTGCTACAGAGCTGTGTGCTGCTCAGCCTCAGATTCATGGTGCTTGCCCTGCACAGGCAGGAGAGCTGGGGCACAAAAAACTCCCTGCCACAATCTCAGTGCCAGTAAAGAAGGATTCTGCATGACAGAATCCAAATTCATTGTCTCAAGGAAAACGGATTTAATGATGTTCAGTGAAGATTGTGCTCACTGAAATGAGAGTCAGGCTGCAGTCAGGTCTGCAAGGAAGATCTCTGTGGCTCTGAGAAGTGCATCTGAGGACTTCAAACATATTCTTATTTCTTGTCATAGGTTGTGGCCACAGCGGTTTCATTTTTTGCAACTAGTTGTGGTTTTACTGATGAATAAGCCAACTGCATTGCCTTACATACATTTTTCAAATATTTCTCTGAAGGTTAAAAAAAAAGCTGAAATAAAACATGTAAACATTTTGCCCATACCATATTCTAGTGCACTGATTTAACTGAATTTAGTATGTATCTTTTTAAGAAGCAAAAATGGGGAAAGAGTTAAATGTTGAAATTGTAACTCTTAAGAAGTAATTTGAGGAGAAGGAAAAGGTAAGGTTCTTTGTACCTGCAAATGTAATTGAAGTTTCTCCTCACTGTAATGGTGTATTGCTGCACCCACCCTTCTCTTTGAGTTCACTTCAAGCTGGACATTGCTTTTAGCCATGATTCCTTCGGAAAGAGGCAAAAATCAGTAATTGATCTGAGCCACAGAGGTCAGGCAGAAAGCACCTTAACCTAATGGCTTTCTGCCTCTTCTGTTGGAAAGTGAGCTCCTCGTCTTTCTGGAAGAATTTTATCTGAAGTGTTTTAGAATGAGATTCAGAATAGAAGCTCTGAAATCAATATTAGGACACTTTCAAACCACAAGTGTTATAATTTGATTTGATCCTTCTTTTAAACTGCCTCAGAAATGGAAAAGGATTTTGTGATTAGGGAATAACGTGACAAACAAATTGGCCTCCTGCCATAACTTTTACCAGAAATGTCTCTTTACATTACTGGGACCTACAGACTTTTACAGTTGCATTTGCTGTAAATACAAGAACATTCAGTTCAGAGAAAAGTGAGAGCACATTGATTTACTTGATACTGCTAAGCACTTGATTCTTGTGTATCATTAATAAATTATATGTAGCCTTTATTGACTTCTGTAGGATGATGAATTCAGTTGCATTCTAGCATGTGTTCTCTTTTTGTAAAATGAAGTTCATAATGGTCACATTGTAAGTAACTGGCCAAATATTTGGGCAAAATGCAGCCCTTTTAGTGTTGGACTGGAAGTAAAATGCACTCGCCATCCTCTCCTTTTTGATGAGTTGGGTTTTTAATTTGATGGTGCTTCAGAATGTGATATTCTTGATATATGTCACAGTTCATTTGACATTTTACAAACAGCAGCATGATGTGAATCTGGGTTTGGTTTATCATTCTTGATCAGTACTGATTGTGTGGTGTCATGCACAATTGAGTCTTTCTGGGCAGTTTCTAACAGAAGCAGTTTAACTTTGTGGACCTTGCAGGTTAGTATGACATGGCTGAACCTGATACTTCTATCCATTGTTTTTCATGATCACATAATCTATACCCAGGCCTTGTTATTCAATGTATGAGTACAGGCTATCTATGTTAATATTCCTTGATTTTCTTTGTGTTCACTTCTGTTAGAAGGGTGTTATGTTTTGTGTGATTTGATTTTCTTCAAGCATGTTCAACTTCTTTTTAAGATCAAAAATATATTGTTAGAGTAGTTACAGTTTGCTTTAATGATGCTGGTAATTACAGCCTCATTATTAGTTCTGGTACTGCTTGAAATATAGGATGAGAAGTAAACTCCATATTTTGTGTTCTAAAACTTTATGGAAGGCAAATGACCTGCAAAGTGATTATTAGAAAATGAAGTGCAGAAGAAGTTTGCATTTTTTTAGAGAGTAGGTGTCAGTTCAAAGAATGTCCACAAGTCAATATATATAGGTGTTTTATTCCTTATTTTTTTATCTTTATATGGATACTAGAGTTGGGAATATTTTGTGGCAGCAGCACAGTAAGATGTCAATATTCCTGTTATCAAGGATAAATTTGGTATGAACCAAAAAAATTTGGTGTGAATTTGGTATGAAGCAAGGTGCACCAAGCTGGGACTGGTCTAACTGCATTGGTGGAATGGTTCAAGGAGCTGTATGTTTGGGTAAAGAGGGGCTTTAAATAATACATGTTTTGTTATTCTGAAGATTTTAGTTCCTTTCACCCTACCAATTTACTTCTGAAAGAGTTTGGTACCCTTTGCTGCTTAGTTTCTATTCAGGTTACATTGGGTAACTCCCTTCCTTTTCTCCCATTGTGGTTAGCAGTGTGTATTGCTTTGGTACAGTGAGAAAGCCTCTGTGCAGATTTGCTGCTGCTCTGTCATGTGCAAATGCATCTGATCATATAGCTTAGTAAAATCTTTTCAAGACTTTTGCAGCACTAAATTACTCTTCCACAGAAATGTTTTGGATCTGAAAGTGTGTATGTGTTCCTGTCTATCTCTGCTTTTTTGATAAGTATGCATATCTTCTGTAAATGAAATTGGCCAGGGTAATGTGCTGAAACACAAATGTGTTTTCAGTGTAACATGGAAAATGTAGCGCAGATAGATTTTTTAGAAACTGAGAAAAACATTGTGGTAGTTTTAAAAAATCAATACTAATTCAACACCAGTGCTGTGAAATCTGAAGCATTGAAAATATCTAAATTTTACAACAGCTAAGCTCTTCCTGGTATCCTTGTGTGCTCTAGAGTAAATACTGTGTATTTGAGCTATGCCCTCACATTTATTAGTGGGATCTACTCTTACTACTACTACTGCCCTTAAAGAGAGAATATTTATGTACAACTTTATTATTGAAAAATGTGTTTAAGAACTTTGTTCTTGGTATTTTGTTACTCAACTTTATTTTCTTCTATTATTTACCATGGTTGAGAGATAATTCTTGATTGTTTTTTTGTTCCATCTTTGATGTTTCAGTTTTGGTTTTTATTTTCAAAATACCTAGCTATTTGTCTTTTCTCTGCAGAAATGTTCTACATACACAGACAAAATGTGAAGAATTTGTCTTAGAAAAGACTACATGAAACATGAAAAAAAGCATGAAAGTTCTTCTGTGTCACATTTGTTATTGGATTGGATATCCTTCTAGATGGTTTTCTTTCTAGGCATGAAAAGTAGTCTGACACATCTGTGTAGAACTGACCTAATTTTATGCTGTTAATGTTATGTTCAATTTTACTCTGACTCTGTATTGTGTTTTATGTTATTCATATTTTCTTCTAGGCAAACGGAGTGGGCGTAGTAAAAAATGGAAAGAGATGCTGAAGTTGCCCCCTGTCAGTCACTGTGAGGGTATTCGGTGCTCCATCGGTGAGTGTCCCCTAGAGTAAAGGCTCTCCTTGGAGAGGGAAGGATTAGAGTTTGGAAAGGATTCTGTCTTGTTTCCTAATGCTAAATAGCAAAAAAAAAAAGCTATTAAACTTGTAATATGATGGAGAACTTAGGAGAAAAATAAAATTTATGAGAAGATAAAAAGTGTATCACAGCTCCTTGTTTGTTAAAGGAAGCTGTTCCTCAAGAATAGATTTATAAAACCTTGAATTAGAAAAAGGAATCACATTATAAATTGATGGTAATATATTTCACCCTTTTCCTTAATGCCTTGTAATAGTTTTTTATTGTTTTCTGTTATTATCTTGTATTCCCTCTTTCCAAACAATCTTGTTTGCTTTGGTATTGCTGTTTCACAGTATGGTTGCTTTTTGCACCCTAACCTAAATGCACCTCAAGCATATAATTCAGTGTGCTTTTAGTAAATGGGATAGTCAGTAGAATACAGATGTGGCTGAAGAGTGTTTCACTATTCTTTGGAATCATTGCATATTTATGGGATCTTTGATAAATATGTTAATGTAAAATCTTCATGTTCGAGTGATGTTTTTCTGACTTCAAATGGGAGTAATGACTATCCTACTACAAAAATAAATAAAGATTTTTTTTTTTTTTCCAGAAAGAGACTATAACCAGCTTTGTGACAAACAGCCAATAGGAAGACTTCTCTTCAGACAGTTCTGTGATTCTAGACCAGATTTGAAAAGATGCATTGAATTTCTGGATGCAGTGGTAAGTAGTGAGAAACGGATGGTGGCTATCAGTAGGCAGTGTCTTATAAATTCTTGTATGTAAATGTTGGATTTTTGTGCTGGTTTTGCTGAGATAGAGTTAATTTTCCTCATTGTAACTCATTTAGTGCTATATTTTGGATTTTAGACCAAGATAATGTTGGGAACAAGGATGTTTTAGTTCTTGCTGAACAGAGATTACAGTGTGAAAGCCTTTGTGTTCCTCATGCTGCCCTAAAAGTGAGGAGGCTGATGTGCAAGAAGTTGGGAGTGGACACTGCCAGGACAGCTGAGCCCAAAGAATATCCCATACCATATGGTGCTGTGCTCAGCAATAAAAGCTGGGGCAAAGAAAGAGGAAGGGGGGAAGTTACAATTTCCCACCTAGCTGTTATACATGGGAATGAAGCCCTGCTTTCCTGGGAATGGCCAAAGATCTCATTCCTACCAAGAGGAAGAAATGAATGAATTTCTTACTTGGCTTTGCCTGTACCTGCAGCTTTGCTTTATCAAACTGTCTTTATTTCAAGCTGCAAGATTTCTCACTTCTGCCCTTCTGGTTATGAGTGGGGGGCAGTGAGTGGGTGCCTGTGTGGGGTTTAACTGCCTGCCTGTTTAAGACACAAGCATTTTATTAATTTTCTCTAGAAACCTCTGTTTCCTTATGCTGTTTACTTGAAAACATAGTCTTTGCTGACTGTAAAGCTATAACTTCTGATGGATGTCAAAAAATCATCTCTGTTACTTAAAGGAAAATGTTTAATGTTTACTATGAAGTCTCTGCCATCTTGGGATGGCCCAAGCTACAGAAATGGGCATGATGGAAAAGAGAGAAGCAATTTTAGGATGACGTGCTGCTTGGCTTCTAGAGCCTGAAAGGGTGTCTGTATTATGAATATTACTTGCTATACTCAGCCTTCAAAATGTTAAAAACATTGACTTAAAAATGTTGCAACTTGCATGGAAGCCCTAGGCTACATAGCATGTGCTAATTAGAAACTATATAATGGAGATGGAAATTTAGAGAACCATCTAAGGAAGGAGAAAAAACAATTCTTTTGAGACTAAGGGAAAAGGTCTTGATATATTTACATCTTGATATCTAATGCTGAAGAACAAGGGAGGAAGGAAGCGTGCCCACAGCTATATTTTGCAAAAAGTCCTCAGCCCAAAACCCTCTTGGGGAGGGGGAAAGTAGGGAGGAGATTAGGCAGGCACAAAACAGCCCTTAAGAGAACAGCTCAGAGCTTTTGATTCTTTGTTCCTCACAGTTAATCCAAGAGCAATAAGACACAGTCTCAAACTGAGATTGCTGACAAAAGAACAGGTTTTCTCAGTCCAGCCATTTTTGTTCTTACATGCAGAGAACAAATGACCAAAGAAGACAGAAGTAGGGGAATGCTGCTGCTTGCATGCATCCCAAACAGCAGTACTGGAATGTAAGATGGCTCTGGAAGATGCAGGGTGTAAGGAATGTACATGGGATTATTGCTCTGCCTCCTATTTCACTGTATCTTCTTTCCCCCTTCATAGTAAAATCTGAGGCACTAGATCGGCTAAAAAAGAATTTGAGTGTCAAATAGGTGGAATTGTTTATATTTGTCAAAGAATCTGTGTGCAATTGGGCTTACTCCCCAGGTGAGTTTCACTTTTGTGACTCCCAGGAGCTGTTTGAGCACCATATTCCAGAGACTGGATTGACAGTTGGAGACTGAACGGACTGAATGGAACTCCAGAACAGTGGAGCTTTCATTCCTGAAGTGAATATAAATATAAACATAAACCAGAGCCCTTAATGAGTGCCATGCACTGGCAACTGTGGATTTACCCTTAATGGTTACAGCTCCTGTACACATTTTAATCCTTATATCTTAGATAAGGAGTAGCAAAATCCTTGGCAGCACAAAAGAGAATCAATCTTAGGCATGACTGTAAGGCAGATATGTCCTTGCTCTACAGATGTTATTTTCAGGTAAAACTGTCTCTAAGAAGTAACTGTTTTTCACTAACTGAAAAATTTGAACTGTTTTGAAATATGCAACCTATAATGTTGTGTGGATTGCAACACTTCTGTGAATTAACAAAGAATGGCATAGCTCAGATAATCTGGTGTAAGGGATGGTTTCACAATTTACTTTTTTGTATTTGTTGTTTAACTTCCATTTGAAAAATCAGGAGGAAGAATTATTCTTGGGAATCATTGAAACAAGGTAACCTTTGGTGACTCTCTGATCTGAAACTAGCATCCTGTCTTGACCAAGGATGTGAGATAAAATACCTGCTATCTCTTATAGATGGTTCCTGAGTTAGCCTGATTCCCTTTGTGGACTTCAGCACCAGATTTCAGCAAGATTTGATCTTTTAGGGGTTGAGGGGTTTCTTTGGTTGGTATTCTTTGTAAGGCAATACAGGAAGCAAAAGCTGAGGCCGTGTGCTTTTTGCCTTGGCTTTTGCCAAGTTTAGCTTTTTAAAATGTTAAAGAAATTCTAGACTTATTCTTTTGGGGAAAAAAATCCCAAAATGAAATGTCATAGCCTTAAAAACCTTGCATCTTAGTTACTAGAGTTTTCTGACTTTTTTACATGAAGCAGTGTGATTTCAGCAGTGTGATTGTTTCAGGAGTACCAAATCAAGGTGGTACCAATGCTGTGTTGTCTACTGTACTGAATAGTGAGTCTGGTAAGGTCCAGTTCTTGGGAAGGCGTGACCTAAAAGTCTGGAGTCAGCTTGGCTTTACAGAAAGAAGAGTTGTGAAATAATTCAATGTAAATGACAGAACTTAAAGTGAGGAATGAGTTATCCAATCTAGTGACTCATTTCACCAGCTAGGGACAGGGTTACTCACATATGAAAAGCAATCAGAGACAGTTCAGACTTCCCTGTAAGTAACAGAATTATTTGGAAAGGCCACCTCTCAAACTTCCTTTTAAATTACACTATACACTTAAAACAGTGTGCCTAATTAATTGTATTAAACTAGTGTTAAAGATGCTAAGCACACTGCTGAACTTTAAGTTGATAAACTTTTCTGACTTGCTCAGGTTGATTAGCAGTTGCAGAAGAATTCCTTACCATTAGACTTTTTGTTGTGGAATTGAACAGCAGAAGTTCTGGCTTGCATTTGGATTGATGGGTTTGAGTAGTGTGCTGAAGCAGGTGAAGTAGAAAAAGATCTTGGTGACTTGAGTCAGGGGTTGATTAGTTGTCATTAATGGCAGAACTGGAAATGAGGAATTCCATTATTTCCAGTATTGTGTGTGTTTGATTCTTGGACTGTCATTTTGTAGTGTTCTAGTTTTCTTTATAAAGGTAAATAACTTCTGATTACATCAATTACTTGTAATTTCCAATGAGGTTTCTAATGATTGTTGTCTCAATAAGCCCCACTGTTGTTTTGTTTGATACAGTTCTCCATCCTGGAAGTCTGCCATGTATTCTTTGTTTCTAGGTGCACGCATTTACATCCTGAAATATGAAATAAGCTTTGATTGAGTTGGCCCAGCTAACAAATCTAATATATGTTGCTGTTTGAGATTGCTCTTTTCTAATTTATCTTTCCCCAGATTTTGGGTTCTCTTTAAATCTTGTAACTTCTGATGTCTGCTTCTAGATTATTCCATAAAATTATTCATAGTAAGTAGTTCTTGGAGTTTGTCAGTAGTAGTATCTGTGTGGTGATTTGTTGGTTGTGGATTTTTTCCATAAGTAGCTACTTCTGGAGCTCTGTTCAGCTGCCAGTTGTTTATCTGCAAAATGCACTGTATTACACAATTCTCTTTTTCTTCATCTCAGTACCAGATGTTACTAAGTCAAAAACTTTCAAAATTTGTATCTAATCAATTTTATTTTTTCAAAGAATGATGTAGGGTTTGGTTTGGATCTCATTTATAACCTTGTAGAAAGTAGTTTTATCCTGGTTTTACCCAAAACTGAAGCAAAGAATAACACATGAAGGGAAAAAAGTACAGTGAAGTAAAAGCTGATTATAGAACTCCTGATTATTTTCCATCTGGGTCATTCTGTCCTACAACACTACATAAATATATTTAATTGATCTAGTTTAACCTCTAGGATGCAATTTCTGTAATTGCATTTAGACTAATTGTTAGGTTTTGTATGTTTTCCAAAGATTAAATTCCATGTGCTTTGTTTTTTCCCTGAGGACTGCTCTTCATACGTGTTTCACCTTATAGCTTTCTGTTCCTTTTATACCAAGAGTGTTGTGTTATTCATGATAAGATTTACCTATCATCATGTAAAAGATGCCAAGTGACTGTGAACATAATGAAATTTTCAATTCCATTTCCCTAGGCAGAATATGAGGTATCTTCAGATGAAAAGCGCATAGACTGTGGCCTCAAAGTTTTAGAGACCTACTTCACCAATGGGGTAAATATATTGCAGAAATGTCCTCAAGTGCTTTGTAAGTGTCAGATAAATAGAGAGATATTAAGTGGTTGCAGTGTTTTTATAAATTGACTTCCAAACTTCATTGATCCCATTTTTGTCTTTCTGGGAGGTGTGCTGCCTTCTAAAATTCTGCTCAATCAACTTGAGCAGAAACCTTGACTGATCTCTGCTTTTATATAACTACTACAATTACAATTTATTCTCCATTTAACACCTACAGAAAATTTAAAAACAAATTAACTCAGTGTATTGCCATCTGAAGTCTTTTAGACTCCTGTGTGGCCTTGGTTGTTTGCTGTGAATTTTCAGAATTGCTGCAGTTTTCACAAAGTGAAATGCTGTTTTCTTCTGCAGCATTTTGTTACTTTGTTTTCCATGGTAATCATTAGTAGCTGATTTTTTACATTTATCAAGCGGTTTTTCTTGGTATCCAGGGGAAGCTTTTCTGTGGGTATATAATTAAATATTTGCTTTGTATGAAGAGATGCTCTTTCTGCTTCTCTTGCTTTGGTCATCTTATACAAAAGGCCTTGAAGATGCCTTATAAGCAGATGGAATTTTAATTTGTACATCTTTTTGAGAATTTCTTTGGGACTACTGTAATTCACGTACACTTTTCAAAAAACCCCAGATTTCTTTGATCTGGTTTGAAATAGTTTCCCAGCCTGTGTTTGTGTTTCTTTCTCCTTCTTTCCATCCTGCCAAGCCAAAGAGATGACTTGCTTTTTTGGTGGTAGACTTATGGAAAGAAAAAGAAATTTGACTTATTGCCAAGTTTATTCCCCCAGATACTGAAATAGTAAATAACTGAAATAACTTTCAATGCATTGTTCTGTAACAGGAAAGAAATAAAAATTTTGCTCAAATACGACTTTCTTGATTTTCTCTTTAGCCAAACTGTTCCTTTCCTTTAACTGTATTAAAAAATGTAATTTATCTTTGAATACAAAACTTTTAGTTTTTCTACTGATTTACATGCTTTCATTGTTGCTTTCCTTTCTTTTTCATTATGTTAAGTCTGCAGCACACTTGCCAGAAATACCTCAAGAAACTGTAAATGAATGTAAAGCAAGACTGGAAAAGAACCCTTCTAAGGATCTTTTCATGGACTGTACTAGGTGAGTTAAAAATGCTTAGTGCTAAGTTTGACAATTACAAGAGAAATTTATGTGTTTCTAAGGAAAGTGAAATATGAAGTTGTTATACCCAGAAGTACTGAGTCCCTGAAATGAGTAAGTAAAGTAAAAAATTTGGAACAGATTTATTAGAGGACTAGGTTTCCTTCAGATTTGATTTAGATGTTTGACTTTTGCAGAGCTTTTTCTTTAATGCTGCTTTTGCATAAAATCCCACTTGGTTGTCTGACACCAAGAATTCTGTAAGATAAATGATATTTCTCTTTACTGTATTCTTACTTTTTGAGAGACTCTCTTCCATTATGAAGGTCCTCAGAAAAATATGAAGTTATAAGTTGAAGCTTGAAAGGTTTCTGAACAACTTTAGACATTTAAGGTTCTTGAAAACAAGTTTAACTGAGGCCAACACTTATATGCCATTAAGATGACTGATTAGAGGATCACTTGTAATAGTTAACACAAAAGAATACAACTTGGTTTTGTTCTGCAGTCATGAAGTGATATTTCACACAGTAGTAGCAGGGGAGGGAAGGTACATGTTTATGAGTGTTACATGTCTTTCTAAAGCCTTTCTGTTTCTAATATTTCTGGTTCTTCAAGGCATGCTTGATCATGTCTGAAGGATGACTACAGGTTTTGTCACTGCTTGGGTCATCTCCCTGGCAACAGAAATAAGCATGCTTTGTAACAAGCTAAGATTATAAGATTGAAAGGGCTGTGTGAGAACAGCTCATAAAACATGTCTCAAATGGAGTGTCTCATGTAGATCATCCCCTTTCCCCTGTCCAATAAACACCTGACTACAGTTTGAATGACTTCTTTCCCTCCCCACCTCCATCTTGGTGTGTTTCTTATAAGGTATTTGGTGTTCAAGGTTTGGATATGGCATTTAGTGCTTCAATTTCAAATCCTAGGAAAAAAAAATATTTACCAGTCTCCAAAGAATGCATGGAACATTGTAGATACTTTCAGAGTTCATATTTGCAGGGTCATACATGCATGAAAAGCTGCTGAGAAGCTGATGTTTAAGTGGGTTTGAAGACAATGAAAATGCAGAGGTCAAAGTGTCTAGTTCCTATGAGTAGCAGTAGTTTGGCCTTCATAAGTGTTTTGACAGGACAGTTTTCTGTAACAGTTTTCTGTCTCACTTTGTGAGACATTTAGGTTAAAACCATTGTAGAGCACACTGGTGATGTTTTTCTGCCTACAGCTTCATTGATATGTTTAAATATATGTCTACAGATTGTTAGCACCTGTTGCTTCAACAGCCTTTTTCAGAATAAGATGGATTTTATTTTTCTGTTTATTTTCCTGCTAGAATTGTCCATGAATACCTGAGCAAAAGACCTTTTGAAGCTTACCAGGAGAGTGTGTATTTTTCCCGTTTCTTACAGTGGAAATGGCTGGAAAAGTAAGTTTATTGATAATGTTTACATTATAGTTTAGCTTTGCTTTGTGGCAAATTTTGATTTTTATGCTGGAAATGCTGTAGAGCTGAATGCTAAATGAGACTGCCTGTCTAAGAAATTATGATCTGAAAGACAAGATGTAAAGGATGATGTTGATGGATAGCAGGAGAACCAATACTGCAATGGAACTGTCTGTCTGTAACCTTTAAGTGATAAATCTTAAGTATTTAAGTGGTATTGGGTAAATGCAAATTCAGAAATATTTGGCTGTCAAGTGTGCAGTGGAATACCAATCTTTCTTGGGATTGCTATCATCCTTTAGTTTCAAACTTGGTCTAATGAGTAGTTAATAAACAGATTAATCTAGTTTTATAACCCACTAGGTAATTGGATTAGTACTAGGTTTTTTAGGGTGGTACAGATACAGATCTAGTAACTACAAGATAGCAAGATTTACATGTATGTGTCAGAATGTAATACTTTCAAATCAATACTATGTGAGTGTCCAGACTCTTTCAGAAGGTTGAAATTCTTACAAATTGATTCAAATTCAACCCCCTGGGTACTGTGATCACATATTCAAACTTTAAGGCGCTTGAGCACTGATTTTATTGTAAATTCCAATTATCCAATGTCTTTATTTTACTGAATTGTTAGCAAAAGCCAGTAAGAGAACTATGGAAGTCACTCAAATTTTCTACTAAATGAAATTCCACTGTTGTCCTGAGAACAAAGCTGCAGTAACAGTGAGTGCCCATTTAAAGCAGACACAGGAAAACCCAGTACCTTGTAATAGCCCTGCTCTGACACATTTAGGAGAGTTTTAGCACAGAGGGATCAACAGCTCTACTGCCTCCAGTTATCTGTTCCTCCTCCTCTGCATCAGTACCCTAACAAATTGGCTCTTGAGCTGCTCTTGCATACCACCACTCTTTCTTTAGTAAAAAGCAAAGTGAAATCAGAAATTGTTTACCTTTTAAATGCCACATTGTCAGCATGATGCCACTGAGATGCAGTCTGGTGTCAGCGAGGCAATGAAGGGAGGCAGCAGGAGGTGATAATGGCCTGTGCTGGGAGCAGTCAGGCTCTAACTGAGGCAGCGAAGGGCCGGCCTGGGCAGCTTTCCTTCCTGCTCCGGGCAGTGCCTGGTGACCAGATGAGGGAGCCCACGTTTCTTAGCAAGCACCCCTTTTGTTTGCAATTCAGCTCATTATAGTACTTCTACACGAGGTTAAGGCAACATCTGTTCAGAAATGCGTCAGAACAGAAAGGAGAAAATGAAGACAGACCTCGGGGTGGGGAGGGATTGCTCACATTTGTAATTCCTGTTGCAGTGATTGTTTCTTTCTGTTAATCAGGCAGCCAGTAACCAAGCACACGTTTAGGCATTACCGAGTACTAGGCAAAGGTGGATTTGGAGAGGTGAGTACAGAAGTATCTTCCTCCAAGGCACTTCTTAAGGAATCAAACAAAAAGGGGGGTCTGTTTAACTCTTGTCTCTATCCATCTACATTTGACACATCACCTGGCAAATTGTTGTCAATACAAACTGGTTTAATGTGTTAAAGCACTGTGGGTCATGCACAAAGCTGCAGAAAACTTGTAGTGACTGACAACAGTCACTTCTATTTCGAAATTTCATTGGGAAATGAGAATTTAGTTTCAATTTGCTAATTATTAGAATATTCATGAACCTAATTTAAAATCTATAGATTTTAATAATTCTGTTTATAATTTATTGAACTGCCTCTGTACATATTTTAACCAGAGCCCTATATGGAAGGAGAGTGCAACTAAATTACCATTATCTTTCTCCTGGTTTATTGTGATGTGACTATTTGTCCTTAACACATACTAGGACACTTAGCACTGTTACTGTAGTCACTTGTTTCACTAACACAGGATCCACAGTTTTGCTAAACTATTCAGCCTGGAAAGAAATGTGTTTGCCTCTGTATAATCACTTTTTCTACCTATGTTACAGTTTTTGTGAATCTTTAAAGTTGTTTCATGAGCAAAGGTTCTGTATTGATAGTTACAGACCATAATTTTCTGACAGCATTAAAGAGTTTGAAAAGAAAGTTAAATTTAATTTTCTTTAAAATAAAAATTCTAAAAAGCCTCAAGCGTCTCTGACACACTATTCTTCTTTTTGTAGGTGTGTGCCTGTCAAGTACGGGCAACAGGAAAAATGTATGCTTGCAAAAAGCTAGAAAAAAAGAGAATAAAGAAGAGGAAAGGAGAATCAATGGCTCTAAATGAAAAAAGGATTCTAGAAAAAGTGAATAGTAGGTTTGTAGTAAGTATCTACTTTCTATTTTCAGAAATTTATCTTGTTTTGTTCGCTTCATTTATCTCTTCCAGGAGCTTGTGGGCACAAAACTCTTTTTAAAATTGATTTAAGGAGTGCATGAGAGGAATGATTGATACAATAATAAATAAATACATTTTGTGTGTGATTGGGAATAGTTCAGTGCACAAGGATTATTTTTGGTCCACCTGCTTTATTTCTGACAGCCAGAACATTAGGCAGTGGTTCAGCATGCTGATGCCACTGCATCTTTGTCCTCTGCTTAAGGGTTGAGTTTTTATATCCTGAGGTATTTTCATGGCATTTGTTACTCTGTTGCTGATATATTTTAGGATAAACATGACATTTTAATACTGTATTGATTCAGGTTATATTGCTTTGCTGTGTAGCAAGGCTTAAAGCAGTATCTTGGATGTGAAACAATTAACTTTTTAATGGAACTTCCATGTAATGGAAATCTTAGTTTTAATACCTAAACATTTGTAAATTATGTAAATTATGCTCTGTTAGTAGCTCTAATTACTAAGCAGTGAAAGAAGTTAAAATGTTCAAAGATACACCAAGTAAAACTTTCCCCAGGTAATGTTTACTTTTTAATTGAAATGTCATTTAAATGTTGATTTCAAATACACTTTGCTTTGGTTTGAGATCCATTTACTTATAAATTTTGTATTGCTGTTCAGAGGATTTTAAAGTACCTGTTTTAGAGGATAGTGAAAGTTATTTATAAATATATGTGTATAAAATTTGTATGTATGTATTTTGTGATAAGTTTTATGTATTAAAAAAACCACTATAGCATACTGCCAGCTACAAGAAAAATTAAGAACTTGCTGGCCAGACACATTAATATTTTAAACTATTGTAAATTATGGTTTTGCATAAATATGCTAATGTTATTTTTGCACAAGGCTTCTGGGCTTAAATTGATTGAAACTGAATCCAGAGAGTACCTGAATTTATCCATAAATTATTAAAACAGTGAAACTTCTATTTCTGAGTAACATTTTTTTCAGCATATGTAAACACTGTAAATCAATAATTGATCCAAGCTGAATGTGAAATTGCTTTATAAAATTGAGCAGGAGTTGTTTTCTTCTTGCTATCCAGTGGTGGTTTTTATGCAACAGAGAAGATCTAGGTCTAGCATTTGTAGTAATACTGGTTTTGAAGTGGGCAGATAACTTGTCATGCCTCTGTCACAAGTACAGTCATAAACAGCTGGACACAGCAGTTAAAACCATCAAATGGGAAGCTCTGCCTTGAGTAGCTGATTTCTGTATTTATTTAGTTTTATTACTTAGTATTGTATTTACACTTCTGAAGGGTTTGGATCTATTACTGAGTTAAAACAATTTTTTACTTGCACTGCATTTAAAATAATTTTTTGAGTTTAAAAAACCCACCCTACTTTTTTTTTTACCTAGCTAGTTTATCTAATGTAAGCTAAGTATGTTTGAATTCCATTGCTCTTAGTACAAGTTAGGTAATTTTGAAGATCCTACCAGATGATCCATCTGCATAGCATAACTTTTTCTATTGAAAATGAATTTGTAACTTAAGCAGTTAAATTTTGTGGTATATTACACTGTGTTAAGTGGGGAGGTTTTTTTTAATTCACAAGTCTACTTTAAAACTTTAGATACACTTAAAAAACTTTTACCCAAAACCTGAAAAAAAATGTGGTGCTTTGTCCTTGCCTATCAACTCCACATTTCAAGTACAGTGAGAAGAAAGATTGTAAGGAGTTGTAGTGAGTCTTTACTGTTGGCAAGTTCTAAATGAGGGAAATGTGCAGTTACTTGGGAGGGAGGCAGGGGTAGGAATAGAAATTATACCTTTGATTTAAAATCATTTGAGTTCTTCTAGGGCACTTTTGAGTCTCGTATTCAGGAAGATGGTTTGGCAGTGCATCATTCATGAGATATTAATAAAATAAGGAATATTCTCATGCTGAGTATGAGAAAGAGGACAAAGTGTAATGCAGGTAACATGCAGCTGAGGGGCATCATCAATAACTTTATTTTCTGGGTATCTAAACAGATCTGCCACTAAGCTTTTGTGTTGTGTGTATGCTTTGTGTACACAGGCAAATGAGTCTGAATTCCTTTGTGGCTTCCAGTACTCTGCAAGAGTGATTTTCCACTTGTGTGTTTCGTTCTTTTTGCCTCCAAAAAGAATTCATAAGTTGATTGTATTGGAAAAAAGATCTGTGAGTTGTTTTGGGGTTTATGAATGATTAATGGTTGTGTTCTCACCCTGCCCATTTTTAGGTTAGTTTATCCTATACATATGAGACAAAAGATGCCCTGTGTTTAGTGTTAACCATCATGAATGGAGGGGATCTGAAGTTTCACATATATAACATGGGGAATCCTGGCTTTGATGAAGAAAGGGCTATTTTCTATGCTGCAGAGCTCTGCTGTGGTCTGGAGGATTTGCAAAGGGAGAGAATTGTTTACAGGTGAGTTGAGTGTCATCTACACTTACTTGTACTTTTCCATGTCTCTTCAGCATTGAACATATTAATTGTTTCCTACTAAAACAAGTTTGTATTTTAATTTTGTAGGAAAAGAATAAAAAAATATTGTTAAGTTATCCTTTTCATGGCATATCCCTAGGAATATATCTTATGTCCTCTTGCTCTTGATTTAGGTCTTGATGCTTGATATATTTTAAAACAGAATAAAGTTGATTCAAGGTTTGTTTGTAAAATGAAATGAAACTATGATTTACAAAGCAAATTAATTTATAATTTTAATACATAAGTTTAAGGAGTATGGCATTGTATTCCTGCCCACTCTAAAGTAGCTCACAGAGGGGTCTAGAAGTCCCTGGCTGTGTTGCATGTTACACTCACAAGGGTAACAGGGTAGTCATAGTTCATGTGAAAAGCTCCTTCTTCTGTTTTAATTTCAGATTCCTCCAATAAAATTATTATTGCCTTTAAATGAATGAAACTATCAGAAGCTTTATGCATTGAAATTGAGATTGTATTATTTTAATGCTCTGTTTTGTATTTGTATATCCATCATTTAACCCCTGGTATGCATTAATGTTACAGAACAAGCAAAACCAACTTAGTGGTGGACCAAGAATGCTTTTTTTATACTTGTGCTGTGTAACACCAAGTGTCACACACACAGACACCCAGAGTGGGAAGTGGCAGAGCCAGAGTGAATCAGCCTTCTGCTGGTGGTTGGATGTGGCTCCCTAGAGAATTTGGCCAATCTTGCAATATTACACCCTGTGTTTTGGTATACACATAGGAGGGACACAGGGGTGAGACATTTCATCAGCTACAAGTAGGTCATTTTACATTGTTCAAATGAAAACAAAACTGATTGTTTAAAATACAAAATAACAACAAAAAAACCAACCAAACAACACAAAAGACCCCAAACCACAGCCATGTGTTTAGGCCCAGCTTGTTAGCTGTTTGCCTACAAGACAACCTTCAAACTCTTATGTCAAATCCTAGTGTTCTTCAGTTTTTTTACCTCTGATCTCTCCTGCTTTCTCTGCTATTGTAATCTTGTATTTAATGTCCATTTATTAACATTATGGGGATTGTTGAGACTTAAAACCATGAGAAGCAGAGCATCTTTATGACTTTTGTGTACAGTTAATCTCATAAGATAATGTAATTTTACCATGAATACACATATTACAGAACATCAATTAACCAATATTTGGGGGGAAAACCCTACTTAGGTTTCTTGGTGAGCAGTTTTCTCTCTTTTTGAATGTCAACTCTAGAGTCATTCTTCCTAAAATTTTTTCTTTTATGTTATTCAGACTCTTCTTGTCACAACTGTATGTATATATGTATAGATCCATATTGTTTTTAAGAATCTATTCCAAGAACTGATTCTTTAGCCAACTACTGGGTTTTATGTGTCTATTTCTGCCTTATATTTATGGTGGAATCAATCTAAGAGACTGTCTCAGTCCATATGCTTACTGATGCATACCACAAATACACACATATAAAAATAACCATAAAAAATTAACAATATATATTATAACAATCTATAGTGCACTATTATAAATAATAATGTACATTATACATTTTATACAAATTTTCATGCCTATAAATATGTGTGTATATCCTCAGGAGAATCTGCTAGGGGATAAATCCTAGAACAACTTCTGATTCAGCTTGAGTGACTCCCCAAATTTTCCTTAAGCAGAGAAAAATTCAAACATTCCATACAATATTTTCTTTTGTTCTATAAGTAAAAATGCACAAGGTGCAAAATTGCAATGCTGAATTTATTGCCCTTTTAGTATTTCCTGAGTCTTGCTATCATTTAATAGTTAAAAAATGTTGTTTGTGAAACTTTGATGTTTACAGAAAAGTAATAGGAAATTTCTAGAAAGTTATTGCAAAGAATCTTAACTAGGTGAAGTGTCTAGGAAGCTTTAGAAGTTGCATGACCCAGTTAAAGAAATTGAGTGAAATATAGCAAGGGGTCAGCATCAAAGTGCAGCAAACCCTTGTATTTTACCACTGGGGAGTTGTAAAGCTGATACTCCTCAGGAGAAATGTTGTTCACTTATGAGCACAAATTTGGTTGTAAATACTGGTTCTTTATATCAGGTTTTTAGTGTTGTGTTGCCTTTGTTAATGTAAATCAGATAGTTATGTGAATGGAAATTAAAGAGGATTAAAGAGTTCAGGGACAGTGGATCTAGTTCTCTGGTTAAACTATTTGTATTATAGGCCATCAACTTCACAGCTTTTTTGTTTATAGGTGGAACTGGAAAAATTGCTTCAGTCAGAACCAAGAAATCTTCTGTTGAATCTGTTGCTCTTGAGGGCTAATAGTTTTGTCCTTGTTTAATTCACATTTCTGTTTTTGAATTTGTAGAGACTTGAAGCCTGAGAATATACTTCTTGATGACTGTGGTAAGTAAAAATTAAAATTATATTTGAAATCAGGAATTATACCTCTAATACCAAGCCAGAAATGTAAGGAATTTCTTAATGATAAAAGAGACCTAATTGATGAATCTTAATTTAGCAAAGAAAATACTGCCTTGCTTTTTAGAAAGCAGGGGAAAATTTTGGGGTCAACCATGATTATGTTTGAAGGGTCAATTTTCTACCTTCAAATGGTTACTTTTTCCCTTTTGCTTCTCATTTTCCCCCTCCTCTTGATTTAAGATCACTAAAATTTTTACATGGATTTGTTTTGTTTGTCTTTTCCTCAATTATGGAAACATGATTTGTTAGATGGGGGGGGGCAGAATTTTACTAAGTAAACCAGAATGTTTAGACAGTAAGAAGAAATCTGAGCTATTTCTCTGTTAACATTTTGACTAAAAGAGGTCTGATGGTCTCTGATGCAGATGTGGCTGGAAGGAATCAAGGCAGTATACAAACAATATGAAGAAATGTTTGTAGTTTTTTGTTTGTCAAAAACCAAATTAATTCTCTTTAATGACTTTGTATGCAAGTCATTACCAGAATCCTTTGAATTGACTGTGGAACATGTGCAGGAATTCTCTTCTAAGCTGTGGATTAATATTACAAGTTTGTTCTTGTAACTGCTGAGCATTTTAGTTGAGGAAAAACTGTTTTTGAAGTCATTAGCACACTATTTTTTTTAAAGTCAGCATGTTCTGACTGATAAATTTCAAAAAAGATGATGCTTGAGAGGAGTCACTTTCCAAGAGCTAAAGCTTTGCTAAACATCAAATGCATTCTTTAATTTTTCTCTCCAGCAATGTCTTAAAAAAGCTGAAGGCTTCTTTGAGGAAAAATGTAGCCTTGCAGGACTGCACTAGAATGCTTCCTCTCTGCCAGGGATATTTTGATCTAGTTCCAGAGAGCACAGGAGACTAATTAGAAAATCGCTTCAGGAGCTCAGATCTTGCACTTAAAAAGGAGTTCATCAGATGTCAGGGAGTACAAGAGCATCTGAATGTATTTAAAATAGCATTTGCTGCTCCAGAGCATTACCTTATTTCCAACCAGTATATAGAGTGGTACTTGACTTTCTCCTCTCTCTCTCCCTCTCTCTCTCTCTATCCCCTGATTATCTAACACATGTACATAAGACATAACACATAAGAAATTAATCTGCTGTTAATTAACTAATATTGATGCTGTAGAGCTTTTTGAATGCCACAGCATATGTGCACAAAGGTTAATTGGGCATTGGAATGGGCTACCCAGAGAGGTGATGCAGTGTCCACTCTTGGAGGCTTGCTAAATAATGTAAATCACCTTGGGCTGCCTGCTTGCTCAGAAGGTTTTACCAGAGCCCTTCTGCAGTCCCTGCCAGCCTGAATCATTCTGTGAGTCTGTGATGTTTCTGTAAACAACAGTTTCCCTGTCCTTATAACCAGTATTAGAAATAAGGGTGGGTTTTGCTCTTTTTTTCCTTTTTGCAACAAATCTTTCTACAAAATTGTTTTAGAATTGAATTGAAAATGTAATTGTCCTTTCTTCTGTCTAGACTTTTACATTTTTATTGAGAAAGTACCTTATGTGTTTTTACATTAAAATGTCAATACAGTTCTTGCCTTGAAATGTCTTGAATGTGCTTGAAACAGTTCAGGAGTCTATCCAACAAAGAATGGGAATATCCATGGGAATGTAAGGGAGAGTGGGGTGGATTTAGTCCCATTGCCCTGCTTGGACTGTTCCCCACTGAGCAGTGCATGACAAACCAGTCTATTGCCAGGTGATTTCTGTTAGAGGTACAGCTCTAAAGGCCATGTGTGATAGGGGAAGGTCAGCTTGAGACATTTGGCTGATAAATGCAGTAAAAGCTGTTTTCCACTTAGGAGTGATTCATGAGAAGAGGAAATCCCAGAATTGAACTGACATGTTACCATGTAAATAATTCTGAGTGGATTATTGACTGGGCTGCTCTTGGTTTGGGGTGGGAGTGGGGACAGCAATTCCAAGCACTCATGTTTGGCATTATTGGGGTACTTCATTACAGGAAAACAAGCTCTCTCAGTACAGGCTACAGTTTTCTCACATTTGGAATAAATTAATTTTGAAGTTTTACTAAGGAGTCAGAAAGCTAAGTGCTTGTGGTGGGTATGCAGAATGGAAAACCACAAGTGTCTGATGCATAGATGCAGAATCTGAAATGGGCATTTCTCTTTGTCCAAGAACAGTAGCCTATGCCAAAGCTAGGAATTAGAGTGCTTAAGAGCAAATTATTTTTGTATGACCTTCAGAATATCAGTTATATCTGTGCCTCTCTTTCTTCACATTTTTAAGGAGGAGCTGAATAAAACATTCTTTTCAAGTTAAGTTAAATAAACTTAGGGCTATATGAATCTTTTGATACTTTGCAGTGGTGTTTTTTATGAGATGTGCAATAGAAATGTTTTGTTTTAAAAGTGATAATACTTCATTATTTTACTTCATTAATTAGCTGACTTTGTATAATTTATTTTAACATAAATAGGACATATCAGGATTTCAGATCTTGGCTTAGCTGTGCAGATTCCAGAAGGTGAAACTGTCCGAGGACGTGTTGGGACTGTTGGTTACATGGGTATGTAAAGCATCCTTTGCTAGTTACATTTTACCAGAAAATTTGCTTCTGTGAATATAAGAACTGTATTGGACCTGGATTAGTTACTAAACATGTTCTGGGAAGAAGAAAGGTTATAATATGCATTTGTAGATGTTACTTAATTATAAGCCTACTGATAAACTTGAAAACTTAACTGAAAACTCCAGCTTTAGGCAGAACTTTAACAAAGCACCTAATTGTTTCTGAGATTCAAAGAGATTTATGGTCACAGATAAACAGAGAAATTACTGTGACAATACATTTCTTTCCATGCTTTGGAAAACTTCATTCTTGTTTTTTTTTTTTTTTTTCATTCTCTAAAGAATACTGGTTTTAAGCATTCAAGAAATTAAGTTTTTCTCTTGAATATAAACAGAGTTCTCACTGTAGAAATTTAAGTTTCTTCAAAGTACAGAGGAGCCACACAAACATGTCTGCACAGGGTCTAAAGAGAGTACCTGAGAGTTTTTCCAATACACACAATTAGTCAATTTAAAGTGAAATGATGTGGGTGTGTGTTTGTTTTTGTTTTGTAGCTCCAGAAGTGCTCAAAAACGAGAAGTATACGTTCAGTCCAGATTGGTGGGGCCTTGGCTGTTTGATTTATGAGATGATTGAAGGACAGTCTCCATTCAGGAAGCATAAGGAAAGAGTTAAACGCGATGAGATTGACCGCAGAGTCAAGGAGGACCAGGAAACATACTCAGACAAGTTTTCAGAGGAGGCAAAATCCATCTGCAGGATGGTGGGTGAAGAGACATAGAGGTTTGAAAATCAAATTTCTAATCCTTTTAAAGAGACCAACTACTTTATTTTAAAATCTTGAAAAATTTTTAGCACGGGATTTCCTAAACCTTTCTTTAGTTCACATGAAAGTTTGTGATTGTTCATGAGTTTGTGATTGTTCAGTTATCAAACTTCATGAATTCAGAACTTTTCTCAAGATGAAGGAAAGCTGCATAAATTGATTATTCATGACATGAATGAAATGGTCTAGTACTGCTTGGAGCACTTGTTATAGATGTTATAGATGGAGTGCAATAGCAGCTTGGATGCTGCATGGGAACAAGTGGCAGAGTAGTTCACCAGTTTCTTCACCTAAACATTATCTACAAGACCTTTTTTTTTTTTCTATCTCGCCACTTCCTAAATTTATACAGAAAGCTTCACAAGTTTTCTGTACTAGTTAATGCAAGATATGTGCATTACTTCAGCCCATAGGAAAAAAATGTAAGTCTGTATCTCCTGAAAGGAAAGCCTACTGCAAAGTCTTCTCAACATGGCATTAATTAAAATATTTTCATATAACTTTGGGCATAATCTTCAAATCATGTGCTTTCAGGGGTTCTTTTGTCTGTTGAAAATATTTTGTTCCCAGAATGTTGTTGTTTGGGTTTCCAGTTAATTTTGATAGATGATAAATTGAGTTAATAAGAGGCCAAGTAGCAAAATAAACTGATTGAAGGACATTGTATGTAGGTATTTTTTTTAGTTGTGGGATTGTATCATGCATCTGCTTTTTTTCCATGTATCTGCAGTTACTTGCTAAAAATCCAGGGGAACGACTGGGCTGCACTGAAGGAGGAGCTGCTGTTGTAAAGCAACATCCTATTTTCAAGAACATCAACTTCAAGAGGCTGGAAGCTAACATGTTAGAACCTCCATTCTTGCCAGATGTAAGTAGGTGAGACAGATTTGATTAGTATCTAAAAAGACAAGAACTGTCATAATTCTGTTAGCAGTCATATGAACTCCAGAGAAACTTTGAAGTTAGTTACACTGGTAGGAGAATGCCATTGTGGCTATTGATTATAACTAATTGTTTTGTGGTGTTTCATCTGAGATCACAAAACAATTTACAATAGTGGTATTTCCCTAGGGAGCTTTGTAGCTGATTTCTTGCCCCATAAAAGTCCCCTTCCATTGCTCAGATGCAGAAGAAATGAGGAATAGCTTTGAAGAAAATATTCCAGAGTTGAAAGGAAGGTGACAGAAGATGAGTGAATTATGATAATCATTGAGATCCAGACAAGCTGTTTCTGGCTTTGATATTTCTTTTCTCTTACTTGCAGGATTGATAGAATTGCTCAGGTTACTTATGAAGAGCATCTTTGTATTTCTGTTCCATAGAATAATGTAATTTGGTGATCAGCAGTGTGAAATGTAAAATTGCAGACATTTTGCTCTCTTTTGCTCATCTAGAGAAAATAAAAGCAAACTAAGAGTGCCCAGATCCAAAACTTTAATGAAGTAATCTTGTCTTGTACTGCAGCCACGTGCCGTTTATTGTAAAGATGTCCTGGACATTGAGCAGTTCTCAACAGTGAAAGGAGTGAACCTGGATACCACAGATGATGACTTCTATTCCAAATTTGTGACGGGTTGTGTCTCAATCCCTTGGCAAAATGAGGTAATGCACATTTCATAAAAGATTATTTTCTTTAGTACAGCAGTATAGAATATTTAATAAAATATATAATTATAATGATTTTCTCTAGGAGATGTAAAGACATTTCTGCTTTAGACTTCTTTGCCGAGAGGCTTAAAAATTTTTTTTTTCCAAAAACATAAGGAACTTGCTAAAAACTGAGATTTATGGTAAATTTGCATAAACAAAGTCTGGCATCTTGTCATCATAGGCACAGCTTACAGAACAGTATTAGTATCTGTAAGACCACCCTTTCCTTGCTCTTCAGTCCCACGTTACTCAGTATTGTTACTGTGTTGCTGTTCACAGGAGAGGGATGCAATGTTATTCCAAGTGTTCAAAAGCAAAGAGGTGCAGTGCAAGCTGTTTGTGTATAGCCTGTGTATCAATAGAGTATCCAAGTGACAGCAATACAGAATTGCAGACTCACCTTTTTCAAGGTTTCCAAACAAACAGTTCAATATCAGTTGAGTCAGACTTTCCCTTAAGAGTGTTTTGTGTGCCTAGTGAATGAATATTCTAGTAGTCTGCATAGAGTACTAGAATTCTGCTGCCTCTGCATGCAATTCAAATCTATTTTACTGTTTCAGCAAGAGCACTCAGTAACAATTACTTAAAATTGTAGTTCTTGTTATGAATGCCTTGTCCCCATTATAATTTATTCGTGACTTTCTGAAATTACTATTGTCTTGAATTCTACTAATGTCATTTCTCTCCCAGTATGATTGCATTTTATTTAAAGCTTGAACACAAAAGATGAGCAATTTCTGAATAACTTGGAGGAAAAAGTACATTCCCCTCTGTTTTCCTTTTGGTTTTTTTTGCCTTACATTAAGGATATTTGAAAAGGTGCCATTTGACATAGAGAGCTTTCACTGAGAAACAGTGAGCCTTGGAGAAAGAAGTATTTCCTATACTATGTTGTAATTCTAAACTTCAGAATATGATCTAGTCATTAAAAAATGCACTGCAGCTTAATCACTAACCCTGCAGAGAGGGTTAAAGTTGGAAGTAGTTGTAGAATTCTTGTGATGGCAATTCCTTTTCTTCAAGGGAGAACTGCAGATTTCATTTTACATTTGTGCTTATTTTTTCTTTTAATTCATGTTACTGAGCTTTCCCTCAAATTTTTGCCTCTCAAGACTTTCTCTCACCATTCCATAATTTACCCAATGTCCTGGTTTACAACAAAAGCAGGCTGCATTTCTTCTTATTCCTCTTTATGCCCTCTCTCCCTCTACAAGGTATATTCACAGTTTTAAGCTGCACCAAGGGAAATATAGGTTGGATAACAGGAAAAAGTTTTTTACAGAAAGAGCGATAAATTACTGGAATGGTGTGCCTGAGGAGGTGGTGGAGTCACCATCCCTAAATGTGCTTAAAAAAAGCCTGGATGTGGCACTCGGTGCCATGGTTTAGTTGAGGTGTTAGGGCTGGGTTGGACTCAATGATCTTGAAGGTCTCTTCCAACCCAGTGATTCTGTGATTCCTTTGGCTGCCAGCTGCTGTGACAGATGTGTACTGGTGGCACTTACTGGTAAATGCCAGCTGGATTTGGCCATTAGCCACTCCCCCCCTTCTGACCCTGCCTGCTGGTTGTATTTTGGCATTCACTCTTCCTGGTGTCCTTTCTGTACCCAGTAATTGTGGTTTTATTTCTTTTGTTTCTGTGTACACAGACAAAGATTATTTCAAAATCCTTTGCTTCTCTCCAGAGACCCATCTTCATTATATCTTTTTTTTTCCTCCCACATCATGTTTATTAATTAAGTTCAGTCCAGGGCATAGGGATATTTCATTTTTTTTGGCTGGCCTGCTCTAAAATGAACAGAATACCTGAAAGGAAAATCTGTTTCTGGTTCTAAAAGCTTCTCTTTATTGCATCATGAGCATAAGAAAGGCAAGAATGCAAAAAAGGCAAGGAGCACTTGTTATAGATGTTATAGCTGGAGTGCAATAGCAGCTTGGATGCTGTACCTGACACCTGTGTGAGAGTGCTCTCATTGCTATTCTTTATTGGTTGAGTGCACAAGGAGAGTCAATGTCAGCTTTGTGCTTCCTTTTGGAGACAGTGGTGTAGTTTGGCTGATGAATTTTTAAGTGTTAGGAGTACTCAGCCAGAGTACATAGGTAATACCTGCAACTTGTTTGAGAGGCTTTTATGGATATTTCATTTATATTTCATATGTTTCAAAGATGATTGAAACGGGATGCTTTGAAGATATCAATGCATATGAAACTGATGGTACTGTGTCACCAGACAGAGAGAAGTCTCCTAAGCCAAAGAGAGGCTTCTTTCACAGACTTTTTAGTGGAGAGGTAAGGGCATTTATTTTCTTTCATTAAATTAACTTCCATTCTTTTGTTATTAATTTGTGATAGGAAAACCAAGTTGCTCACTGCATAGTGAAACTAATGAAATCTGGTTTGTAATGGCTTTGCCCCTCCGCCACGTTTCAGAAATTATGGCAATCCCTAGAACTACGGGAGGCTTTCCTGCCTCAGCATTCTGTCCTCCTCTAGTTACCTGGGTTCTGTTAAAAACTGTTCTCTAGACCTTCCTTTGCTAAAGAGGTTAATTTGAGTCTTGCTTCTTATATGTTTTACCATTTTTAAATGAAACCTGTGTACATGTCTTCAGAGATAATTGAGGCCCTGTGTAAAACTAGTAATAAGTAGTAAGTTTATAAGCAAAAATAAGTATCTATCCAATAAATAAGTAAATAAGTAGAAATATCCCCAAAATAAATGAGAAGCACCATGAAACTAATGTTAAAATATCTTAGGCAGTTGAATGCCTTCACCAAAACAATGACATAATAGATCTTTACATAGCTGATAATGCACAGCCTTTTCTTACACACAGACTTCTACTCTTTAGTAGAAGCATTTCCTGTTCAGAGAATTGAATATTTACCACCTAGAAGACACATCATGTATTGTAATTGTCTAGAGGATATAAGAAATAGACTATTTGTAAAGGTTTGCAGTTGAAAATGTTATATACAATTCTGCTTGCTCAGTGTGCCTGCACTTAGAGAGGAAATATCTTGAGAAGCTTGAGTATATTCCAATAGTGAACACTTGGGTAGAAATTACTTTTGCTTTCAAGCAGAAATGGAATTTTAAAATTGCTAGGTGCATATTGTTAAGTAGCCACAGCAAGGCTGTGTATTAAAATTGCATGAAGAAATTTTTTGTCTTCAGCTGGCAATTCACCTTTCTAAAATGGTACAATGCTAATGGAATGTATAATAGTCCTGTCATTTTTAGTTCATCCTTTCAAATACACTTTCCCCCCACTTTGACTAATGGAATAGAAGGGATGGTTGAGTGTACTGATATTCTCACAGAGCTGAAGTTAAAGCTTGTGCCTTACTGTAGTCTTTTCCAACCAAAAATCAGCAGGATTTGTACCTATCCCAAGATATGGTTCTATGTATTGAGAAGAAGTCCTAAGAAATGAATATGGTTTGACAGTTTTCAGTTGGTTTTGAACTAATAGGATTGCAGTTAATTGTCTTGTGAAGTTAAAAGAAGGAAAGAACTTTAATTGAATTTTAACAATTTGAGATTTGGGCTTGAGATTATAGATTCCTTTGAGTTTTCCAAAGCATTTATTTAGGATGGAGTAAAATGTGCTGGAAAAATACCCACTCCCCCAGCCTTTCTGTGCCCCATAAAACACACAAATGAACAATAGTATCAATTCTGCAGCTGAGTTGTCTGTTTGTCTTCTCTTGCAGGTCTGCTTTAAGTCTGATTGCAGTGATGATGAGCAGGAGTCCTCCAGACTTTAAATCATTTTATGCTCATCAGAAAGGATGAGCAAGCATTAAATGTTTTATATCTCTGTAGCAAATTGTATTATATATATTTTTTATCTGAGTTCAAGGATTTTTGTACATTTGTACTTCATTTGTTTTAAGATGTATATTTTCACTAAAGCTTAATTGTACAAAAAGCAATGAGTGCCATTTGAGTGAGTGTGTTTCTGTATGTATTTGATTTATCTTGATTATTTTTTCCCAGTGGAATGAATCTAGAAATACTAAAAGGATTTTAAAGCACAGAGATAGTATCTATGGCATCACTGTAACTTGACTTTGTATGCTCCTGGTAAAACTCTTCTTGATCATTAGGATCTTTATTAGCAATTTTCTTAACGGTAAAATTGATGTACTGATAAATTTAATAATTCTGGTATTATCCAGCAGCATGGCAGTGCTATTACCTAATGTATCTCTCAAGCAACTGCTAAGAGAAAAAAAGGAATTTTGTGCACTCTGGCCAGCTATTAGGAATTGCTCTTTATTATCAGGCTCTGTAGAATCTCTTTCTGTATTTCTGTATAAAGAGAACTTTGAACATTTAGCTTAATCCTCAAACTGAAGTATCCCATTCTTCTCTTTCCTACCCATCTTACACATCCTCTCCACAGAGTTTCTTGGCATGAACCATGCAAGTTGACCTATGCCAAAATTTTATAACTATATTTTCAAAATTTTGTTGTCTTTACTGAAACGATTTCTTTTTACCTGTGGGGACACAGTTTTATTTTCTTTTATTTTCTGTAAATGGAATTGTTTTTAACTCCATGTAGGATGTTATGGTTTTATAATGGGTTAAAAAACAAAGCATGGGCTCTTCTTACTAATGTCCTCTCTGCTTATGTTGTAATATGCAATGTTCTAGGGTTGACAGTGATCACTGCCACTGGGGGAAGGGCAAGGTAGCATTAAGTATTGAATTTAATTATGTAAGTATTTTTTATAGCCTTTTAAAACAAAAACATTAAAATATGTTTTTAATGATTGCTTAATACAGATGTGGAACTGGCATTGAAGTTTGTTATGTTTACCTGATGTCCATTAGTAAAACTGACAAAAGCTGCTTGAAAGCTAGGCACACTTCCATTCTTCTGGACTCACTGTAGGTCAGACCCTTTATTATGTAAACTTGTAGTAAAACTTCATCTGGGTATGAGAGTCAATTTAAAGAGCGCATTTCATTAAGAGCCTCTTCTGTTTTCAAAATTGGATTGGATACTTGAAATATAATGGAGTTGGAGACATGATTTTAGTTTCATATTTTGTTCTGTATTCTCAAGACTTGTCTCAACTGTGCATGTATTCATTGGGGCACCAACTGGACCACACATGTATTGTACACACAGAGCAACTGAATAGCACCCCCACCTCAAAAAGAAAGATCCCTCTTGTGATCTGCAGACCCACTGGAAGAAACTTCAGTTGCTTCTGACAAACTCACAAGATATATTTGATATTCAAGCCCATCATCAGGTTTTAATTCACGGTATTTGGTCTCTAAAGACAAAGTTTTAATGGATTAGAATTTGAAAAAATTGGAAAACCAGTGTGTTGCAGAACCCTACTGGGGCTCATCTGGTGTCTCTCTGAAATTGTTCCTCTTGACTACTGTGCCACAGAAATGAGGAATGAGCCTATTTTCCTGTGTTTTCAGTGCATTTTTCCTCCAGTCTAAAACAGCACACAAGACAGCAAAATTACTCTTTTAGAGAGTACAAAGGGAGAAATTGGCAGAGGGAGAGAGAGTTTGAATGAATTACTGGAAGATGGTCTGATGTAATAGTGAAGGGATGGGAGACTTGACAGAAATATCTGAAGTAAGGGTGTTGGCTAGAACCATTATGTGTGAGACAATGAGCTGGCAGTCTGACCTGACCCTCTTTATTTTGTACCACAGAAAGAGAAGAACTCTAAAAAGAGGGGAATGGAAAAATGGAGAAGTAACAGAAGGGTTTTATAAATACCTACATGGTTGGAGAAGTCATCGTTTCCCTGATGAAGGGGTTTGAATTTTTAAGATCTTAGGCTTGCTGTTCTGAGGCAAAGGTGACTGTATAAACAGCAGACATGCAGGGTGACAGTCTGGATTTAATGCCTGTGTAGGGTAACTTGAAATTTGGGCAAGAATACCACGGACACAAGCTGAATAATTCTTATGAAGAAAAATTTTTGTGAAGAAAATTGGTTTTAACAGATGAAAAAAAAATCTGAAAGTCTATTTATCATGTATTTCAAGTTTTCTTTCTGTATGGGATGGAGAGGAATCTTAAAAAGAATAAAAATCACTTCTCTATTTTGGAGTGTTGGGGGTTAACATATATTTTCCAGGAATCTGTGAAGAAAGAGGGCTAAATGAAAAGGGAAATTGTTCCTAAGAAGTGGTTATTTACATGTCTGCTTCTTTGGAAAAAGGAACTCCTTGTAAAAAAGTGAGAATTTGTTTGTTTTTATGATGTTTTTCTTAGTTTAATTTCATAAATTTTTTCTTAAGTTCAGAATACTACTATTGAATTGTTTTGAGTGAGTACATGTTGGCAGGATTATGACCTAATTCCATTGGGTTTGGGGTTAGGTTTTTTTTGGTTAGTTGATTGGTTCTTCCCCAATAGGCTCAAGATGGCATTATTGTCCTATAAATTTATCCTTTTTGGCTAGAAATACAAGCATGTAATAATGACTGCATCTTATCTGCTGTGAATCTCCTGGAAAATCAGAAAAAAACAAGGAAGTGGAAGGCTCAGCAATCAGCATAAGTCTCCTTACACAGCACATGGAGGGGAAGATGTTATGCTGTTCGATCTAAGGTGACTACCTTGGTTAAAGGCCTTCTCTGGAGTATAAGGAGCTGGGAGGTGCATCTTGAAAGCACAGAAAGGCTAAGGAGAGGGGAGAACACCTGAAAGCAAAATATCACAGTGTGAGAAATTTAATATGAACTCAGATCTTGATTTTTTTTTAGGACAAAAGGGGGCAAAATACCAGGTTGTGTTCACAGATTATGTAGCCTTTTACTACATGAAACTGTTGGGATGGGATGGGGGAAGCCAACATAACTTCTTGTAATTCAGCATTCTCTAGACCCCTGTGTTAGAAGGCTCTAACAACCCAATGTTCTACTGCTGCAAGATTTGGAAAGACCTATGGAATTCCATGGAGTTATTTGCATGAGATCAACCCTCCTTTCCTGTGGTGTGTGTTTCCAAGCATTTGTGTATGTAAATCTTCATGTTTGCTTGTGAGTACCTCAAACCTCTCTATTTAGCTCAAAATTCAGAAACTGTGAAACAATGTACCAGTGTCTTATTGGTTTACTTAATGCTTTTCAATGTTGTGACCAGAAGAATAGAATCTTCATGCCTCAGGGTTGTTTTTTCTAGTAAGAAAGCTGTCAGCTTTTCCCTGCCCCCTGAGGTGTGTTCAAAATATAAAGATGGTGTTGTTTCTTATTATAAAAACAACAGAACTGTCTCAGCTGAAAAAAGGAGCACTTAAAACTAATAGTAAGTAGGAAAAAAACCCCTGTGGTATGTCTGTAACAAGAGTGTTATTGACAAACCTTAGCCTTTAATATCTCTTGTCTCTCTTTTTTTTTCCCCAAATCATCCTTAAAACAGTAGTCCTGAATGGTTTTGAGTATGAAAGAGAATTATCTCCAAAACAGAATAAAATCATCTGGTTTATAAATCAAATATATAAGCAAATATAATATAAATGCAATTAAAACCAACTAACAACCCATTCTTAGAATACACTTCAATTATTTTTCAGACTACACTGATGTAAGAATTTCCTCATTGCCATTTGTATGAATGGAGAATACTTGTTTACAAGTTACTAAAATATGACAATAAAAGTAATATTTTTCTATGGTTTACACTTTACATTATATGAATTTAACATTGGAAGTATCATCTTCATTTTAGTATAGGTTTTTCAGAAAACACTTCTCTTTAGGAAGTTAAATTTGAATTATTGGAAAGCATCTTTAAGCTGAAGTCATATTTACTTTTATTTTAATTACTCACTTGGCTTATTTGGTGATGATGATGTATTTTCTGTTGAATGAAACATTCTTTTTTATTTCATAATTGTTCTTGTGGTGTAACTTAAATTTTGCACATGAGATGTAGGTAACTTTTTTCCATGATTCAGACATGTCCAAACCACCAGAATTCTTTCCAGGCATAGGAAGCTGACTGTTAAATGTGATGTGTTACTTCCAGCATCTCCAAACCACTGACTGTTCTTGTGTGAGCTGTTTTCCTGGACGTTCTAGCATTGTAATTCCTGAAATAAAAGCAAAACACTGCCACATATCTCAACCACATGTATTACTGTCTAATGTGATTTCTTTACCATGTCTATTGTGGTAGCTGGGATAGAAAAAGGAAAAAAAAAGAAAATTGTAATTAAAATAAATTTCCAATTTATTGAAGCAGAAAATGTCTCCTGCATAGTGTAAGCTTTTTACCAATGTAAGACAGTTGAATCCAGGAAAAAATGCCCTAGTTCTGCTGCACTGGCTCAATTGATACCTTATCTCATGGTCTGGATCTTCTGCATAAATTTCCATGTGAAAAGACTGAATTATCGGCATGGGCTGTTTTTCATTTGCACATTTATTGTAATTTTATAACATGAGTTGAAGGACAAAGCCCCCAAATGCTCTCCAAAAGGGCTTCAAATTAAATGACCTTAAAAAGACACAGCCAGGCTGTGACATATTGCAGATTGTCCGTGCATATGCCAAACCAGTGGGCCACTGAGACTGCTCCTGAAGTCTCATGGAGTGGGACCAAGTACCTGCTGAATTGTTCATGGAAATGCAGAAATGCTGGCCAAAGTGAGACTTCAGGATAAGGTGAAAAATACTCTTGACATGCTCATCTTAAAAACATTAAATCAGGAGGTAACTTAGGAGAAAAGTTAAGAGCATGTTTCTTTTTCTCCTGGAGGCTGAGATTAATTAGTTGTCATCCCCTAAATTTCAGATTATCATCTTTTAGATATGCACTGTTAATTGGAACTTCATTTTTCTTCGTGGCAACACCGACTTTACAAAAATGCTTGTTCTCTAATCCTGCCTTGCGTTTTCTTGCCCCTCGCCTGGTTTACATTGTTTTATTTTTGCCAGTGCAGGTGTTGTGGGGCAGATCAGTGACATGATCCACGCAAAACCACGGATCAGTTTGGGCCAGGAGAACCTACTGATAAGGTATTGACCAAAGAAAAATCTGATACCCTGAGTTACCTCCCAGTTAGCTCTCAGCTATCGAGCCTCTGGGCCGCTAGAGCTCAGGCAGGGAGAACAAAGAGCAGCGAGCTTGTGGGCAGGCACTGCCTCGGTGAGTCAGCAGCCCACGGGGACCCGCACACTCTGATCCAAAGCTTCACAACAGCCTTGCAAGGCCTGGCTTGCTTGATGGCTCGTTTAATCTTTGATAAGAGTTGATGCTCTTTTTGCTGTGCTTAAATTTATTTCAAAGTGTGGTGTGCCACATGCACAGAGTGTGCAGCGTTCCAACTCTGCTGTCATCTTTTATCATGTCTCATTTGCTAAATAAAAAATTCATGATTATCCACATGTTCCAGAGAAACGTTTCTGCAAGCTTTATGATAAAATAATCGGGAGAAATACTGGTCTTACCTTAAGAGCTCACATTTTGTAGCACTTCTATAGTGAAATAATGTTTTGCTTTAAGTTGAACTGCTTTCAGGACTAAGGATAGTTTTCCTTTCAGAGGACTGTTTCAAATGGTTTGTCTTTTATTAACATGCTAATAAAGTTAACTGGCAGAGAGAGCACTGCTCTAGTGAATATTTGGCAAGAATGTTAGCTATGACTTCTGTCGGCCTGAATATTCAGGGACATAAGCTTTGCTTCATTCCTTCATGTTAATTCAACCAAGTTGCATTACTGGAAATTTCTTAGAATTTCTAAGAGGTGTTCTCCATTTTTATTGCTGGAACCAGTTTCATGTGTGTGAGATAAGTTGAATTGCCAGTTCTTATCAGCTGTCATTTAATGTCTGTATCAACAAGTAGATATATTAAAATTAGTGGTCGCAATTGGAAACTTCATCGTACTGTTGATTTTTTCTAAGTGTTTAGTAATGGAATCAACGATTTAAATATTCTATACTGTCTCTCTTGTATCCTGTATGTTTAATATGTGTGCGCAAGAAGTATCCTCTGATGAAGCAGGTCCCCACTCAGGAGAGGAGGCTGAAAGGGCAGCACTTACGCTGCCAAGTTTTAAGTGTCCTGTTCCTGCAAGAGTCTCCGCAGCCTAAAATAAAACAGCAGCGCCGGCAGCGCCTTTGGCCGCCGCTTGTGCTGCGGGGGCTGGCGCGTTACCCGCTGTGCCCCGTGACGTGCGGCCACAGAGCGGCTGCTCCCGCCTTGCTGGGGCGATCCGTGCGGTGCGGCTGAGAACGCGGCTCCCCGCGGGGCAGCGCCAGGGGCTGCCATGGGCTCCCAGGGCCGGCTCCCCGCCCGCGGCGCCCCCGGCACTGCCCGGTCCTGCCCGGAGCCGAGCGCGACCGCCCGGGCGCCACGGCCGCTGCCGACAGGGGGCGCCGCACAGCAGCGCACAGCCGCTCCAGCACGCGGCGATGGGCGGAGCTTCCTTCTGAGCGCCTGTCGCTCTCGTCGCTGCCCCGCCCCTTTCGCTGCCCGCGTTCCCCTGTGTGTTCCTACGTACAGGCGCGCGTGACGCCGGGCCGGGGGTGCCGTGTGCGCATGCGCGGTCTTGCCCCGAGCCGCGGCACGGCTCCAGGAGGGGCGGGGCAACCCCGGGGGCGGGGCCCGCGCGCGGGGGCCGACGGGACGGATCAAGATGGCGGCGGGGCGGACGGGAAGCGTCCGCGGCCCCGAGCGGCGCCTGCCCCATTCATCGCGGCTGTGACGGGCCGGGGCCCGCCAGAGCGCCGGCCGAGCGCCGGGAGCGAGCCCGGGGGCAGCGCCAGCGGTAGCGGGACAGCACTCGGACCCGCCAGGCGCCCGTGACAGGGCGGGTCGGAGCGCGGGCCGGTGCCGCCGGCGCGGGCGGAGCGGACATGGCCACCATGGAGAAGCTGACGAAGGCCTTCGAGTCGCTGCGCTCCTTCCAGCAGCAGCAGGGCCCCGCTGCCCTCCCCGAGGAGCCGCTCCAGAGACCGTGAGTGACCCGCGCCCGGGTCTCGGGGGCTCTCCACACGCGTGTCCAACACCCCGCCCGGCCCGGTTCTGCTCCGGTTCTGGTCCCGGGACCGCCCCGAGCCGGGCCCGGCGCTGCCCGTTCCCCCGGCAGCTGGCGGCTCCCGCAGACACACACACACCGCCGTGTCGCGGTGCTCTGCCCGCTCTCTGCCGAAGTTCAGATCTGGAGTAACTTTTAGGGCGAGTGCGTGTGAAAAGTCCCCAGTGCGGGAGATGGACGGGAGGCACAGAAATGCTGTGTGGGTTTCACAGGCTGGTCTGGGAAGGAAAACCTTTTTTCACCTAGTACACTGCTGCAAAAAAGACATAAATTTAAACATAACTTGAATGAAGCACCACTTTCAGCATTTTCTCTTCTGATAACTGCTGAAGCGCTTTTTGTGAGACCTTGTTTTCTGTGCTTGACGCTTTCTGCATGAGTGTCTTTGAACTCTCCAGCTGATTGTGCAGCTTCCTTGAAATGAGAATTCAAGGCTGAGCAAGAGAAATTTCTTCTACTCTGTTATTCACTTTTCATATCTTTAAGCGTTGATTGTTTTTCAGTCGGATTTCTTCTTTCTTATAAGAGCAGTGCCCTGAAAGTTCACGTTGAAGTTAAAAACAAGTTTTGATAGTTGTGAATTGAAAGTTTAAATAGAGTTGAAGTCTGAGCTCTGATGCTTTCAGAAGGATGACTGTTTGTGACAAAGTTCATTTAAAGTCTCATGCTGAGATGTACTGCACAGACACCTAAGAGAAGTTCGTTTAAATATTCCTAATATCTTTTTTCTTTCTTAAATGTGAGGAATAAATGTGTCAGATCCGTGAGATTCGCCCGTTTCCCCTTGGGGGGCATCACTGGGTGGAGCAGGACCAGGAGCTGTTCAGTGCCGCGGTGCTGCCCCTTGCGTTTGCACCCTCCACCAGCGCCTTTTACCGAGCACGTGTGAGGGCAGGGAGGTGTTTAGGGATAAACACATGAGTCACACTAATACTATTGGGGAGAAGGGAGAAGCAGCAGGGTTGAGGAGCAGGTAACTTCTAACTTGGCAGTTTGCTGTGGTGCTGGCAGAGGAAGGAGGGCAGTGGCTCTGGGCTCTTGGCCACCTGCTCCCTCTGCACTTTCTGACACGGTTGCCAACTAAATTATCACGGTTGGTGCTGTTCTTCTCTGGACAGTGTTGTCTCAAACAATCACAATGCATTTCCACACTTCTGATGCTTAAGAGGTGAGAAAACTCATCTTCGTCATGAGCTAGTTGTTCTTAGGGGTCCTACTGGTCTGCTGGGACTAATTGCTCTGCCTTGTGCATTTTTTTTTGTTTGACATGGATGAACATCTATTTCCAGTCTTTCCTAGGTGCTGTTCAAATTTCTGTGTTGAAAGTAACTGGTGAGAGAGGTCATCGTGTTTCAAAAGAAAATCCTTAGAATTATTTGTGATGCTTCTGATATTATGCTTGGTTTGGTGGTCTAAATTTAGGCATATTCTACTGTAAACATTAAAAAAATATTGTTGGAGTTGTCCTCGTTGACTTTGCTTTGTGTTTAAAAATAGGCTGTTTTCAGAAAGCTGATGGGACTGTATGCCCCCAGGAACTGGACAAATTCAGTGACTGAATTCAGCACTGAGCTCATAAAAGCCAGTGAAAAGCTATTGTGGCAGCCTCTGCTGAGGCCTCCCAGACTTTCAGTGAAATAGCAGGTGACATATTGAATGTAATTCACAATACTATCTGCACTTATTTTCTCTTGTTTGTAGTAGACTGGAAAGGAAAATTGTGTTTGGGTCATTCATCTTTGTTGTGGTTCTCTGTAAATAACACATAAATCTCTTGTAGTTCTGTGTAGTAAGTTCCTACCATCCTACTGAGGACTGTCTCCTCCTAGGAAATGTTTTAAGATCAGAGAGGTAGGGGTAGAGAAGAATTAATTGTTTACCCAGCAGGTCTCTATATCTTTCTTCATTTTATTGTAAGACAATGACTTCAGAACTTTTGATAATACTGATAGCCTCTCTTTTTTTAAGAAAATCTTAATTAAATCCAAGCTTTTACCAAGAAGATAGGACCTTTTTCTGTTTCAAGAGATTTTAATCAGCAATAATCATGTGTTATGCTTACGTTATGCCTTACAGTCAGATGTCAGTCTCTGGTCCCCTCTTTCTTATCTCTTGTTGGGATTTTTTTTCATTCTGTGTAAACTTAACTTGAGTTCTCTGTCATATTGCTTCTATACACTTCTGCTTAGGCAACTAATTTTCTTCCTTATATTTTTTCAGCTTTTTCAGTCTCTGACATTTTGTTAGGAATTGGATGTTTTGTTTTGGATCACAAAGCTCCCACTAACTTCAAAGTTTACTAGTATGGTGTAAAAATTTAGAGTTTGATTTGTGAATCCAAAAGTGGATTCTTTACATTTTCTCTTGTCAATTTATTCTAATAGTCACTTACTGTAATTGTTTTCAATTTTTTTTACATTTGATTCTAACTGCTACCTTTACAGCAAAAGGTACTGTAAAAGCCCAAGCAATATGCTTTTTTCAATACTTTTCCATTTTTCTGTGTCTTTTATGTTTGACTGAAGCTGTGGTTGTGGATTGGTTTGATCAGTGCTATATGGAGGCCTAGCATTAATTTCTTGTTTTACTGAAGATCACACAAACTGCATGGGTATTACATTTTGCCCTGCTTGTCAGAAGTGATGGTTCCTTGATGGTTTTTTGGCATTACCATGTCTAGGGTGTGTAGTAGAGCAGTTCTGGTTAATTTGACAATCCATCACTACAATCCTGCATTCCTACACCTTGTTTCCAGTGTCCCCTATATTTGGATTGAGTTTATTTCTTGATCCACTCATATTTCTGTTTGTTATTAAAAGAACAGGTTTTAGATTCTGTTGTTTTTGTCAAGATTAATGTCAAGCCATTTGGTTTGGCCCTTTTTTCTTATCACTGGCTCAGCTTTAGAACTTCTGTATTCTTCACATATTCCAAGGTCTAATAAAAATGAGCATTGGAGCTGCAACTCCCTTGTAGTCAGCTCGTCTGGACTCAGAGGGCAAAATTATCTGGGCTTGCTGGTTTTCTTACATTGTTTGTTACTCTTCCTGGTGTGTAGAAGTACACAGGAGATTAAACTCCTCTCTAAGGGAGATGGAGCTTTCCTGTTGATAACTGCTGCTTCCACATCTCCTGCCTTCTGTTACTCATCAGATGGGTGTGATTGATTCATCAAATGTGTGATGCTGTTGTTGGCCCCCTGGGTATGCTCATCAGTAGTTTGCCTGTGGACTTCATGATACTTCTGAATAGAGCTTTATTTGGTTTTTTTGAACTAAAAAATGTCATGTGTTTTCTCTCTGGATACTGTTTGATTACCTTTTTCCCTCTGTAGGCACAGAAAATATGTGCACATATATAATATACATTAAGCATTTTCCTTCCACCTTTCATTTCTTTAAATTATCTTTTTGGAAGTTATATTTTCTCTAGCTGGGCCTTTTTAAGTTTTGAAGTTACTTATTTCAGCAAGGTGTAGATTTTGTGTTAGTGGTGCTCACTGTTTACAGAAATTTGCCCAAGAGATTGATCTCTGCTAATCTGAGCAGTATTGAACACCACTGCCTGCCTTGCTCAGGGCTGTTTTATGTGTAGATCATAGAGAGCTTTATTCTGGAAGTAGCCTTTGTCAGCAGCATTTTCAATATGTCTTGTATCTGAAGGAGTGAGCTTATGGGCAAGTTCAGATGTGCCTGTTGTATTTTTGGGTTGAATATGTACTAAAAATGATGCTCATAAGAGATTGGGACTGCTGGGTAAAATTAGCACAAATGTTGAAATGATTTAATTGTTTTCTGAGGTGCCTGCTCACATCAGTGGTGCTGATGTTGCAAAATCAGTTGGACATCTTGGACAGTATTTGTTTTTTTTGTTAGAGATGATCTAAAATGCTACTAAAGACTCTGACACTTTTTCAAGATGGAGAGAAAGAAAGACATTGTGTATCTTGAGCAAATTCAGGTTGTCTGCTCATATTCTGCCAGTGTCTTAAGTCCAAGAAGAGATCCTCTTGGCTGTTTAGCTTGCCTAAATAAAATGCTGCCAAACTAAAACAGAAAAAATGGCTTTGTTCAGAGCTATTCCTTAAACTTATAAAAGTAGAAAGTATTTCTGGGATGAGATGAGATTTTCTTTATGAGAAAAACTGAAATTTTGGGAACACAGACTTTTGAACCCCTCACTTCCAGACTGAGGGAAGAAAAGGGACAGGGATACTGGGATGACTGGGATACTAATGACTTTTTTTTGAAGCCTCTACTGTTATTTGAGCTGAAGTTCCCAAATAATGCAGTGTAGTTCTTTAAAAACACTTGTCAAACACTGTATTTTGAGTTAGCTGAACTTAATGTGCTTATTGGCTACTTGCTGTTGGCCCTTGATGTTGTGTTACTATTAATGTAACTCAAGGCTGTTCACATTGTTTTCCAACTTCTAGTTCAGAAACACTGTTTTGCTATTTCATGATTTTTGCTATTTTTTACTGAGAGAATGAAATACTAAAAATTATCAATTTTCATTTGGAAAGCAAAAGGGAAGATTCTCTGTGAATGTGAGTGATAATCTGGTAATTCTTTATTGTGAAACACTCAGCAGAGGTACCTTTGAGTGGGTGGTTTTGCTCCAGTATTGCTGCTGATTAATTATTTAAAAGTAACATCTGCTTTCCTAGAAGTGATTCTGTGTCAGTAAAGTTAGGAGTAGGAGAGACTGCAGACTTGAATAAAATTTCCCAGTCAGAACTGGGAGTCTGTCTCACTCTCTTTTTTCAGTTACTTTATTGGGGGTGGAGCAGGGAAGAGCTGCTATTGCAGAGCTGCTATTCCAAGAGCTTGTATCATGTGGAAGTCAATGTTAAACACATTTTGCAAAGGAGAAGTGTTTCATATTGTACTCTCTGTTGTTTGTAAATCCACATTCTTTGTTTGTGTGCATTTTGTTCTCTTTATTGTGCACTCAGCTTGGCCTTTCCTGGGCTATACCAAGTGCTACTGTAGGGATGTTATTCTCAATGGGCAGATTGGGCCTCGGGCTTTGCTGTTTTTGTGGTTACCTTTGGAGGAATGTAGTGTGTGATGGCATTGCTTTGTCATCCTTTGCACTTCAGATGCAAATGGTCCATTTAACACAACTCGAAGTTTCAAGACATTGGCAGACAAAAAAGTCTAAGGTGATGCTATGTAGGAGGAGGGTCTTTTTAAAAGAGCTGTTTTTTGTTATCATGGCTTATTTTCTCCAACCTTCTTCTATCAATTTCTTTTATTTTTGCTTTCTTCTAGGCTGCATAATTTTTTCTATCCTTTCCCTTTACTCTTCAGTTTTCATTCAAGCATTTTCTCAGTGAAAGTTATGGAATTAATGTGATATTCCCTGTTAAATGATTCATTCTTCATTCTTTTTCTAAGTTTATATTTCTCCTTTGCTTGTGTGCCCATGTGCTCTCAGCAGCAGCTGCAGATGAAGCCCTGGCTCTGCAGGTAGTTGGTGTAGAGCTGTTTATGGAGTGACCAGAGAGTGCAAATGCATCTTTTTCTTGAGTAATGATGAGACACTACTTTAGCAGGTGTTGGAATGGTCACTGTTGAACTCTTGTCTCACACACATCATCATTGTGTTCTTCCTTTAGAAAGAAAGAACTTGCAGCTACCAAGAAAGATCGAGTGAATCATTGTCTAACAATATGTGAAAACATAGTTGCTCAGTCTTTAAGGTAAGGCAATGTCTTTAATTTATTGGTTATTTATTATTAATGTCTTTAATTCATTAGGATGAATAACAACTTCAGAGTGTTAGTTGTTAGGACGATTCCTTATAATTGCTTGTTTTAAATGCTGAGCTTCTATTTAAAACTGAAATTGTATGGGTTTTTTTTGAACTAACTCAAAATCTAAGAAGGACTTTTGTTTACCTATTGGTGGAGTGGGCACTTTCCTCCTACTGCAGACAGGAAAACTTCAGCACAGAGGTCAAATACCTGACCAGGTTATGTAGGAAAGAGTTGGGAAATTATGTCTTCTCTCGAATATGTGTGTGTAGTATATATGTAGTTGGATTACAAAACCCTTCCAAAAACATCATTGGTGCTCATTTTCATGGTGCACATTGTAATTTTCTAATGTTTGTTTGTTTAGGAATTCCCCAGAATTTCAGAAGCTGCTGGGCATTGCTATGGAGCTCTTTCTCCTCTGCAGTGAGGATGCAGAATCTGATGTCCGAATGGTTGCAGATGAATGCCTTAATAAAGTTATTAAAGTAAGAGCTTTTACTGTCCCATTTTGTCACTTCTTGATGCAGTGTCCTGTCTGAATTCCTACTGATATTCTTTTAGTTGCCTTTCTTACTGTTGCTAATACCTCATAATGTAAGAGGCTAGGTAGGTTTCTGTACTAAATTCTGTATGTGCTTTTTCTCTCTTTGGAGAGGTTTCTATGCCCAAATCAACATTTTAACTTTAACTTGTCTTATGTAATTCATTGCTCTGATCTATTCTTGTCTTCAATTGTTCATTAACTTTGTTCTCTTCAAGTTAACCAAAACAGGAATGTGAGCTTTTCTGAAATCATCCTGTGTAGGAGGAATACTCCTATTATTGTTCTGTAAACATAAAGACACTTAGCATGAGGAAAGGTAAAAATATTGTTTAAAAGCTGATTGAAAGGTAGTGTGGTTTGCTGAGACTTGGAGGAGGAGATTTCAGGCAGAAGTTAGAATAAATATAGTATTCTGGAGATTGTTTGTTCCCCTGCTGTGATCCAGAATGAAGAGCTTGTTGGAGAACAGCAGATGGGCATTCACAGGAGGTCATGCAAGGTCTAAATCTTGATTTAAAGTATCTTAAAATGAACCTTATGAGTAATTTGTAGAAGCTGCTGCTTCAAGAGGGGGCTTGTGTTCACTTCATTTTTTGGGGTTTGTTTTTTTTCTGAAATACTTGAACTTTAAGACCTGTTATGTACTTGCATAAATAATCTAGTTGATGCAAAGTTTAAGTGCTTTAGAAATATGCAAATAATAATTTTCTTTCCTATGAAGGGGTGTGTAGAAGCAAGAAAACTGAACATTGATATCTGAACGAATTAAGTTTTGGGGATTGAGCTTGTGGCTGGAAGTTGTATGGAGAAACTTACAGATTGTGTCGTGTGTTCCATAATGATAGGGAATGAGGAAGTGTGAGTTCCTTGCCTTTTTGTTTGGCCCAATAGCACTTTGCTCTTTTCACTCTGATTTGGATGTTTTTCTATTGGAGGGAGAGCACTCTGTGAAATGCATACATTATTATTTAACTCAATTTGCTTTAAAAGCTGCTCTGAAACAGTCCTCAAGAATATAAGCTTATTTTCTACTTTCCACAAAACACTTATGTAGGCTTGGTATAAAATTTACCTCATAAATTCTGTAATCTATTTAATATTGTTCCTTTCTGGCATGTTTCAGGGTAACTTGAAAAACCTATTTTTTTGCCCAAATGTTCGTATGGTAGTTTGTTTTGTTTTCAGGATTAAAATGGTTTTAAATTCTGGCATCTTCTGTCAGTCATTAAGCTTGGCTGTTGGTCTCAGCTCTGAAGTGGTAACAGTTGTGATATTCCACACACATGGATGTATCAGGCTGTTATGGAAGCTGGGTGTACTTTGTATTCTGTTTCTGTGCTTTATGTTGTGTGGAAGCAATTTAGCAACTTGGGCAGGCACTTGTGTATAAATGCAGAAACAAAAAGATGTCCAGTTTTATTTTTGGCTGTGCGAATGCCAGTCAGTGATGCTTGTGGTAAGTAGAGCTGTTGTGCCCTAAGCTTGCATTTTAGTCAAAGTTCAGCCATCTTTTAGTATCTCAGGCATTTTTAGAGGCTAATTCTTTTGCTAGTTAGCAAAAGATACTTTGTAGCTTCTCTTGAAATAAAAGTCTATAGATGTAAGCATTACTTGTATAACTATGTGTCTGCCTGGAGTTTATGCTCATTCCTGTAACTAGAAAATGCAGACAAGGCTGAGCATGTAACTTTAGATAAACACTCTAAGTCATCTTCAATTATCACTACACCTACTTGTCAGAACCTCAAAGACAGCGTAAATGGCTCAAAATTTAAAAAACTGTATTGATACCTTTAAAAGAAAAAACACCAAGTTGGGACTTTGCAGGTTTCTGTGGGTAAGGTCAAGCTGTCTTGTCTCTAAAGCTGATGCATGATGTTGTAGTATTCTCTGTGCTAATGATACTGGGGGGACTGTTCACACAGATTGCAGTACAATTGGCCTCAGTAACTGGAATTTATTCTTGTAGCAGTTTAGAGCTTACTATGCTTTTCTTCAAGTGATGACATTATAGATTCTAGTGTGCTAAAAATACAGCTATACACTAACAAAAAGAGTTCCTGTAGTTGGGTGTGTAGTAAGGACAACTTAGCCTCAAAGCCAAATAATAGCTGGGGCCTTTTTGTGTTGCTTGATATCCTCAAATATATATATATATATATATATATATATATATATTTAGAGACAGTGAACTTCTCATAAAAACAAAGTTTTGTGAAGTAAATCCTACCTGCTGTCATCCTGGCACCTTCAGTCTATAGTTGGGATGCTTATGTTAATATAAAGATACAACCCAGCTAAGATTTTTCTGGGGAAGACAATGCCATTGTATTGTAACAGGTGTAACTGGGGTGAATGGAGTTTTGGAGCATACAATTTTAGCTGGGGAGATCAGGCTCTGGAGGAGCCACAGGCACTCCACTCACTGTGCTGAAGCAGTTGTGGCTTCTAGCTCAGTGGGTACCATGAGATTTTGTAGTCATGATGAGTAATCCTGTGAAGATGGGAGTTTAATGGTGGTGGCCAGGAAGGCAGTTAGAAAATTAGAAATGGAGAAATTATTGGGCAAGGAATAAAAAATTAAATACTCCACAATGTAGCACTGTATGAATTCACAATGTAGGCACTTTCAGATTGTATGGGGGTCTCATCTCATCAGAGGAAGAGCTGATGGAAATATTCATAAATTGTAGTATACACTAGGGAAAAAAGTGGAGGAGGAAGGGTACCCATATATATATATATATGATTATATTTTCATATCTTCTTATTCTCTGATACATTGAAGGTAGAGAATTATCAAGGTGGGGTGAACAAAAAATTACTGCTTCTCTGTGCTTGCTTTCATGTCATGTGCACTGGGTTTTAGCCAGGCTGCAGGTTTGAACCCTGTTGCTGTATGCTTGATTGGATCCTGAGCTGTGACACTTCTGGTATGCAGAGCTCCTTGTGGTGTGTGTACTAACTGGATGCAGAAAATTGGCTGATTCATGAAACAGAGGGTTTTCAGGAGCTGTTAAAGGTAATGGTACAAATACAGCTTCAGTTTGAGAAATAGTAGAAGCTGGCTTGACAGTGGGGGAGTGTAGCAGGGAGTGCCTTTTTTGCTGTTTGTGAATGCTATTCTTGTGGTTTAATGTTCTGTTCATGAGTAGCTGTTTCTGGTGATTGCCAGAAAGCACAAGAGGTCAGCTCTGCTTGTAGGCTGATCCCATATGGCCTTTTGCAGGTAGAGTCAGTAAAACAGTCAATATTTACTGCAAATAAGTGTTAGAGTTTGTGGAGTGTGTCCACATTAGTGTGAAGGATAAAGGTGTCTCTTCTCAGTATTTATCACTTCCTTAGTTCAAATATACATCAAATATAGGGACCATTAGATAGTTCTGTGCCTTGCTTGAAGCTGTTTTACTGCAAGTGTAACATTTTTCCTGTAGAGCACCTCCCCTCTGATACAGTATGTTCTCAATGCATTTTATTGCAGGCTTTGATGGATTCCAATCTTCCCAGGTTACAGTTAGAACTCTATAAAGAGATTAAAAAGGTGAGTGATTTTCCCTTCATGTTCTTTCTTCTAAATTTATTAGTATTTACTCTGTGTTCTAGTATATTGGAATGTAAGCATTAGTGTAAATTAGTAGTTTGTCTTTTAAGATCCAGGTCAAATCTTCATTTTTAGAAGGATTTGTGACTGTTTTAAAGTATTATTCTACTGAATTCCTCACTGCTGTCCCCATTGTTTGTATTTAACTACTCCTGAAAGTTTACCTGGCAGAAAATGTGTGAGCATTTGGTTTGAATGGCAGTTTGAGTTAGCCTTAGTGACTCCCCACCCAAAGGAATAATTCATGATGTTTGCTCCACTGACTCAGCTGGAAAGAATAACTCAAACCAAAAGGGTGATGGAAAGTAGATGGAGGACAGTGGCATTCTTAATTGACACAACCTTATGGAGAATTTAGGCTTGAAGTAACCTGCTACAACTACTTTATGATGTGTACTTACAACTTCTTACAGAGGCATAGGGAAAAATACTGAAGCATCTCTCTAGGTATCAAAAGCTACAGTTCAATTATGTCCACAGGGAGAAATTTAGTAATAGCCTTTTTGAAGTTTGTGACTGCAGAAGAGAAAGGCCATGTTTAGGACAGTATCACTGAGATTGTGTCTTTTGCATCTATAAACATGTGGCCAGGTTTGTATAGACAGAAAATAGAGGTGTTACTTGTCAGATAGTAATGATACTGGGTTTTTTTTTGGTTTTTGGTTTTTTTTTTTTTTTTTTTGGTTGGTTTTTTTTGTTTGTTTGTTTGTTTTTTTTTTTTTGAGGGAATAATAGAGCTCTAGAAGATAAGTCAGAAAACCAATGTGCATGCATAGCTTTTCTTGTGTTAGATGTAGGGATGTAGATGTATGGATATTTTATTGTACTGCTGTACCTTAATGTCATGCAATATTTTTGAGGGTGTGGAAATGGACATCACCTAATTAACAGAAAATAGCCAACATACAAATTGCTCCAAAGTTTTTACACATTTATAACCAGGTGTAGGAGGAAATATTTTGTTGTTCAGTTGGCATGTACTTCTTGAAAGGTGCTCTTGGATTCATGACAGCTGAGAGAGAGGTAGCATATGCAACAGGAGCACCCAGCAGAATGAATTTTGTTTGTGCATCAGGATCAGAAGCCATGCCAGAATCTGTTGTTTGGCTGTGAACCTGAGAAATGGATGTTTTGCAATTCAGATGCAAGTATTTTTTACTTGTCATGCTAACAAGGCTGCAAGCCTTTGATATACCAGCTGAAGAAAGCAATAAAGAAATGACAGTTTTTAAACATCTCAGCTTTGTCTTCAGGGACTCAATTTGAGAAGCATTTTGGTTGGGTTTGAACTACATTAGGTAGACACCCTCCTAGCATCTTGACTTCCACAGTTTTCTATATTTCCAGCAACACTAAGGAATTGTGCTACATCCCTAGACACTAATGTAAGGGCATTCTGCTTCAAGTCAGGTGCACAATGTGGAAGGTGTCAGTCCAGGCAAACAGACACTAAACTTCAGCAGTCAATCCATTGTGAAGTGCTACAGATCAATATATTGATTTTTCCTTTGGTGCACTCAGAAGCTGAATGTTGTTTATTTGCATATCTTCTCTGCTGTCAATTTTGTGCTGTATTTATATCTCTGCAAGTGTTACAGTGATTTTCAGACTCTCATCAGTGTTTCTTTGTTGGCTGATGCCTTTCTCTGTGGTATTTTAAGCAGATTTCAGCAGAGCAGAGAACTCAGACACTTTTCTTTTGTGATGTTCCTTACTATTCCTTTTAGATTACTCAGAAAACTCCTAATACCAGTTAGAAAAATGAAGGTAGTCATGGAACTGACTTGACTTCCTTTTGGCTAAAGGAAATTTATGATTTCCAGACACCTTTTATTTTTATCTGTTTAAGTAAAATATACACTATTGTATGTTATAGGCAGTTTTTTGTAGGAAATGGTTTTGCCTGATGAAATGTGATAGTTATATACTCTGTCTAGAATGGTGCTTCAAGAAGTCTGCGTGCTGCACTCTGGAGATTTGCTGAGCTTGCCCACCTAGTTCGGCCTCAGAAGTGCAGGTAAACACATGCTAATAATGAACTTTCCAAAGAACCTTTAAAGAAATACAGATGTTAACAAAATGTTACTGTTTATAAGGTTAAAGTATGTAATTAGGAGGTTGGAGGAATTGCTATCACCTTATTCTCTCTGAATTTATTTCATCAGTGTGTTTTTTTAAGTGGAGTTTTAGTTCTATGCTCTACATTACTGTAGGGGGGGGAAACTTGTAAAGATAATGACTTGTATATTTTTAAAGTGTATTCTTCTCTTGCATTCAGAAGATTCTTCTTTTTTTCCTATGTTCTGTATTTTTGTAGGATTTAGTAATACCACAGAACTGGGGTATGAATTAAAAATACTTAGAAGGGTTCAGTAGTTCTGCTCTCAGATCAGTTTTTCTCCTGTGCCATACTTAGGCCATACCTGGTGAACCTTTTGCCATGTCTGACACGGATCAGTAAGAGACCTGAGGAATCGGTGCAGGAGACGCTGGCTGCAGCAATACCCAAAATCATGGCAGCCTTTGGCAATTTTGCAAATGACAATGAGATTAAGGTACCTTTCTTTACCCTATTAGTGCTCCCTGTTAAATCCCAAGGCATGGGGAGTTATCAGCATTACCATCCCATGGTACAGAAAGCAGTGTTACAGCTGCATGCCTGAATTAAGGCAGTAGTTGCCTTTGCTTGATGTGCATGAAGTAATGCTTTGAATAAATGAAAAATACATTTGCTGCCTTCTTAGTTCACTTCTGATGAAAAGTTAAGTAAGGTGTCTTTGTTTTTAGGTTTTGTTGAAGGCTTTCATAGCTAATCTCAAATCCAGTTCCCCCACTATCCGTCGAACAGCAGCAGGATCAGCAGTGAGCATCTGCCAACATTCACGAAGAACACAGTATTTTTATGCCTGGTTATTGAATGTGCTTTTAGGTAAGATTCAGGGCAAAAAAATTAATTTGCTTTATGTGTAAATAGCATTACGTGTTTTTCCATGTAAGAATATGTATCATTTTGCATATGTGAAAGATTTTCAGGTAAAGGAAGGATACTTTGACTGAAAACTGCTGATACTTTCTCTATCTGGTGTTAAGTTAGATAAAGGTACTTCTAAAGTTATTTGTCTCTCTCTCTCTGTGCTACAGTGCTAGTAAGTAATATTGAAAAGAAGTAGCTGAGGCTTGGGAAACAGGTAGCTTGTTGGAAAATGAGGTCTAAGGATTCTGGGTGAACTTCAGGTGTCTGAAGACTTGCATGGTCCATCAGCTTGGTTGCTAGTGCAGCAGGTCTGAGGTGGAGGGCACCCTGCTGTGCTCTGAGCCATCATCACTTACCCTATGACCTTTCTTAGAGGACTATTACATAGACTCTGTAATAACTTAGAGCAGAAAATGAAGATTTTTTAAATTTAAAGTGCCCAATTTTGTATCAGGTATTGCTTCCTTATTTCTTCAGCTGGGAAGTTTGCATGGTCTTCTGGTTGTTATGCAAGTCATAGCATAACAAGAGAGATCTCTGGCTTTCAGTGGAAAGTTGCCTCAGTTTTGTCTTTGACAAGGGGTTCTTTACTATGTAGACTGTCTTGCAAAAGGAGAGATGAAGAAGACCAGCAGATACATAAGGTGTTACCATGTTAGCCTTACTGCTTTCAAGAAGTGTGAAAAATTCAACAGCTACATTGTGACTTTCCTCCCTCTAAAGTGATGTGTGATAATGTCCTTGGCAATGATGCAGAATTCAAACAGAAATGCAAATGGGAGCTCCAAGAACTGATTTTGAATTTTTTTTTCCTTCCTGGATAGAAGGTTGTGTTTCCTTCCATAATACTTTGTAATATGCTTTGGGGTTGGTTGTGATTAGCAGGTAGGTATATGGAAGAAAGTTCCCAAAACAGGGCAAAGTGCAAATATCTTCCATTAGGATAGTAGTGCATCTGTGGGCAAGGGCCTTACACTTGGGTATAAGCTGTCAAGTGGAGAGAGGAGGCAGGTGAGAGGAGCAACAGAGTCTAGATCATTTGATGAAAGCATCAGCTATTAAAAAAAAAAAAATTGTGTTTTAGTGGAGTAAAAAGAGGAAACAGGGAAGGTGAGACAAGGTCCTTTGATCATTCTCCCATGCTGCTTAATTGATTCTCAGTTGTATAAAATACATATTTTCAAATGTTTCTACATTTGGAGAACACTCTTAAATTGCTGCTAGGTTTTGGTTGCTCTGTTTTGTTGTGTGTTGTTTTTTTTTTTTAAAGAAGCTATTATATGGACTACATAAAATAACATTTGTGTTGGAGCTAGCCACTGTCAGTAAGTTATTTGGCCACTTTGTTTCTCCCCTCAGGCTTGTTGGTTCCTGTAGAAGATGATCGTCCTACTCTTTTAATTCTGGGTGTTTTACTTACACTAAGGTATCTCATACCTTTATTGCAACAACAAGTAAAAGATACCAGCCTGAAAGGCAGTTTTGGTGTAACTAGGAAAGAAACAGAGATTTCACCTTCACCAGAACAACTTATACAGGTAAAATATGAATAATACCCCTTACCTGAAGAGTACTAATTGGGAGGGAGATAAATAAATAGTGATCTAAATAAATAGATTAGTCTGATACTGAACACTCTGACTTCCCAAATTCCTGTTTATCTTGAATGATAATTGGTCCAGTGAGTGGAATTATTGATAAGTAATGACCAGACTCCTACCAAAAAGGCATTTAAGTGGCTACAATTGATTGGCATTTCCCCCTTTGAAGATTGTGGTGAAGATCATATATACCAAGCACGAGTTATTCTTAATTCATTGCTGAAATTTGATGTTGTATAGGATAAGACATGTACTGTGTTCTGTCTTCATAGAGACTTACTGCAGTACTCTGCTGGCTTTCAGGTTTATGAACTGACTCTGCACTACACCCAGCATCAGGACCATAATGTTGTGACTGGAGCTTTAGAATTGCTGCAGCAGCTCTTTCGAACTCCCCCCCCTGAACTGCTCCATGCCCTGACTGCCTGCGGGGGCATTGCTCAGGTCAGTGTAGCCAAAGATGAACCTGCCAGCAGGAGCCGCAGCGGGAGCATTGTGGAACTTATAGGTGAGCTCTGCTTCTGGGAGTTGCAGTAAAGGGAAATGAACATACATCATCAGCTCTAGTTCTCAGTGTTAGCTAAAGCATGAGGGTTCAATGAAATGTACAAAGCTATGCATGGCATTCTTTTTTCCCCAGGTACTGTAGAAGTTCCTTCCCTCCTTTTAAGTGGGTATACATTCATTGATTAATTGCAAACTTCAGAGGGTTTTTTACAGTTTGTGTTGATGATTTTTTTTTTGTTACATAAAGCAAGTTTAATATGCTGACTTTTTTTTACCTCACAAAATGAATGTTCTTACCAATCATCTGACAACTGTGATTCATAAAAGCGGATCTAAGCAGAGTTTGTATTAACTGAGAGCTCCTTGCTGAATACCAAAACCAGCATGAAATTAAAGCATGACATGACTTAAGCTTATCCTTAACTGTTAAAATCAGCTATCAGCTTTCTTGTCTGTGGAGTGCATGCTCTTGAAATTCTCTTTAACTGCTACATACGTGTTTCAAAAAAATCAGTCTCTGATTGGGTTTTTGTAAGGAGTCTGTATTGAACTAATGGGTCAGCCAATATTGCTGCTTCTGGAAGGTAAATTATTATCTGGAAGCAATCATAGCAGGGAAATTTAGAACACATTTTTGAAAGCAAACTACACACAAGTGGCACAGAATATTAAAAGTAATTTGGTGTCAAATGATCAAAAAACCTCAGACTTCAAAAGCAACAAGTTTGCTGTTTCTTCCTGGCTTTGGTTTTTGGTTTTGTGGGTTTTTTGTTTTGCTTTGCTGATTTGTTTTTTTTTTTTTTTGGTTTTGTTTTCCACTTGTGGCTATTAGAATTCCTTCATGATTTCATTAGCTCTGTCTTTGCCCTGATGTGTTACTTTCTGTGATTTGCAGCTGGAGGGGGGTCTTCATGCAGCCCTGTTCTTGCAAGAAAGCATAAAGGTGATTATTTTTGAAAACCAATCTTTAATTGCATTCCTTCCTGATTTTTTTGGGGTTGTTTTTTTTCCCCCTCCCCACTTCATTGTCTTGCTGAACTTGGGTCTTCATTCACGATTGCCTGTGTTATCAGCTGAGCTTAATCATTATAAATAGTGAAAAGATTCTGATGCAATTTCTGATATTGCAATCAAGATATTCTAAAATAATTTAAAGCAATATAATCTTATTTTTACTGTAGTTCACTGACAAAGTTATATTGATGATTATGATGCAGTTTTAACTTCTTAAGAGCACATGGAAAAATCATCTCTCTGAACAGGGCATTCTTCTTTTTCATGGTAATACTTAAGCAATAATGTAACTTGCTAAACAGTTAACTTTCCTGGTTTTGTTAGGCCTGTTTTTTTCTCTGCAATTTACTAATGCATGTGTATGTTTGCATGCTTCAATATGATGGTTTTTTATTTCTTTTTCTGTTCTTGATGATTATACATTTTTGTCTTGCCTGTGTAGATTTTCTCTCTTCAATAGGTTGTTCATTTAGCAGGATTTTAAAGAATACAGTTTGCCCTGAAGTATTCTTTTCCCAGTTTGTGCATGAAAGTACTTAATACTTAGTTGTATGATTACACTTTGGTTTAAACCAGTCATATCACTATGACAGAGTCAATCTAGGTACAACTGTGTAACACTTTCATCACCTGAATTAGGTGAGCAAAATGTTGCTACTGCAGTGAAACTGTGTGAGTGTAGTGTAGTCACTGCAAGCATTAGTAAGGAAGAGATGGGCAATGCTGAAGAGAAAAACTTCAAGGAAAAGTAGTTTAAAACTAAGTGAGTTTATATAAACTGGAAGCACCATTACAGCTTATACTTTTCCAAATATGTCCTTCAATCTTCATGTGCAAGGAATCTCATTAACCACTCTTTAACCACTGCTTACATTTTGGTATACTCTTAAAGCATACAGATAAGGTTATTTAAGCCTTCTTAAGTAACCTTATCTGTATGATTTAAGACTATACCAAAATGTGAAGAAGGGGTTAAAGCTGAATGAAAGAGTGCTCACAGATGGAGTTATCATTTCTAGTTTAGAAAGGTCATATTGAAAGAATGGGTGTCTGAAAGTAGATACTGCTGCAGCATTCAAAGGTGAGACAGAATGCAACAAATCAGAATAACTACACATATCACATGTAAATAAAAAATAGTAAGTTGTCCTTGAGGATCTTGGTCTTGTTGGTAGCCTTCAGTGTAACTTTGAAGTATTAATAATAGAGTAAATTCCATTAAAGCACTTATTAATATACTAATCTTTCACTTGGTGAGAAAATGTGTATGAGTCATCAGCCTTCATCCTTTTTCAGTACTATGGTATGAAGATTTTGTGGTCTAAACAATGGCATAAACAATTGGAAAAAATCCCTTCACAGTTTTGTGCTTTGTACAGGTTTATTTTCAAATTGTGAATTGTTCATTTCCTGTTGCTCTCCATTGTAGAAAGGAGGGAAAATCCAAGCCTATTCCCACTTCCTCCTTGAAGTCATTCTGCAGTCATATAGAGTAGTGGGCAATGGATGGGACTTCTCAGGCTGTAATGCTCCTTTGTGTGTAGGGGTGTGAAGTGAGGCTGATCTACAGAATGCTCTGTTTCACATCTTTGCAATCTTGCTACATCAGATCAACTTCAGTTCTGAGCAGCTGGCCTGCACTGGTTCGTTTATGTTTCAACTTCAGAAGATTATTTGCAAAAAAGGCTGAAAATTCCTTTTGAAATCAAAGCCTATGTTTTGAAAGCAACTTAACTGGATTTTTTTCTTGTCAAATAGAGGAAAAGTATTCTGCTGTATGTGGTATATACTCATTTAATACATTTAAGCATACAAAACTTAATGTGCCTAAAGACTGTTTTTCAGTGTTCTTATTCTTTCACTTACTTTTAGAGGTGGGCAGCCATGGAAAGCAGAAGATGATCCTGGTTTGTTTCAGTGAAATGGATGTAAATGTGCAAAATAATAGAGAAGAATATATTATATTTTGTGCTTTTTGTTGGGAACTCCTAGCAGGATTTTACTCATTCATTCATAGGAGCGTGTAGTTCTCAATTACTGTCATTTTACATGGAAGGTATATGGAAATGCCATGTTTACTTTTCTGCCTTACTTACAGTTTTGAGTATCATAAATCATGCTTTTCAGAGGAAGGTGGTACTACAGTGGTACTGCTATGTATGAAAGCAGTGGAGAAAAAGAAATTAATACAAAGGTGTATTAATGCTTTTTTACCCCCAGTTAACTTGAATAAGGTACAAAGGTATCCACCCAGAGTTTTCCAAACATTAGTTTCTGGCATTATGAGTCTACAGTGCAGCTTGGTAGTTTGAGCAAAAGGGTTCTTCTCAGAGCACTTACTGTGAATCTCTGTCTCAGCAAGGGACTTGCAACCTGTAGAAGGATGGGCTTAGCAGCTCCCTCTGCACTCCATGCGCTGTCCCAGGGACAGACTTTGCAGTGCAGTTGTGTCCTTGGTTGCCTTCCAGGCAGTGTGCATCTGCAGGTTCTTTCTCTTTCCACCGCCTGTAATTTAAGTAGATAATGCTCTGTGAGTAAGAGAGCTCTGTGGTGGTTGGGTTATGTTAGAAGTGGTTCTCAAGTTTCTTATGGCAAAAGCATCTCTGAAGATTTTTTGCCTTAGTAATCCTTAGCTCTCCATGGTTGTCCATGGTTCATCACCCTGTCCCACCTGTGTTGTCTTGTGCTTTGAGTCTGCACTGCTCTTCCCCTGGGCTTTTTCTGTACTGTTATCTTTGGAGTTCTGAGCAGCCTTTGATAATTTTTGTAGCCTTAAGAGGAAGAGGTTATTTATTCTATTACTTGTGGTGCATCAATGCTCTTCAGAGTTGAGGGCAGATATCCAGATGCTGGATATCCAGTCCTTAGGAATAGCACATACTTGGTGAAATTAGTGGGATCCTAAATGTAGTCCACAAGAATAAGCTAGAAGTAATAAGGTTGTAGGTTGTTTCCTGAATGGTTGCACTGGTAAATAAAATTGCTTAACTGTTTTCTTGTCACTGCTGCCTGTTTCTTTCCTGATCAATTAGTGAGGGACTGGATGTGCACTTTATTCATTCCTTTCATCTGTTACCCGCCATAGCTATGAAGAATTGTTTGGATAAACTTTTTAAAAAATAGATTTCACATCTGACTTCAGCTGTTCAACATTTCAAACTGGCTATAATTTTTGAAAACTAAAGGTTTTTTTTGTATCACTTCCCAGGTAAAGTACTTCTTGGTGAAGAAGAAGGTTTGGATGATGATTCTGAAACTCGATCTGATGTCAGCTCTGCATCATTTGCAGGTACCTGTCTTTCTCTTTAGCAGTGCATTCAGTAAACACATTCTGCTATTGCTCTGTGCAAAATGTGTAAGTGATGTGTTATGGTGGTGAGGAAGTGTATGGGCATTCAAAAGACATGGAAAACAAAAAACATTAATACTGTGGAGTGTAAAACTTAAGGAAATTGAGTGCATTCTTTTTTTTAAAGAGTTGGGGTGGAATCTTTATAAGATGCCTGTTTTCCTGGCTATAGTTTAACTGTTTCATTACACACTTTCCTTAGCCTAGTTTAATATGTGGCTTAGCCTGTGTTTTCATGTCGAGAGTGAAACACCAATTCAAGCAGTGGGCTGACTGATAAATGCCTGTGTTTTGCAGCTTCTGTGAAGGGTGAGATAACCAGTGAGCTGGCTTCTTCATCAGGAGTGTCAACAGCTGGGTCAGTGGGGAGCTCAGCTGCGGATGCCACAGGCCACGACATCATCACGGAGCAGCCGCGCTCACAGCACACGCTGCAGTCAGAGCCCGTGGAGCTGCCCAGCTGTGACCTGACAAGTGCAGCTGCTGAAGGGGAGGAGGAGGAGGTGCTCAGTCGAAGCTCCAGCCAGATCAGTGCTGTCCAGTCAGATGCCACCATGGATTTGAATGATGGCACACAGGCTTCCTCACCAATTAGTGATAGCTCTCAGACCACTACAGAAGGTCCAGACTCTGCTGTAACCCCTTCAGACAGCTCTGAAATTGTAAGTGTGCAGCGGGCAGAGGGGGGATCTCCTTCTACTGAGGGGCCCGACATATCTCAGAGCTCTTCCATGGAGGGCCCAGACTTGGACTCATCTCCTTACTCGTCTTCTACCTTTCAATCCTCAGCTAGTAACAGTGGAAAGGTCAGCAGCTCACAGCTCTATTGGAGAGCTTGACCTCCTTTTAACACTTTCACTTCAGCAGTAATGAAAAGCTACAAAGCTGTAATCAGTGTGTTCTCTGGGTAGGTCATGTGAAGGCATTACAGATGTCGCTCACTGATAGAATGGCAATATCAAAGTCTTGACTTAAATATATTCTCTTAGTAGTATATCCTTAATTTTTTATAGATACATTAATAATTGTTTTGGTGCAGGAGGGTTAATGGAAGTGTTAAAGGGTGAGCAGTTTTTTTGGAATGATAAAGACATATTTTTGGAGCACAATGCTTTACACTGCCTTCTGCCTGTGCTTTTACACCTGGCAACACAACTCTTTTTTTCTTTTTCTTTTTTATTCCATTTTAAGGATTTCTTCTATAATGGGCAAATACTGCATGATTTACAAATGTAGCAGTTACATATCTAATAAACACCTGAAATATGCATACACTATATCTATTTTAAGACATTTGTCTCTTTGGGCAAGTGTATTGTGAGGTGGTAATAAAAACACAAAAATACAATTACTGGGAACCAGAGGAGAAAATTCAAAAGGGGAAAAATTTGGAACAAGTTAAGATTTTGTCAAACATATCAAACTTTTGGTTCTTATTTTCTGATAGTAATTTGGAAAGTAATAGTCTCTTAGCACTATAAAAAATAGTAAATTTATAATCATGCTAAGAAAATACTTCTGCAAGTGTGAGAATTCAAGAACCAAAGGAGTGATGATAATTGCTCTCTGAATTAAATGAAGGCAGTGCAGAGGCCAAAGTGAGCAGGCATTTATTGACAAGATGTGTTTATTGGCACAATGTGTTTATGCAAATTCTTGTCACTTGGCATACTGTTTACAAGCAGTAATTATGTGTAAAATTATCCATTCATAATTGAGACTAAGTGGTTGTCCAAATTACTGACACACAAGCTTTTTAATGAACAATTTCCAGGTGCTTTTAAAGACAGGAAGTAACTGAAGAAGTATCCTGTTTTCTGATAAAACTAGTGAAATTGTTCTTTTTACTTTACTGTAATTTATCATTAGGATTAATTTTCATGGTTATTTTTTCATATACCTACTGCCTATATATTGCCTTGGCTCCAACGGTCAAACTCTCTTCCAGATGAGTCCATTTTAGTAGTCTCTGGTTTTGAATGAAGCAATTGAAATACTTTGAACTTCCTTGTCCTTTCTTGTCCTACACAGTGTGTTCTCAGTTTGATTTCACATATCCAGGACAAGTGAGGTAATGGGGGATTTTAACTGCAAGGGCTAACTTCAGTTTGTGGCAGTAAAGGTGTTGGTTGTGATTTGTAACTGCTGAGAGAGAAACATTTGTGATGAGGGAGCAAGGGGAGCTGCAGGGGAGCAATGGGCTGAGTTTTACTTGGTTCCTATGGTAGCCAAGTTCATAGCCCAGCTGAGAGACTCTCAGATGGAACTATGGCCTGCAATAGCCCCAGAGCTGCAGGAGGAGGGGAAGTGCTTTGGGGCTTACATGCAGCTGGACACTAATATTTATCAGGCTCATATTTGCTTTCAGACTATTTGTAGATTACTAACACTGCATGTTTCAAATTTAATGCTCTGTGAAATTATTTTAAGTCCTGTCCTTGCACTGTGTAGGTTTTGGAGGGTGCTGAAGGACAGTATTCTGGAATGCAAATTGGGCAGCTGCAGGATGAGGAAGATGAAGCTGCAAATATTCTCCAAGATGATTCGTCAGAGTCCTTCAGAAATTCTTCTCTTGGTATGTTGATAAATACAGGGGTGGGCCAGACTGGGGATGCCATTAGACAGGTGTTCAGGTGCATCTGCACTTCAGGGGAGTGAAGACTCATTTAATGGATATGAAAAACAAATAACTAGATGGGTATGTGAAATAAGGAATATATTTCAACACTTGTGATCAATTACTTGTTTTGATCACTGCTAATTTGTTTTTCATGTTTGTATAATTAGTGTAATTAAGGTGCTTTTAGTTTGCATCTGAAATGGTATTTCATGAATTACCTTTTTCTAAAGCTCTTCAGCAGTCTCACCTGCTGAAAACCATGAGCCATAGCAGGCAGCCCTCTGATAGCAGCGTGGATCGATTTACATCCAAAGAGGATGCAGCAGATGCTGGTGAACACGAGAACAAGGTGAGAAGTAATCACAGTGGTCAGATTTAAAGTTCAAAACAATGACATTTAAAAAAAATTAAATTACAGTTATGATGAAGTGGTAAATGTGGGAAGCATGTATATATGATGTACCTTGTTATAGGTCAAAATAACTCAGGTTGTGTAGGGAATCTGAGTTACAGCCTGAATTTCATTTAACATAAGGTGAATACATAAGTGTTGATATCTTAAATGCAATCACCAGCAAAGCCTTACTAGAACACCCTGCTGAGAACACAAACCCTTTTTTTCTGTGCATTAGTAGGCTAGACTGATACTTTCTTACTTGTAATATCTTTGTGCTGATTGTTACCTGTGTAGGTAACTTCATGATCTCCTCAGAGGTTAGTCTTTGAGCCTGGTGCCATTCTAACTACAAGTTACTGATTTCCTCTTACGTTTTTTTGACTTTATCTTTGGATTTTGTTGTGAGCTGGGGTGAAAGTTTCATTTGTGGCAGGCAGAATTAGATCAGCTTGGACTACTGGGGAATTCTGAATGTGAAACTACAGAAAACAACTTAGAAATAATATGCTTTTCTTACAAAGTTTCCAAAGTTTGATGGCAACAAGTGGTTTAGCGTGCTCTTCACATGCAAACAGCAAGTCTAGATAGTTTAGAAAAGTCTACAATAAAATATTTCTGTAATAAAATTGAACCAGTTCTGATACAAGATATAAGCTTCTCCAAAGCATTGCATTTTGAGGCCTTTTGTTGGAATATATATCAAACTACTTATGAATAATATATATTCATTTTGTATTAAACCTTTAGACATTTGAGATGTGCAGTAGTTCTAAATCTTGTGCTAATATATTTTTCAATTGAAGATTAATTTTTCTCTGTATAAACATTGTGATTTGCCTTCCATAGCCCTCCAGGGTGAAGGGGGACATTGGGCACTACACTGACAGAGACTGTGCTCCTCTGGTGCACTGCGTCAGGCTGCTGTCGGCCTCCTTCCTGCTCACTGGGGACAAAGGAGGTATGCTTCTCTTTGAGCTTCATTGCTTCTCTGCACAAGTTGGAAATGTGATCATTTTGCTCTGTCTTGGTTTTGATGTCACTTTATTAGAAATATTGGATGTTTTTCTGTGGCGGTCCCTAAGCACCACATTTGCATTTTTTAAAAATACATCCAGAGGTGGGGACTTAACCCCATTCCTGTCGTGGTATATGACTGATTTAAGGTGTTTGTTCATTTTTCCCTTTTCTAAACTCTTACTTGCCCACATGCCCATGTAATGTATTGTTTTTTGAAGGAGGTGAGCTGGAAGTATGTTATGGCTGTATTTGAGTATTTCAAGTATATTTCAAATACAGTTCATTTGAGAAAAGCAAACAGCCCACTGCTGCCTCTGACAAACTGCAACTGCTTGCTCTGCCTTCATATTTTTGTACAGGCTAAGCTATTTTATTTTATATAATGTTACTAATTAAATTTAAGACAATTTAATTGTTTTAAACCTTTAAATACCTTCCTTTTAATAATTTTTATTTCTTCCCTGCAGCTTTAGTTCCTGATAGAGATGTGAGAGTCAGTGTAAAAGCCTTGGCAGTAAGTTGTGTTGGAGCAGCTGTTGCACTTCACCCTGAGTCTTTCTTCAGCAAACTGTATAAAACACCTCTGGAGGCAATGGGAGAAGAGTATGGTATGTTGCAGTTCAGATATCCCATTTCAATAGTGTGTTTGGGTTTTCAAATAAGTGAGGCAGCATCTGCTCTGAAAACTCCAAACCCAGTTTGGTATTTGTGGACAAATACTGCACAAATTGAATTGAATGTGCTGTGCATGTGATGGGGGATATTTTTTGTAGCAAGATTTAAGTTTCAGGATGACCTTGTCAGCTCTGACAAGTTGAAGCTGCTTTGAAACAATGAGTATGTGGAAGGGGTTGTTTATTTTACAAATGTTTTCTTCTGATTTAATTTAGTCCATCTTACAAATTTTTTTTCTAAGTCATTAGGTTCCCTTTTACAAATGAACCACAGGGACCTGGAGTGTGCAGCTGATTTGATACATTGACCAAAATGCTTCTTCTGTTTCCCTGGAGCATTTTGTGTACAGTTGAAATAAATCACTAGTGTTTTTATATTGGTGATGATTGGTCAGAATGGTGGGATTGATCTGTAGATTGCATGCACAGAAAGGGATCTCAGAAGGGGAGAACTATGGTGGGCATGTTTTGGATGTGCTGATGTTGATTGTCCAATAGTTGAGACCTCCACTGTAGCATTTTTATGAATCAATAAAGTCTAATACTAGTATTTTTAAAATAAAGTAGTTGTAACTTATTTTCTTAGAGGAGCAATACGTGTCGGATGTTCTGAACTATATTGACCATGGGGATCCCCAGATTAGAGGAGCTACTGCCATTCTCTGTGGAACAATTGTCAACTCCATTCTAATTAAATCTCGCTTTGATGTGGAAAAATGGCTAATAAATGTCAGAAACTCAACAGGTAACAATTTATTTTATGGGTATCTTTTTGTCTTTTAATGTAAGATTGCAATGTTTAATTGCTCAAAATTGTTTTTTTTCTTTTTTTAGGAAATCTCTTTTCCTTGATAGACTGCATACCTCTGTTACAGAAAACATTGAAAGATGAGTCCTCTGTTACATGCAAACTGGCTTGTACAGCTGTGAGGGTAAGCAGTCGGAATTTATTTGCACCACACAGATCACAGGGTTGTGATTCATTACTGGGATGCTGCTATGTGCAGATGTCTAAACATCCAGCATAAAATGATTTCTTCCTGAAGAATTTTATTGGTGTTGAAAATAAAATTATGTGGTTAGATCATGTAGCATTGTAATCTAATCATGATGTTTCTCATGAGAAATGTACTGCTATGAACTTTAATGTTACATTAACAACAGTAGGGTGAGTGCATTAGATAGAAGGGCTATCTAGGCTAAACAGGGGAGTGTGAACATGTAACACCTGGTTGTAGCCTGTGTTTGGAGAATAAAAATTAAATGTGAGAAATGACAAGTAAAATAGTGATTATTTTCTGAAACAGTAATTTTTAAAAGTGGAAAAGTGTCAGGAAAGCAAGCGGTTAAAATTGGGTGAAAGATCCCTCAGGCAATTGTTAAAATGGAGATGTCAGCTAAATTGGTGAGTGGAATTTAGAGGATATGATTTTTATTTCTTGAATAAAATCTGTGGAAGGTGTTTGGTGAAAAAGCAGAGGGGTGAAGGAGTGAGCTTTCTTTGAGAGTTTTTCCAATAAAGTAGAACACAGACAAATCAGAGACTTAAGGACCTGTGAGGCAAAGCATAAATTTTAGTAAAATGTGGATAGTTTGTGTGGGCATTATGGTTTTAGATGCAAAGAAGAGAGGCTTGTGATACAACTGAGGGAAGGAAATCCAGGTAAATGAGGCTGTCTTTTTAACCTTCTGTTCAGCAATCTTCATGTTTGTGTGTAGTGGTTTCATGTGTGAGCACATTTGTGATAATGGCTTTTTAGAAGACCACCAAAATTGTTCAGTTCAGGCAGCTTAATACTAGTCCAGTTTGGTTCTTGCTTTTTCTCAGTATATTATGTGATCTGACTTTACACATTTTAGCAGAAATGTTCTAAGCCTTTTGGGTTGTTAATCCTCAAACAAGAAAGTACATTTGGTGTAGTGAAATAAGACATGGAAGTGTGGAGTTCTGTAACTTTTTCTAAAGGTCACACATTGTGCCTATAGTTGAACATTCACATATGGATGTATGACTTTTTCAAAAACTTTGGAAACCAGAACCAGGTGTCTAAAAGTACCCTGTGGAAGTTAGGAGACTGTTTTTGAACAGTTGAGAATATAATGCTTGTGGTGCTGAGCCCTCCTTTAGAGGATTGACCTCTGATCTGTATGGCCTGCATTCCTCTCTAGAGGTTAATTTCAGCAGCAGATTTTAGCAGTTCACATGGAGATGGTCTTCTGGCCTTGCATGGTACCTAGCTCTGATGCTTATCCTAGATCTTATGCAATAACTTCTTTTAGTATTCTAAAGAAAACAGGTGGTTTTTTTGATGACTTTTGTTCTGCTTTTCAGAGAACCTCTTCTGTAATATAATTGAAAGTTGTTTTTTTCTTCTCAGCATTGCATCATGAGCTTATGCAGTAGCAGTTACAGTGAGCTAGGTTTGCAATTGATTGTTGACCTCCTTGCTCTGAAGAACAGCTCATATTGGCTTGTAAGGACAGAACTTCTGGAAATACTTGCAGAGGTAGATTTTCGGTGAGTGTTCCTATTTTTCCATGGGTGTGGGAGCTGAAGGGCAGAGAAGTACAGGAAATTGTAGCTGTAATGGCACAATTTCTTCTGAAGCATTAATGAGTTTCATAAAATGAATTCAGATCAGTCAATCCTGTATGAATTCCTTTGTCAAGTTACCACTGACTGCACAACCAAGCCCAATCCTAAGTAACACTGTATTGAAGTTTATTGTTCATTAGTCTGTTGTATCAAGTCTTCTGTAAATGTGTGATCAGAGAGGGACCACATCATTTGGGATCTAACTTAGTTTTTCCATCCAGTTTTGTGTGTTTTTAAAGAGAAAGTCCCTGACATGTACTCTGTTGTCAGCTCTCTGTAGTCACTCAGTTTCTTTTAATACTGAAATAAATGTGACTTGTTCTTTTCCTTACATTCTCTCATTCTCTATTGGTTCTTCCAAGCTGAAAGACAAAAAATGTTTACATGAAAGTTCTTCAAGTTATCCTTACTCATACAAAAGTGGACTCTGTGAATAGTGATGTTTGGAATGTGTTACTGTCTTTTCAAAATAGTCTGATGATTCTGTGCATGGGAAAAAATACAATTAAAATCATGGTCTTTAAATAATGGGTTTTTTTTAATGGAAGGACTATTTTTCTTCAGTTACACTAGCCAGATAGTAGATTAGCAAATAAGTTACCTTCTCTAAAGCTTGCAAAAAGTGTTTACTACTTACATTTTCCCTATAGTGGTTTTTTAAAAAAATAAACAGAAAGAACCTGCAGAGCAGTGAAGGGAAAAATTATACACAATGTTAACTAATGTACTCTAAATTCTGTTTTGTCACAGGTTAGTCAACTTCTTGGAAGGCAAGACTGAGAGCTTGCACAGAGGTATTCATCATTATACTGGTGTAAGTAAATTACTTAATCAGTGTATTGTGTTTCTGCATTAAGGTACCAGTGTAATGTCACTACTTTGTTTTTAAATTCTGTCAACACTGATGGCTGTTGTATTCTTTGTGCAAATAGATTCACGTTCTAAAACTTACTACAATTGGGAATGTACTTACTATTGAGGTTCAAATATCTTCATTTTCTCTGGCATGTTTGTGTGTTTTGTGGCTTGTTCTTTTGTAACTTAAAAAAAATTTGACAATTGTGTAGTTAGAGAATGTGGTTGACAATGTTAAGGTAAAGATGGTCTTGCAGGCTTGTATGACAGATGAAATCTCAGTTGTTAACTCTCCTTTAACAGTATGGTCAAATGATGAAAATGGTCAGTGAACTTTATTTACTGTGCTCATTTATTTTCTAGCTATTAAAGCTTCAGGAGAGAGTACTTGAAAACGTTGTAATAAGTCTGCTTGGAGATGAAGATCCAAGAGTGAGACACGTGGCTGCAGCTTCATTAATGAGGTACATGTGACATTTTCATTTATAGGAAAAGAAAAAGTAGTTTAGAAAGATATTTGCATATTCATGTGTACCTATAACTAAAAAAATCACTGAGTGTTTTTAATGTACTTATATATATATATGTGCATGTATATATATTTATTCAAAAGAGAGATGGGAAACAAATGCATCTTTATGGTACCTGGAGCATGCATCATTCTGACTGATCAGGTATTTGTACTTGGCTTTCTATTAGCAATCCAATTACATTAAATTGCATTCTGAGGGTATTACATTGTATTACATTCTGAGGGTCACTTTCAGTTTCAACTTCTTCTGAATATTTTTCTTCATGCTGAAGTGGTTTGTTCAGTATCCTGGCAGTGGCTGATTGACTTAAAATGTCACAGTTCTACAGAGTTGTCCCAACTCCCAACCACTGTAGTTTTTATATGGTCATACACAGTGTATCTTAAAGCTTTTGTGCTCACTGATCACAGTGCAGCAGATAATTTTGGTTGCAAAGCAGATGTTGGCTGTAACCTACTACAGTTATAGTTGCTGTACAGATAAATGCACCAAAGGGTAAGGATTAGTTGGTAGTTTATTTACTGGAATTCAAAGATTTATATTTTATGTTTAAAGTAAAGCTGGGAGCATGTAATGCTGAATTCCTGGTATATTTTATTATCAGAGGGGTTTCTTTCCTATTTTTTTTCATACTGTTAATTGCTGCCCATTCCTAATAACAAATAAAGACAACTAAACTTTTAAAGTTCTGACATTTAAAAGTGTTTATATTGCCAAAGCAGCTCAGCAGAGGAGTCATGAACTGTTGAATCATAGAGCTTGTGGCTTTTATTAAGGGACTTGATTCTGAAATGGAGTTATTTTATTAGCTGAGTGCTAAGAAGTTGAAGTTTTTTCTATCTTCATGCTGACTTAGGGACAGGAGGTGTGTTAAGATTGGAAAAGACTTAACCTGCCCAAGAAAGCTACTACAATCTTGTAGAAACCCCTTGAAACATCCAGTAAGGACATTCATTAGGAGTATCCTCACTGAGATTATAAAAACATGTGTAAAACAGCTTTTCATTTTACATAAGTTGAAAATACTCTTCAAGAAGACTGGATTTTATTTTATGTTTTGGTGTTACTGCACAGAAATCAGATGGTAAAAAAATATTTTTTTTCAGTAAAAAATGAGTTGTCAGTTGATACAGATACTCATGGGGAAAATATCTGGGGAGATCAGGGAACAGCAAGAGAGAAATAATCTATGTAAGCATTTGTTGTAGTATGTATGAGGAGGTATCTCCATAAAATACTTTTTTTTTAAATTACTGTATGTCTGGAGCAGTTGCTTTGTCCTGACTTGAGCTCCTTGATTGTAATGAAGAGCAGTTATATAAAGATAAATTCAGCTTAATGAATTTAGGTAATAGCTATTTACAATTTGATATGTGTAATGAACATATATAGCTTGCTGAAGTGTATATTAAATGTAATTAAACTGGCTGTTAAGTTATATCTGAATAATCATTTTTCTTTTTGACACTTAATTTTCTTTCAGGCTTGTTCCAAAGCTGTTTTATAACTGTGATCAAGGACAGGCTGACCCAGTGGTGGCAGTAGCACGAGACCAAAGCAGTGTCTACCTGAAACTCCTCATGCATGAAACACAGCCCCCATCTCACTTTGCAGTGAGCACTATCACCAGGTGTGTTTCCTGCCTGGCCTTGCTTCCAAAGGAATGGAGACCCAAATTTCACTTTGCAAGGTCTAGGACTGTAGTTAAATCCTCCAAATCTATGTGCTTATGAATTCCTTTTCTAGTCTGTAGGAGCACCTGTAGTAGGTTTAAGCTCCACAGGAACTGACTCATGTTCAGAGAATACCCTGTGAGTTACTGGTGAGTGCTCACACACTGAGAGTCCTTGTTTTGAGATAGTTTCTTCTCTACATCCTCAAGTCACTCTACTTGCCCATTAAATTACAAAACCAGGTCCAGCTTTTCGAGCTAATTGTGTGTATGTTACTGTTCTTCAGGTGTGTTGATCCAGATTTGGAGCTCTCCACATCCTGTTTAATGATTGTAGTTGCAGAAGGCTGTACTGCCTTTATAATTTAAAAATAAATTCTAGTTTTGATAGTGTGATCTTGTTGTATTTTTGCTGCCAGATGTAGTTTTTCTGTCTTATAGACAGCATGAGTTGTATATATTTGTAGGGGTTGTTGGATTCTAGCAGTTTGTCATAAAAATTTTTAATTATACACCTTTTGGTATATGGTCTGATCTTGTCACTTAAGATATATGCTATAGTATGGAAGCAATAGGACTTTGTGGATCCAGTGTTATTCTGGATAGAAAATAGAGTTTCTACAGCAATAATCCAAACTTTGTGAGCATGAAAAAATGTTGAATCCATTTGAGCAACAGCAAAGACAACAGCAAAGTTAAATTGGTGGTCATTTCTCAAGTATCTAGTTAGAAACAGTTGATCAGTTGATCTACTATTTCTGTTTGCTAACAAAGAGGCTTAATTTATAAATTAAATAGCATTTAATATTGTAACACACAAAACCAGATACATACTAGTAATTTAAACTTAAATATTTAAGTAATAAAATTAATAACTTTTGATTGGGATGGGGGTTTTAAAGTACATGTTTTAGTGAGTATAAATGTTTTTATTTCAGAGCATACAGAGGTTACAATATGCTGCCAAGTCCAACAGATGTCACTATGGAAAACAACCTTTCAAGGGTTATTGCAGCAATTTCCCATGCACTGACAATATCCACTACAAGAGCACTTACGGTGAGGTTTTCTTTTGTATGGGAGTTTTTATACATGAGAGTTTCTTTGTGTTTTCTTGCTATGGTTGCTGACTTTTTCCTATTTTTCATGCTTGCTTTTTTTTTTTTTTAATGATCTGACTATATTTGTATTTGGGGCTTTTGTACTGTGACAATGGCAGTAGTAATAGATTTAATTCTTACTCTTAAGATACTGTGTTGCTAACTCTTCCCCTGGTGAAACTCATTTGATTCTTGGTGTCTGCTTTTCAGTTTGGCTGCTGTGAAGCTTTGTGTCTTCTCTCCACAACATTTCCAGTGTGCACCTGGAGTGTGGGATGGCACTGTGGGTATGTTCCCTCTTTTGTTAATCAAGCTTCTGGAAGTCACATTCATGAAACAGAAGTGGACTTACTTAGGCATTGAAGCCCTGGTTTAGGTATATGCTGTTAAGCTTATTTTAGCAGTTCAGAATACAGAAGAATATATTCTTTGTACAGAATACAGAAGATTATAACTTCATGTTGTCAGGGTATTGAGTGCCAGCATTTGTCACCTCTGGAACCATGGTGTCTGTCACAGGGATTGGCTGCAGCTGCTCTTATAGAAAGATTGATGTAGTCAGCATCTATGAAATGTGATATAGGATAAAAATATTCCATGCTTTAGAACTTTTGAAAGGATGTTTATCTTTGGAATATTATATCTTGTAGTATCTCTTGAAAATTTGAACATTAAAATTTTCATCTTGGTTTCGTGTCTATGTTGAAAAATGGTGGGTCAAGGAAGCTGGTTCATCTTGGCTGCTATAACAGTGTCAGATGCATTTAAATTGTTCTCATTTGGTACACTGAGTGGGAACAGCAAATTGGGTATCTATAATATTTCAGTGTTAATATGGGTAATACATGATAGGCCCAAATACTTACATTCTGAAGAGTTTCTTCAGATGAAAATGTACAGCTGGTAGCCTAAAAGTTTTGATTTTGCCTCTGATTATTAGTGCTGTGCCATGTGAGCAGTGAAAGGAGCTACTGGAGATGTGCACCTGGAGACCTGTTGGGTTTTTAAATAGATTTAATATAATTTGTGTTGATTTTCTTTGTTGCTGTCATTGTGTCTCTTACTCTGTTCGGTTGGGACATTTTGTCTTACTTTAAAATCAAAACCCAAACACAAAAAAATGAGCATCCCTCAGATGTTTTTCTTGTCAGCAGGCCCTTGCTTCCCTTGCTGGCCTTTAGAGTGGTGTGCTCTGTATATGTAGAATAAAAAGTGTGGTCTAGTGGTAAGAAATGAAGTAATTCAGGATGTGAGCAGTACTTAGCTGAAAAATAAAATCAGTATTTCTTCTCTTCTACCTAGCTTAAAAATGTTGTTTTAAAGATGCATGTAATATTTATAAATGATCCAATGGCATAGCCTTTGCCCTTTCCTCTCATTCCTTCTTCACAAATTTTTGGCCAGTGTTTATAGTAATTTGGACTGTAATTTTATTTTTGTGGAATGATATGGACATTTCTTGATCTGGATAATAAGAATATAATAACATGGATAGTAACATGAGAATTTTGCTAAAAATTCCTTCCTATCTTAAGTGTTGTTGTTCTTATGATTAACAAGTAACTGGAACTGCTGCATTCCAGCTCTGTACAGCTCAACATGGATTAAGTAAGGGATTTCTGACTGGATGTGAAATAAATAACAGTTGCCTGTGAAAATACTTTACAAAAACCAAAGGAAGGCACTGTAATTACCTCTGGAGCTTTATCTATACTTAGTGTCACTTTAATTTTCTGAAATTCCTGTTGGGAGAGTAACTATATTAGAAGATTTTAATTATTTCAAATTAAAAAATATTTTGAAAGATTTCCAGATTCCCTTTATTTAGAGATTACGTAATATCTTCTCCTGAAAGAAACTGAAATATTTAGGTCTTAGAGCTTTGAAGTGATGTGTGTAATTCACAGAGTATTCTGCCAAACATCTTCTGGTGATCTCTGCCTGCCCTTCCTTAAACTTGATTTCCATGGGAAAATCTGATTTTATAATTATTGTCAAGGAAAATACAGAATGCAGCAGAAAACTACCATAGTGGATAGTGTTCACTCAAAAAATATAGAGGATTTGAAGGAAGGCAATTGTTTAATTAATTTCTTGTCACTTAAAAGCTCTGTCTTGTTACATTGCAATACTACAACTAATGTCTCCTGTCCTTACCTTGCATGTGCACAAGACTTAACTGAAGATAGTTCAGGACTGTAGTGGGTAGCAAATAAATACAGAATTCTTCAGTTTATCAGTAGATGTCACTATAGCCTTGATATTTGCTATTAAAAGGAAGGTAATAGCTCTTAAAGAAACCAGAGAATTGTCAGGTCTCTGCTGCAAATTGCTTCTTGAAGTTGTATTTGAGTGTTAAATGTGTATTTCTGTAGCACAGATTTAATTTCATTAGATTACCCATCTGCTTGACTGTTGGATTTCTCAAGATTTTCAATTTGCCAAAAGGGGGAAAAAAAGTCATGACATTCCAAAATTAAACTTGCAGTGTTTCCCAGCCAAGTTCTTCAGATGAAGCTCAGAAGGGCTGCACCATTGGTATGGCTGGCTTGGTCCTGTCTCTCCTTTCATCAGCTTGGTTCCCCCTGGACCTCTCAGCACATCAGGATGCTTTGATTTTGACTGGAAACTTGCTTGCAGGTAAGGCAGGATAAGAAAAGTAGGATTGTCCTAATATTTTTACCATTAGGATTAGAAGGGCCAAATCTCACTCTATTTTGATTGTATGCCAGGAAAAACTTGCAAGATAAGCAGAAAAAATAAAGAAGTAACTTTTACCCAGGAGGTTTGACAAGAAACTGCCTCTTTGTAGCTAAGTTGGAAATTTCCTCCAGTTGCCAAAGGGCATGCTTAGTACAAGCTGGGTACAAGAACTCAAATTTTGTTGCTCTTGTTTTAAATTGTGCAGCTACTCCTGGCTTTGAAATTCTGATTGAACTTCTGTTCATATAGAGACAATAACCATAGCTGACTTCAAAATTTTCTGGTGCTTAATTCCGAGTTTTGTCTTCTCTTTCCTGAAATTGCAGCAAGTGCTCCCAAGTGCTTAAAGAATCCTTGGAGTGCTGAAGAAGATGCAAACCAAGGTGCTGCAAAGCAGGAGGAGCCCTGGCCAGCTCTGTCAGATCGAGCTCTGGTCACTTTAGTAGAACAGCTCTTTTCTCATCTGCTGAAGGTCATCAATATTTGTGCACATGTGATGGATGATGTTGCTCCTGGTCCAGCTGTAAAGGTATATATTAAAAATAAAAAAATAAAATTATGTGACTTAAATACTGTTGTGCTCTAGACACATTTTAGACTTGACACAGGTAAGTATCTAATTCCTTGATAATGACTCCACTCTGTGTAGTAAAGCAAGTACCATGAAGAAAATGCATATTTTTCTTCACATAACAGGTTTTTCTTTAGTTCTGCAGTGTTTAAAATATCACCCTAAATTTTGAGTCTTTTATTCCTGCTGACTTCACTTGAAACATTAATTCAGTGAGGAGCAGTGAAGTATTGGATTGCACACTCTGGGAAATGTGTTGACTTTTGGGTTGGTTGGCTGGTTGTAATGCACTGAGCTCCTTTTGGGGCTAAAAATAACTTTTATCTTCTGAATATACTGTAAAATATTTTGACTTTTAAACAGCTTATATGAGATACTTCCAGGTTTGGGGATTTTTGAGATTTTTTTGAGGCATATGCATTTAGAGACTGATTTAGAAATTGTAAGACAGTATTGTTAAGATGAGTAATTTCTTCATATTTTAAAAATGTTTGAATATAATTTTGACACTTCTTTATCTGGACTCAAAAGGAAGTGCAGTCATGAAGCTCTAATTTCATCTCATTGGCTTATGCTGAAGCTGAAAATTTAATCTCATTGGCTTATGCTGAAGTTGAAAATAAAGTGGAGAATATATTAAACTATTTCCTTTTCACACAGGAAATTCATGTCCTGAACCTGAAACATTTCAATTTAACTGACAGTCAAATGAAGGGGAGTTTAAATAAAAGAAGAATATGCTTGTGTTTTTGTAGAAGAAAAAAACCCTATTTGTGCTTGCCAAACTAATAAAGGTTCTTTTAATTCTAGGCAGCATTACCTTCTCTCACAAATCCACCTTCTCTTAGTCCAATTCGGAGAAAGGGGAAGGAGAGGGAGTCTGTGGAACAGGCATCTGTGCCCATGAGCCCTAAGAAGAGTGGTGAAGCAAGTCCAGGTAGGCACTTGACTCCTGTTAACCCTTCTGTCTGCCTGCCCCACACATAACCTGTGTGCTTATGGCAGAGAGAGAGGAGATAAAACTGAGGACCTTTCCTGCAGTTTCACTTCAAGAGACAGGCAGGGTACTGCATTGGTGGGAAGGCAGCTGAGGGTGGGGGCTTCTTTACTGTTTTAGTTTTTATTAACTGCAAGCTGAAAGTTACCTGTACTTTTCAGAGCCAAAGCACTGCTGAATCCTTTTCCTCACTTTTTGTGAATCTACTCAGCTACTGACTAAAATAATTTTTGCACATATGTTGCTTAAAAGAAATTTGAAAGTTGCTTTCCAGCTTTTGGCAGGAGTGACTTACTGCTTTTGGAAATGAGATTCTGAATCTTGAAATCTTTTTTTTTCATTAATAATGAATGAAGGAAACATGTGTTAATTCTGTTTTGTAAATTGTACATGCACTTCAGTATTAAGCCCTCTGGGTTAATTTCTCTCACCACAGCAGGCTGGATCGTTGGAATGCTCTTCATTTTCCAGTTGTGCATAGTTTGTGTCTGCAGTTTGGAATATACATGTGGATTGAAAAAAACATGCAGATGTAGTAAATTATATTGTGTACATGTCATGAGCAGCCTAGAAAAGGCATATTGTGCTAATCTATGATACTCTTTTAAGCTTCTAGGCAAACTGATGCTACAGGACCTGTTCCAACAAGTAAATCATCTTCAGTAGGAAGCTTTTATCATCTTCCATCATACCTGAAGTTATATGATGTCTTGAAAGCAACCCATGCTAATTACAAGGTACTGCATGATATTGTTTGATTGGACTATAATGGGGTTGGATAATCACTTTATGTCTTTGAAACAGGCTCTGCCTCTGTCAGCTCACTTGTTTACCTGTGCAGACAGTTTATATACACAAAAAAGAATTTAAAGAAAATCACAACTACTACAAATAAAAACAAAAACTGACCAAACAACAACTCGTGATAGGAACTGTCACCCTATTGTTTCTCTGCTGTCATTATTGCTGGTACCAAATGACTTTTTGCTGGCTTGGTGATCCCAAATAAATCCCCATGTCTGTTCTCTTTGCACTTTATTCAGGATGAGGGAGCTTTTTCCTTATTAGTTCAGGTGACAGAAGATGCATTCCTTAGAGAGTTGGTCATCTGATATGTACTTTAAGGACTGTGTTTTTATTACACCTGCTGTGTTTATCAGAAATGCATCACCCAGCTCCATTGCTTGTCAGTGCCCTAGGCCTTCCTCAAGCAAGAAGATCCCTTTTTTTTTTTTTCTTAGTCAGAATGGAGTCCTGCCTTTCCAGCAATCCTTAAGGCAGTCTAAGCTGTCAGTGAAATTTTATACAGAAGATCATTTTGTGTCAATACCCACTTCTTCCAGTAATTTGTGTCTCCTTGTCAAGGAATGTGGTTTTATTTTCTGGGAACAGGTTACTTTGGATCTCCAGAACACAAATGAGAAGTTTGGATGTTTCTTACGCTCTGCCTTAGATGTTCTCTCTCAAATCTTGGAACTTGCTACTCTTCAGGACATTGGAAAGGTATAAGATTGGTTTGTTTTATGTTCTATAGTTAACTTGTCCAGTATCTGTGGTCCATACTGGGAGAAAGCACGTATCATTGATTTCAAATTGCTACTCCTCCAAGGGGCAGTAGTCCTAGAAGTGTTGTGCTTCCACAAAGTTGAATAAAGGGCTAAAGCAGATTCTCCAGGTTAAAATGCTGCTGTTGAAAACTGGAATAATTTTTTGCTTTTTTAAATTTCACTTGGGGATTTTTCTTTCTAGCCAAACCGTTTGCCTTCAGTCATTCCCTATATTCATATGTCTAAATATACAAAATGTCAGAAGACCTATTGCCCTCCTTCCTCTCCTTGTTTTGCAATTTTTTTTCTGTGGTGTTAGACATTGTAGTATTTTAGGATTAGGAGGAAAATGTTGACTTCTTATTTCTTTCTTTCTTTAATTCCTTGATTTCCCTTAAATTAATGTAGTTTTACTTAGTACAAAAACCTGTGCTACTGACCAGGTTTCACTGTAATGTTTTATATAATGAAAAAACCATCAATTTAATGCACTTGTTTTTCTGATTTTCTAGTGTGTAGAAGAAATTTTGGGATATCTAAAATCATGTTTCAACAGAGAGCCAACGATGGCAACAGTGTGTGTACAGCAGGTAAAGAGTTATTTTTTTAGGTGTTGTGTGAGTGTTAATCCTGATGTCCTTTGGCTGTCAATTGGATGCTAAGAATGGCCATGCTTGTAAGGGAAGTGCTGTGTAGAAACATTGGCCCAAGTGGAGCAAACAGAGCATATTTTCTTTCATTTTCACTACTTGTTCTGTAACTTGATTTAGTTCCCTCTTGAACTGCTTCCAGTTCACAGAACTATTTTTGCTGATGTTCAGAAAACAAGCTTGTTTCCTACCTTACCAAAAGTGTTCTTTAGCCAGTTAACTGCATCAAAAAAACCCTAGAAAGCAAAGAACTGACTGCCTTGTGATGGATTTCTTGCAAGCTTCCAATTACATATTTAGGTTTAAGTCCTCAAAGATTAATTACAGTGAGAGACAAGTCAACGGTGTTTTTTTCCTGAAATGTTACCTGTCAGAATTCAGGATATCCCTCTGGCTGTCCTGGATTGCCAGGACCCCTGCCAGGGGGCTCAGAGACCCTGGCACAGAGCCCAAGATGCCTGTGGTTTTGATTATGACCCATGGAGCAAGTTACCAACCTTAGATGAGGATCTGCAAGCCACAGAAGTATAAGAATAATAATAATCAGTTTGTCACAGAGTGAAAAATAGATGTTTTAGGGGTTTTTAGAATGGGGGTTCAGGGGGCAAAATGGAGGAGTCTGAGTGTTTTAGAAGAAGGAGCGTTTTCTCCTTCTTCTTCTTGGCCTCCATCTTCTGCTGTGATGTTGGCAAGTTTAGATTGGTTTAGAGTAGAAGCTCACTGTCTAGCATAGGTAATAGGTATTGGAAAGTAATTGTAAATATTATACAGGTAGTTTTTAGTATAAAAAGATAACACCACCCTGGGGCAGGCAGAGTGCCTTGGACTGTCCTGCTGAGTGGACTTTGGCTGGACAGGAGAAAGAATTTTATAGATAAGGAACAATAAACAACCTTGAGACTGAAAACTGAAGAGCTCTGACTCCTCCTTCGGCTGCTGGGCTAGGAAAAGAGAGACTTCCTAACTTATCTCATGGTCACTCTGACCAGCTAAAGCCCTGAGAGTTAACTTTTCTTCTTTTCCTTCCAATTTTCTTCTCTAGTTATTGAAAACATTGTTTGGGACAAATCTGGCTTCTCAGTACGATGGCTCCTCTTCAAACCCCAGCAAAGCTCAAGGCAAAGCTCAGCGCTTGGGTTCCTCCAACCTGAGGCCTGGCCTCTACCACTATTGCTTCATGGCACCCTACACACACTTCACACAGGCCCTTGCTGATGCCAGTCTGAGGAACATGGTGCAGGCTGAGCAGGAGCACGATGCTTCAGGGTAACTTCCTTCCCTTACATCTTAATGTTCACTTGAACTTGAGTCTGTTCTTAGTGGTTTTCATAATTGTGAGTATCATTGCTGTGCTGTGTAACTTGAAAATACAGACTTAAGAGAGGAACTTGTCTTGATGAGCACATCCTGAATGCAGTTATCACTAACTATTTCCCAAAGCAAAGTCATTAAAATGGATATCATTGAAGTTTTTTAAAAGCATAATAATTTTCAATGCTTGTATTCAAAAGTATATTATTAATTTATAAATACAGCAAATAGTGAGTTAAAGGAAAGGCAGAAGGATTAATAAGCAATGACTAGAAAATCTTTCTCTGATAGAAGTGTATTGTAGATTGTCTCTGCCCTTTGTTTTTACTAAAATTCTTGAAGCAGTCAAGTAGATAAAGAGAAGTTGGCATTGGCACAGTAAAATGCATCTGAGGACAGTATATTTGTTGTATTTTTTTTTAATGTGTGGGGGATTTTTTTGTATTTTTTTTTTGTAACAGATGGTTTGATGTGCTGCAGAAAGTTTCTACACAGCTGAAAACTAGCATTTCCAGTGCAGCAAAGCATCGTGCTGATAAGGTACTTGTATCTGTGTTCTCCTGAAAGAGCTGTACCTTAGATTTAAAACAGTTTTCCTCCTTTTAAAACTAATTTGGCTTTGAATCAGAGATGTGTTCAGGTGTTAGATTACTTTAAAATCTCTCTATTACAGAATGCTATTCACAATCACATTCGTTTATTTGAACCCCTTGTCATAAAAGCATTGAAACAATACACAACAACAACGTCGGTACAGCTGCAGAGACAAGTTCTAGACTTGCTTGCTCAACTGGTTCAGCTGAGAGTTAACTACTGTCTTCTGGATTCAGATCAGGTTGGTACCTCACCACACTTGCAAATTGTCATACACATCTCACCAGCAGGCTCAATAAATATCTGCAGCAAAAATATTTCCAGCAGTCTGCTCATGGTACTAAAAGTGAAGACTTACAGGAGGGTGAGACTCAATTTCCCAGCCCTCAGCCACAAATAGCTTCAGACTTCTGGGGTTTTTTTTGCATGTAAATGACTTTTTGAGTTCTGCAACAACTATTTAAGAACTACTTATGAGATGGACTTTAGGAATAAAATTATGTGAACAATACAGTCAGTTTTCTAAAATAAAACTTCATTTACAAATGGAAATACCTTCTTCCATACTGAGTATGGACTTCCTAATCACTGATAGTGAGCATTGTGGCTGACAGCTGTTGTTTGATGTTAATAGCAGTGAGAGGAGCTAGTGGCAAATACAGTAGTCTGTGTAGTTGTCCATAGAAGCAGTGAATTTGTAACATAAAATTTAGGTGGTTTACTTAGAAGTGTTTTATTTACTACAGTGATTTTCAGGTTTATAAATGAATGTGACTTACAATACTTAAGTTTTCTGTAAAGAGATACAGAAAGAAAGATCTGTTTCATAAAGAGATAATTCTTTTAAATGCATAAGTGCTTTGGATTTTATCTCAGTTTAGATTTTTGGCTGATTCTTAAATTCTTGACTGTAATACCTCAAATATTGTATTTCATGAGTGAAATATGAAGGTATACTTAAAAATATACAGACTACAGGTTAAAAGTGGCATAAGTTCATGCAAGCTATAATTAAGCTTCAACAGGTTTCTCCATCTTCTGTAACTGCAGAGGGAACATTTCATAACGTGGTGCAAATGATTTTCAGTGCCTGTCTATAAACTGTCAAAATGGTTTCATATGGAAATTAATGTCTCTGTTCTGATGCACACTTTATTCTCTCTTTAGGTGTTTATTGGATTTGTGCTTAAGCAGTTTGAATACATTGAAGTAGGACAGTTCAGGTATGGAATTGGCAAAGAGCCTTTGAACAATGAGGGTTTGCAACTGTCTTGTTCTGAAAGGCAGATTAGTGATGTGTTACAAGTAGTGATGAGATTTGCTGATTATTTCTGCCTTATGAGAAAGGGAGAGTTCTCTTCTGGGCCATGTACTCGTTTATTCTCTGGCTCCAGTGGTAACTCTTCCAGATTTTTTAGGTTCCATGTGACTGAAAAAGTCAGGAAGTAAAATGGAAAAAAAAAAAAAAAAAAAAAAAAAAAAAAAAAAAAATAATAATAATAATAATAATCTTCAACTGTGTTGTTTTGTTTCTCTGTTTTGGTATTGTAAGCCCATTCCTTTGGGTCCCCCTGCCAAAGCTGTGCTTCCAGAAATCAGCATTTCATTGCTAGATGCAATTGCTTAAGGGAGAGCTACTTTTTCCTATTTTGGATTCAGAGTGAATCCATATGCACTCTGGTCACCTGGTACACACTGTATAGGACCTAATAGGTCATAAGGAAGTCAGTGAAATTTTTACTGTCAGTTATTTCTGGTTTTTCTTACACTTGAGTTTTAATGAAGAGAGAAGTTGTTCTTTTGCTCTGTGGATCTTCTACAGAAATAATCTAATGTGCATTAGACAGTATGTTATAATATTAGTAACTGTAATGGTCAAAGATTTAAAGAAATCCCTGGGGAAAAATCCCATTGTATAGAACAGGGCACAAAAATTACAGAAGTGCTGTATGAAACCAGAACAACATATTCTGCAAAAAAACCTTGACTGTAAAAAGAACAAAGCTGTGCAATTCAAACTTGACACTTGAATTTTTTTGTTTTGTTTCCAGGGAGTCTGAAGCAATTATTCCTAATATCTTCTTTTTCTTGGTGTTGCTGTCTTATGAGCGATATCATTCCAAACAAATAATTGGAATTCCCAAGATCATTCAGCTGTGTGATGGTATCATGGCCAGTGGGAGGAAAGCTGTTACACATGGTAATTCAAAAACAAAACAACCAAAAAAAGCTATTAAAAAAAAGAAAGACAGAAAAAAGGCATCAACACTTATTAGTTATAGTTCAGCAATAAATCCAGTGTTGACTACTAAGCTATAGAAAACTGTTATCATACTGAGTGTTCCAGAAGACACTAACTTTTAAGACATGAAATACTTTTCACTTAATTCCTTCAGGAAATTTATTATATCACACAAACACTGCTGCCCTACATTTTGCATTGTTCATAATTGCAGCAAAGCTTTTATTTGAAACTTAATTCAGTAATAAGTTCACAACTTAGCAGTATGTGCAAAGCTTTGATTTTAATTTTTTGTCCACTTCCCTTTCCTTCTACTTTCAGCCTTTAATAGAAGCATTTCTCTCATACTTTCCAGTGATTCTGCAGAGAAATACTTTATAAAAATACCTTTTTTTAGCTCTATAAGAATGGTAAAATGTGTCTATAATTTAAATTTTCTAAAAGAAGTAAAAATATTTCCATCATTATGCATGATAAATATGGGGTTTGAGTGTTTTTAGGTATGGGCAAAACCTTTAATGAACTAGAACCCAGTTTACTTTTAGGAACTGAACTGTTAGTTCAAGAAATCACTGTTCAGGAGTGATTTGTCTCATACTAAAGCAAATACATCTCATTTCAGCAATACCAGCTCTGCAACCCATTGTTCATGATCTCTTTGTGTTAAGAGGAACAAATAAAGCTGATGCTGGAAAAGAGCTGGAAACTCAGAAGGAGGTTGTAGTGTCAATGCTGCTGAGACTTATCCAGTACCATCAGGTAGGAGAGGAGGATGAAGCTCCCTCTTTGTGGTCTGTGAAAGGGTAACATTGCTGTGACTGCTAAAAGTGCTCAGGCACTATTAATGATTTCCTCTACAAAACTGGAGTAGCTGGACTCTCTGTGGTATCTTTCCTTGTAGAGAGAATATGCAAAGATTTTAGGATATGGGAAAGGTTCTGCAGTACAAATTAGTATTTCAGGTCAAGTAACATATCTGTGGAATTTCCTAGTCAAGCCTAGAAAACAAAAAACGAAAAAGCTCCAGTTGGGATCATGATCTTGGCTGTGTTGCAGACAGAATAAATAGAAGGTTGGTGGAAGAGAAGAAACTTAAAAGAAGGGGAGTAAAATGGAGAAGGAGACAAGTTTAAAATTAGGAAAGATGCTGCATGGAGATGATTTAGGTATTGCTGTGCTATAACAGTATCTTGAATAACACTTACTTGAAGAAGGTAATGACACTGGTAATTAGGTGTTTATTATGACTTACTACTTTGACCCAGACTTGGAAAACATGTTTCTGCTTTGTAGGAGTGTAACAATGACTTTCGTCAATACACTTTGTTTTAAAGAAAAACATAAAAGTAATTTTGAGAGAAGTGTCATGATCAACATGGGATCTTACTGCTTATTCAGGTGCTTAACAAACCTAATGTGCCTTTCTTTCATAATGTGAAAATGCAGTTCTGGTGTATGCTAATGTAAGCACTGTATTTTCTGAAAAAAGTCAGTACATCTTGTCAAAATAATTTGTTAGAACTGCGTGTTCAGATTGGGGTAATTTTGTGTATCCACATTTTCTTTTGAATTTGTAGTTTTATAATCATAAAATGACTAATATAACTGTATGAAATGACACTCTGTAGACACATGATGTGAAATAGTGAATAACTTTGTTATATAAGGTACTGCAATTGCTGGCAGATCTCCTTCTGACACACTTAACCTATTAAAGACCACCCATGCACTGCTCTTCCCACACCATCCCCTTTGTAGTTCTTACTCTGCCCTGTTCTGCTGGTGCAATATGTCTAAACCAACCCTGGGCTGTTCTGTTGTTCCCTGGCTGTGGCTGGGATGGTCTGCACTGGTTTCCCTGGACATTTGAGAGGTTCCCAGAGCTGCAGCCTTCAACTTTTTTCTGTTGCAACTGGAGCTGCCACCCATAGAGCTCCAGAGTTAAGTTTTTCAGCCTGGAATTGCTCCTATCTCCTCTCCTGAGAAAATCTTTTGGGAAGAAAGTCACCTGGCAATCTCCCTCTCCCTAATCTGAGCTACCTGAATTTGCTTTACAAGTGCTCTAACTTGTTTCCTGAAACAGATTCTTTTGTCCCCCTTGCCAGTCCATATATTACCATTCTTGCTTGCTGTGTCTCTTGTCTGCCTGTCCTTCAACATGTGGTCTCTATAACCCTCAAATCTATAACACATCCAGCTACCAGAAGTGCTCCTTGCTTGGTGTGCTCCATTATGTTGTCTCTTAAAATTTTTATGTGAAAGTGGCATGTCTCAGGTAAATGAGCCCCATAAAAATTCTGTTTTGTTTCTTTGACCGAATTTAAACTTTATTTGAGCTAGAGTCAAGACAGAGTATACATGTGGAAAATTGCTCTCTTTCTTCCTCCCCTCTTGAACAAGTGGTGTGGTATTTAGATTTATGATTCTTTTTCCAGTTGTTTGAGTAGTCTTTTGACAAATACCATTTTAAAAAGTACAAAGCAAATTTTTTTTTCTAGTTTATAAAAATAACAAGAAAAGTCTTTAAAAACCACTGCCAAAAAACTCGTTACTAAAACAGGCTTTTAACCTGAAAATGGGGTTTAAAAATGTGCAATTTTCTCATGTGGGTTTTTTTCCCTTTCGTCTTTTTGCTAGGTGGTTGAAATGAAGATTCTTTCCTACTATGATATAACTGGAATGTTTTCTGTTAGTATGGGTGTTTACTTACCTTTTTTTTTTTACTTTTTCTCAGGTGCTAGAAATGTTCATCTTGGTATTGCAACAGTGTCATAAAGAAAATGAAGACAAATGGAAGAGATTGTCTCGGCAAATAGCTGACATCATTCTCCCAATGCTTGCAAAACAACAGGTGGTTCTATCATTGTTTTAATTCTACAAACACCTTAAATAATTGCTCTAATGTATGTATCAATAGTGGCTTTTAATTTTTCCTTTTTTTTATATGAAGACAATTTTTTTGTGGTTGCCATATTTGGAAAAAACAACTGCTGCAAGGTAAACTTAAGTCTTTGAAGTGATGAAGTTCATGTTTAAATGCATGAAGTAGATGCAGTATGATCAAGACCATCTCCAGAGGAAGGTCATTCTGTTTCTCTTAGATACATGATAATATCAGAATGCTTACTAAAGGGTGTGAAGATGGTCCTATGTTCATAGAATGTCAGAATTACTTTTTTCATGGCTACAGTGGGTCTAACTGCAGACCTGATTACTCAAAGCCCCATCCAAGCTGGCCTTGAGCACTTCCAGGAATGGGACAGCCATCCCTTCTCTGGGCAGCCTATTCCAGTGCCCCACCACCTTCACAGTAAAGAATTTCCTCCTAATACAAATCCACCTTCTTTCAGTGTAAAGCCAATCCCCCTTGTCCTGTCACTACCTGCCTGTGCACAAAGTCCCTTTCCAGTTCTCTTGTAGCCCCTTTAGGTACTGGGAGAGCGTTCTCCAGAACAACCCCAGCTCTCCCAGCTTGTCTCCATAGCAGAGGTGCTCTAGCTCCAGATATTCTTTGCTCCATGATGGCAGTTCCCCAATCCTGGGAGGAGATCTCATGTCTGGGGAGAGTGGGCAGGACCAGACAGCAGTTCTAGAGCAGAGCTAAAATGCTGACAAAATGAAATTACTGTTGTTTTGTGTGACTGCACGTGATCATCTTCCAAATTATTTAAGCAGGATAGGGGCATCTAGATTTGTAGTCCAGTCCTTTGCTTTTTGCACTTGATTACTTTATAATTTATCTAGAAATCTGTTGAAGTAAGCTGTCCTACCACTGTAGCTGTTCACTTTTCTGATGATTAGGTTTCTTTTCTCCTAGTTACCTGCCTAAGCTTAATCGTGACCAGCATTGCAGTCTATAAATAAACCTGGTAGGATGTGCAGGGAGGAGAAAAGTCTCTAAATTTTGTGACAAGTCAGTCTTTTGGTCTCATTCTCTGAATAAGGCCTATTTCTCCAAATGTGGTATGCACACTGGATTTCATATGACAGATTTTTGTCCATGTTCTTAAAACTCATGTCTAGGAAGGTCTGCAATGAAACTTAAATTTATCTTTCATAGCTTTTGGTTGCTCTGAATTTTGTACTGTAAAGAACAGCTTTATTACAGGGTGTTACAGAAATGTTTAAAACACAGAGTGTAAATTTTGTGTTTAAGTTACCTTTAGTGGACAGTTAGAAATTAGTTTTGTGTTTTTCCTTTCACAGATGCATATAGACTCTCATGATGCTTTGGGAGTATTGAACACTTTGTTTGAAATTTTGGCCCCTTCATCCCTTCGCCCTGTGGACATGCTTTTAAGGAGCATGTTTGTTACTCCTAAAACAATGGTAAGCTACTGTTTTCAGAAAAGAGAAATCTTTTCTGATATCTTTCATGCAAAACTAAAGAGAATGTGTTTCTCTTTAATAATTTGCTAAGTGATGTTCAAGTACCAGCAGCAGAATTTGGGAACAAATTGGCCAGAATTGATGTGATTTCCCAGCTGAGAGCAGTTGATACAGGAGTGTTCTGCTTATGAATTACTTTCCTTCATTTTGTATGTTGAGGATCAGGAATGTGAAGGAAGGTACTGTTACAATAAAATAGAATGCAATTTAATTAATTACATTTTTCTTACACAAGTGTTAGTAATGCTTTTATAGCTGAGAGATTGTTTTCCAGTGAATATGAGCTTGACAGTTACCACAGGAATAGCATTTTGTAAGATCTGAACTTAAAATTTATTTCTGGTTTGCTCCATTCTTAAAAGGGTCTGATTTTTTACAAGTTAATGAAAATGCTAATTTTTTAATGCCTTTCTATGTTTGTCATTTAACTTCAAAAGTATTCAATCTTCTGTATTTCTGTGTTTGTGTTAGGCATCAGTGAGCACTGTCCAACTTTGGATTTCTGGAATTTTAGCTATCCTCAGAGTTCTGATTTCACAGTCAACAGAAGACATCGTTCTATCCCGTATACAAGAGCTTTCCTTCTCACCATATTTGATTTCATGTCAAGCAATCAACAGGCTGAGATGTGGAGAAAATAACATGTCCACACCAGAGGATCACACTGAGGTCAAACAGGTGAAATACCCACCTGAAGAGACATTTTCCAGGTACATTGTCTTTTGAGTAACCTGGGGTAAGGTAAAGAGTTCTGAGAAATCACAAGTACATTGGGCAATATTTAATGCATATAAAACTTTTGTCTAAATGGAATCATGTCTGTTAATAAGTTGACATGGGACAAGTGTGTGTGGAGGAAGGAATATTGAGATGGACAGAGATGGAGAAATTGAGCAGATTTTAGAACTTGGAATTAAGTTGGTGCCTCTTCTCAAGCCAAGTGAAGGACCTAATAGAGCTGATAAAATGAGTGAATCCTGGACCTATGAAAATGAGGTCCAGAAACTTCACTGCTTTCCTTCCTTTCTGTATAGGTACTGAATGATGAAACATCCCTTTAAGTGGAAGCCCAGGTTCTGTATTAGAAACTTGGCAGCAGTGGGATTCAAATCTATTGAGTTAGGTCTGCTCTTTCTTTCTTTTTTTTTAAGACCCAGCTTTGTTTAGTTGGCTTCTGATGTTGATGTCCTTGGATGGTAACAAACTTCAGGCAAAAGAAGCGTGGAGAGATGGCAGCAGTACTATGTTGACATGATGTTTGTCATGAAGGCATTATGTTTTAATGTGGTGGAAAGTATTTGAAATAGCTGTTTGTTTAAGAAAATAATAACATTTTACTCAAGTAGGGAACTTCAGATGGGAATAGAATGCTGTTTCATGTCATTCAGCTCACTCTGAGGGTTGTGGGTTGTGGGAAGAGAGTCTTCTGGACACCCACACTGTGACCTAATGTCCAACAGCAGTGATGTGAGTAATGGAGTCATGGTCATGGCGGGGAGCAAGGATGGCTTTTCTCAAATGCCCTCTTTTGGTGCTTCTTTTGACACCACAGGTTGTCCCAGCTGGAGGTTTGATAAAGAATCTGTGTAGTAGAATGTGGATAGGTGAGGTGAGGTAAACAGGTGAATTACTGTGCCTTGCTGAATTACCCCTGCTCAGCTGAGCTGCAATGACTGTCACAGATTGGTTTTAGTTTGATTTAGCTCAATTGCTTTTAGCAAATCACTGTAAAGACACCACAGCATTCTGAATATTTGCTTTGTAAAGCAAAAAAAGTTGGGCCAATGCTACTGTGACTGCAGCTGATGAGAGATAATCTGGATTTCATATGTAATTATTGACATGCTTGTGATGATAATCCTGTTTGTTTTAGGTTAACCTGTTCTGTAGCATTTAATTTAATATGTTATTTAGGACAGATGGACAAGAGCTTTGTATTTTGTTTTTCAACCCAAAATCTCATTGGCTAACCTAATCTTTTTCTGAAAGATTGATAATTTTTCTATTGATTGTGTATGTGTTTCTTTCAAGATTCTTATTACAACTGGTTGGCATTCTACTGGAAGATATTGTTACCAAGCAATTAAAAGTGGACATGAATGAACAGCAACATACTTTTTACTGCCAGGAGCTGGGCACACTGCTTATGTGCTTAATACACATCTTCAAATCAGGTAATACTTGAGATGTTGCCCAGGTCATAGCATGCAGTGCTAGGGTGGTTTTTAAAAATTCAAAATTCAAAAATGCATTGAACTACTGAGAAGGAATATGTAAGTGCTGAAGATGTTATATCTTACTCCATGTAGAGAACTTACCAAACATGGTGCTTATGCATGCAGGGCACATTTTGCACATTTCTTCTGTCTTTGTGGAACAAAATGTAAGTAGTCACTCTTCATCTCTCCTTGTAGCTGACTAAAATTTTTCAGTCCAGAAAACACAAAACATTCCAAATTTGTGGCTGTATTTCTCATGCTTTGTCTCAGTTTGGAGGTTGGTTGGTATGTCTAGCTTAAAACACTGAGTCACTGACCACTAGCTCAGACTCATGACAAGGAAGGTGCCTGGCTTTTGCCATAATTAATAAAAATATATAAAACAAACAAGCAAAAAAAAAGAAAAAAACCCAACAAACCAAAAAAAAATCTAACTAACCAAAACCAAAACAACCACCCCAGAAAACCAGGAAAGGTGGCACTTTTCCAGCTAGCCAGTCTTGAGTTCCTTTCTTCAGGTTTGGAGATTTTCCCTTAGGTTTCTCTGCTGGATACCCAATGCCTACCCCTTTGGTAATTCCTTAGTCCCTGGCTTTATTCCTTAGTCTCATTTCTGAGTAGTGGTACTATTGTGACTTTCTTTTTTCTTTATTCTTTCTTTGCTATGGCTGCCCTTTTTGCCTTCTGATTTTTGGCTTGCAGCTGAAATGCAACCTTGGTTTACTCTTAGTTGTCTGCAATGTAAAAGGTCTTGATGCAAGTCCCTGGTTCTGCATGGGCTTCCTTGGGGACATGGGACAAGGAACTCTGTGTTCTCTTGCCTTGGTCTGTAAAAGGGGAGTTCTCCAAACTGAGGTTCTTGGTGCAAAGGCTCCAGGAGTGTGTGTGAAGAAGCACAAAATTAATCTTTGTTTTAAGTGTGCTTTAGAACCCAGAACTCTGGACATACAGAGTGACAGTTCTTTTCCCATGTGTCTGTTACAGTAATAATCTAAATATGTTTTTTATACTATTTTATTATATAAAATTATGTAATTATAATAGTATATATTTTAATTATGTATTAATTTATGTTTAGGAGAAATATTTGACTCAAATATTATAGCAAATAACTTACACCAGGGTGTTTTGGCATAAAGTGATTAAATGGTGTCAAGCTAGGAGCAATGGAATCAGAAAGTGAAGCTGGTGATTGAAATTGGGGCAGTGGGTTCCTCCACAGTTGGAGCTGGGGATAACTGAAAGGAAGGCTTAGCTAGTTCTGCTGCTGTGACTGGCTTCTAGGCTGCTCTGGGAGTCTGGCCAGGAATTATGTAGACATCTTCATTCAAAATTAAAATTAAATATTAAAATACTCATGCAGAACACTGGGATATGTGGATTAGATGATCTCTAGAAATTAATTTATTGTAAAACTACAAATAAGTTCAGGTATATTACTACCACTAGTACCAGTATGGTGTAACAGGATAAAAGAAAAGTTGTTCAGACATCTGGGCTGTATTTTCATGTCATAACATATTTATTTAGGTTGAGAATTAACTAACTGCCTGAATTTGTAATGCTTTTCTTTTGTTCAGTTAGAACCTCCACAATTATTTTCTCTTTAAGTTACATTCTCCTAACTATGGGTGTAGCTTACAGCAATTTGTGTGTGGAAACATAAGCTGTATTCTGTAATTTCTAACCACTGTTCTACTTGGATGTTTTGTCTTCTCATCCATTGCAGTTTTTTCAAAATGTGAGCATTTCTGACTCCTGTCTTTCCAGCTGTAGGAAGCTACTAGATTATAAGTGAACATTCTCAATCTGTTCCTTTGAAGTTAGAAATAAGAGGCATGAACACAGTAAAAGATGAGCATGCAATGGCTTTTATGACTGTAGGAAGTCACTAGATGGTGTAGTTTCTGCAAATGCAGGGAGCTGGAATGGGGCTAGCACTGCTTTGCTAATAAGTGGAACCAGAGATTTGAGACTCAGCTGTTTTTCCCATTCTTTGCTATTGACATTGTGTGTTTGTCACTCCTGGGGGGCAGCTTAAATTGGTCCACATGGCTGTGGAATTTACAGCTTCATTCTTCTGCATGTCTGGCAAGGAAAGAAAGTAACGCTGCAGATTTCCTTCATTATTCTCATTAGCTCTTGGTTCCTAACTGACTCTGAAGAAACTTTTTTTTCCCCCCTGATCTTATCCTCTCATAGAAACTCAAAGTCTCCTATACCTTTAGACAACTTTCCTTGTTTTCCCACTATTTTCTAATTACTTTTTTCCCAACCTTTGTTTTGGCATACAAACACAGAATCAGCCATTAGGAAGCAAAATTCTGCTTTTTTGGCTGAGTGTTCCATTTTCAGGGTAATGGCAGAAATACCATACTAATTTTTGCACTTTAGAAATTGGATGAAAGAGAATAAATTTAGTTTCAACTAAATGTGTTTGGAAAGCCATCCTCTGAAGGAGGATACTCATAGGTGTTCTTCCTTAACATTTAGAGGAGGAGTTACCTCATGGTTCTTAAGTAGAACATCTGTGTTTTAATTTACAAACAACAAACTATCCCTGGTCCACAGGTGACAGTTTAAAGTTTAATAAAGGTTTTCATGTATCAGATAAATGAGAATTGCCATGAAACCTTTCTAAACATTATTTATTGAATGTGAGAGCTGATAATTACGGGTTTGTGCACTGCCCTTGGGCAAACTTCATCACTTACCTTAAATTTGTAAAACTGCTTAGAATTTACCTTTCTTGCAGGAATTCTACCCTGAATAATTATAAAACTTCAGAGTTCAGACTAGAGCTTTGTTACTCTAACGTGGTTTTATTGTTTTCAGGGATGTTTAGAAGAATCACAGCTGCAGCCACCAGACTTTTTACAGGAGATGGATCTGATGGTAGTTTCTACACACTTGAAAGTCTGAGTGACCTTGTTCAGTCCATGATTCCCACTCATCCTTCTTTAGTTCTCCTCTGGTGTCACATTTTGCTTCTTGTCAATTATACCAACTACAACTGGTGGTCAGAAGTGCATCAAACCCCAAAGTAAGTTTTGGTTTTGTTCCCTAGTAGTGTGTTTCATATAATTATATTTTCTAAAATGATATTAAAACAATCCAGCTGCTTTCTGCCAAGCCTGTCAGCTCACTGAATGGTGCTGCTTGGATTATGAAATGTAGTTCTGCATTAACTTCATGTGTGTGCATATTGTCTGTTCTGATATTGGTGTGATTTCCAAACTAAGGAAATGTGTCCTGCACTGAGTTGCTCCTCAGAAGAGCTGCTAGGTAATCTCTCCACTTTTAAGGCAAGAAAACTTCATCTTTGTACTACTTTATATTGAAACTATGGAAATCACTATAGCAAAACACTCAGTGTTTCATGTTTATATGGAGCCCTCATATTTCACTTTCTAGGCAATAACCAGCCAGTGGAGATGATGGACTCTGTTGTGTTTGTGATAATACAATATGACCATATAACTGGAGCTACAGGATTATCTGTTCTCAGTGGGTCTCTAGCTAAATGCTGTCAAAACATGGTATTAGCATTGAGCACTGTAATAACCTCACTTGACACTGGTTGTCTGAAATGTGGAGGTTGGTTCTAAACTGGGTATGCTCTTGGTCTGAAGTTAGTTTACCCCACCTGTCAGGCATTGGAATGATTTGTCCTTGGAGGATAAGGAAGGGACCTTCTGTGAGGGTGGGTATTCCTCTGTGTTAATTGTAGAGGAGGTGAACAAGTGACTTGAGGGATGTTTCTGGTGCTTGTGCAGGGAGTGTTGGACAGTCTCATCTTGCTCTACAACTGAAGTGCATCAATATTTTCACAAATGTGAGATTCTTGCTTCAGTTCAACCTTACATATTGAAAATATATTATTCTAATTTGTGGAAACATGGAATTACCAGGATTATGAGCAAAACAGGGCAACTACTCAGGCATTGGAAAAGGCTGTCTAGGGAAGGGTGGAATCACCATCCCTGTAAGTGTTGAAAAGGTGTGTGCATGTGGCACTTCAGCATATGGCCTAGTGTGAGCCATGATGTACTGCTAGGTTAAAGGTTGGATTTGATGATCATACAGGTGACTTTAATGATTCTATGAGCTAAAATAGCAGTACATTTTTTTTTTATTTACCAGTATCATCTATTTTCTGGGTTGGGCATCACTTTTAATCTGACACTGGACTAAGTGCTCAAGAACATTTGGTTCCTACCAGAGATGCAACAGCCTGTATTTTTCTTTTAAATAGTTCATTTGGTTCTTTAGACTGTCTGAAAAAGTAATAAGCAATGCTGCAATTGTTAAAAAATCAAGATATGATGGAAAGCAAAGTATCTACTTCAAGGAAGTGTAATGTTTGAATGAAGCTTACAGAAAAAGAGGTGTCATGTAAGGGCATTGGTAGGATACTCCAAGCACTTTGTTCATGTTTCAGTAGCTATACCAAGAAAATAGTAACAACATATAATGTACTTTTTGCAGGAGACACAGCCTTTCTACTACGAAATTGCTGAGCCCTCACATATCTGGAGACAGTGATGAATCTGACCTGGAATCCAAGCGTGGCATGTGCAATCGGGAGATAGTGAGAAGAGGAGCACTCATTCTCTTCTGTGACTATGTTGTAAGTTTTGAATTATGACTTTTATAACTACAGTTTTGAGTTATTTTAGGATGCTGGCAGTCATTTATTACTGATATGTGTTAACTGAAAAGTGAAGTGTGTTAAGTGAAAAATGAAGATCTGTGAAACTAGTAATTTTATTTTCAGAGGGTGCTTCTGTAAGCTTAGATATGGCCTCATTTGGCATTGTTTTCTATTCTGAGCTGAGAGCTCTCTTGACTTGTAAAGTTTACCTGGTGGGCAATAGAATTACCTTCTGACTATCACATCCCTCACTTGGGAGGTGCTTGGGGCACACTAAGTAGTTCCAGACTTCCCAACATCAGCAGCAGTGCAGTGTCCAGGAGACAGCAAAGTTCCATCTCTACACCATAAGAAAAGAGGTTTTACATTAACGTTTTAACTTCCATTTTGGTTCTCCAGTAAAGCCAATTTCTGTGGCTTTGGCCTTTTGCTGCCTCAGTATTAGAGTTTTAGTTCATTGGGAATTTCTGAAGGGAGTTTTCAGTAGTAGGAGGTATTGCACTTGGCTTTGCACCTCAGATCAGTTTTGAGGTAAGGAAACTGCATTCCTTTCAGGTTCAACTCAACAGAAAGCTTTGTTTAGGAAGCCCTTCAAGTACTAATGGACAGTCCCTAGGGTCAGATTAGAGGTCATCTAAGGTAAAATCCTCCAAAACCTCTTTATTGAGGCACTGTGCAAGCTCTCAGCATTGCCTGGTTAACTCTACAGATATTTTCATGTTGCATTCCACTGCATATTGATATGCACAGGCCTTTAGAGGTTTGACATTAATTATTGACAGATCTCTTTGGATTTGCTTTCCAGAAATTCTTCATTTTCTGTTAAAGGCCAGTAGTGATAAGAAATTTTTAAGAAGCCTAAATGAAAATCACATTTTGCAGGACAGCTCTGTGGTGTATGTTCATTTCAAAGCCATTTCATTAAAAGCAGCATCTTTTTTTCTTCTCAATTTACTTGTTTCTAACCTGTTTTTTAGTGTTTTTAGAAAAATAAGCTGCATGTTCGTGGTAAATACCTTAATTTGCCATAAGAGCAAAACATTTGGAAAATATATCATGTAAAAATAATGATGGTGGTATTAAGATATAGACACTCTTTGCTATTATTTCAAAATAACTACCAGAATTATATATGAGAAACTTCATGTTGTGTCATGTTTAGTAATTAAAATCTGAATTTTAATTACTGCAATGAAATTTTTCATTTTTTCCCCTTCAGTGTCAAAACCTACATGATTCAGAACACCTGACCTGGCTTATTGTGAATCATGTTCAAGACTTGATTAATCTGTCCCATGAGCCTCCAGTACAAGATTTTATCAGTGCTGTTCACAGGAATTCAGCAGCCTCTGGTCTCTTCATCCAGGCCATTCAGTCACGCTGTGAGAATCTTGCAGCTGTAAGTTTAACTTTTTGACTTCTTGTAAAGAATAAAGTCACTTCATGTCAGCATAAGTTTAACTGATAAGTATGCAAAGTTTGACATTTCTGGGTCATTTATCAACTTGTAATTTTATTTTTAAAGTCACTTACTTAAAAATGCAAGCAGCAAACCTTATATTAGCAACTTCAGCATTAGATGTGTTCCAGTCCATCAAATCTATCAATTCAGGTGGAGATGATTAAGCTGCTTTTCTTCCTTAATGGATATTTTCCCACATAATCAATATCTGCTGGGTAAATTAAAGCTGTAACTTTCAACTTGGATTTCAGTGCCTTAGTAGTATAAAAAGCAAACTAACTATAGAGGCAGGAGTAGGAGCCAGTCCATCTTCATAGGCCCTGGCAATATGAAAATGATTAGTGAGCTCATGCCTTCCTCATTGGTCTGTTTTGAAAGTTGTAGCCACTTGGTGAGGGAAAATCACAGAGAAATTCAGGGTATTATTTCTGTTGATTATTTTAGTTTCCAAATTAAAAGGAGTGGACAATGTTTTATAGAGATGTAAGGTTGTATGCATCTCTCTTAATCATGGGAAATTTCATTTGCTGCACTTTCTCTAGAGATAATTGTGATTAATGTGATAATAATCTAGAGATAATTGTGCCACCTGCACCCTGAGTAGCTTCAGTGCTGTTTCCTATCTCTTTCCATTGTCTCTGTGCAAATCTAGGGCAGCTTTACAGTTATGTGATATTAGTCTGGGCTTCACTAGCTGAGAATCAGCAGAATGAACTAAACTGAATATATTTTAATGGAAGATGTAGTCACTGTGTGAAATGCTTGGTGATTATCAGGAAAGACAATAAAATTAAAATAGCTGGCATTAACAGACTGCTCTAAACCAAGATTGCTTTCATGAGTCAAACTAGTTTGTCTCTGTGATTTTCCCTTTAGAATATTAGTGCTGAATTGCTGCTCATATTTAAAAAAATAAAAGAAATTTTAAAAATTATTTGCACATCCTTTTGATCCTGAGTTGCTACTGCTGTTTCTTAACATATGCTCAGAAAACCCCCCAAGGATTGTCTGGATTTTTGTACTGTCACGTGTCTTGACTATGCACATGTTTTGTCTTCTTCAAAAGGAGGTGAATCTTCTCACTCTATTCAAAGCTTTTTGCAATTTCATTTAAATCTGTAGCTTTTTTTCCCCTAAAAGTTTTGCTCCCTATGCTTTGTTTACTCTTGTAAGAGTGAATTTTTACAGTTACACATCAAACAACTTATTGTTCATATCAATTAAATGACCCAGTAACTCACACAGAGACAATTATATTGATCAGGTACTTTTATCTGAGCGTCTTTCCCCTTTAAGATCTTTGTATTCCAGACTGATTGTAAATGTTTTGGTCTGTTTCTCTGTTCCATGCTGGACATGAAGCCCACCACCCTGAAGAAGACCTTGCAGTGTTTGGAGGGAATCCACCTGAGCCAGTCTGGGGCGGTGCTGACGCTGTACGTGGACAAGCTGCTGTGCACGCCCTTCCGCGTGCTGGCGCGCATGGTGGACACCCTGGCCTGCCGCCGCGTGGAGATGCTGCTGGCAGCAACTCTGCAGGTACACAGCAATCCCTGCCTGGCAAGCACTTTGGGTGCTACCAGGCTTGTCAAGAGCAATGGTTTAAAGCACATCAAAATATGATTAAGTGATTTCATTTGAGAAAGTTTTTTATTTTTGTATAGAGATACCTGAATTGTTGGAGCCCGGGGCATTCCTCTGACTGCCCTGGATGACTCTGGCAGGGGGCTCAGAGACCTTGGCATGGAGTCAAAAACACCCATGCCTTCAATTTTAGCCCACTGAAAAAATTACCAACTTTGTGTGAAGATTTACAAGCCACAAGAGTTTGAGTGGAATAATAGTTAATTTATCACAGGGCAAAATAGTAGAATTTTGGGGATTTAGAATGGGCGTTTAAGAGGCAAGATGGAGGAATCTGGGCGTGTCCTGTCCTTCTTCTTCTTGTCCTCCATCTTCTGCTGTGATGGTGACACTTCTAGATTGGTTTAGAGCAGAGACAGACTGTCTAACATAGGTGATAGATATTGGAAAATTACTGTAAATGAAGTACACTTAATTCTTAGTATAAAAAGCTAACACCACCCCAAGGGCGGTCAGTGTGCCACCAACTGACCTGCCAGACAGATCTCAGCAGGTCAGAGAAGGGATGTTATAGATAAGAAAAAAATAAACAACCTTGAAAAGCAGAACTGACGAATCTCAACTTCTTTGGTTGTGAGGCTGGGAAAGAAGAGACTTTCTAATACCTTGGGAGCCATTTCGAGTACAGAAACCCAAGAGTAAATGTTTATTTTATTTCTCTTTATTGTTGATCTGGTAAAAGTATTTTTGGGGATTTTACATCTATCTGTCCTGTAAAATTCCTGTGATTTTTTTTCATATAGAACAGCATTGCTCAGTTACCAGTTGAAGAACTGGATAGAATTCAGGAGTACCTTCAAAACAGTGGATTAGCAGCAAGGTAAATAAGACCAACAATACCATTAAAATGTCAAACTAGGTAATGTTCTAATACAAATTGTATTAACTCTGTTTTCCCACATTTTGGCTTTTTTCCTAGAGGTCAGATAGTGGGTTGTTTTTGGTAGTAAACTGGGATTAAAGCCTCTCATAAGATGCTGGCATGTTCTGGTCCAAGGTGCAGTTGTGCTGGCTGTGTTGAATTTGCAATAAGAACTACTTAAGAACTGAAGCAAGCTCTAGAGGGTTGCTTCAAATTCTCTTTCCTGCATCCCACTCAGTATTTAACTTTTGAGAGACAGCAGCTGCAAATTAATTTCTTGACAAAATCTGTTTTACTAAAGCGAATTTTATTTTCCTCAAACTTGCAAAATATTGTCAGTTCAAGCTAAGTGGGCTTGGGTTTTTTTAGTTTGGTTTTTTTTTCCTCCCAGACAACTGTGTTAAAAGTTTTAACTGTTCAGTCTTCTGGCTGTTTAAACTGCTGGTATAAAAAAGAGCAAATTACTATTATTTTTAAAGACTTCTATTTGATGTTGGAAAGATCTTTATTTACTCCTCTTGTCATTGGTGTTTGAGGTTAATATCTGTTGACTGAAATTAATAGGGGAAAGAACATAGAATGTGAGACTGCAGTAGAGCAATAGTAATGTGCCTACGTAGGTAATGTTCAATTTAATAAGAAAAAAAAATTAAAAACTTACTTTGTACAAGTTCTTGATAGCAGTAGTGGAATTAAAAAAAAAAAAACAAAAAAAACCTGAACAAAAAAAAAAAAATTCTGACACTGACAAAAATCCAGAAACTGGAGTTTTTAGTACAGTGGGGGATCATTTTTTTAATAGAAGTATAGTTTTAGTGGATTATTGGTTAGCATCTGTTAAAATGTATTTTTTGCAGTCAAATAATCAGTACACTGACTCTTCTTACTCAATAAAAGATGTGCTGGATAAATAAAGCTGTATTTTAAGCTTAGGTATGTCACTAATTTTAACACTAAATTAAATTTAAATCTTTATTTGTTGGTGGTGCTGAGTTAATTAATATTGGCCTCTGATACCCAAAGAAAGTTTGCATCATATGACTGCATGTATCTAACAAAAAACTGAGGACCCTAGTGCTTTTCTGTCCTGGGATTGGAATTGAGTCACTGGATGTGTTTCTATCTTTAAATGATTTACAGAGCTGAGAGAGCTCTGTGCTGATGTGTTCTTCTGTTTTCAGACACCAAAGGCTCTACTCACTCCTGGATAGGTTTCGTCTCATGGTAGCTCCAGACACAACCAGTCCCTCACCTCTGGTCACCTCACACCCACTGGATGGGGAAGATCAACCACCTCTAGAGAATGTAGTTCTAGACAAAGTAAGATTATCTTTAGAAAGAGTCACTGGAAGTGCCTTGGCTATAAACAAGCTTTATTCTTTACAAAATATTTAAATGCAGCTTATTTTTACTGTGCAGCTAATGCTCTCAGGATTGTCATATGGTATCTCAAATATAGATCAGTGATTAATTTCATGTGTGTTGGCTGACTGTTGAACTTAGGATGGATGATTAGCACAAACATAGATGTTTGTTATATTGACAGTGCTGTGAAAAATTTACCAAGTTTGGTTTCTTTGCTCAGCTTTAATGGAAAGATTTATATACAGTTCAATAGAGACAGATAAATAATTTTGTTTTCTTGATGTGTTTTACTACAGTTATTAGTTTTATTCGTTTGCTGAAAGTTGTTGGCTGTCTCTTGGAAATTAAACATTGCTTGTTCAGTTTGTCCTTCTCAGCTTTAAATTACTTTCAGAGAACAATCAAGAATGCTGAAATGTTTCTGTCTTTCATGAACTTAGACATGATTATTTCCAGGTAAAGTGGAAGGCTAAGAGCAAATCTTGGGGCCTTCTGTCCTCCTTTTTTCTAGTTTGTCCCATGGTACAAATAATTTCTCCTTTTCATCCCTCCATGTTCTATAGTGATACACAGTAATGTAATAGGAAACTTATGTAACTGGGATGGCAAAAAGCATTTGATTAGCTGAAAGTTGGGATGAGTCTGAGCAGTCATTGGCTTAGGGGAGATGTTGAGACCTACTTGGACAGCAGGAGAAAATGCTGAGCCCAGAAATCATTTACCCATAGCTTTGTCTTCAAATTACCCCAAAAATCTCCTTTGTCTGTCACTGTAAATTCTAAACAAAAGTAGTTTTTGTGTGCTTCTGCCACAACTTCTGCACGGTTCACAGAATCATAGAATATCTTACATTGGAAGGGACTCATAAGGATCAATGAGTCCAACTCCCTATTCTCACAGGGCTACATAAAAATAAATCCTATCACTAATAACATTGTCCAGATGCTCCTTGAACTCTGACAGGTTTAGCTATGTTCTAATTAATTAGTGTCAGCAAATTTATTTGAATCTTTGGGGGAAAAAATATATATACAATATATTTATTATTTATATTTATTATATATCTATTATTTGAAGGGTTTTCTTCCTTGGTTTTAGTATTGGTTTTTCTCTAATCACTGTTATATTTGTGTGACTACTGAGTATTCCATGCTTTTTTTCTAGATTGTCTGGTCAGGTTTAGGATCCTAATACAAGAACCTACAGTCTATATGATTCCTCATTTCCTGTCCAGACTTTATGGAAATAGACAACTTGTCACTGAGCATCCATTGGTCCAGTTTAAGATGTTCCATTTCCATTCACCAGTTGGTTGTTTTGCCTTGCTTTTTAATTTAAGGTTTTGGGTTTTTTTTAATTAATGTAGCCTATGAATGTCTTAGACATGCAGTGCTAATGAGCAGTTCTCCCTCCATATACTGTGTTGTTTTCTGGAAACAAGCATGTAATAAATTTCCTTTTTTGATCGTTGAAGGACTGGTACGTGTCCCTAGTGCGGTCACAGTGTTACATCAGGTCTGACTCAGCACTTCTGGAAGGAGCAGAGCTGGTAAATAGGATTCCTCAGCCTGACCTGAACTCATTCATGACCAGCAAGGTAACTTGGTCAGAGGAAGATGATGAAAGTAGTTCAAGTGTTCCTATTGGTAGTATTAATAGATTACATTCTGAAGTGTTTAGATTCTTGAATGTAAACATTTCAAATTTGTATAATGCTGACAATATATACTGATAATACTAATTCACTTAATTTTAGAAACTAAAATAGTAGATATTTGTGTAAAATATCAGTGGATATCAGTCTAGCAATGTTGCTAATAGTAACTTACTAGTAGTACAGGTTGAGTAGATAGAGTGGAAGCAAAGGTTTATTTATATATTGCAATCAGTTTTACATAACCTTGATTTACCATACAGTCTTTTCCAAGGCCAGCTGTTTCTGTAACCTCTTCAATATTTGTGCTGGATGACTTGCAGTAAGCCAGTAACAGGCCACAGACAGTAAATCTGGCACAAAGGACAACTTGTATCTAAGGATGTCTTTTGTTCAAATTCTCACCATGATATTTGCTGCTGGTGTGCAGAAATAATAGTAAAAAAGCTGTTTTTAAAAGGATACTTGATTAGTTTGTTTGAAAAATTATTACTTGAAGATTCCTTGTATATTTGTCATCCTTAAACTTTATTTACACATTGTCCTGAAAATTTGGAATAAGCATATTGATTTTTCTTTCCAATATGGTACTGGTTGGAATTGAAATTTGGAGCCACTGTGGGCTAAACCATATTGTTACACCACAGTAGAGCAGAGGTGCTAATAATAAGTTTGTTAATCAATAAACTCTAAATTTACCACCACATTAGTGTGTTAGAATAATACCACCAGATACTTAGTTTCACTTTAAAAGCAATTTTTTAAAATTTCCTCTTTGATTTCAGGAGTTCAACCTAAGCTTGTTAGCACCTTGTTTAAGCCTTGGTATGAATGAGATCTCAAGGGAGCAGAAGAGCAGCCTCTTTGAAACAGCTTGGAGAGTAACTCTGGACCATGTGTCTTCTGCTGTACAAAACCTTCCAGCCACCCACCAGGTTTTTCAGCCACTATTGCCAACTGAGCCATCAGCCTACTGGAAAAAACTAAGCGACATCTTTGGTAATAGAAATAATGATCTTTTAAAGTTTATTCTCTCCTCTGCAAAGATACTTTACAGATGTCTTGTGAATACATGAACTTACTATTTAAAAAAAAAAAAAAAATCAAGATACCTGGCATAAAAGTGCTTATGAAATAGTTCTGAAAAAGGTTTATTGAATGGAAAAAAATTCAAACTGCTAGATTTCATCCAGTCTTATTTTATAGGAGATGAGGTGATGTATCAGTCTATGATGACACTTTGTCGTGCACTGGCTCAGTATTTGTTGTTACTCTCAAAACTACCAGCTGGTCTCCGTGTTCCTCCTGACAAAGAGGGTGACATCCTGAAATTCGTAGTGATGTCAGTAGAGGTAAGAAACTACACCATAAATAAAGAAGTGATGAAATGTTGGGAGAGGGAACAACTCTCTCTTAAACTGATCACCACTGAGTAATTTTTGATTGGGGCAATTCTTTTGTCTTAACTGTAGCAATTTCTTCTTAGTGTTTGTGTTTGACTTTTGCTAGCAAATCAGATTTGGGTTGTGGGACAAGGACAGCTTTATACAAGGAGAGGTTGATTGACTGATGGACTGATGCTGCCATTTGGGAGAATGGGCCTTGCACTGATTTTTGGGACACTTAATAAACAGTATATAGATGTCATAATTTTATTGTACTTAAAAAAAATAGTGTTTTCTCAGGGAAAAAAACCCCAATATTATTTGCTACTAATACTTTACATTTTGCTGAGTTAAAAAAAAGTCAGCCTTGGTTAGAAGTTGTTCTCTTTTGAGAATTTGCTCTAAATGGGTAACTTCTCTTTTTGTACAGGCACTATCATGGCATTTAGTGCATGACCAGATTCCATTAAGTGTAGATCTTCAAGCTGGTCTGGATTGTTGCTGTCTGACACTACAGCAGCCTAGTCTCTGGAATCTGCTGTCTTCTACAGCTCATGTGACATATGCTTGCTCCTTAATTAACTGCATTAGATTCATCATAGAAGCAGGTGAGTGCAGTTTGATCAACTAGGAGAAAAGTTTTGTTAATAGATTGACAGTCATCATTGATCAAATGCTGTGTGTCTGCAATATTTCCTTTGAGTCCTTATTAGTAATTTGTTTGACACATTTAGTTTTTACTACTTTAATTTTCTGTTTAAAATTTAGTGTTTACTTTTGAACTTAGCAAATGCTTTGGATATGTCAAACATTTGACTACTGTGTGGTGTTGATTAAAAAATGGAATATGAAATAGGTAATAGCTGTATCATTCAAATATTTTCTCCAATTCAGTTGCTGTGGAACCTGGTAATCAACTTCTGAGTCCTGAAAGAAAGAATACTTCAAAACCTTTAAGTGAGGGAGAAAGTGATTCAAATGTACAGAGTGAGTAAACATTGAATTTTGCTTCTACCCTGAACTTTCACTGAAGAAATATTTTTTGGTACCCTTTCCATTACTACTATTTTTAACAATGAAAGTTCATCTGAGACCTTATTTGTATTTGGTAAATGTCTATTAAATATAGGTTGCCACAGTTTTACAGGTATAGTTGCTTTTTCTTGAAAGTTATACATTAATGCAGATTTTTCTTTTGGGGGTTTCTGTTAGCTGTGCAGTATGCTACAGACTGAGCTTTTTAAAGTGTGGGATTTTAAATTTTAAAAATTTGTTTGTGTCCTTATTGTAGTTTTGTCCTTTTTAATTAACGTACTCTTTCGTTAAGAATTTTTTGTGTTTCTGTGTTTTTAAATTACTTGTCTTTTGAGTGGATTTGTAAAGCTGAATTTCTTTCTCTCCCAACAAAGAAACAAAACACATTATTGCAGCATGTGAAATGATAGCTGAGATGGTGGAATGCTTACAGACTGTCTTGTCACTGGGGCACAAAAGAAACAGCAGCATCCCTGCATTTCTCACTCCTGTCCTCAAGAACATCATCATCAGTTTAGCAAGGCTGCCTCTAGTGAACAGCTACACCAGAGTACCTCCCTTGGTATGTTTATTATGCTTTGCTTTCAGGACTTTAAAAGTTATTGAAAAACTTTGAAAACCAGACATGGTGCTGCATCTGAAATTCTACAACAGTAGGACTTCAGCCTTCAGCTGGTTTGATCAATCAGTTTTCTTTTTGAACACTGAGTAACAAACAACATATGCAGGGTCACTTCTCTGTTTCTCAGTGCTCTGTTTCTGAGGGAATGTAAAAACATAATAATTTTTTTTGATTGAAACTTTTTTGCCCCCTCTCTGATATATCAGTGTGCTTTTTCATATTATGTGAACTGTCTTCCTTAAATTCCATTTCAGCATCATTTCTGCACAATTTCTAAACTGAAATATGTGACAGAAACTTACTTGCTTCTGTACCTAAACTTAGACCATAAAACTGGATAATTTTTAGTGGGAAGTATGGTAGAAAAAGCCCTAAAATAAGAAATATGGTGTACATTTTATACAAGTTTTGTTAGATGTTCCATCTTCCTTTGAGTATTTTTCTGTTTGGAGAACTGCTTTAATTTACTGATGTCTTGTTGTCTTTGAGGGGTACCTGTATATTTAGAGCTGTAATATAAATACTAGATCTGGCTTGGGTAATTAAACTTTCATTATACTTGTTTAGGTCTGGAAATTAGGCTGGTCACCAAAGCCTTCAGGTGACTTTGGCACAGTTTTTCCTGAAATCCCAGTAGAATTTCTTCAAGAAAAGGAAATCTTTAAGGAGTTCATCTATCGCATTAATACACTTGGTATGTACAAAATGGAATGAATACACTTGGCTCTCATTGGGCATTTATCTGTGTTTTGAAATTACTGAATAACTGTATCTGAAATCATTTGCTTACTTTTGTTGCATATGTGGAAGACAGATAATATTTCAGAGCAGCTTAGTAATTGGGCTGCAGTAATTCATACATTTCATTCAATGAAAAGAATAAGTTATAGAAATTAAGCCAAAAGTTATTCCAGCTCAGGGAAGATTTCAGTGTGCTCTTGCAGAATGACCATTTGTTTTCTGGAGCATATGCTTGACAGTATGTTTGAGGATATTTTGCTTCCCCCTGACTTTTTTCTATTAATGCACAGTATAAAGTCCTGGGATAAGATACCTCTGTAACTTACCTTCAGCTCAGACATCAGATTTTTGGGTTGGACTAGAAGGTCCTGAAAATAATACTTCCTACCCAAACCATTCTAAGAGTGTCTTAGCACAGTGTTTCCAGTCCACTCCATCTTCTTGGAGCTGAAGGAGAGAAACTGCAATGTTGTTCTCTGCCATTCCCATCCACACCTAGTAGATCACAGAATAATCTGAACTGTAAGGGACCCACAAGGATCATCCCAGCTCCTGGCCCTGCACAGCACCATCCCCAGCAGTCCCACCATGGGCCTGAGAGTATTGTTCAAACATTTATTAAAATCTGTCAGGCTTGGTGCTGTGACCACTTCCCTGGGAAGCCTGTTCCATTACAAAAACCACCAAAATGAATAGGAAGTGGTATGAAACTAAACCTCTTGAAACAATGTACTTTTGTTAATGCTGTTCCTTGTTTAGCTTTGTATTGAGCCATCAGTGGCTATCTCTGAGTGTTTCCTTAGGGTGGATCAGCCGTACTCAGTTTGAAGAGACTTGGGCTACTTTGCTTGGTGTGCTCGTAACTCAGCCCATTGTAATGGACCAGGAGGAGAACCAGCAAGAGGTAATGATGTATTCATTGTGTTTTTAAAGGAAATTTTACTTAAACCAAGAAAAGTGTTTCTATTCATAAAACTGCAAAGCAGAAAAGAAGTAACTAACACTAAGGAATTTTTTCTATTTTGTATTTCCTTTTTCTCATGCCCTAGTGAGATCAGACACATCCATCTTCTGGCTTAGAGCCTCTGCAAGCATGCAAATAGTGAGGAAAAAAATTAATGAAGCTCTTTCAGCTCTTTATTAGTACATTACTCAACACAGTTTTTGGGGTTTTTTTGTAAGATTCTTGACTAGAAGTTAATTGACCTGAAGATGCATGTTCATGTGTCTTGCTCCCACTTGTAGACTGTATATTGGATATCTGGGCTTCTAGCTTAGGTAAATGTTGAAAATTCAGTGGAGAGCATTTGGGGATCAGAGCTGAAGAAATTTAGAGCAGAATTTGTGTCTAATTTATATACCAAAATATATGGATTTATATACCAATTCCTGTACCAAATATTTCTGTCCAAAGAACAGCAACAAAATGGGGCTGGGGCTGAGGGAGCTGAGGGTGTTTAGTCTCAGGAAGAGGAGGCTCAGGGGGATCCTCATCACTCTCCACAACTACCTGAAAGGAGGATGTAGCCAGGTGGGGATTGATCTTGTCTGCCATCTCTCAACTGAACTCCTTAAGTTGCACCAGGGGATGTTCAGATTGGCTATTAGGAAAAGAATTTGCACTGAAAGTGGGATTAGGCATTGGAATAAGTTTTCCAGGGAGGTGGTGGAGTCACTGTCTTTGTAAGTGGGGGTCTGGATATGGCACTGAGGGACATGGTCTAAGGGTGATTATGGTGGTACTGGATTCATGATTGTACTGGATGGTCTTGGAAGGTCTCTTCCAACCTTGATGATTCTGTGAAAATTCAATATAAGAGTGAACTTGGCTATCATGAAGGAGATTTTCCCTCTTCAACTGTCTTAACCTGTTAGCAAACTGATTTTACTGGGTTCTAGTTCTTTGGCCTGAAAGGATATTTCCCTAGGCTTGTTCATGGCCCTGATGGTAGGTGCAGAGCCCAAAGCAGTTTGAAGAGTTCAGAGGACAGACTGTGGATCCTGAGTAGCAGACAAAGGAGTTTGCTGCCCTTGCTTCCTAGGTGTCAGCCTGCAAAAAGGAATAGGAAATCATCATCCCTCTTCCCTGGGTTAGCATTTTCTGTTTGTTATACAGGCTTGGACACCTTGACTGCCTTCTGCAGAATGGCCATGTTGGGTCAGACTTAGGGCAATCTAGCCTTTGCTTGTTCCTTATTTGTCATGTAGAGAGTACTTGTGGAACAAGAATAATATTGCTCCCTTGCTTTCCAAGGCAGACTAGTAGGTTCAAAATTGCAAATATTTTAAGTGCTGTTGTAAATTTCAGTATGTTAATATCTTCTGAAATAAAAATAACATTTTTTGAAAGTTGAACATTAGTTACCATCTTACATCTTCTAACAAGGATCAGATGCTTTTGTGGTTTGATGCTTTGTTTCAACAAGTAACTAATGGGTAGTTGCAAAGAAAGAGGCTAAACACTTTTTAAAAAGTTCTGAAATGGATATCTTGAGATTTTAATGCTGTTGGGACAAGAGAAGGGTGCATGCAGAGTGACTGATGAGAGGAAGGATGTGTTGCTGCTGCAGTCAGTGCTTTGTGTGCATTGTTTATGTCACATGGATTTCAGGATGGGAAGAAGAGCAGGTGTCAGGCTTATTAATGGTAATTTAGTGAAACCTGACAAACTGATATTCAGAGCTTTTGGGATTTTTTTTTTTAACAATTCAAATTACAGTGAGTTCATTTTACAGGAAGATACAGAGAGGACCCAGATCAATGTTCTGGCAGTGCAAGCCATAACCTCCCTGGTGCTGAGTGCAATGACCATCCCTGTTGCAGGCAATCCTGCAGTCAGCTGCTTGGAGCAGCAGCCTCGCAACAAAGCTTTGAAAGCTCTGGACACAAGGTATTTGTTTTCATTTGTTTTCAAATGCATAGAACTTGTGGTTAATACATAATGATGACAGTTGCTTAGTCTAGTTGTAGGAAAAAGATGTGCAGATTGTATTTTCTAAGTAAGAGTATATATGGATGGATTTATTTACATACAAGTTGCATGGATTTAGCATTGTGAACCTGCTGACTTAAAAGATTATCTGAAAAAGATACCATCTTAATAAAATCTAGTAAACAGTGTGCAGAACATATTTTTCAGCATTTTTATTTCCCTGATACTGAAAATAAGCATAGACACACAACATTACAGTGTGAGCCAGACTTGCACAAAACTTTTAAAGGAAGAATCTGCTAAAATTATTTCTCTTGGGCTTTTAGGTTTGGGAGGAAGCTAAGTGTTATCAGGGGAATTGTTGAACAGGAAATCCAGGCAATGGTGTCTAAGAGAGATAATATTGCTACTCATCACTTATACCAAGCTTGGGACCCTGTTCCATCACTTTCTCCTGCTACTACAGGTAAGGGCTTGTTTGTGGGGGAGAAGGGGAGAGTGAATTTCTTTCACATTTAAAATGTGGGAAAGGTACTCTCAGAAAAAATTTGAAATCCAGTTTGTGGGAAATGAAGCCATTTTCACATGTGCTTTATTTTGCACTTTTTAAAAATTCACCCTGTGTTTCATTACAGGTGCTCTTATCAGCCATGAAAAACTCTTACTGCAGATCAATACTGAACGAGAAATAGGAGATATGGATTATAAATTGGGACAGGTTTGTTAAAAGCTCAGCTTTAAACTTGATTTTCATTACATTTCCTCCAGTTCTGAAAAATTAGTTAAGAAGTATTGCTTGACATCAAATAGAAACTAAAAGCTCTGAGTGATGCAGGGTAGGTCCTAACTGGGTGTCTCCTCAGCTAGAGGCTGTGTGTTGCCTGTCATTTAAATGAAAATATATTTGGCTTCTAAGATTCTTCTAGGTTGACTACTGGGGAGTTGAATGCACTTCTTTGCTATTTGTTTTTCTCTTGTGTGTGTTGCAAGGTCTCTATCCACTCCATATGGTTAGGAAATAATATCACTCCACTGAGAGAAGAAGAGTGGGGTGAGGATGAAGAAGATGAGAACGATGTACCTGCTCCTTCCTCACCACCTACCTCTCCTATCAACACTAGGTATCTTTTTTTTTCAGCTTCTCACTTTTGAATCATAGATAAGGTTTTATTTCTTCATGTTGAGTTCAGTAAGCTGAGTTTATAAATTGGATGCTGTTAAATAACTGTATTTATTGTATTATTTCATATCAAGCATTTTAGCAGGGTTTAAGAATAGCTATTTTAACACTTGTTTGCTGTTCCTTGCAGGAAACACCGGGCTGGTGTAGATATCCACTCTTGTTCTCAGTTCTTGCTTGAGCTGTACAGTCAGTGGATATTGCCATCCAACCCCAGCAAGAGAACACCAGTGATTCTGATCAGTGAAGTGGTGCGATCAGTAAGTCTCAACTGGCATTCAGAGTCATAACTGGGCATATGCTATAAGTGTTCAAAACTAAGTAACATTTATAATGCATCTTTTAATATATGGAACATACAGAATTTTCTTGGCACTGCTATTCTGTGGGCAGTACAGAAGCATAACTTGGACAACTACAGCATTAGACTGATTTAAGCTATATAAGCATCCAAATTTCATATTCTGCTGCTACATTACAAATACTTTCTTGCTACTTAGTGGCAGTTTATATTTTACTTGACTGCTTGCTAAAGCAAGATTTTCTTATCCTATCCCTTTGTAAAAAAATGAAGATGGAACAACAATGTATTTGAGAATTAAGTTGATTATTAAGTGTAGAAGCAAAACTAAAGAACACAGGTGTGGAATGTGTCTTGACAGCCATTATTTACTATCATTCTTATGACTTAAAGTGAAGCTATCCTTGCAAGAGAAGTACGTGTTGTATATTTTGGGATGGTTTAGTACATTGTAAATAGCAATGTTCATGTCCCAGAGTTACTTACTATAGTGGCTTTGATTTTGTGAACTTTTTGGTAAAAAGGACTTCTTGGAGGTCATTATTATTGGAGATGAATGGTGGAATTAATTTTGGAAAACAATAGTAATAGTTATTTCAGACCCTTGAGTAAATGTTTACACATTTAATAGATCAATTGAGGAATCTTTTGCTCACAATTTTAACAGAAGGGAGAGTCAATTTTTGGCTGTCTGCTAATGGGAATTTTTATATATTCAATTTTAATTTCTGTACAGCTTCTGGCAGTGTCAGACTTATTTACAGAAAGGAATCAGTTTGAGATGATGTACACAACACTGACAGAGTTGAGAAAGGTGCATCCCTCAGAAGATGAGATTCTTGTACAGTATTTGATACCAGCTACTTGTAAAGCTGCTGCTGTTCTTGGAATGGTAAGAAATTCTCAGAAAGTTTACTGCAAATTCATGAGTGTTTAGGTTAACTCAGCTTCTGCTGCAAAACCTGGTATACTTGTGGTTGTACATATACTTGGTATACTGGTGGTTTGTCTCTAAGAACATCCTTAGTTGATCTGCATGGCTGTAAGAAGCAATAGGATATTTATTCTGGGCTTTCAGAGTTTGCAAACATTATCTCCAATTGCCCTTTATTCAAACAGAAAGGTTGCTTGATTTGATATTTTTTTGAGGTTTGAGCATAATTTACTGTGCTTTTTGGTTTGTTGTATTGAGTTCAGTGTTGCCTTTGCCCTGGACTCTTCATTTGTTACATTTCAGGCCAGAAATAAGGATTTAGAGAACAGCTTTTGCTAGATTTGTATTCCTGGGGAATGGCTGTAATCTCATGGGAGGCTGGGACAGTGCATGTGATGAAAATATAATCTCAGATAGTCAGGTATCCCTTTTCTTTCCCTCACTCTTCCCTCCACTGCATCATTTTGTCTTGAGATGTGTAGACCAGGAGTACTTTCCAGTGAACATTTCAGAGTGGAGTTATTTAGGAAAAACATTACAAATCATTTTGGAAGGAGTTAGCACTTCTAGAAACTGAGACGAATATAAAGCTATATGGGTAATAGTGGTAAAAGAAATTCTGAAAGGCTTTTAGGGTAGGGCTTTCAGTAGCTATTGCAGCAGCAACTCTGCAAGGGAAGGCTGGGAAGATGATGGCAAACATACAGAAACAGTTTTAGAGATCAGCTTATTTTGACTAGGCTGTCATTTCCCACTCAGTGAGCTAATAACACCTTCTTATAAGCAAACAGCTGAATATAACAGCTTGGTGGGACTTAAAAACAAGAAGCTGGTTCCATCAAGAGTTGCTTGTTGTTCTGTGCTCAGCTATATAGAAAAGTTGCTTAAAAAGAGCAACTAGAGAGCAGACACTGTCTCAAACTGGCCTGTATCTTAGACACTTCATGAGTAAAGGGACAAGGTAAAGCAAGTAATTTCTACTAATTACTTAGATAGTAAGGAGATGACTTTCCAGAACTAAAATTCAAAATAGATTTTGTACATTCCAGTAAGTTGTGGTATTTGGTAACAGGGAGTGAAGTATCTGATACCAGCTTGACCTTGAATACTGAACATAAAGTTGTGGAATCACTTAGGTTGGAAAAGAGCCTTGAGATCATTGAGTCCAACCATTGACCTAACTAAACCATTTCCCTAAGGATGGAGCCTAAGGAGGCTCAGGGCGGGGCTTATGACTCAACAAGTTCCTGAAAGATTATAGCAAAGTAAGGGTCAGTCTCTTCTCTCAGGTGACAGGACAAGAGGAAATGGCTTCAGGTTGTGCCAGAGGAGGTTTGGGTTGGCTGTTAGGAAGAACTTCTTCACTGGAAGGGTGGTTAAGCATTGGAATGGGCTGCCCAGGGAAGTGGTAGAGTCACCATCCCTGCAGGTGTTCCAGAAATGACTGGACATGGCACTCAGAGCTGTGGTTTAGTTGATGGTGGTCAGCTTGGTCAAAGGCTGGACTCCATGATCCTGGAGGGCTTTTCCAGCCTTAATGATTCTGTGAAGTACAGGGTGACAGTCACTGCCCTGGCCCTGCTGGCCACAGCACTGCTGATCCAGGCCAGCTGCCATTGGCCTTCTTGGCCACCTGGGCACACCTGGCTCATGTTCAGCCACTCTCACCCAGCACCCCCAGGTCCTTTTCCACGGGGCCCTTTCCAGGCCCTCTGCCCCAGCCTGTGGCACTGCAGGGGTTGTTGTGGTCCAGGGGCAGGACCCAGCACTTGGCCTTGTTGAACCTCAGAGCCTTGGGCCCACTGATCCAGCCTGTCCAGATCCCTTTGCAGAGTCTCCCTCACTTCCAGCAGATCAACACTCCTGCCCAGCTGAACGTACACTGAATTCCCTCATCCAGATCACAGAATTGGTGGAGGGAAAGATGTGCAGGTGTGAGTACCAGTGGTCTTGGAGAATAATAAATGAATGCTCTTCCCAGGGAAGTGGTAGAATCACCATCTCTGGATGTGTTTAAAAAAAGACTGGACATGGCACTTGGTGCTATAGTCTAGTTGAGGTGTTAGGGCATAGGTTGGACTTGATTTTAGAGGTCTCTTCCAATCTCATTATTCTGTGATTCTGTGAATGGAATGATGTGCCATGAGTTGAGTAGACAGATAGTAGATGGCAGAGTATAGTTGTCTGGTGCCAGTCTGTTTCAGATGGAAGCATCCTTTGTGCTTACTTGGAAGACCACAAAATTTCAATCATTCAAGTCCTGTATTCTTAATAGCTCGTACTATTTACTGAACTAATCCTTATCTTATTTGGATTTTTTAAATTTTAAATCATGACATAACTTTGTACAAATAAAACAAAGTAGCATCAATTTCCTAGTTAATCTGCAACTGATCTCTTGTGTGATTGTATTAGTCTTGTTACATTTATTCAAAGTACTTTAAGCCAGGCTCTGTTTTGTTCCCTATTTTCTGCTCTTTAATTTGTTCCAAGTATTTCTGAATGACAGGACTTGCCAGTATTTGAACCAGTGTTGATTTCTAATGAGTGCTCTTGTTGGGTGTATTAGGATAAGGCTGTGGCTGAACCAGTGAGTCGACTGCTGGAATCAACCCTGAGGAGCACCCACATGCCAAGTCGGATTGGAGCCCTGCATGGAATCCTTTATATCCTTGAGTGTGACTTGCTGGATGAAACAGCAAAGCAGCTCATTCCAATTATCAGCGAGTATCTGCTCTCCAATTTGAGAGGAGTAGCACAGTAAGACTCTTCTCCCTTTCCCCCTGGCTCCAAACTGTTGCATGTTTATGTCTGAACAAAAGGGCTCTCTGTTGTTGGCAGTTGCCAGTACATTTTATAGCAGGCTGTTGTATCAAGCAGGTTTTGGCATTTTCGTTGAAAATATCATCCAATTTTAGGTTTAATTTACAGAGTGAAATGGTATTTGAGGATGAGAAAACTGTTTGATAGTACAGGCTTTCATGTCTTTGGTAAACTGTTACTTAAACCTCATTTTTCTGTCATTTTCATAATAATCAATGTTCTCTTATGGCACCTCAGCAATACTTTCTGTGATTTTAAAAAGGGTTTAGTTTTCATGTTCAAAAATACTTTGAATTTCTAGAAATTGTTTATAGTGTCTGTTTGTGACCTAAACAACTTTGGTGTGACCACTAGTGTTTTTGCTCATTTGCAGTTGTGTGAATATCCATAACCAAGAGCACATTTTGGTCATGTGTGCAGCTGCTTTCTATTTGATTGAGAATTACCCACTTGATGTAGGGCCTGAATTCTCTGCAGGAATTATACAGGTATGTTGTGATGCCTGCAGTGAGATGTGGTTGTGTAACCTGAGACCACTACATTACTGTCTTTAACACTTGCATACTGAGGTGTGGGCATGCTTTTGGGTTGAGTTTCATCAGTTTTTGTTAATACCTGATGCTGTTCCATGCTGTTGTGGTGTGGTGCTAGAAGATGACCTAAATCAACCTCAAAACCAAGTAGGTGGTGTTTTTTTGCTTTATTTCAGATGTGTGGAGTCATGGTGTCTGGAAGTGATGAATCAACACCATCCATTATTTATCACTGTGTCCTGAGAGGATTGGAGCGACTCCTCCTTTCAGAGCAGCTTTCCAGGCTGGACAGTGAGTCCCTGGTTAAGCTGAGTGTTGACAGGGTGAATGTGCAGAGCCCCCACAGAGCAATGGCAGCCCTGGGATTGATGCTGACTTGCATGTACACAGGTATTCACTTTCTTTATATTTCTCATGTGCTGGGAGACTGGCTTGCCAACAGTGCTAATTTTCTTAATTTATTTTTGTTACCAAGAGTAAAAGCAGTGTATTTTAACATCCACAGTGAACTTGTAACAAATTATTTTGGTTTAGGAAAGGAAAAAATCAGCCCCAGCCGTATCCCAGATGCAAATCCTGGTGCTCCTGACAGTGAATCTGTGATTGTTGCTATGGAACGAGTATCTGTCCTTTTTGATAGGTAAGAGGACAAAATGTGTAAATGGGGCTCTGGGAGGGAAAGGATTGTGTTTGCCACTGCTTGGTCACTTCTCTATTTGACAGTTCTTACAGTTTAATTAATGATGTTTCTCTACTTACTGTTGCTTAAAAGTTACACTCCTGGTATACACAGTAACACTGATGGAATTGCTGAAGGCAGCACAAATGTGCAGGAATGTAAATGAAAACCAGACATGTCCAAACTGATACAGTGTGTTGCACAAACTATAATGCTTCATAAATGTATTTCCAGCTCCCTTCAGGTCAAACTCTTAAGTGCTTTTCAGGATGTCTTCTACATAATCAAGGATATAAATCCAGTTTACAGGAAATAATCTTTCTAACTGCCCTAAGAGTTTAAAACTTTTTCCCCCCTTCCCTCCTCACAAGAGTTGCTCTTTCTGAGGCTGTTAAGTAATTGCAGTGGAAGGATACAGTAAAACTGCTGTATTCACATGGAACTCATTAATGGGAACATTTCAAAACCCCTGTTTTGATCTGACAATCTCAAGCTGTCTTAAGTGAGTATAGCATGTTAGATTTTGTGTAGTAGTTTGTGGGTAATGGTTTACATTTTTTAAAGTGTTCAGTGGTTTTTCCATAAAACTGGAGGAGGGTTTCACTTCTGTACTTGGTGAGAACAGAACTAGAGCAGTGCTTGAGTGTTTTTGAATATATCACTCTGAAGAGCTAGCAAAACAAATGTGACTACTACAAGCAAAAAATAACTTTTGCAGGGAAGAATCAAATGATGGTAACTTGATCTTGATACATCAACAGATGCTGCCTTTATTAGAAAGATTTTCCAATTAGTGTTACTTAAACGAAGTTGTCTGTAGGTTGGAGTATCTTCTCCCCACTTTATAAAGCAATACAGCTTGCTTTTCTCATTTGATATATTGGTCATTCTGAACTTGAATAAAAAATGCCAAGATGTTATGAATGAAAACTAGTGTTCTGTTTATACATGGTCTTTTCTCTGGTAACTAGGAGGAGTGATCTCCCTGTCCTTTTTTGTTCTTGTTTAGTTTTTTCAGCATTCCTGTTGGTAAGTCTCATCTCTGATACAATTCCAGACCTTTAAAAAAATGTGATTATTCAAAAAAAGAAAAGGGGAGAGTGTGGGGTAAAGAGACACCTGTAACAGCTTCTGACAGCTTTGAGAGACCTCTCTGGGTAGTCTGTTATTAAGATTACATGAAGATTTGGATTCATCAGTGCTGAGAACTTGCCTACTCAGAGATGAAAGTAAAATGTTCTTTCCATTGCCAATTAAATTGGAAAAGAACAAGATATGTGTTGACATTCAATCATAATGTATTTAATTTTTTATTATTTTCAGGATCAGGAAGGGATTTCCCTTTGAAGCTCGAGTAGTGGCTCGGATTCTTCCGCAGTTCCTTGATGATTTTTTCCCCCCACAAGATGTAATGAACAAAGTCATTGGGGAATTTCTGTCCAATCAGCAGCCATACCCACAATTCATGGCAACAGTAGTTTATAAGGTACTATTGATACATTTATTTTTCTTAAATGTTTCAGAAAATTTCTAAATAATTGACAGCTCAGCTGAAGGGCCATATACCACTTTTGTTAATTAGATCTAAAAAACCTGCCATGATTGAGGTGTCCTGCTGTGAGCTTTGCCTTCCAGGTAGCATCAGGGACTAGAATTGCCAAATCTCACAGCAAGACAGTCCAGTCACTGATAATGAGAAATAAAGAGAAAGTTAGTGGTTGTGATCCTGGTGCTCAGATTCTAGATCTGAGAGAGCCATCACCTTGTGAGCCTAACAGGCAAGCCCCTGTGGCTTCAGCTGGGCCTCTGGGCTTTTGGCTCTTCAGCACCTGCTGGACTTTGCATCACTGGAGAGTGCATGTGCCCAGCACATGTGATCTATAAAAAACAGAGACACCACACAAGTTGCATATTTCTATGTGATTACTTCAGTTTGGCCCATTTGCCATGAGTCCAGTTCACTAATGAGTCCAGTTCACTAATTCATTAGAGTTGTCCCCCAGGAACCCAGTTTGTGACCCTCAGAGCTTTGTAGCCTTTACAAGAGAAACTGAACTTTTTCCCATATCCATCCACCCTGTCTTTATTCCTGTGTACAATATTTTGCAGGTGTTCCAGACACTGCATAGCACTGGACAATCTTCCATGGTCCGTGACTGGGTGATGCTCTCTCTCTCCAATTTCACACAAAGAACACCTGTGGCAATGGCAATGTGGAGTCTTTCCTGTTTTTTTGTCAGTGCTTCCACCAGTCAATGGATTTCAGCAATGTATCCTAAAAAGATGGAATGTGTGCCATTTCTGGGCAATTATAGTGTAAAGCCTTAAAGGATAAGAGTACAAGTGTAAGACACAAAAAAGGCAGTTTTACTGCAGATAGTAATAGTGTATATTGCTTTGTGCCATTGGTACCTCAGGTTTGTAGGGAAAAAAGAGAACATCTAAACAGATGGTGAGAACAAAGTTATCTAAAACTACTGCTTTAAGATCAGTTCCTTTTATGCAGGATGATTGGGAAAGTCCTTCCTTTGAAAGACTTTTTAAAAGTTTCATCAAGATAGTATTGCTGTGACCTTTAAAAGCTTTGCTCTGTGTTCCTTCTGCAAGATAAAATATATTGAAGAAAATGTAAGAAGCCAACATACTCAAAATCAAGAGAATTATCCTCTACATCCAAACTGTATTTTGCAGTTATCACCCTGGCTGTGCACTGCAGTAATAGTGGGCTTTGGCAATGGAATTGCATTGGCCAAATAAATTGGAACAGACTTATTCCAATTTATCTATATATCTAACTTTATATATATATATATGGTATTAGTGCTGGATTTATTTAAAAACAAATAAACCCCCTGAAACAAACAGAAAATAACTAGTGCATCTTGTGTGCAGACAAAAAAAATGGCCATTTGTCATGTTTGAGACATCCTAATGAGTCCCAACCTCAGCAGTGCTCTTTGGCCTTCAGCAGTTGCTGATTGCATCGTTTGCTCCAATGGATAAAGAAAACTACTGCTAGCTTGAAATTAATTTCTGAGGATAAGAAATTGTGTGATGTTAAGGAAGAAATAGGATTTATGTAATAGCAGTTAATTACCAGATTGCAGCATTTGCACTTGAACGTTGTTGGTGAACTTAAGAATAAGCTGTTTTAATGGAGAACAGAGTTTAAACTGCTAAACCAAAAGAGAGGCAATGTCTGTCATTTTATGACCTTAACTTGTGTTTCAGTCTTCCACATATTATCAGCAGAATGGGGAAATCAGAGCAGGTGGATGTTAACATCTTCTGTTTGGTGGCCATAGACTTCTACCGGCACCAGATCGATGAGGAGTTGGATCGGAGAGCCTTCCAGTCGGTGTTTGAGGTGGTGGCATCTCCAGGAACCCCATACCACCGCCTCCTGATCTGTTTGCAAAATGTCCACAAGGTCACAGCATGCTGAACATCCTGATGTGTAGTGGAACTGCATGACTAGTGTTGGAATATGAGTTATGAGGAATGCAAGATGAAGAAAATACCTGGGGTTGCATTTGTGCTAAATACGGACCTGTCGGTTTTCCTTCCAGCATGCATGGACAAGTGCTCTGCAGCACTGGAAATCACCTGAGAGTCAAGTGTAGTTGTTGTTGACACCAAACACCTCTAAGTGGAATGAAGTATGTCAGTGTTTTTCAAGTGATGGTGGGGACTAAAGAAGCCACACATCCAAGCTGTAAAATATGAGCTAGTACCACATGCAAGGTATTTGGTATTCCTGTTCTTCCCAATATGCAGCTGAAGCCACTGTGGTGCAGCAGTGAAGCACTGACAGACTGTTATTGCAACGTGCAGTCATTAGCCAACTTCATCGTTTTATGTACCTGTATATACTGTTGTGTAGTACAAAATAGAATTGGTTTCCTAATGTCTCTCCCAAACCAGGAAAAGAGAAAATGGCTTTTATGATTTACACTTCCAGCATGTAATTTCTCTCTGGATTTTCTGATATCCAGTGGTGTATGTGTTGGTGATACCAGAGATATAGTGCACATACGTAACCACACCTTTTTCTTTTTTCTTCTCAGGATTTCAAATTTGAGTACAGTATATCAGTGAAAGAAATTTTAACTTAAATATTTCTATATTATGTACAGTATGTAAAATTGTAAGATGTGTGGTGCATGAGCTGTGCTGTAATTGGAGATGAACAAAAGCCATGCTACTGAATGTCTTGACATCTGTATTGTCCTCATTTTTTTTCCTCATTCTTGAATTCATGTTCCTTTTGGAAATCCATCTTAATGTACAGATTACATCTTGTTTTGCATCTCACTTTTTCTTAAAGTGCTTTAAAACTGGAATATGTTGATTAATTTGTCTTGAGAAACTGTACTAAGGAGGCATTCTTGTGATCCACTTTACTGTAGCTTCTTTGTAATTCCTTAATTTTGAGACATAATGGTAAGAAAGAGGACTAGTCACTCTGGATCAAACTTGAGATACTTAAGAAACTGCTCTTATTTGCTGCACAGCATTTTAAGAGACAAAATGGTGCAAGCTCCCCAGTAGTCAACAACCATTTGACCTTTCCTAACTGAGACCATGGAGTCACCTGGACCACTCTCATGTGAACAAGTATGAGGTAGCAGTAGAGAATCAGAAGGCTGCTGTGGTCTACTCTGGGACTGGCTAAAGTGTTAGATTACACAACCTCTTTTATTACCTGTTGTATCCATAATGCTTTAGACACAAACACAAATATCCATGAATTCCAGGACACTACACAGGGCCAGATTTAGCTTTTACTCACCACCCAGGGAATGCCATTGATTCCTAAGCTTTACATGAGGAAATCTAGCACAGCATTTGTCTTTAGTTGTATTTAAGTCTTTCATGATAGAGAAATGATACCTTGGTTCTCAGTCAGATCCTACATTCAACCTCTCTTCATTTTCTTATCACACCTTTTGGTGACACTTGGAAAAATGAGATAGTGTTGTCAGGAGGAGCATGTACTGTATGTATTTCTGTATATAATGTATATGTTGAAATTATACACATGTGACAACATTTAATGTATACAGATGTGTATATTTGTATTTATTAAACCCATGTATTTAAACTAATTCCAATCTAGACCAAAAATTGTTGCTTCTGCCCTTAAATTGATTACAAAGGAATTGTCCACTGGTGTCGCTTCCTTTTAGAAACTGGTAGAGGAAATTGGTAGTATGGGCAGTAGAAACAACTGTAGATGTTGCTGTATTGAGCTCTCTACAGGTCTTATTATCTAGAGCAATTATTTCTGTCCTAAGTTGGGTTACTCTTCTTCCTTGGGCCACAGCACTGTGGTGATTTTTAAAAGAAACTGAACAGGGTTTCAGAAAAAGGTTTAATAAAATAGATACTGTTTGAAAGTTTTTGAGTTATATTGGAAATTATCTTAATTCTGATAAAAGTCTAATTCCAGGCAGTGAGATATAATGCCCTGTGTTTGCATTAAGGGGTAGTATAGATCACTCTTCCCTTTTGTAATCACCAATAATCGTTTTGTACTGTAAACCCACACACCAGTCAGTTTTTGTATGATATATAGTTTAAGTGAAGATATTTTTGTAAGCTATTTTCCAGAATTTAAAAATAGATTTTAATATATTTTTTAAGCATCAGGTTAGTCAAATTCTCACCATATAACAGTATATGTTGTGTTATGAAACTGTTAAATTCTTCATAATTTTAAGCTCCTCATGATTAACACAGACCAGCTGATTACTTTACCTTGGGATCACAGGAGCTAGACCCTTTCTGAAACTTTCCAAACCAGCTTGGGACTTGCTATAGAATCTTTCAGGCCAGTGAAGAAATACATTGAATTAAGCAGTCAGCACAGCTGGGTTAAAACATTATAGATGTGACAGACTCCCATTCCTCAGCTGCCTCTTGCCAGCCTTAGAGCAAGTATTTGCATTACCTGTCTCAAGACAAGCTCTAGAGCTGATGCACTCCCTTCTAACCTCACACAGATTCACTGGTAGTAACTTCATCTGTTTTAACCTCTCCTGGAGATTGTTGTAGTGTCTGTACCTCCTGTAATGTGTCCCAAGTGTCTGAAGAAGGGCACCTCCTCTTGGGAAATCCTCTGTGACCTGAAGGAGCTGGAGCTTAAGGGTCTTCCTAGTGTGGGAGCACACTGCAGCAGGGCTTCAGTTCAGACATTTCACTGCAGCACAGCTTCCTCTCTTCTTCCTGGACATTCTTTCCACACCCTCATTTCTTTGGGAATGAAATCAGAATCACTCCTGTCTGCTTTTAGTGACACGAGCCGCAAGGTGTGCCATGGGGGTAGTAACAGCAGAACAGTGGCCATTAAGGGATTCTGATGTTGCATTTAAAGGAAATAAAAATACTGCTTGTCCTTTGAGACTGACTCTATGCAAGATTTTATTTCACAGAGTGTTTTTAACTTGCTGTAAACAGAAAGCTAATTCTGAAAATCAGGCTGTTCATTTTTTCATTGAGATCAGGGTAGAAATGTGTTTGGTCTTTAGACATACATTTGTTGTCCTGGCTAAACAAAGCAGACAGCATCTTTAATCTGCTTTGCAGTAAAAGTGGCTTCTTAAAAGCCTTACAAGATGAGAGGTGTGGCATGACTGGGAGCATACTTGAGACAGATTAATATTTAAAACTTCAGTTACAATTCAGTTGTCAAAGAAACTGCATTACTAAATCTATAATGTGGCCCTCCCCTAAGAACATTGTATGCCAGCCAACTTGTTACAAATAGCTTTTGGACCAGCTACCCACTGACCCATTAAATAAAGTTTGCTTTGTGTTTCATTTCAGCCTACCCCCTCCCTTGTGCTGAGTGCAAGAGTGAGGAGTTGTAAACAACAACTTATTGTAAACCTGTTCTTATTTGTGGGGTTCAAAGTATTTTCTTTACTATTTATGTTGTTTTCCAGTTGCAATTGAATGGGAGTTTATTTAAATCTTCTCTGAAGTGTATACTCAGATGCCATTTCTTGCCTAAAGCACCTAGTAAATGACTGTGTGTTACTTTTGCTTTGGTAGGAATGCCTTCTTAGCACCAAGACATTGCTTGTTTTCAACACCAGCAGCATTCCGAAAGCACTGAGCGAACAGATCTTGGTCACATGAAGGGAGGAACAAGTGGAACCTTTTAAAAGTTATTTTAAAAGTAATCTGTTGATATCTAGTAGCTTTGCCTTAAGAGCATTCTGTCTTGCCATTCTCCTTTTTCAGTGGCTGTTAACTCTATAGCAAATAAGGAGGTTGTGTCAAAAGCACTGCAAAGACAGTTCTCCAAGGGCAGCACACCTGGTTTGTCTTAGGGTTTTGTGGAGCTGTCAGGGCTGGGCATTTATGCTTCCATAATATAAGAAATTTTAGGGTATAATGAGCAATAAATAATAGCAATAAGCAGTTTAATTAAATTCAGTCATTCAGGATCTTACCCGGTCATTGAAAGGGATGGGAGAAGATGGGCAACTAATTGAGTACATTTATGGTGTAAATCAGATTTTTTCCATGTACAATCTCAACTAAACTTTCTGCTAAAGGTAGAAATCTACTGAGGGACAATGGTAGGTGCTTTGCTCTTAAAACAGTTTTGGTTATAAGGACACAATTGCTGAAAGTTACAAGAGGACAAAATACTTTGCTAGTTTTTAAGTAGTTTAAATGTTTTAAAGTGAAAACAAGCTGCTGTAAAAACTAGAGTAAGCAATGTAGCAAAATTTGGGGGAAATTAATGATGTCAATTTAACCTAATACAGAGATTTTGGGTGAACTCATTGTGCATGCTACCTAAGTATCCATTTAAAAATCTTGAGAATCCCACAGTCATACCCAGGAGAGCTTCTACGGTGTATCTTGATAAAGTTTTTAGCTGCATTCAGGTAACTGGGTATAAATGCTGCAGAGCATTTGTGAAGCATGTGCTGCTTTAGTCATGTGCATTTTGTGTGAGCTTCTCATTGCCATCAGTCCGTGTGTACACACCATCCAGTTGGATAAACTTGACAAGGATAAGGTAACGCACCCTGTGGTGGGATACAGTGTGAGGGCAATGATGGGCAAAAGCTTGGAGCCCCAACCTGAAAAGCAATTGTACTCAAGGGAAAAGAAAAGCATATAATTTTAGATGTATGTTTAAGTTTAAAAAAAAAATGCTGAAAATACTGCACATTGAAACTAAAAGAGAAAATAAAATGCAACTATTACTGTAAGTGATTTTTCTCTGGTTATTTAAAAAGAAGGGCTTGATGCATTTTACTAGAGTTTTTCCCCAGTATCTCCTCTTTTCAGCAACTATCAAATACTGAGTATTATTAAGATTTGCAAGAATACTTGAACTTTCTGCAAATGTAGCTATGCTGCAAAATCACAGTGCTGTTTGCAATTAAGCAAGAGCTATCACGGCTGAGCTTTTAATTGTATCTAACAGTCATGCTTGCCAAAACTTCTCTGGGATTCTAGATGAGATCAGAAAAGGCAAAATTCAAGTGTACAGCTGTATTTGTGAATGAGAGTGTATTTATCCACAGCAGTCCTGGGGAGGGATAATGTTACACAGGAGAAGAAATGGTTTAACTTGCTGAAGCTTGGTTTTCCAGCTGTTGGGCTTGCATCTTAAAAGAAATTTCTGGGTGGTCCTGCTGCTGAACACTGGAGGATCTCTTGCAGTACTCAACGGCTCACAGACATCTTGTTTTGATTAACTTTGCAGCACTTGGCTGTTCCCTGGAAACTCTGGCATAAAGTTTGAAGTAGTAGCTTAATGTAGAAAGCACGTGCTGGTTTTGTCCTGAGTCAAGGTAACTTCTTTTCCATCTCGTTGCTGCCTGGCGGTGTTGGTGGCGGCTGATCGGCCGCTGTGTCACCTCTGAGTGCAGCCCTGGAGCTGAGGGACAGAGCTGTGCTGGGGTAAGTGCCTTTGTCTGCAGAGCTGGACATGCATTGGAGTCATAAACTCTTCATCTTTTTGTCACTCAGAGAAGAAAAGACATTTAATTTCTGGAGGTATTACCCCTAAAGATGAATTGCCAGGCACAGGCAGATGAAGCATTGCACTTTGTAGACTAGCACTTTTTAATTTGCTAGAACTTTTTTGCTTTCCCCACTGCCTTTCCTGCCCTGTATAGGTATTGTGCTTTTTTTCCTACTTTTTTAGGCAGTGCAGCTGTAAAGAGTATTGCAGCCATCATTTGGGAATTGGCAGGGCTCCACCCCAGTTACAAGACAAAAGGCTTTGATTGCCTGTAGAATTAAACATAATTACACCATAAGTTTTGCATAACTGTTTGAAGAGATGAAAAGATTTGTAACTTGTAGGTTTGTTAAAAACTTGGAAGTAGGAACATGAAAAAGTTCATACAGTTTATATAGAATGTTATCTTTGGAGTGAGCCAAGCCTTCTGCTCTTCTATTGCAGCCATAATTCCACCTTAATTTTGTTTCTGATCTTTCCCATGGTGTACACATCCAAATATGGCAGAACAGTCCCTTACCCCAGGTGCTATTTTCTTATCCTTCGAGCTGCAAACGTCATGGGTAGATTTTGATCAAGTGCAACCTTATTGTTTTATCTCATTATTTACATTTTGGAGTTCTTTCAGCCAGGCTGCAGTGTTTGGGCTCCAAGCAAAATGCATCCCTGAGGGCTGGGTTTGACCATGCACCAGATGCCCACAGAGCTGTGAGCCAGATTAAGTCAGACCATTTAAATACAAGGTTTTTGCTAATCTAGCTCATCTTGGATTCTATGCACTGTAAAACTTCAAGTCAGTGTTGAAATAACATTTCCAAATTAGAATCTTAGTCTTTCCACCCCTTTCTTCCCCTGAGGAAGAGGCACTGAATGTGTTTCCATCCCTGTCTTGCTGTTAAATGGCTCTAGGATTGAAGCATCTGTCTTGTCCAATGGAAAGGCAAGTGTAAAGCTTGCTCACTTAACTTTTCTTGGTGTGCCTTGTTAATGTTGACATTTCAAATATCATCTTTGGCATTTGATTTAACATCTCTGAAAATAACACAATTCATTGTTTAACTTTTATTTCAGGCAAGTTTGGGCAGATACTCTTAATTACACTTTGTTCATAGTAATTTTTCTTTGCCTTCTTAACTGCCTCTAACTACCACTGTTTTAAATGAACACTGGATGCTGCAGATCTGGGAGGTATTTTTAAGTGCTTTCCAGGCTTCTGATCCTTCCATCTCTTGGTAATGTGGCTTAAGCTCATTCCTTCTCCTCCTGTCTTCTTTTCTCTGCCTTGGCTGCCAGAGTAAATATTTCACCTGTTGAATGCTTTAAAATAAAAGTTGTATGTCATCAATAGATTGGTATGTGACTAACAGGATAAGGCTGAGTGATCCAAAGTACCTGGAGTTTATTAATTAATTGGGAGTCCTGAAGAAGTGAACCTTTAGAAGAGGACCAAATAAACCTGCAAATTTTTGCTACCTAATGTAACAATCTAAGAATATTGTTCAGATGTTTATCAGTACCAAAATCAAATGCTTTCACAAATGTTTCAACCTGTACTTTTGCTGCTTTACTGCTTTTGTGGTTGTCCTGGGGATGGCTCTATCTGTGCTTACTGAAGCAACATATTTATGTACTGCAGTTATTTAAATGTGAGCTTGTGGATAATACCTGTTCCCATTGCAGAGTGATCTGATAATATTACCCAAAAAAAGTGAGAAATGTGATCTGGGACACTTGCAGGCAGCACTGACAGTAACAGTGAAAGGACCTGCTGCTTCAGAAAACATTATCTGGGACCAAGTTACATTCCCAGTGGTGAACAGAGGCTTGCATTATGCTGACAGGTTAATTTTCCAGCTCTCCCACTGGCCTGCTGTGGGGTTGGAGACTATCCCTGTGTGGGAAAGATGCAGCAAACCTGGTCTGATTCCAGTTGAGTTGTCTCAGATGACAGGATTAAGCAAATCTATGCTTCTTAGATCCATAAACATCCCAACTGCACATTGTACCTTTGAAAAGAGCGATGAGTCCAGGGGTGATGAAGGAGCATTGTAAGGAGTCACGTTGAGTTCTCGTGTTACACTTGCAAAGATTCCTGCCCCGTGGGCACTGGGAGAGGATGAGGTGCTCAGTTTATTGCAGTCAGACTTAGAGTGCCCAAAGTTCTTTTGTGTTTCTGCTGAGGGGTTAAATATCATCAAAAGTGCTTATTAATTATTAACTTAACTTAGAGAGGTCTGCCTCTCCTTTGTCTGTGCTGCTTTTGTTCTCAGTTTGACTGCATTAACTCTGGATGAAATATAAATGCCAGTCCCAAACTAACAATGATTAAACTGTATTATTCTGTGCAGCTTAATTACATGAAAAAAAAATCAGGACAGGAGATCAAATTTATTATTTCATGTGTACTCAGTCATGTTTTATTGGCTATAAAATTTCATGTAGACAGGATAACTTTAGAAATTGACTAGCACAAAGAAGATTTTAGCCCTAAATTACATATTTTGAAGAGATTTTTCAAAGCCTGTCATGAGATGGGCATTCATTCAGAAGAAAATAATGAAAAGTTAACTTTTTAGCAGGGCCCAAAAAGGGGTAGTGATGAGGGTTGTCTGACATATGTTTATTCCCTTGTGTTTTTCTGCTTTAAAGCTCCAGGATGTGATGCAAGAAGAAAGGATAGGATTTGTGCAGCCTGGTGTGTGCTTTTTGTGAGTAAAGGACCTTTTGTCTGCTGAGGGCCAGTTATGGACAGAGAAAAGTATCCATGTTTGTTTAAAAAAAATTCCCAACCACCCACAGTTACATGGTTCATTGCATTGCAGGTCGTCACTTTTTCTCTGTGAAAATATATGATATATCATCACCTGGCTATGTCATATATAACATATCACAATCCAGGCAGTTTGTGGACCTTGAAGAGGTCTCCTTGGAGACCAAACAGCTGTGGTGCACCCAAGGACAGAGAAGCATTTATGACACTTGTAAGGACATTGCAGGACAGAGCCAGGATGGTTCCTCCTGGGAAAGGGAGGCTTCATGTAATGTGATTGCAAAATTCAGCCCAGGGACCAAGGGATGGTAAGAAACAGCATCTTCTCATTCCTCACCTTCAATGGCTTTGTCCCCTTCACCATGTTATGCCTGAAAATGTTGAAGGTTCCTGTTATTAAAGGTGTGAGAGCATTTTTGATGTTGCTCCCAGCTTTTGTGTTGAGCTTTCTCTCGCACTGTGGGTGTTTACAGAGCAGCAAGGGAAAGAAGCTCTTTTTCAGTAAGCTGTGGTAGTGAGTTTATTGAGTTAGGAGTGAGTCTTGGGTCTGCAAAGAGACAGGAGCAGCTGTTGCAAAGTTGTTTATTGCATGAATACATCAGCCTTGAAGGCAAAGGGTTCAGAGTATTGAAGTCTGTGCTAAAAGCTTTTGGCATAGAGTCCTGATGTCCCCAGCAGAAGCAGAAGCTACTGCCACCTTCTTTGCACCCCAATATTGGGGGATTTTATTCCTAAATCATCCGATCAGCTAAAACCACAATTCTAAAACATTCTTCCTACACCCCTCTGAGCTTAATTCTAATGTGTGAAAGTAGTGTCAGTTCTTACACAAAATTTACCCATGTAGTTCTGTCTGTTCACACGAGTAGTTCTCTCTGTCTATCTAGAAATGTAAGCAACGTTCTGCTGTGTTTTCATTATGTCTGGAGCTAAGTTATTTCTGTGAAAGATATCACTACTGAACTTTAAACTAGACTTTAGGGCTTTTTACCAGCCAACACAGTCTCTTAAGGCACTTAGGATATATTTCTATTTACTTAAAACTAAAACTTACACTCTTTAATATATTATTATTTTGTATTAATATATTATATTATTAATATGTGCTTTAATATATTTCAGTTTCTCTGAAGGTTCCAATTCAATCCCTGCATTCCTTTCTCTCTCTGAGGGACTCAGAGAGGCTTTTATTTCATGCATTCCAACATAAGTTGAAAGAAGGTTGCAGAACTTGAAACTGCTTCTAGTAGTGTTCTTTTTCCTTCGACTTAGACCTTGAGTGTTCCTTTATATTTGATTATGAAAAGAATAAATACTTAATTTTTTCTTTGAACTACAATTTTCCCTGTAAATTACTATTCCAGAGTCAGCCAGAACTGTCTTTCTTCTTTTTATACAGGTGCCTTTCATCCACTTGAGGAAAGCAAATGTGCTTTTTTTTCTTCTCCTGAAAATCAAAAATACTAAAAGTTTTTCTCCTTTTTCTAGTTACAGTTGCATCTCCTCATATTGCTGCATTTTTCTCTAGTGAGAGTCTGATGATTTGAATTTTCACAGGTATTATTCTTGCCTTATTTGGTTTCTTGATCACATTCCAGGAAGTTTCTTCTTTGAAAAGGTGTTACTTTTAAGTTACACAATTTTGATGTACCAGTGCTCATTGGAACATTAAGGCTTATCAGGCACATGTGGTGGTGTTCATGGGGTCCCAGGACGAGGGAAGAGATGAGAATCTTGACTCCATGTTTCAGAAGGCTGATTTATTATTTTATGATATATATTATATTAAAAGAAAATGATATATTAAAACTATACTAAAAAATAGAGAAAGGATTTCATCAGAAGGCTAGCAAGGAAAAGAATGGAATGATAATAAAATCTTGTGACTGACCAGAGAGTCAGAGACAGCTGGACTGTGATTGGCCATTAATTAAAACCAACCAACATGGACCAATCAAAATGCACCTGTTTCATTCCACAGCAGCAGATAATCATTGTTTACATTTCATTTCTGAGGCCTCTCAGCTTCTCAGGAGAAAAATCCTGGCAAAGGGATTTTTCAGAAAATCTCATGGCATCAGGCACTGGTTTCCCAGATCCCCCTGCTGGGGGACAGAAGTGATGCTTGTTTCCAGTCCTCAGGAACCTCCTTTGGTGGCCACAGCCTGAGTGACATCAGCCAGGTTCCTCAGCCCCATGGGTGCATCCCACACCATCCTGTGCATGCCTCTCTTGTCTAAACGTTCCCCAGTTTCATTCTCCCCCACTGAGGATGAGCCTTCGTGGCCCCAGACCTTCCCATGGGTGGAACTGGGATTCCTGGAATCCTCCACCAGATCTGGTGCTCCTGGACATGAGCTTTGGTTTTCATTTTCCTTTCCAAAACATGCTTTAATTATGCTTTCAGTACTGAAGAAGAATGCTGAAGCCTTTGTCCCCCAGCCCAGCAGAGTGCAGGCACAGCCCCCAGCCCCTGCGGGTCTGCTCCACGCTGGGCTCCTGCCAGCTGCCTTTGAGGGACAGCCTGCCAGGGACTCTTGGTGACAGATTAAAACCTGAATTCACAGCCAGGTGCTGAAGTGGCCTCTTCCTGAGGTAAAGGCTTTTGTAGCTTTTCCAGTTCACTTTGAGCACTCCTGCCTTTCCCGCTCGCACGGTTTAGCTCTGACTTTCTTCTCCTTATCTGTCACTAGAGAGTAATTGCCCCTTTCATAGGGACCTTGCTTTAACCTTGAACAGCAGTTCCCGTGGCACCTGATGTGCATTATGAACTATATATACTGATGAAAGAGTGAGGTACAGTCCTAATGTCTTCCTTGATGTTTGCTTTTTAAATCTGTTTCAAGGAGCCCTTTCAGATGGGACATGAAAGCTCCCACATTATTATAAAATTCCCTATGAAATATTTTTGTTTTGAAAAAAGGCATTTAGAATAGTAGGGTAAAAGCATAGTCTTATCAGGCTGAAGCTGCAATATCCAAGCTGTTTCCAGTTGCTCTTATCTGTCCTTTCATCTGGTTCTAAACATGAAATGGGGATTTCATTATTAAATGCACACAGAGCCTTTCATTCTGGGGAATACTCCTGTACACACTTCAATGGGGATTTTTGCAGTATGTGGTAACTTACAAGCAAAAGGTAGATGTTTTTATGACAATACTCTGACAGGGAGTGCTGCAACAGGAGTCTGTGCTGAAGAGGGAGAACTTTCCTTTCAGGACATGGTTGAAGAGACTCACTGAATCACAGGATGAGTGAGGATGGAAGGAACCCAGTGGGGCATCTGGTCCCACCCTGCTGAAGCAGGATCATCCCAGAGCACATGGCCCAGGATTGTGTCCAGATGGTTCTGGAATATTTCCAGTGAGGGAGATCTCACACCCCCTCTGTGCAGTCTGTCCCAGTGCTCAGACCAGTGAAGAAGTTCTTCCTCATATTCAGGGGGAACTTTCTGTGCATCAGTTTCTGCTCATTGCCTCTTGTCCTGCTGCTGGCACCCCTGAGCAGAGCCTGATCCACCCTCCCTGCAGATCCTGGCAGACATTGGTGGGGTCCCCTCTCAGTTTGAGGCTGATCAGGCCCAGCTCCCTCAGCCTTTCCTTACAAGAGACACTCTCCAGAGCCTTCATCATATTTGTCACTGGAGCCACTCCAGGATCTCCATGTCTCTCTTGTCCTGAGGAGCCCAGGACTGGACACAGCACTCCAGATGTGTCCCACCAGGGCTGAGCAGAGGGGTGGGATCCCCTCCCCTGCCCTGCTCCTCCTGACTCATCCCAGGACTCCCTTGTCCCTCTCAGCCACAAGGACACACTGCTGGCCCATGGACACCTTGTGTCCCCCAGGCCCCCCAGGCCCCTCTCTGCAGAGCTGCCCCCCAGCAGGTCAGCCCCCAGCCTGGGCTGCTCCATGGGCTTGTTCCTCCCCAGAGCAGCACCCTGCATTTGCCCTTGCTGAATTTCAGAGGGTTCCTCTCTGCCCATCTCTCCAGCCTACTGAGGTCCTTCTGAGGACTGCACAGCTCCCTGGGGCACTGGCCACTCCTCCCAGCTCTGTGTTGGCAAGGACCTTGCAGAGGAGGCATCTGTTCCTTCATCCAGGTCATTGATAAACAATGGGCCCAGTATAGCACCCCAGGGGACACCACTGGTGACAGGTCTCCAGCTGGACCCTGTGCCACTGATCATGACCCTCTGGGATCTGCCACCCAGGCAGGTCTCAATGCACTCACTGCCCACAGCTCCTGAGTTTGCCTATGAGGATGTTGTGAAGCCCTGCTGAAGTCAAAATAGACAAAATCCATTTTTTGTCAAGGTAGACAAAATCCATTGCTCTCCCCTCAGTGATCCAGGCACTTGTTCCTTTGTAGGAGGCAGTCAGGTGGTCAAGGTTGATTTTCCTTTAGTGAATCCATGCTGGCTGCTGATCACCTTGTCTCCCATATGGATACATGGCCTGGGCTCACAGGAATAAAACTGAGTTGTTGTTCTGGAGCAGGTACCTTTCTGTGCTTGCACCCAGTGACAAATGTGAGCTGTTGTATCTATCTGTGCACACAACCAGAAATTCAGAATTGCTTTGTGAGTGGAGGGCACAGTGAAGGCTCCTGGGCTTTCTGCCTCAGCTGGACTCGTAGGAAAAGAAATGGGTGCAGAAACTGAGCTTTATTCAGCTTACAAGAGTAAAGCTGCAGAACTGCCAGACATGCAGAAAAAGGAAAAGCAAAAAAAAGAGTAGATGTGTTTGTTAAGGGTAATGAGCAATGCACATTCTCTAGCAGGATTAGGATGGGAACAGGAATAGACTTGCCAAGCTAAGGGAAAATCCTATTTTTGAAAAATGAAGGGAAAAAATCCTTTAATGAGTTTTGATAGGAAAATTGACAAGTATTAACAAGAATCAGGAAAAGTAGCAGTTAAATGGCCAAGCTATGCAGGATGTTCACAAATCTTCAGATGAACTCAGCAGTGATTAAGGGGAATAAAAACTTGAGCACAAATGCTGGAGAGTACTTGATGTTAGCTCACTCTTGTCTGTGATCCTTGCTGCTGGTGTTTGTACAAGTATAAACTGGGCAGATGTGAGCAGAGAGATCCCTGCAGTGCTGCCCTTTTCCAGAAGCAAGGCCAGGGTGAGAAGTCCCAGTGAGGAGCAGGGTGTGCTGGTTCTGCCCCAGCACTGCACTGATGCAGTTGTTTGGTAGAGCATGGGTACAATGAACTTTCTTCTGCCCAGAAAATCACACATGGATTCTCCTGCCCATCTCCCACAGCCTGCAGGGCCTATGGGGAACTTCTGGGAAGGAAGGGATGCAAGCAAAGGAAATCTGTGAGGCAGCTCAGAGACATAAGGGAAAGTGCTTGGAGTAGTGCTCCTGTGTTTGTGCAAAGGCAAGACACAAAGACATCAAGGAAGTAAAATGCAATAAAATGAATAAAGTTAGAGAAGAGACACAAGTGGTGGCTTGGAGAATCAGACTGTACAGGTAGGAGAAGTGCAAAGCAGCAGAAATGTTCAGCACTGCTGCCATCAGCACAGAGGGCAGGGATGCAGAGATGGACAGGTGGGGTCCAGGGTGGCCTCTGCCTGTGTGAGAGAAGAGAAACTGCAGGGAGCTGAGTGAGGATGGAAGGACAGTGTGACTGTTGTGTGGTAAGGACAGAATAAGTGGCATACAGGGAGTTTTGGAATAGCAGCATGCTGGGATTACAGGTCATGCCAAAAATACAGAACTGCTTAACACATGTCAAAGTAGAAACCTACCTATGTTAAACTGTGGCCAAATTGTTTTAGCATAGCCAGACAAAACAGATACTAGTAATCCATAGCATAGTGAAAGCAGCATAATTCATTCAGTAGTTTCTCCAGGCTGAAAGTTCCTTCAGTCACCTCCTGCGTGATGCAATAGCTGCACTTGATTAGCAAAAAATAAATGTGGAGGGAAGGAAGCAGCACAGGAAAACAGACACAGCCCCTGCCTTTGGAGGGCACAGGGGTGAAGGCAGCAGCAGAGAATGGGGTTTTATGCAAGTTCTCCAGGGAAGGCAGGGCTTTCCCATGAAAAGCCTTCTTGACCTGAGGCCAAAGACTTCAACAAAGAAGAGACTTCTGCTCCTGATACTACCTTTTTTTCTCTCTCTGTTCTTCCCTGAAGAAAAAGAGGACTGGTGAGTGATCTAAGATTAAAGGTGCAGCGTTGCAATTTTGGGGCATTATGTCAGTTGTGAGAGATCAGACTGCAAATTAGGGGGAAAAAAGTCAATTCAGAGGCATTACTAGAAACCCCTTTATTAGAAAGCCCAGACACAATCTTTGATAAACCCATGAATATTTGCTAAGCAAAAGAAATTCCCCAGTGCATATGAAAGCTTAAGAGACAGCAGGCAGTGCTCTGAGCATGATGAAAAATTAAAACCATTACAAGAGAGAGACCTGGGGTAGTATGTCCTGCAGAGCTAAAACACTGATCCCCAGGGAGCTGCAATGCAAGGCAAGCAGCAGCCCAGTTCTGGGGGAGAAAAAGAGGTAAAATCTGCCACAGATTGTGGAGTTTTGCTGCAGGTGTACAGCGTGGGCCAGGAGAGAAGGGCTGGCAGGGAGGGCTCCTTGGCAGGGGGAGCTGATGCTGCTGCAGCAGGAGATCATCAGCCTGAAAGGAAAATTGGGCTCTTGTGGAGCTGGATGCTGTGTGCAAGCCAGTGTGAAGTTAGCAATACTGAAAGGGATTCACAGTCAGGAGAAAGGAAATAGATGAAATTCAGGGTTAAAGCTGTACATTTATCCCTGCAGAGGGAAGATTGCAACAAGCACACATAACAAATGGGGAAAGTTACAGTTTGCTTGCTAGGATGTTAAAAGACTGTGCCATCCTCCTGAATCTATGGGGGAAAATTATTGCTGTGTTTGGGGAGTCTGAGAACAAGGAGATTGCTTAGCAAGGTAACATAAAGTAACCAGAGAACTCAGTTTTTAGCTCTGATTCTGAGAAAAGGATCAGTCTTAGCTAAGCTGACCTTTTAGTGCCAGTTCACAGGTACACACTTTATACTCTCAGCTCAGGCACTGGAATCACTGTCCAGCACTCTTGGAGACACACACCCTGTGGATGAAGCTGTGGCTGAGAGCAGTGTCCCAGCCTCCCACTCCAGGCACTGGGATGGTCACAAAGGGCAGCCAGATGCCAGCAAGGCTGTGGCCAAACCCAAGCTCTGCCCTCCTGTTCCTGCAGCTGTACCTGCTTGCTGTCAGCAGTACCAACCCTAGGAACACCCAGAGCCTTGCCCTGGTTTGCTTCCAAGCTGGGCTGCAGCTCTGGGAAGGCTCCTTTCACAGCCTTTCACACAGGGAAAACCCACCAGAAGCCCTGGGTGATGAGGGGTGGAGGGGACAGCAGCTGCCTTTCATCGTGTGCTGTGCGGGCTGGGTTGTGTGCAGGCAGTTTGTTAGCACTGCCTACAGCTACCTCTACCCCTACCCTTAGTTACCCACTAGGAAATCTTCTCTGAAGCATTAATATGAGTTACTTAAATCTTTTCTGCTGCTTTTATTTAGCCTGGTTTGAGTTGCCAAGCAGCTTATTACACTTTGCACTAAACCCAGAGCAGCTGTGCAAGGCGACCCCAGGCCATGCATCCAGCTCTGGGATGGCAGGCACCAGCCACTGGTGGGTTTGGGAAGGGTTTTGAAATGGTTTGTGAGCTGCCCCATCATGTCCTGGTCACTGTGGGCTGCTCCTGCTGAGCCCAGCCTCTGGCTGGGGCTGGGATGATCTCCAGCCAGCTGCAGTGTGGTCAAACCCAGAGCTGCATCCTCTGGGGTGGGGGGAATTCTGCCTCTAGCTTCAGTCAGCATTTCCAAGTCCTGTTAAACCTGAATAACCACAATCCAGGACTCTTGCTTCAAATACATTGAGTGAAAACGAGGGCTCCCAAAGCTCTAGTGAAGTAAATTTGTCTCTTCAGGATACTGCTTATGCACCAGGATTTTTTTTTCCTTTATGAAAGAAATGGATGTATGGATTATAGTTGACAGTGTTAGTGTCTACTCTTAATTTTTATACTTTCACACTGACTACTGCAGATACTTAAAGGTTTGTGTGAAGGGTGTATTTACAACTATTCACTCCCAGGACTCTCACAGGGAGGTTTCAGTATGCAAAGTTCTCTACTCTCCCATATTCCAACAGCCAGTGACTGCCAGGTCACATCTGCATTAAAATTCACATTTGTTTTAAGTTAAGCTTTGAAATTGTTAGTTAAACTAAAGTTAAACTTTGAAATCTATTTAATTACACTGGTGTAAAACCGTTTGTGGATGCTCCTCTGTGCTTTAATTGAAATCTGATTTGCAGTGTTTTTTCTTTTGGAAAAGCTGAATCTGTTTAAGAGTACCCACATGGGTTTGCAATTGGTTTCAATAAATAGAATTAAAACCAGGTTTTGCTTAAAGTGCTGCAAGTTTTAATGCAAACAGGGCCTCTGCAAAACTGAAAATCCCCCAGTTATTCTGGAGCATTTCTCTCCTCTGTGAGACTGAACATTTTCATGTGTTTTCATGAGCAGTGTGGAGGTTCTCCAGTATCCAACCTTTTCCTGAAACAAGCAACCTACTTTGAGTTTAGCAGCCTCTCCCCTGCCCCTGACTGGCTCTTGTGCTTCCAATCAGGCTCACAGGAAACATTTAAACACGCAGCCCCTTTGCTCAGCCTCCCTGGCTCTGCTCAGAGCAGGAATCAGCCATGCAACTCAGCCCAGGTAAGGCCACACTTCACCATCCCCATTGCAGCCACGTTACATTTAACAGGTTTTCCCCCTCGAAGTGCCCTGATTTACTCTTTGCCCCCTCACTGCACGAAGAGAGGGGGAGAGTAAACCCCTCCCGTGCCCCAGGAAGGCAAAGGCGTGGTGAGAGCAACTTGCACACAGCTGCAGCTTCCCCTGGTGCAGCTCCCAGCAGCAGCTGTCCTGGAGGAGAGCTGAGGCTGGGGATGGGAGAGGCTGGGGATGGGAAAGGAAAGCTGCCAGGTGCTTTGAGCCAGCCCAGGTCCTTATTCCACTCTGCACAAGGCTGGTGAGGATACTTTGGGCCTGTGGCAGCTCCCCTGCTCGCCCTCTGGGCAGCTGGGTGCTGTTTCCACCAGCACTGTGTGATGCAGGGGCAGGGCTGCCACCCACGGATGAGGATGAGCAGATCCTTTGAAAATCCAGGGAAGCACCTCCTAGAAACCTCCTCTCCTCCATTTCCACATGCTGTTAAATTACCCTGATGCCTCAGTGCAATCTTCTGGCTGCCCATGAATTACTCAACGTGGCATGCTGGATCCTTAGCTGCAGGACACTTTTTCCAGTTGTTTGTTTTGAAAGCTCTTAAGAGCAATATACTATCAGCTGAGGTTTCTAATTAACTCTGAATAGCTAGTCTGCTGCCACTCAAGTATAATTCTCATTAGCATCTCAGCTAACAAGCTTCAGTGTTTGCCCTCCTAATTAGCTTCTAGTTAGAAGTCTTTCCCTGTGCTAAGATGTGCTGTTGTTAATTGCAGTTCCAATTGCTTTTACAGCAAACTCCTGAGAGGCTGCTCCGGCTCTGCTTTGTGCAGCCTGATAGGGATCAGTGTCTGGGATACTCACAGCCACAGGTCCTGTGCTCTCCTCTAGGTGTGTGCAGGGAGAAGGGGGGACAGAGCCGCAGCTTTTAAAAGGAATGAGGAAGTATTTTGCCTTTTAAACAGGTGGTAGAACTCGAAATGAGTCTGCTTAAAGCAGAGTGCAACTTTCACAGCTAATACTGCATAAATGGCTTTCCAGGGTTTTTCCCCCCTGCAGCTGTCCATACAATGGCTAATTTTCTGTGCCCTGCGTTTCTAAGAGTTCCTGAGTGCCCCACAAAATGCCCTATTGCTGCTGTCCTCCGAAGCCAGTGGATTTGTCTGTCGCCCAGACACAGAGTTTGTCAGGTTGGCTATTCCTCCTGGGATGGTATTTCTGTGGAATGCTCTCAGCACGGTTCAATGTATGCCTGCGAGCCGAGCCGGGTTAACCCCTTAGGCCCCACTCAGAGCACTCACAGTTGTGCCAGTGGGCTGGAGCTGTGTGCCACTTACAGCTGTGCCCTGCAGGGCAGGGGCAGGGCAGGGGGATCCCACTGGAGCAGGCAGAGGAGAAAGGTGAGGCTTGAGTTGCACAGAGCACCTGAAGCTCTCGAGTGCTTGTTCTGTGGAAGCAAATCCATTCTGTGCCTTTTCTAATCACACATTTACTTCTCAAAGTGGGGAAAATATTGCTCAGCTTGGGGAGATTTACTAGTGGGCTGTTCACTACAGACATGCCCAGAGCCCACTGTTACCACCCCCCCTACACTGAAACCCACTTTTTGCTGAGCCTTCTGCAATGGGTTTAACACATCCCGTGCATCCTGCTGCACTGAAACCAAATACTGAATTTTACCATGGGGTGCCTGGATCCTTCTACCTGGGTAACTTTTCCCTCCTATTTTTCAAAACTGAGGAGTAAGGTTTTGATGTTACCACGACAAAATTAGAAGGTTAGGGTGAGTCCTTGTCCTGGCAGAATGACTGTAATCCTGTGATACTTTATCATGCTGTGACTGGAGGGTCTAGAGAACCCTTGCATGCAAGCAGAGTCCCCCTGAAGCAACATGCAGGTGTAAGGATGTGCCCCATCAGTCCAATTATGGTATCCAATTATCTTCTAGAAAGAGAGAAACTCTGGTAATGAATGTGCTTCTGGTTCATAACTTCTTAAAATTTAAGTATGGACTACTCACACTAATACCAATAGATTTAATTAGTCATAGGTCTTCCAAATCTGCTTTAGAAAAACATGTAAGAGCTTTAGATGGACCTGAGGTAACTGGGTGAGTTGAAAGGGTGAGAGTGTGTTTACACAATGTCATGTCTGGTGCTGTTCATCTCAGGTGTAATATTCTGGTGCCAAATGATTCATTATAGTTTTTTCAGCTGTAAAAAAAATCAGAATTTAAAACACAGTCCTTGATGAGAAGATGAATTCCTTGATTTGACTTCCTATATCCAATTAATGTGCTGGAAAGTGGGAGTAATGATGGTGAGCAAATCTCAGTGTTTGAATCTATTTCAGTTATGTACCAAAAAGGCATATTTAAATGAGCTGCTTAACCTCTGTTATCCATAAAACTGGATTCCAAATCACAAACATGTCATTTACTGTGCTGTACTTTAGTTACAGATGGCACCATAAAGTGAAGCACATGATATGACAGAAGCTTTAAAGTAAAACTTGAGATTGGATTTAGGGAAAGAAAAGAAATATTTCCAATGAGGGATCTGTGGAGTAAGTAATAAATACAGATTAAGACAAGGGATTGATCAAAGGTAGCAGAAAGAAGAATTCAGAACAAAGGGTTATTTTGGTAAAGCAGAGAGAGGCATAAAGCATTAAAATGAAAGTTTCTAGATGTACCATCTATGTCCAGCTACTGAAGGGCTTTACTTTTAGGGGAAAAAACCCCAAACCAATCAAAAGTGCTCTTTCAGATGAAAATTGTGCAGATGCTACCACTATGTTAGGGTGAGCTGTCAGACATGGATTTGTATGCCCTGCATATTTTATCCATTTGTGATAACAAAGTAATTCCTTCTTGTAGTGATGTCCACTCTGTGAGGACTTTGATGCTCTTAATTTCTGTGAGAGAAACCACCAGAGACCATGAGAGCCTGGACTGTAACAGATACTGCCCTTGCAAATTGCTGAACAGATAAAGCCAAGTGTGGATGCCATCTCATGATCTCTATCCTCTTTTACATGGTCTGCCCTAAGTATTTTTGTCAGCAAACCAGTTTGTAGTGCTGGCTTATTGCCAGATTTGTCACATAAACTATTTTTCTTGATGTGATTATAAGCTAAATTGGTGTCATGATCTTTTTTCTTAAGGCAAGCAATAAATCAAATTGTGGGATAGAAAAATGGTGACAAAGAACCATTTATGCTGACAGCATAGAAGGAATAATGTTGAAACAACTCATAAACACACTGATTGAGTTGGTCCCTCTACCTTGACTCTATTTGGTTCAGAAAACGTTCATGAGGTTGTTTGAGACTGGAAATGGAAAGGATCTTCTAATCCTAATAGTTCTTTCTTCTAACAAGGCTGATCCAGGCAGTTCCTTACAGCAGAACAGCCTTTCTGCATAGATTGTTTGAGAGGGCATCCCCTTAATTATTTATACTACACATACCAGGTGTGCTGATTATGAAACTTCCCTTGAGGCTCCAGAAGGAAATGAAATCCTAATAAATGCATGAGATAGTGGAACAATGCTGGAATCTCCTGGATGAAAATCAGTCATCCATGTCAGTGATCCTCCTTACAGTGGTTTTTAGGAAGCATTACAAAAGCTAATCTTCTTAGGCTTGTCATCCAAACTATCCTGGAGGTGTGAAGAAACTGCCCTTCCAGGGAGCTTCAGTTCTCTGGTGGGAAACAAAGGGAAAAAAGGCTGGGGGTATACATTTCTTGTCCTGGGGAGGTGTGGAGGTGGCAGTGTTGATGCTGATGTTGACTGTGTTTGTAATTGGTATCATTGCACAGAGATGACTGAAACATGGTCATGAAACTCTCTGGAAAATTCTCCATTAAAATCCTGCTGAGGAAATGTGAGGACTCTGTTTTGGAAATATGGGCTGCCCTTGCCTTGGCAAGTGGGGCAATTTAATTTGGAGGAGAGACTGGTGCTTGTTTGAGATGCTTGTTATCCAGAGAGATCAGTGAAGTCCAAGGGAAGGAAGGGCCTTTCTCTGCCGAGCTGAATGGACAAATACCAGACACTGAACTGAGGATCAGAAAAGGAGAGAGACCTTGATGTGAGAGACAGCAGGGAAAGCAATGCAGGGGTGTGAAACAACATAGAATTTTTCTATGATTCTGTGATTTAATGTAATGGGGAAAGGACAACGCTGATTTTAACCCAGAGCAATGTGCAATGAGCAGGACAAACTCACTTCTCTTGTCCCTGTGCCAACAATACAATTTTAAGAGGTGGAATAGGTAAATATAGGAATGATTATATGAATTTTGCTGTTCAAAGGAGCAGCTAAAAGGGTAAGATACTTGCAGAGAACAGGCAGCTGGTGAGAAAACTTTATATTATGAACTCGAAGAAACATGTATCCTCTTCCATCAAAAGGATTGAGAGGACTCTGAAAAGCTGGTGGTGTTCAGTAGAAGAGCAAAATGATGTTAGGAGTGCAAAGACATCTTTCAGAAAGTGGAGGTTGTGTTTGAACAGAGAAAATAGAAAAGAGCATACAGGCAAGTTAAACAAGGCAAGTTAAACAAGGCAGGTAAAATCAATTCTGAGGAGCAACTTGCAAAACTCATAGAAACAATGAGAAAACCCCTTCAAACACATGAAGGGTAGGGAGCCTGTCCATCAGCGGGCTTGATAGGCAATTGCAGGGTAATAAGAACACTCAAAGAACACAAGGCTAAATAAATCTTTGCTTTGCTGTTCATTATAAAACATCTCAGGGAACTCTCTTTTCTGGAAAATTTTGGTATCTGGAAGCATTTCAAAGTGTGTTTTAAACTGAAGTGTCAGCAGAACAGGTTTAGAACAATTGGATAAATGCGTAATACTTTTGATAAAAATAGGTGGTAGCCATGGTAGCCACCCAAGAGTCCCAAATGTGGAGTTTTTAAATTAATGGTTTCCTTTGATATGAACTAAATAACTGATGTGGCAAGTGAAGGTGGCAAATGCAACTGATGTTTAAAGGGCTGGCTATGCCGGCAAATCGAACCTGCCCTGGTTGATTTCCATTTTATTTATGGAAAATAAAATGAAGACCTGTAAATATGACATATTGAGTCAATGTAAAAATGAATTTTGTAGAAGGAGGCTGTCACAGATGTGTGTGTTTTGAAGCCCAGCAGCCCTTGTGCAGAGATGATTCAGCTCATAAGGCATAGCTGAACTTCCAAGGTCCCTTAGGAATAGTCATCAAACCCCCTAAACAGTCAAGATATAAAAGGGAATGTGTTCCTGTAGTTTTGAACTGGTCATGGTTCTAATTAGATAAAAGGCAAAACAGAGGGTGGGGATTGAGTCATCCTTTTTCAAATTGCAGGACATCACCAGATGGTGATGAATCTCTGCTGGTTTCTCTATTGTTAAATTACCTACTAAAGCTCTAGGGAAAAAAGGAGAATTGACAAACTCACCAGTGAGAAATTTTCAAGGTAGGTTAAAATTAAAACTGGCTGTGAATATTCTCCATTTTCTCACCTAATCTAGACATCTGCAAAGCAATGCAGAAAGGGAAAAGAAGCGTGCACAGGCATCCACAGAGATGTCACCACTCAGGAAAATATCTTGTGTTATTGTGAGTAGTTCTTGGAAGGTATCAGCTCAATCCTTAGGAGCGATCAGGATGGTAAATGGGATGTAAAAGACTTTAAATAGACCTAAAATAAAACCAAAAAGGGTTTAGTGTAAATCCACAATGTACCCACGTGTTGCACAGTGTGATAACTGTGTCTGGAATAGAGGAGAAGTAGAAATAAGACATATGAGAGCTGCAAGAATGGTCATAGGCACACAAGGGTTTCTCTGCCAAGAGATTTAAACACAGGTTGGAAAGGACCCCTGTGATCAACGTGTCCAGACTCTCCTCCTGCTGGCACCATGGCACTCAGCTTTTTCATGTGTTTCATGTGTTTCTCAAATGCTGCCAGAGAACTGTCTGGTCCCTGAATGCATAAAGCTTGTTCAGCTCTGCCTACATGTCAGGAGACAGCTGTCCTACTCTTGTTACACCACCTATTGTGCCTTCCCCCCTTGTTCAGCAGTGTCACTCATCCTGAAAACTAAGCTAGATTCTAAAACAATTTTTTTTGGGTTGCATCTGAATTATCTATCATATCCACTGAAAAGCTGCCCAATTTCCCCTTCCCCATCTCTTTTATGTTTGTGAAAATCCTTTTTCATATTTATTTTGACATCAAGGAAAGGAAATTTTTGAGTTTTGGCATCTGTGGGACATATGGGGAGAGGTAAGCATGTAAAGTGTCTGATGTCTCTGCTGTTTCATTAAAGGAAGGAAGGTACGAGGAATTTTTTGCTCGTACTGTTCAGAGGGATGGTTGAGATAATCATTGGGAGAGAAGAGTTCATGGTTGTTTCTGTTGCAGAATAGTTAGGCTGACAAAATCCCCCATATAGCCATGGTTAAAGGAATTCTTCTCTTTTGTTATTTCAGTTTTCCTTACTTTATTTGAGAAACAATTCCATACCAGTGAAACCCCTTTTCCCCCATGCTAAAAATCAAGTCTGTACAATAATGAATCGGTCTCAAGAAGAGCACTACTTTATTGTAGCCAGATACAATTTTAATTGAGGATGTCTGTTTTAAGTGGGCTAAAAATTTTAATATAATCCGCATAGGAAAAAAAATTCCTTCATTTTCATTGATTGATGCGTGTTGTTTTCTTGCTTGTAAAGTTATTGAAATGCATCACAAATCAGTGGAAGATGCATTCAGTGATCCACATAACCATTTTAGATCTATACTATTACAACACATCCTAGAGACTGTTCTGAGAGTCAGGGAAACTACTCTGAGAAGGCTCTGGGCACTCTCTGGCTGTGTCAGAAGAGAAAAGGTGAGCTGCTGCCCTGGTCTATGGAAAAGACATTTGCAATTCTGGTGCTGCTTCTTGTTTGAAGCATGCAAGTTTATCTTGGTTAGTGCCAGGCCCAGAAAAGGCATCCATTTGGATCAAATCAATAAATATTTAGAATTTGATGCATTTGTTTCAGAGGCCAGACCAATCTCCTGATGAACCACCCTTTCTGTCTAGGGACATAGCTTGAATCTCAGTAGAAGCTGTCTTTTTTTGTATTCATTGGGAGATTCTGCTTCTTACTGAGTGCTGTACCAACACCCAATCTCTAGCTTATGTGGAGCATCCTTGGTGACTGACCTAGGCAGAAGTGTGAACCAGAATCTGTTTTTTCAGATTTTGGCTGTATTTTGCAACCACAGAAGCGACTGTGTCATTGACAAAGTTCTGGAGTGAATGTCCTTCTCACTGGAACATCTGCCCGGGAGCTGAAGGGCTGGGAGGTGTTGTAGGCTGCTGAGGAAGGACAGGCTGCTGAGGAAGGACAGGCTGCTGAGGGCTCTAGGAGAGCTCCACAGGGCTGTGTGGCAGCTTTGGATTTTCACATGATCTTTGCTTCCTTCTACATTTTGGGAGAATGATGGAGGTTGGTCTGAGAAAACAAACACTGCCAAACCATGGGGAGTTAAATCAATGCTGAGCTCCAGTGCCAAGCAGGAAAATTCTCAGCTGAGATGTGGAAAAGGAGGGATGCAGGGCAATGGGAGCTTGCTTGCCTCTGAGTAAGGGGTGGTGGTAGTGCCAGCCTTGGGTTTGGGTGGCAGCTCATGCTGGGAGAGTGGCACAGTGGGCACAGAGGCTTTCCTCACAGCGGGATTCAGAGGAAGGTGGTGGTATGTGCAGCAGAGTTTCCTGCAGCCTGGATTCTCTTTCTTTGTGGTGCAGAACACACACTGACAGATAATACAGCAACTGCTGTGGATATCAGGCAAGCTCTGATCTGCACCTTGGTGTTCTCTGGGGGAAAAAAAAAGCCTGAGCTCAGATATCCCCTGTGGGGTGTGGATCCATCCTGTGAAATGCACGTGGGAAATCCCTCCCAGCAGGCAGAGGGTACAGCTCGTTCAAGTTGAGCATATTTAGAGAGAGTACTAGTTAGAAAAGCACAACCCAGCCCTGATTTAGGGCCAGTAAAACTGCACTCTGTATTGGCATGTGGTGTAATTAATTTTTGGATGTTTGATTAAATAATGTGATAGTGCAAGGAGGATTCGCTGGCATTGCTCTCTAAAAGACAAAAGCAATATTAAACTTTGTAAGGCTCCCACACCACTGCAAATGCTGAAAAAATAACTGTAGCAAGCCACTGGAGACACAGCAGTGTGGAATTTCTTCTGTAGCCACCAGGTGCTTGGTTGGATGGATCACAAGCTGTGTCTGTGTCCTTATGTTCAGACTTAGCAAAATGCAGGATTCCCTCTTCTTTTTCCTTAGAATGAAAATTCAAAAAAAAGGAATTTAAGAAAGAATTAATCTCTGTGCAACTGCATACTTTTTGCCAACACAAGTGTCCCCAGCACTTTGTGATGCTCTAGATACAGGATATGAAATTCCAGCAGCAGGAGTGCTCAGAGCTGTGGGGGGCCAGTGAGGAGGTTGTGTTCCTTGGCACAGATTTTTTAATTATCACCTTGCTAAGGTGAGTGGGAAATTCTGTCTAAAAATCATCAGCATGGAATGACAGAGAGTTTTACCTCTCACTTTCTTAGTCTGTGGGAGGAAGTTTAGGGCACTTGCTGTTCACTTTTAATGCTGCTGGATAAACTAATGACTGTCACCGAGATGAGTCTGAAATCTAAATCAAAGTCTTGTGTCAGATTTTATTTCTGAATGGGCCTGAAACAAATTCTGGAGATCTTGTACACATCTACCTAGAAAATTATCTTGCTAAATATCTAAAATATTCTAAATATTTAAAATATTTACTCAGCCTATTCATCTATCCCTATTTAGAGGGACACCTCCTCTGTTTTGTCAAAAAGTACCACTTTTCTACTTCATACCTCCTATTTTTAGGGTTAGTCTGTTTCTGTGAGATTAAAATATATTTATTTTCTAAAAATACTTATTTGCAACTTCCAAATAGTGCTGCCTGCCCTTCTCTTCTTTCAAATGTATATCTAAAGAATTGGAAGAAACAACAAATTTGAAGAAAATCAGGCTTACACTATTTAAAAACACACGTGTAGAATTGCTCTTTAATTAAAGCCTTTTTCCTAACAATAAAATGTAGAGCTAGCTGATGCTTTATTGTGTTGGGTTGTGATAAAAACACATAGGCTAACAATGTGTTTTTAACAGCTACTCTCAAAATTCCTTTAAGAAATGCCTTTAGTTAAACTTTTGCAGCTAAGCTCTTTTAGTTTGAGGATGAAGAAGGTACAAGAAGCTAACTAGGCACTCAGTCATTGGGAAAACTTAGAAAACTTTCTATAGCCCATTGTACTCAGAGGGTTTTATGATCTGCTTAGCAGTCAAGGAGCCCAGACTCTTTTTAACCTCAGCTTAAACAAACGCTTAAAAATCCAAGGTAAAAGCACTTTAGTGGTGATAAGAGAGATTTTAGTTTGATATTTTAACCCTAAAGTGAGGTGAGGACTTCAAGTGGTGGGAGCAGATGTTGTTTGCAGGATCTGGTTCCCTCCACAGTCCTTTCCTTGGTGTCTGCTCAGGCTCCTGGAGCCCCTTTTCCCACCTGTATCCCCATGTATCCCCTTTTCCCACCTGTATCCCCATGCCAGCTCTCACGCTGTGTCCCATGAGCAGCTCCCACACTCTGCAAGCTCCAAACCCAGCCAGGTGAGTCAAACCTGCCCCTGCTGCTCAGGTCTGAGCTCACAGCCCTGCACTTGCTGCTTAAGATACAAATGATTGGTGTGGTGGTTTTCATATAATAACTTAATGGTTTTAATATTCATCTCAGAAGTGGTCGAACTTGGGTTTGGGTCCTCCTTCTCCCAAGGGATATTCAAATCCACCTGTCCCTTCCCAGGCTGTAGGCAACCTCTCAGCCCTTCCTATTGAAGTTGTGCCATGGTGCAGAGAAGGATTCGCAGACCCAGAGAGGAGAAGCAAGTGGGGGCCTGACTGTTGCCTACCTGAGGGAGGTGGGGAGCAGGTATCTGGCAGCATTCCCAAGGCTGCTTACTATATAATTTGCATTAAAACATCTCTGGATAAAAATCAAAACCAGCCCTGGAGGCAGAGTCCAAGCCCAGTGCCTCTATCCACAGGGAGAGGTTGCAACCACTTTGCCCTGGCAGCGGGTGCTGTTGTGGTGCCACCCCAGCCACACCCTCTTGCCCCAGCCACATCTTTAAATGGAACTCGAGTGACTGCTCCCTCACACGGACCCCAGAGCCAGCTGAGGAGAGCTGGCTGTGCCCAGGACTCCTCAGACCCAAAGGGGCTTCACAGGCATCAGTGCTGAGAGGTTCAGCTTGGCCACAATGTCTGGATCTCAGCATGGAGGAAAGGAAACTTGAGGTACCTAAAAAACCTTCTTTTGGTGAAAAAGTTGGTTCCTGTGGACTGTTGGGTTGGAGGAGGGGAGAAGTCATGGCTCATTTAACTCTGCATTTTAGATTTGGAATTTCCTGTTGTGATACTCTTCAGGTCCCTGTGTGGCTTTGAGGACCTTGCCTGAAGTGAATTGAGGGTGTTTCATTGTGAGATGTGACTGAAGGACGTGCAAGGTTAACTTCAGCTCTGGACAGTCCAATTCTCTTTTGAAAATTCCTTCATGAATTTCACAGTCATTTAGAAGCTTTAGAAATTTCCCCCTTTGCTTGTCTCTGCCTTCTCCTTGTGTAAAATAGCAACTACAGTACCTTGAGGAGCCACCATATGTTAAAGGAAGATTTGTGATCCTCTGAAGGACAGCAGGCTGAGCATTGAGTGTTAACTTGCTAATGGAGAAGTTGGGCAGATGAGAAAAGTCAGGAAAAATTAAACCTGCTGGTGCCCTGGGTGAGACTGGAATGACTTTTAAGGAGATCTTTGGTTGGCAGTGGTGAGATGTGCAGGTGAGAGTGTCTGTCATATTCTTTAGGCTTCAAGTGAGCAGCTTTCAGGACACAGGTATGAGTTTGTTGAAGGCTCATGGGCTGATTCAGGTTACTTATGTTGGACTGGGGAATGGGGAAGGCCTTTGTTGGTGCAGTTGGAAAGGCTAGAGTTTGAAAACTGCACCAAACCCACCTCTCTAGACCTTTTCAAGACAGCCCTGGCAGAGTGTGGGTGACTCTCTGGATTGGTAGGAAATGTCCCCTCATGGAGCCTTGTCCTGCCAAACTCTCTGTCCCCAGATGTGAAGCTCTGCTCTGGGTCTGTGATCTGCTGTGAGGAGTCCTGTGGTGACTTTAAGGCTCATGGAGGATCTTCTGTTCCTAGGACAGCAGGTACTGAAGCTTTTCTTCCACACCATAAAATTCTTACAGTTATAAAAGCGCAGGTTTGTGCTTTCCTTCTGCTCCTCTGAAAAGCTGGGGAAGAGAATGGAGCCAAGTGGTTCAGGGCTGCAACTTGTGAGTGTGTAGAAGGTGCTGTGTTGTCTTCTCTTCATCCAGAGGAGGTCAAGTTGGCCACTGTTCCAGTCCCTTCTGGGGAGCCACTTCACACAGGAGGTTGGTACCTCCTGGGCAGAGCAGCCCCTGATGTGACAGCTGCTCTCTGTGATCACTGACCTGAGTTTTCCCAGGGTTTAACTGGCAAGGCTTTGTCCTTGAACCATTTGATTCCTTCTGATGCACTGACTCTGGGGGTGCTCTGTGGATGGACCATTTCAGAGATTTTAGCCAGTAGGCTGAAGGAGTGTATTTTAAAATGTGTTGACCTTTTTCTTCATGGTTTATGAGTCCAGCATTTTTTTGTGCCTCATGAGGGACAGGCCTTCCTGCAGGTCCATGTTGGACTTATTATTTCCCCAAGCTTTTACCTGCAGAGTTCCCTGATGAGAGTATTGCTTTAAAGACAGGCAAAGTAATTTCTTTTTTAGGTGATGCTTATGTAACACTACAGGACACAGAAAAACAACTTGTGGCATCCAAGCATGGTTTTGATTTTTAGTAGTCTTGGTTTTGTCTTGAGATGGTGCAGTCTCTAAGGACATACAATGCTTTTCTGAGTTTTTGGAGGGAAAATACAATGCTTTTCCACTTTGTGAGGTTTAATGTGCCTGTAGAGACCTTTCCCTGGGCTCTGTGGTGAGGCCATGGCCTGGTCTTGCTTCTGCTGTTCTTTCTTCTCCTCTTCCAAGACTTGCATAGGAATAGCTACTGTTAGAAAGCAACCAGGTAAAATAATGTGCATGTGTGTGTATATATATAAGTATGAAAACTGCATGTATTTATATGTGTGTGTGTAAATAAATAGCAACACAGATGTTGGCTCTGTGTCAAGTTCAAATGAAAACCTTATTCACAAGATTTGCTTACAGTTTTACTGTAGTTTCATACTGAATTGAGCAAATAGGAAAGAAAGAGAGTTGATTTTTTTACCATTTCTGAGTGCACTGCAATCATATTATGTTAATAATCTAAACAAAAGCTGATCTTGCTTTCTCGCATTGTAGCACTTTGAAAGTATTGAGAGGCATCTGAATTATCTTTAAAATGAGAATGATTCCAGAAACTTTGGCTGATTCCAGAAACTCACACTGCCTGTAGTATTTTAAAGGCTTAGATGGGAACTTGTATGTGATGCCTGCCTTAAGGAGTTCTCACTTATAAGATGAAAAAAATATAGGGAGAGGCAGAGTAGAATATAGCACAAAAATGTTTCTAAAACATTTACAGTAATGAGCTGTATACAATACTCTCAAAATAATCCTGATAGTTCTGGTGACTGATATTCAGGGTTCTCTTTTGCTTTTACACTAGAAGAGGCTTGAAAATGTGTATTTTTTTCAAACCAAACACAAGTAAGTGTAAGTCTGGTCCTGCTTTTGGGACCATGAATTTTATTACTGAGTGTCTGGTTCTGCCATTCCAGGGGGTGTTTTCTTTTGCTTCAAAACAAAAAAAAACCCAAAAAAACAAAAAACAAAAAAAAACAAAAAAAAAACCAAAAACTTTTTGGACCTTTCTTTCAGCTTTCATGTCAGGATAAATGACTCCTTTAACCCTGCAAGGCACTGCAGAAAAAGTACATTAATTTTTTCATCTGGGGGTCTGCCATGCCCCAGTGGTTATGGCTTTTACCCTGAGGCTGGAGGAGGGCTGGATGTCAATTGTTGTTATCTGATAGCTGTGTACAATACCCAGAGAGGCGCTGGCTGGATCAGAGGTCAGGGATGAAGCTACAGATCTGTTGATGGGAGAATTTGGCTATTGTGGAAGCAGGTTAAAGCAGGGATCAACACAAGCTACAGGGGCTGGTAATTGGTGGCTGCTTGTGGTATTCTCCAGATTTCAGGCAGGGAAGATCAGAGAATTCCACAGGAATACTTCATGTAACATCAAGCAGCTCTTGTCAGCCTTGCTCCTTTGTTTTCAGGAAGGCAGGATGTTGTTTTGGAAAACACTTATTGCTGTTTTGCTAGGCTGGTTTTTACAGCCAAAGAAATGGATAAAGGTTGGTCTTGTGTCATTTATAGAGAATATCTGAAGCCCTTGTTTCTCTCATGTGTGTTGGGTTGTCCAGTCACTCCAGCTTGTGTGCTCAGTGGTCCTGCCAGATCAGCACTTCACTTAAGTTCTCCTTAATGGATTCGCAAAAAGTGATAAAACACTCCAGAAGAGGCCTCAAGGAATGATTAGTTTAATCTTCAATTAGTTCCTGCTGAGACTTGATGAGAAATCATTTGACAGAGTAGGCATGAGCTTTAATATAACCTGCCTGTCCAGTTATCATGAAGTGCAGTGTGCAGAGAGGAAAGAAGCTGCAAATGGAGAAAACCATGACACGAACCCTGAATGTTTTAGACTCCTGTGATGCGTTTTTGGTCTGCTTGAGTGGCTTCAGCCCCTGGGATGTTGCTACTGGGCATTAAAGTCAGTGTGGGGAATATTTTCATCTGTACAGCTGGTGAGATGCTGACAAGAGGCAGTTGTACTTTTTCAGCCCTTGCTTGGCAAGGTTTGTGGATCAGGCTGTTGAGCTCTTTTAAGGCCACAGCATAAGAGGAGCTAAAGCCAGTCCAAGTAGTTTTTACAATAAGGGGAGTGAGGTGGGGGGAGAAGAGAGCTGAATTTTTAAGTCTTTTGGAGTTGGCCAATTGCCTCTAATAGCAGTTGCAGGAGAGTGCCTCCCCTGGGAAACACACTGTGTCCACACTGGTTTGATTTTCTGTAAATTGTTCAGTCTTGTTTCTCTGCAATCACATGGTGGTTCCTTGTTTCTTTGTTTAGGTCCCTTGTCCTATACTCATTAAAGCTGCATTTTATAACAAAAGCATCCCAACCTTCTGAGCAATTGAAGACTTGCTAAGAACATGGGGATCCTTCTGGCTGTGCAGAAATCTGTCAAGTGAATGTTCAGGGATGAAACAAAATTAGAATTCCCTGGTGCCATTCACATCTGCCACAGGCTCCCTTCAGACAGCTTGTCTGTACTTGCATCTTCACGCTGTGTGTCTCCTGGGTGGTTTTAGGTTCCATACACTTCAGGTCTGCACTTCCCCCTCAAACATCCCAGCTAGGTTTCTTATTTAAGCTGTATATGCCTGGTCCCCTATGAAGCTCAGCTGGAAACAGGTTCAGCTCTCCAGGACTGAAAATCCATAGCTCTTCAGTTTTGTTACTCTTCAGAAAAATCTTTGCTGACCTAGTGAAGGCAGTTTCTCTGCCAAAAAGAAGTCATTTGAGTGCTTGCTAATTTGCCACAGGCGAACTGAGGCCAGTTAATCCATAATTTAAATTAATCCTTTTGATTGCATAATTGATTCAGCTGAGAAATGGATGATGGCAGGTACACTGTCACTCCTTCTGGTGTAGTCTTAGCTTTGCTTGCATCCACATCTGCATCAGGGGAAGTTCAGATTGGACATAGAAAGGGGCTCTTCACTGAGAGGGTGGTCAGTCACTGAACAGGCTCCTGGGAAGGTGGCCATGGCACTAAGCCTGGCTGAGTTCAAGGAATGTCTAAATGATGCTCTTGTTTGCTCTTGTTTTTGGTAGTCCTGTGAGTAGCAGGGAGTTAAGATCCTGATGGGTCCTTTCCCAATTGAGATAGTCTATGATTCTGTGAATAATCCCATTGCACTGGGTATTTATAGCCAAGTAAATGATGCTGTTTTCCCTGCACAGACCTGCACTCGGGGCCCATCCTCCAGGCTACAACACTGAATGCCACCTTGAATGAAAAGCACCAGGCAGGACTTTAAAACCACTGGTGTTACTGGACAGCTGGTCTTGAATCTAGAGAAGTTTGCATCCAAATGTGGTTTGTGGGTGTGCATTAGTTCAGGGGAATTTATGAAAGGAGGCAGATGGGCTTCCTCAGGCTGACCAGAATGCTCCTGTGCCAGCTGGGAAATGTGTCCTTGGGCTGTGGGCTGATGGGTTTGCTGGCAGCATTGCACTGCAGCCACGAGAGGAAGCAAGGACACACTCCTTGGTTTAGTTTTAGCCAGAACAATGGAAGATAATGCCTGGATCAGAGTGGCATGCTAAAGCTGGAATATAAACTGAACCCTGGTGGGTGGAGAGTGACTGGAGCAGAGTAGTGTGTGATAAACAGCAGGGAGCCAATGTGAGGGGAAAACAGCTGGGAGAAGCCAGCAGTCAATGAGGAACATAACAGCAATTGCAGTGCAGGCTTACAGTGAAGGCGGCGAGGGGAGATGTTGGGTCCTGGCTGGAGGGGCACACTTGGAGGTGAGAGTGGTGGATGATCCCTCCTGGCTGTCCCTGGGGATGACCAGGGAACAAGACTCTATCCTTTAACCAAGAGGGATTGATGCCTTAAGCTTTAGCTTTGATATTTTCCAGATTCTGTACTGCATTAGTATATAACTCTGAACTTCATATAAAGTGTAAGCAAGTTCTCCTCACAGTTCAGTCAGACAAAACAATCATTTTCCAGCCCGAGAACCAAGGACACCATTGCAGCTTCAGGCCCAAAGAGTATAAACAACAGTGAATTGAGGAGAACAATCTGGGAGGATGGCACTTCATAATCTGCATCTGTAATTGGACAATGAATCCCAATTTGGTAAATGGACCAAAATTTATAAAAGTGTGAAAACTCATGACCTGGGGTCCATCTTGGGTGTAGCCTTAGCCAGGCTGTTGTACTGCCCAAGGTGTATCCTTTGAAGGCCTTTTAATAGATACTTATTTTATTCCTTTAACACTGTGTAGCCTCTGTTCTAGGTAGCCTCTGAAGGCATCAGGATCACAGGACCCCAAATACTGCAAACCTCTGTGTTAAAAGGGGCAATGTTAGACATGCATATTGCAATAAACCTTTCTACATTGAGATGGGTTCTCCTGCCTATCACAAGAGCTGAGAGTTGATGCTTAAGTTCCCAATCCTGTCTTTATTTTGGAGATGCTGCCCAGTGTTGTGGTAGCTGAAGGATTTGTGTGGATCACCTGCACAAAGGCAGAAGTCATCCTTCTGGTGCAAGGATTTGCAAACACAGACCACAGAGGACTTCATAGACCCCATCAATAACTCTCAGGGGAACTTGACTCCTCTGAAAGAGTTTGAGCATGGCATTGGGAATAAAGTGTAGTTCACTCAGAAGATGTATATGCTTCCAGTGTCAGGACATGGATGCTGTGGGATGGGTGATGTTGCTGTCAGCCCATCCCAGAAATGGCACCTGCCTCTTTTATGGTCTCAGCTTCCATCAGCAACCATTGAAGTAGATATGCTCTATGCTTGTTTTCTATCACAGCATGAGGGTGCTGGTGAATTTGATTTTTTTAATGTTTTTGGCAGCTCTCAGGTGGGACAGGCTTTTAAGAATACTCTTAAGAGTACTGTCTGAACTTTGTAGGTTGCAACACTTTTCTTGAATTTCCATTCCTGAGGCTGCTTTGCAGTAATACCCAAACCACCATTTACATTTTAGTATTTAAATCTTTTATGAACTGATATGAAAATCTCCAGTGCCCTAAATATTTTATCTGAAATATTTTTTTAAAAATCTTTAAATTTTCCTCTGAGGGGCTTGAGAGCTGAGTGAACCTTTTTAGAGGAAAGGCTGCAGCTGGGGGTAGGCTTGGGTCCCCAAGCAGAAATGCAAGATAGGCAGGAGCTTTTCTGACTTTTCTCCATTTGGCAGGCATCTTTGGATTTTAATGCTTTTTATTTTGAAAACCTGTGGGTGATTAAACTGCAGAGCAGCAGGAGCTAATCCCAAGGTGCGAGGTGTTCCCAGGAGCTCACCTGAGCGCGGCTGTGGCCTGAGGGCAGCGGGGACAAGGGGCGGCTGCGGCCTTCCCGCGTCCATTGCCAGCCCTGGCAGGGAGTCAGGGACACACAGTGAGGGGATGCACACAGCTGGAGGTGGATGCAGCCGGCTGCCAAGCCAGTAGCAGGCTGTGAGCAGCGAGGCCGGGCTTCTGGCAGCGAATTGCCAGCAACTTGCACTGCAGCTCCTCTGAGGTGGCTGGAAAAGGGCCCACACGCTCTTCTTCGGCAAGAGCAGCGAGCTGGAAGCCGCTTGTGGAAGGCAGCGCTGCCGCTCGCTGCCAGACCCGCCGGGCCGGAGCCCCGCGCTCCCGAACCCGCCGGGATGGAGCCCTGTGCTCCCAAACCCGCTGGGCTAGAGCTCCCGAACCCGCCGGGCCGGAGCCCCGCTCGCTCCCGAACCCGCTGGGCTGGAGGCTCCGCGCTCCCGGCGCTCGGCTCCCTCTGCCCGGACCGGGGCTGGCCCCTCGCTGGAGGATCGATCATCGATCACCTCCTGCCAGCCTTTATGTGAACGCCGCTGCCTCTCACACTGCAGCGAGCGCGGGGTGACACCGGCGGCGCCCGTTCGCTCCTGCCGGGGCTCGGCGATTCTGTCTGCGTGCAGCCGCAGCAGCCGATGGAACAGCGGCCGATGGAACAGCTGCCTCATCGCCGTGTTCGTGACACGGCTTTTCCCTCCTGCCCTGCTGAGTCATGGGAACCGCACTCGGCACAAGGCACATTTGTGCACAACAGGGATTATTTTTCTTCTTTTGTGTGATATATCTCAAATCCGAACTGGATTAACTCACGGTTTATGTCTAAAGCGAAGTGTTTAGGACAGGTTCTCAGAGGAATTTGCTACTGGGAGAGCAATATTTGCGTAGCACTGTAGCAGCAGTTTTTAATGAATTAGACACTTTTTAGCATGTAATTTGCTCAAATGTGCTAAAAACCAAACCAGGCAGGAGGACTTACTGACTAACCCCAGTAAGTAAGCAGGGCCAAAATAATTTTTTTCAAGTGGGATTTGGGAAACCATTCATTGGGAACTGAGCGATTGTCATTGTAATATGATTTGTTGCTTGCTTGCCAGAAAAGGAGTATGTCTGATACTACATTCTGCAGAGTTGTTCCATATGCTAAGGGACCTGCAAATTATTTCGAAAGAGTAAGGAAATCTAGGAAATTCTCTGTTTGTTATAAATTGGGAGTATGACACATGTAGAACTGATGTACTTTGTTTTCAATATTATATAACTAAATTTTAAATAATTTGGCCTGTCTTTTCCTGTATGCTTGAAAATTTGGGAACATGTGTGACTCAAAGTCCATCTAGTTTGGCATCCTGCCTGCATAATATTGCCAGACATTTGGGCAGTGATTACTTGTACCTTCTGGACGTAAGGGATTTTTTTTCCCCCCTCCAATATGCTAAACTAGGGTCTGCAACACAAGTGTCTGTGTTTCTGCTAAACTTTAAAAAATAAAGTAATTTCAAAAATCTCAGTATTGTAATTTTTAATCTAATTACTATGAACATAGCAGTCTGTACCTGGTTTCTCCAAACAGTGAATTCTCTAGGTTCCCTGCAGTCCATGAGCTCCTTCTTCTAAAGCCCCATGTAATTCCAGTTCTCCCCTTTGCCTGCTAATGCTTCCTGATCTGACCACAAAAACTGCTGAAGCCTCATTTCCCAGCTTGTCTGCATTCACCTCGCTGTCTCTCGCCACCCTCTCTCCAACTGAGTGTCAGTGCAAAGCTGGCTTCCATGGTTACTACTAAAATAGGCAAAGGAGATATTTTTGGTCAGAATCTGCCAGTTCAGCAAGATCAAAATGCTTTTGGGAAATGTTCTGAATGCAGTGAAATTTAAGCAGGATGTTTCTTGCAAAATGAAATAGAAAACCCACTCCAGCTTCCTGCAGCTCACCTGCACCTTCCCAGAACACAATCCTTGTGGGCTGCCCAGTGCCCTGCTCTACCATCAGAGAGACCTGTCACTCAGTCCTGTGGGGCAGGGCTTTTGGGTGGAAACCTTTATTTTTCTTGGTTTTGTTCTAAGTGTTGTCAAAATCTTCTCTGCCTCACGTCAGCCACGTCAGCCTTCCCTTCAGCCAGCCTCCTGCACAGCACCCATTTCTGTTGTCAGAATTCTGTGCAGGTGCTATTTATTTTAGATTTTCATAAAAGCTATCTAGCCATGCAATGGCCTTTGCTCAGTGATGTGTTGCTGTCGCTTGTCTCTTCTGGTCTCTCCTGTTTGTTTCCCTTGTGGCATGTCCCAATTAAGTTGCAGGGCCTCTGAGGAAAGGGATTGCCCTTTTTTATGTATCTCGAGACAGCTACTGTTTTTCCTCAGCCTGAATTTTTTTTTTTTGTTCTGTATTTGTAACAGACCCTCCTGCAGTTTGGATACCTCTGGGCTTCCTTTGCAAATGCTGCTGTATAGTAAAAATTCCCTCACAGGCAGTAGGATGCACGAGCTGTGTCTGTGCTCCACAACATTGATCTGATGGCTCTGTTCACATCCCTGTGGTTTTCTGTCACTTCTGAGCCTTTACAAACCCCCATGACCCCATCACCCAAGGACACTGGCAGACTGCACAGTGCAGGGACCTTGCTGGAGTTCCTTAGCCAGGCACCACTGCCTGCAGGGTGCTTCCCTACCTCTGGGTGAGCTCCTCATTCCCAGCTCCTCCTGAGCACAGCAGCTTCATTGATGGTTTCATGGAGGAGAAAAAAAGGCAGCTTCTCCTCCTGATCATCTGTCCCAGCCTATCTTCTCTGGCTGAGCTTTTCAGAAGTATGGAAGAATATTTCCTATACTGCACAGAGTATTTCACAGAGTATTTCTTCTCTCATAGAGGATCACAGTATCACAGAGGATCCTGAGTTGGAAGGGATCCACAAGGATGCACCCCAGGACATGGATGTCCCTCCTGTCTGCCAGGGCACTGCTGACTCATGTTCAGCTTTTGGCACTGACCAGGACTCCCAGGTCCTTTTTCACAGTTGCTGCTCTCCATTGCCTCATTCCCCAGCCTGTCTGCACTGGCATTGCATTTAATCATCTTTGCAAATTGCAGTAGGCAATAGTAGGAGATACTAAACCCATAATTCTCTGTTAGACTCTAGAAAGTGGGCCTTAGCCCAGTGGATAGCAAAATGTGGGGCAGGAGGCAGCCTCCCAACGCAATGTGGCCTTTTTGAACTTACAAAATAGTATCCCCCTGCAATGCAAACTCCAAATGCTTTTAGACAAACATGTACACAGTACTGCACCCTTCTAAGCAGTTATCAAGGTGTGTCTGCACTGAAATTCCCAGAGAATGCTCTGCAGTTACTGTCCAGTTCCAAGATGTGTTATTACCCACACGTTTTAAGCTCCTGGTGGGCCAGACCACAGGATTGCAAAGAGCAGTGACCAGCCTGTGCTTTGGACAGCCTTGCTTTTAACAGCTTGCCCCAAACACCAAGGGTGAAAGCAGCTTTGGTTGATTGGTGGGTGGGGTTGTTTTTATTATTATTATTATTATTTTTATGTAATCAAGACATTACAAAATAGTCTACTGAGGTACCCATGTGTTGTAGAGTTGGACCTGTGTCTTTGAGGGGTGATGCTCCTTCAGCAGGAAACTCCTCCTCCTGGTGTCACTGGTGTTTGCTGCCAGTTGGTATCGAGACTCTCCTGAACCCTCCTGAACCAAAGCAAGTGTTCTTCCATGTCTAAAAATCCCTAACCTGTGTGTCAGCATCCCTGTTGACAGCTCCCGTGGGGATTTCAGACACAGAAGTACATTTAGGAGAAGTTGGAGAAATCTCTTGTGTCCTTAGTGGAATAAATTCTGATTTGCACAGAGGTTTCTGCCTGGCTTCTACCACAGTCCCCATCAGCAGGATGGGACATGCTCTGCTGTAATCAGGGTGTAATGGCTCAGTTTGTGGGCTGGGCTCTGGTGCTTGAGCGACTGGAGCCGTTATTCCCCTGCAGGCACAGGGGAAAACACCATTCCCTAAAACTTGGCTGAAGGAAGTTTTATTTGGCATGCATTAGCCCACCCTTGCAAAGCTGAAGGCTGTATACACAGTCAGTTAGCAGAGATCACCTGAGGTTTAGTCAACAGATATGTAAGGATTAATGGAGTTGTCTAAACTCTGTGAGAGCAGCATTTATAGGGGAACTTCATTAGATCCACAGCTGCAAATTATAAACCCTTCTACCCTGTTTGAGGTTTGTTATCTTTAGAGATCACCATGAAAGGTGGAACAGCTGTGAGAGCTATTATTCAAGCTGATGTATAATGATTGCAAAAAAGGTAGGGTGTTTAGACAGATGATATGAAGAACAGATTTGCAAGAAGATCTTTAAATTCATATTCCTCTGAGCTGGTGTGCATTGAAAGGAAAGGCACAAGTGAGATACTCCAGCCCAGTGAGGTGTTCACAAGAATATCTTCTGAACTTGTCACTGCCCATCAGAGGAGGGGCTGGGGTGAGCAGGAGAGTGGAGGAGAACAATTTTCCCCTACAGAGGGGAGTCATGTACAAAGGTGTACTCAGTACCTCAGTTTTGTATGTCAGTGGTTTCCAAGACTTTAATATCCTTATTTTATTGATGAGAACAGTTGCAGCTTCAGTTGCTTGCATGGTGCTTGGTGCCAGCTTGGTCCTTGATTTGGAGGAAGGTAATGCTGGAGGACTCTGCCATCAGGTGTTAGAGGGGACAGCAGGAGGGCTGTCAGTGCCCTCAGTCTGGCAGAGTACAGCTTGCCATGTCAGCAGGTATTCTGAGTTTGGTGACCTGCCAGTCTTTGAGGTGGATGACAAATCTTGACTGGCCTCTAGCTGGAGAGGGGTAAGAAGCAGCCAAATGCTAATAGAGCTTCTCCTGCCACTGCCCTCCTCCTGGGCAGGGACTGTTCTTGCTGACACAGAGCTGCTCTTCCCCTGAAAGGTTTGCTGGTCTTGTCTTGGCTGTTTGTCCAGGACAAACAGCTCCAGGGCTCAGAGACCAGGACAAGGGTTTAACGATGCCTAGGGACTGCACAGATCTGCAGAACATCAGCAGAGGCACAGCCTAGAGAGGTGTGTTTTCCCTCCCCTGGCTCTGGCAAAGACTGCAGGAGTTATTTGGGGATTAAAAAACTCCTCTTGCTTTCAGACCCATGCAGGAAAACAGTCTCTTTATCAACCACTTGACACATGGGCTTTGGCAAGGCAGAGGAGGCAATGTGGGGTCTCCATAATTATTATCAACGATTTTCTAAGGGAGGAGGGGGTAGAACCTGAGTCCTTGAAACTTAGATCCCCTTCAGGTGCTGAGAGGAGGGGAATAAGAGAGGTATTATTAGAAAGCATTTCTTTTATTTAGCAGATGTTAAATAGCACTATACCACTATATCAATCTGTCAAGTACACTAATAGGAAACAGCATCTAGGAAAGTTGAGATGTGAATTTCACAGGGGAACAATTGCCCCCCTTCTGCAGGATCCTGGGGTCTGGGGGCCAGCACAGAGCACAAGGAGCAGGCACACATATGCCAGGCACATGTGGATGGAGAGGGGAAGGAAAACTTGTGGACTATGACAGAAAAAACTTGGTGCAGCTGGAAAGGTTTTCACCCACCCTGTCCTCGTTGTTGTACTTGAAACTGGATTAAAAATATCCTTAAAGCAGTGACCACACATGTCTTTGGGTTTTGACAAGTTGACAAGTTGTGTGTGCCATGCTATGGGTTTCTGTAGTGTTAACCGGCATTTTCACAACATAGGTGGTTTAAAGTCTGAGGGAGAAAAACAGACCTCTAATGGATGATTAAAGGTTGAACAGCAAGCCTGGCTTTACATTAATGTGTGTTAGCTCCCAATCAGACCCAAAGCCATGGTGTTTTCCTCTTGCACTCTGTACTGCTTCCCTTGACCTGTCCTGGTGATGCCCAGCAGTGGCTGTGACCACAGGCAGCCGAGGTTGGTTCGGTTTTATTAAAAGAGCTGCCTGAAGCCCAAGGTTAAGTGACGGGAATTTCAAAACAAAACAATAAATTAATAAAATGAATGTGTCATCAGCTGATCCTCTTCTGACCACCATCTGTCCCCTGATCATGTGACGTCTCCCAGCTGGCTACCCAAGAGACAAACCATGCAAGATCATCATCACAACATATGCTGCTATTTACACATTTTTAAAGGTAATAGTTGCTAGGCTGTCATATTAGTAGTTAAAAGCAGTTATTTGGAAGCTAGAGGATTTTTTCTTTATTTCTCTCCTTTTTATTTTTCCCCTTAGGAAGGCAGTGACTCAGCAGGTATATTTCTGACAGAGACATGTTCAGGGTTGGATCAGTGGAAGTTCCTGTGTAAAGTACATGTAATTCTACCCCCTCATACCCCCACCTTGTTCTGTGGTATGCTGTTGTGCCTTTTGTAATATGCAGTAGAATAAATAAAATAGAAAGAAGGCAATGGTCCCACAAATGTCACTAGTGTACCTTTTAGGAACATTATGTACTCTCTTTGCCATCTCCAGGATGCAAACCAAGCTCTGCATTTTTTAACTATTGTTAAGATCAAGGATGTGGTTATGAGAAGACTTACAGTTTATAGGATACTTAAGCATTGAGGATTGAGGCACGGAACATTTCCTGGGGATTAACGACTGACTGGGTGAGCCTCGGGCCATTAACCCCTGCCTGCCATTAATCTTCAGGAAATGCCCTGCAGTGAGGTCGTTATTGCTGTTATATGCTGAAACACAAAAATAATAATAAGAAAGGTCCGTGGATTATTTATTTATATTTTACATAACACAATTCTATTGGGACTGTAGGAAATGAACATCTTTCTATTTAGCTGGTGGTAAGCTGGAATTAATGCAGTTCCAGCATCTCACTCTTTTGTGGAAGATTATTGTCAGACTGCAGGAGTGTAAGTGGGGCAGGATTTGGCCCACTGCTTGTATTGCAGTGTTTAATACAATGAATATGCCCTGCTTCTCTGATATTACTGCTGGCACAATTTAGCCCTATATAAAAACCAGCTCAAAATGCTTGTTTTACAGCAAAGCAATTTATTCACAGTTCCAAGCATCTCGCAGCCTTTTTTTAACTCGTTGAATAATCCTTTTAGGTTGCCCATAAAGCAGGTGAAATGCTTCTGCTGCAGTCCTAAGGCAGAACACAGGCTGCATAAATAGCATATAAATTACTAGGAATACAAAATACACATACAGTAATACATACCTACAAAGGCAAATTCATACTGACAGGACTGCAGTGTGTGCTTATCAGCAGCAAAACATCTCGGGGAAAAAAAAAAAGTGGCTTTATATTGAAATTTTGTATATATTTCTCTCTATTTAAACACTTAAATACTATTTTTTGCATGTTCTAAAGCCCAGATGCAGGCTCCTTTTTAATGAGCCTGCCTGCTTAAACATTTATTAGCTTAGAGATGTATAGTTTTCATAAAGCTGGCTGATTCTTTTTGCAGAATATCTTTGCAAAAAAAAAAGCTTTTTTTTTTTTTGTGTACATGGCCTCAGTCCTTGCAACCTCCTAGAGAGTCTGTCAAGGCACAACTTAAAAGCTCGTTCAGGCGACCATGACCCCCTGCTAGCAGATTGTCTGCCTAAAAGGTAAGGGAAAGCTAAAAAAGAAGTAGAAACTTAAAAGTAGCTTCTCAAAGGCTGCATAGATCTTTTTTTTTTTTGTTAAACCTAAAGTGTTTAAAAGCTTTAATATTGATGGCCTGTCAACTTTGTCCTGATTCTTTGGCTTTCAGTTAAAAGGTTTTTGTTGTTGTAGCTTATGCAGTTGCTCTGTTGCTATGGAAACGTGACATCAAAATGACGTTTCTCTGTTTAAAAGCTTTTAACTAAATTCCTGCCTGTCAGATGTAGGCCCCATTTTGTGCACTCAAGCTTCAAGCTGTTGCAAAAAGGTTTCATATGTTCTGTTGTCATTCAAATTCTTTATCCACATATGCATGTCTTGCACTACAAAAAACCTAAACTAAAAACTCAATCTATATTAAGTGTCCTCTTTTAAAACCCTTTTAGGTCAGTCAGCAATGGCTGCAGCAGAAATTCCCAGTTACATTGTCTCCTCTCAGACTGAGAAACACAGGAGGGCCAGGAACTGGACTGATGCAGAAATGAGAGGTTTAATGCTGGTTTGGGAAGAATTTTTTGATGAGCTGAAACAAACTAAAAGGAATGCCAAAGTTTATGAGAAAATGGCTAACAAACTCTTTGAAATGACTGGAGAAATTCGCCACGGAGAGGAAATAAAGATAAAAATTACAAATATGACATTCCAGTACAGGTAAGCTTCAGTTCATTCTTTTTATTTTAAGAGATTTTAGCAGGGACGGCGCAGTGATTTTTGCCTTTCAGCAAGAAGTCTCCTGGAGGAAATCTGTCGATAAAAGATTAAAGATTGTTCATATCGCTTTTAAAATTCTCTCTTGCCAATGCTGTTACGTCATTGTTAATTTGTCCCCCCCATTTCATGTCAAACTCTGGACAACTTTGTTGCTTTAAAATTAGCTGGCACTGTTATGATGCAGAGGGATGGAAATGTGTTTAATGGGGAAAAGAGATTTTTTTTTTTTTGGTCTTTGCTGAGGGGACTGATTGTGTTAGCTTGGCAGCCAATTCCTTGCAGTGAAACTCCTGCAGTTTCAAGTGGCCACTGAGGATCGGAATTGCAAGGCAAAGTTAAAAAAAAAAAAGAAGAAAACTAGAACAGAATAATGTTTGGGGGGGCTGATGCTCCTTGATTTTGGTCTCGTGAGTTGAAGGGTTACACTTCACGGGGCCAAGAATAATTGAATGTCTTATTACTGAGTGACACACATTGCTATAATTATAAGCAGCAGCAGTGAAAGAACTATTATATCTGCAGAGAGAATCAATGTGCACCGTCAATACTGCTCCAAAGGAGTCGGGGGGAGGGCGGAGGTGTCTATGAGGGGATGATAAAGAACAGGCAAGCAGTCAGGAGGGGAAGTTGGCTTCAGAAAATGTGAGGCATTTGTGGATTTGTTGTTTGCAGGGAGAAAAATAATTAGAACTTAACAGAAATATTTCCATTTTTTTTCCTCCTTTTTTTTTTTTTTTTTTTTTAAATTCTTATCTCTGCGAAGCACAAACTGCCTCATACTGGAAATCCTGAGTGGTGATTTGAGCTAGGTGCTTGTAATGCAAGAAAATCAAATATGTGACTCTTTTATTTAATCTCTCCTCAAAGCTCATATTAATAATAAAAAAGGTTATTACAGCAGGCAACCATGTTAAAACTGCTCGCTTTTCTGTAAGGCACCCTTACTGTATTTAATGCAGAGACTGCTCATCAAATAGAAAACTAGGGAAAATCCTGTAAACCCCTTAACTTTGAATGTCCTTCTACATTTCTATGATCCAAAAGCATAATGTTTAACATCATTTGCCATAATATTAAACCTGATGTTTTGTGGCAAATCCTAACATCTCCAAAATGTTTTACCAACCCTGCTGTAATCTCTCCAGTTTCCTTCACCCAGACTGTAGATGAGAAAGCTGGAAGTAAGATAAATTTTTGTCCAGCATCACCCAGCAATTCCCACTCAGATGCAGATTTGGGAGTTGCAGGCTAGCAGGCTTTTGCTTAGTCTGCTAAATCTGCAGTCCTCCCTGCTGGGAATTGCATCTCGGCACTGAGATTTCACAGGTGTCTGTAGCAGCAACACTGCGCGATAGTTAAGTGCTGTAATTGCCAAGTGGAATAGGTTATTTCTGTCAGCCTTTGTTCTAAATTTACAGTGTTGTCATCCATCAGAGAGTCTCATTTTTTTCCTAATTAATGTTTTTACTTTAAAGTTGCGCTGGGGGAAGGGAAGAAATAAAATCACTCGCATGCATGCACAGTGTGTGTGAGAGAAACCACACTTCTAAGAAATATCCTTCTATTTCTGTGAACTTCTAAGATTGCTTCTGTTGCATGTTGTCAATCTGCTTTCCTATATTGCAGTGCATGGCAGCTCCCTGCTTATTGATTGAGATGCTAATTTAGGAGAGTTAAAAACTGCCTTGTGCTGTCACAGAGCTGTTTCATTTTGTGCTCTGGAATATAAAATGCATCTTCTTGTTTTTTGTTCACATGCCTGTGTGCTTTGCTGTCGAGGTGAGGTGGTATGGAGAACAGGGGCAAGCAGAAGCTGTTACTCACAATTTCTAGATTTCTGGGTACTTTTTGGTGGTGTGTGAGGATGGGGAAGGTTGTGGTGAAACTGTAAATTATGTGAGTGGCCACCGACTGCTGCTGGCTTTGCTGTGAGGCAGCCGAGTGTTAGGACACTTGAGGAAGATGCTTTATAGGACACCTGAGGAAGGTGCTTTACATCACTGCATTTCTGAGCATCATTGCTGCCCTGTGGCACAAACTGGAGAGGAAGGTCCTGAGAGTGGGATAATGCTGTATTTTGAGCTAATACTTTGTAAAGATTACATTGGGTTAGAGCGTGTGACATGGGAGAACTCAGTAGCACCAGTAGCAGGAGTGAGGAGGGCTGTTCTGCACCTAGGAGCTTATTTCTGCACCCACTTCAGGATCCTGTACTTTAGGCAACTCTGAACAGTGCTGCAGGGGTGGAGTGGCCTCTACTCTTCCTTTAACAGAAATAAACTGCATTGATTATTTAATCAGATCATATTATTTACCTAAGTGTCACAATTTCATAAAGGAACATAAAACCTCTGTCAAACAAATGATTACACATACATATATGGATGAATACATATATGTACTTTTTCCATAAAAAGAAAAAGCAGTACTTGAATATTTCTACTAGTCTTTTTAACCAAGTTCAGTTTTTAAAAGTGCTGTCACTGTGTGGCTTATCCTGGGACATCTGTTGAAATAGATATTGATGATCTGAATCACGCAGGGTGCTGAAACAGAAAGCAGTGAACATGTTTATAATGGTGCTCTCCAGTTTGAGGATCCCATGGCATTCTAAGAGGCAGTTCAGTAAATGTTTTCTTTATTCTGCTTAGTGCAAGCCATTTGTTCAGTAGAAGGTGTCCAAGTCAGGGCAGGAGTGTTTCTTGGCCAATAATTATTGCAGTTTCTGCAGCAAGTGCAGCCTGCATGGGTGTGTACAGTGGCAGGGGGCTCAGAAGGGGCTCCCACCCCAGGGATTCACCCTGGATTTGGGTGTGTTTGGATCCCATGTGGGATTTGTGCTGCCAGGTAATGTTACCTCAGGTGTAGCTCAGTGTGCATGAGCATCTCTCACATAAGCAATTTTAGGGTGTTCATATCCCATTCCTCCACATCTGAGGTGAAAACATTATTCAGGTGTTAAAATGCCAAACAGAAATTTATTTTATCTCATTATTTCCTCCTTGAATTCTTGTGTTTATTTCTGCCTGCCCTATATTTCAGCAAGGTGACAAGAGAATGAGAAGATGTTTAGAGAACAGTTAGTCTGAGCTGTGAAAAGCTTTCTTTATTAAGAGAAGTGTAAAAAAAAAGTTTGTGAATGCTAAAGGAATTTCAGAGATGCATACAAATATGCACTATTTTTCAGAATGTAAAGCAGATTTTTTTTCCCATAATACAAGATTTATATACATTTATAAGAACTACAAGGCAAGAAATGCAAAACTAGTTGAAGTCATATAAATCTGTATTGCACTGCAAAATTAGCACGTGGAAATATTGCCACTGAAAATCATTGACAAGAGAGCAGCAGGTTGTTTTAATATTATTATTATTTTTACTAAAGATTAGATTTATTAAATAAAAAACCAGATGTTGTTTGTCTTCCAATTAGGTAGAGTTATGAAAGGCAGCGAGTTTCAGGATATTACTGGCTGTTGATGGAAAAATAATCATGTGTTTTTATGGGTGAATGTGCCCTCAAAAGCTGTCTGTCAAAATCATTCTTGAAGTATGCAGCACTGACCTTTGTCAGAAGAGAGTGAGACAATGGACTGAGCTGGCAGTGATTCCTGTATTCCTCTGCATTACTGTAGTCCAAGTGCATTTGGAGGAAACTAATCAGGGAAAAATATACCGTGACCTGAAGTAATTCTTACTGGAGTCTCAGTGTATTAAGGGACCATTTCATCCACTGTGGAAATTGACTGGGTGGAAAATTCTGCACAACACCATAGGTAGAAGGAAAATTCTTTCTGCAGGTGTATTTGAGTAAAGTTCTGCTTTTAGGGATTGCTGTAAAATCTAAAATATCTGCAGTGGATAGACAGCCACCAGGTTTTTAATGTTCTGCTTCAAAGACACCTGTGTGGTGAGCTGCATGAACCTCCCCATTTATCCATCCTAGAAGGAAAGGCTGAGTCAAGCTTCCTGAAATTCAAAGTTAATCTTTCACATGTGCTGGTCATCAAAAGTTTTCCTGAGATTAGTGTGCCAGCTCTTGAGGTTTAGCATCCCTTCGAGTCTGTGCCCAGTTCTTTGTGTTGTGCAGCCTCCTTGGGGCTATCAGCTCATGTGAACCTGTAATTATTCCTTCTAAAAGAAAGCACTGTCCTGTCACTGCTAATGTGCTGATCTCACTGTGCCACAGTGCTCTGTGACTGCTGTTATCATATTGCCACTGACACAATACTTATAAAAAGGAAGCACAGCTTGCACAGTGGTCCACAGTTTTGACTGATTCCTTCTGATGTTTAAAAATAAGAACTGTGTGAATGCAAATTTATTATTTTCAAAAACATCACCCTCCCCAAAGCCTAGAAAACAGGATGCAGCTGTTGCTCTTTGATTTGAATCGCAGTCAATTAATGTTAATGATTGGTAAATTTGAATCAGTCTCATGATTTGAATGAAAGAGTAGTCTAATTTTTTATTTTCATGTGTACATGATAGCAATTAAACATTTTTGCTTGTGTAATCCATTGCTATACTCTATGACATTATGCAACTGGAAAATTTGACCTCTGTTACAGCAAATGATAAAATATGAGTGCAGCCAAATTACTGCAAAAAGTTGAATACTTTACTATCTTTGTCTTTAATTTCAATAATTTATGGCAGATGCACAACTTAGCATTGTACTTTCATCGTCCTTCCTTTCCTCACCATTGATTGGTTCACAAACAGTTGCTATTTATTATTTATTTTGAAAGCTTTTCCTAGAAACCCCAGGAGATGGATCTTGTATCCATTCCTTAAGGCAAGTAGTAATATCAAATGCTGCAATAATAATAAAAAAGCAATCCTGCTTTGAGCAAAGTCTAAAAAAATAAAGCAAGTTATAGATTGCTTGCTTTTTGCTGACTAAATAATGATGATTTTCAAAAAACCAAAACCTTTTTAGAATATAATATTGTGATAGTTTTTCTTTAGAGGGTGGATTAATAGGCACGGAGAACAAAGTCTGAAAAAAGGTCAATGGCAGCACAAATGACTCAACAGTTGTCTCAGTCTATTCAGTGGAGCATTTTGGCAGTGGGATCTCAAAGTCCATTAATTTATTCACTTCTCTGGAATAAGACAAGCAATCACCTTTCAAATTAACTCAGTTGGCATGCTTTGGGTATTTGTCCACTGGAAATCTGACTTTGATCCCTGAGTTTTTGGAGAGAGTTCTCAGTTGCCTCTGCTCTCAGCTGGATTTTAATAGAGCCTCATGAAACAGCAACAGGTCCAGATAAACTCAGTGTGAATTTATTTTGCAAGCTCTGCTGACTTTCTCACTTACCTCTGTTTCTTACCTCATTTTTCCTGCATGGCTGCTCCCTCAGGCAGTGATGTGCCCAACTGCAAAGTGTTAATGTTTGGCTCATCTTGCTCTCTCATTTCTGGACTATTGCATTCCAGCCTTCCTATTGTCCTGTTTCTTTTAACATCCCCATGTTTCATTAAAACAAACAAAACCCCAATTCTATCTCTTGGAAGCAGCTAAGGTTGCTGTGATGAGTTATGCTAATGACTGAGGGCAGTAAATTAATCTCTGCTTTAGACTCCAGTTTTTCCAGGGTTACATTTACCTCAATGCAGGCAAAAGCTCTCAGCTGTCTAACTAGGTTTTCTGGACTTCTGGCAGTTGTAGAAAAAATATTTAAAATTCAGTAAATCCTGGAACTCGATATTAGTATTATGAAGGTAGCTATTTGGTTTGTTTTCACCAGAAAGCTAAACCATCAACACTATTGCAGTCAATGGTCTCCCTATTTACCTCCACCTGCAGCATTTCTGCTTCTCTTCCAAAGGACTGACAGACACTCCCTTTTCCCTTATCTTCTCATCTCTTTCCTTGTTTCATCCTTTTTTTCTGTGTGTTTGAGCCAGACTCCATACAGGTAGATGATTGCTGCTGGTGCTGCTTTTAAGCTAACAGTTCTCTTGTCTCCCTCCTGGTAGTGATCCCTTTTATTTAGCTCAGAGCTACAGTAAGCAGTCAGAAGTAGAATTAGTATCCATTCAATGCATTTGGAGCCAGAGAAATACCTGCATTTATATAACTGCAACTCTACAGCTCTGTGAGCAGACAATAAACAACAGCCTTCCTTCCAAATTGTCATAGTTCTGTAAGAAAAGGGGGTCTGGGTACACAGCTGAGCTCAAACAGCAACAAAAAGGTACCAACCTACTCAGGCAAAATGTCTGCTCCTGGAAACTTTCTATTGAATCATAGTACAGCTCAGGCTGGAAGGGATCTTTAAAGACCATCTCTTTCCAACCCTTCCCATGGGCAGGGACACCTCCCCTAAACCAGATTGCTCAAAACCCCATCCAAACTGGCCTTGAACACTGCCAGGATGCAGCATCCTCAGCTTCCTGGGCAATCTGTTTCAGTGGTTCACCACTCTGATTAAAATTTCTTCTTATATCTAGTCTGAATCTACAATAAGGTCTTTCCAGAGCTTTCTCTTCCCCAGGCTGAGCAATCCTGACTCTCTCAGCCTGTCTCCATGGCAGAGCTGCTCTGAGTATTTTTGTAGCCTTCCAGGTGGGGTCTCAGGAGAGCAGAGGGGCAGAATGCCCTCGCTCAGCCTGCTGGCCATGCTGCTTTTGCATGGTTGGCTTTGTGGGCTACAAGCACATTGCTCATGTCCAGCCTCTTGCTGACCTGCACCCCCAACTCCTTCCCTGTGGGACTGCCCTCAATCTCTTCATCCCCCAAACTGTAGTTATACCTGGGTTGCCCCAAAAATCACCACAGGATGATTTAGTGGAAGCAGATGCCAGCAGATACCCCAGGCTGAGGGGAGTTGGTGTTTGTATTTCAGCCTTCACTGCCCCCCACCTGTCCCTGTGGGGTGTGCCTGCAGCACAGTTGTCAGAAATACCAGCAGTAGGAAAGGACTGAGTCAGGAATCATCTCTGAGACTTTGTGAAGATTGAGGGAAGTCTCTAGGGTCCAGAAAAAGGCTGTTGAATCTTCAGAAAGGCAGGAACAGGAATTAAGAGTTCTTCCCTTCAACTCCTTAGAAGATCATTGAGCAAGAAGTTTTGGAAGCCATTTCCAGTCATGGAAAGGAGAAGGTGGTGACTGGTGGTGACTGGGAATTACCAGCACTGAATCACACCTGACTGACCTGCTTGCTCTCTTTTTTAAAGGACTAGATCTGTGGATGAGGGTAGAGCAAAGTATTGTCTAGCTCACAGTACAACCCTTTTGACTCAGTCTCCAAGAACATCCTTGTATCCAAGCTGGGATGTTACACTGCAGGGGAAGGACTACCAGCTGGCTGGAAGACTCTGGATCTCTGGGCACAGAGTAGTGTTAATGGTTTGTATTCTGCCTGGAGACTCATTCCCAGTGGAGGACTGCAGGTGTTTTGTACTGGGACCTGCCCTGTTTAAAATCAGCAATCCAAAGGTGAAGGTGGAGTTCACTGGTTTGCAAATGATGCCAAACTGGGGCTGCAGTCTGCACCTGTGAGGGCAGGACTGGCACTCAGAGGGACCTGGGCAGGTTGAGAAATGGGCTGACAGGGGCCCCATCAAACTCAACAAGGACAAATGCAAATTCTCCTCTGGGATGGCCAAATGCTGAACAGGAGGAGAAGGCCTGGCGGGGCAGCAGCTCTGCTGGTGGGGGGGACCTGGCTGACACTGGGCTCAGTACAGGCCTGTTCCCAGAGTATCAGCTCTAAGCTTGTCCTGCCCTTTTTGACACAATGCTTTGCAGTCCTAAAGGCTCAAACCATGTCCCACAAAGTCTTATTGCATCTGCTGGACTTGGCAGTGGCCTGGCTGAGATGTGGTCACCCCTGGCTTTTGCCACCTCTCCCCTGGGATGACTGACCGCAGTGAATGCACTCCATAATTGCAATTCAGTTCTAAACCTCAGAGCTTGAACACATTGAGAGTTTCAACACAGGCAAACAAATATGGCATGTAGGCTTGGCTACTAGCTTGTAGTGGCATAATTGATCTGTTTTTCATGCAAATAGCCTCAACAATTGAACTAAAAATAATATTAATTGATGGTTGTTGTCAGGCCTGTGTTTAGCTGTTTTCTCTCAGTGCTGGATGGGTGTGCATGTATTTGTAGGCTGTGCTTGATATTCTCTGACTATGAAATCTCAGCAGTAGGTTGTGAAATATGTATGAAATTAAAATTTTGAATGCATAGAGGGCATAAAAGTATAGATGGCTGTGAGGCTCTGCTTTGCAGGACTATGATGTGCATTTCTAAATAGCTGGAAAAGCTCATCAGACATTGCAAGGACAAGGAGAAAAGAATCCTTAAATGGCTTTAAAATCTAAGCAAATCTTACTGCCTTCTTTTCTCACTAGTGGGTTTCCCCTTACTCTAGGCTGACAGCATTTTAAAAGGAAGAACTTCAAGTTCTCACTTTTAAGTTTGGCACCATTGTTTTCATGTTTACATGTTATTTAATTCTACCCCTTGCAAGACTGGTGTGGGCAGGATGGATTCTGAGAAGGAAAAACCTGAAAGGCTTCAAGAAAAAAAGGGTGGGCCAGGTGTCCAGGAATAGTGGGTTTTGTTTTTTTGGTTTTTGGTTCGGTTTTTTTTTTTCTGCAAATGCAAACCTCTAGCTGTGAGAATCAGATTTGGTTCAGCTTTTTGTTAATTTGAATGAAATCTGGTTTATGAAAATGGGGCATCTGTCATTGGTCTTGCCTTTCCTGTTGTGTTCCCTTCCTGCATTTTGATTTAGAGTAACAAGATCCGAACTGGGAGAGGCAAATGAAAAGAAAGTTTGGGACTCTAGTTGGGCTGTGGAATTTCTTTGAGATGTATACTACATCGATATACCTCAGTTTCATATTTCTCAGTAAAAGAAAATAAAATAACAATGGGTAACTAGTGAGATAGCAGTGAACTTGTCTGAAGACTGAATAATAAATCTCATAAGATGCACATGAAGGAGAGGGTCATGGTTGATAGTCCACTGTAATGTAATGTTTTTGTGCATGCTGTTTCTAATGCATTATTAACTGGTTTAGGGGTTTTTTTTGTTGTTTGTGGTTTTTTTGGGTGTTTTTTTTTTTTTTTTTTATAATGAAACACTGTACTTTTCCCTACCCTGATCTTTATTCTGTAACAAATGAACAGGTGTCTGTATCTCATGGTTGTTACAAGGATATTTACCAAGGCCTTTCAGGGCTTTTAAGCCATATTAGAAGAAGGATATGCATTATATTTATAGCCACTTCATTATAGAAAATAAATATTCATTACAGAAAATAAATATTCATTCTTTAAAGCATGAAAGCACAGGTCTGCCCTCAGTTCTGTAAAGGCTGTGGTGTGTTGCTTAGTCCAGTTGTCAGGCGCTGCTGTCAGATTGTTTAGTTGGGTATTCTATAAGGGAAAGAAAATTATTCAACCACCAACACAATCCTGTTTCCATTAGAAGTTGTAATGTTCTTTATCTGTATTGAATTTCATTGAGGGTTACATGCAACTTTTTGTAACAGGTCAAACCTAGGAAAAAAACCTAAAAGGCTTCACTGGAAGTTAAAGAAGAAAAGTGTCTAATTTTATTCTCATTAAAAGCATTCAGTTTGACTCCTAAATGTGACCAGAACAAATGTTTTGAGATAGATCTGTATGAAAAGTACTTTTTGTAGGAAAACAAGCTTTAATGTTGTGTGCCTTTTCTTACAGGAAATTAAAATGCATGACTGACAGTGAAACTGTGGCACCTGACTGGCCTTACTACAAAACCATTGACAGGATCTTATCCAAAGTGACAGACCACAGCGATGTGAAAATGCATGAAAATCAGCAGCCAGGTCCTTCTACATCTCAGACAGAGGCCTCGCAGTCTCCATCGGCCAAGTCTACACCTCTGTACTTGCCATACAACCAGTTTACATATGAAGGAAGGGAAGAATGCTTTGAAGATGAACATTCAGAGAGCTCATCAAGCTTGCTTTCTTACAAGCTGAGGTAGCATCTATTTTCCCCTCTTTTTAGGATTCTGCAGAATGAACCGAATTTGCTGTGTAAAGGGAACACCCTCGCACATTTTTCTCTAACAGCTCTTGTATTTTTTCTGTAAATCACAAATGAGATCTGTTCCCCAATCTCAGTCACTTTGCTGAATTAGGGCATTTTCTTTATTCCTTTATGAAAGACTGGGAGGGAGTAGGAGAACTGGGCAAAAAGTTGTATATTATTGCCAAAACTCAGCATGCATGTCACGGCTCACATCAGGGAGAGTGTTCATAAAAGGAGTACAGGCATGTTCAAGAGAGTCCTGCGGTGCAATCAGAGATATAACATACTGCTTAGATGATTTTTGGCTTGCTCTAGTTCTGCTTTTGATACGACTATGAAATTTCTCTGGCTTCAGTTATTATTAAAATGGTGAAAAGATGCAAAATAAATATTTCTGTGGACACTGAAAAGCTGCTCATGCAGTTTGAAAGTACATTGCATCATTTTAAATACAATTGAGAATGTAATTTTTTTCAAAGTAAATGCTAGTTTGAGATGCAAACATGTGATTCTTTTTTTTTTTTTTTTTTGGATATGATTGGAGTTCCCTGGAAGGCAGCATTTTAACAAAAGGCAGGGTTGTACTCTTGATATAAATTTCAGACTTTACTGGTCTCATTTTTCATCCAGAGTGGTGTGAAATAAGAGCTGATTACAGTTTTCTGGCAGAAAAAAAGTTGATCCTAGAGATCCTTATCATGACTCTGTGAGGCTTTAACTGTAACAGTAAAATTACCTGTCAGTCATGCAACTGTAAAGATGATGAGCTGGAAGAGGAACCAACAGAGCAAATTCGAGTTATTGATTCCAGACCCACTCTTGGATGAATAAAACTAAGTTAAATTCATTCAATCATTCAAGCATATAGTTATTGAATAACTGATTAATTTAAAAAACTTTTTATTTTTTTTGGCAACAAATATTTTCTAGGGTGTATAACTTTTGAACTATAGCAACCTTTTTGTTCACAAGCAACAATTTTTTTATCCTAGTCCATTGTAAGTAGTTGATGTTCCTGATACACAAACTTGCTTGACTTTAGGATTTGCAAACTCCACAGTCACATTTCAGATGCAATAACTTTATTCCCAGTTGGATTTACCATAACATTATTTAATATTTAATTAGAAGGTCACATTTCCACAAACATTGTGGAGTTTATTCACTCGACTACTTGATAACATCAGGCTTTTTAAAAATATTGGATGTTAAGTTTTTTCAGTTTAGGGACAACTCCAGGACAACACAGATTTTGTACCATAAGAGAGGACAGAGGTTGCCACACCAGGTTTCACTACAGAGCATAGACATTCCTCACAGAGATCAAGTTAATCAACCCCAAACCCAATTCTGTTGTGCCCACAGTTTGCAGGTGGACTCTCATGTAGATGTTTCATTTACAGCTAAAATGGAAGCCACTAAAATCAGTCACTAAATTATAAGCTCTGGAAAATTTAGGCTATGATGCATTTTAGCCAGCATCAGGTTCACTGGTTTATTTATTTGTAACTTTATCCAAGGAAATACCCATACCTGTTCTAGTAAAAAGTATTTTAACTTTACTTGGCTAAATTTAGAAATTGCATCTCATTTAAATCTAGCCCCTGGTGGCACAGGCTGGCTTTCAGCTGGCTGCAAGTCTGGGCAGGCAATGCCACTCAGCCCCTGCAATGCTGCTGTGCCTGCTAGGAGTGGCTGTACTGGATGGCTCAGGAGGGTCTGGGAGCTGCAGGGAAGGGCAGGGCAGCTCTCAGGATGGCAGGACCTCCATAACTTTTAGAAATTCAGCCATGGTCTCACAGTCTCCACTATGAAAGAATTTTGTGCGGTAGAATATTGTGTACATCACTTAACAGCAAGGTAGTTACACAGTGAGAAGTTAAAATACAGTTCCCCTGTTTTAAAAGAAAAGGAGAAGCTGAGCAGTAGGTGCCACATGAGAGATCAGTGTAATATTCCAGGGGAGCATCGTGATTGGATTAAACATTAGAAACCACTTGTGATAATGGGGCATGTGTCTGGAAGGAGAAAAAGTGTTATTCCAATAGTCCTAGGGGGTTTGAAAAGCTTGTCCAGCTTTGACCTGTTTAATTTAGGCAGATGAATGAGAGCTGAGTAGGGAACCCTTTGTTGGCCAGAAGAAAATACATTGCTTGCTAGTGATACCACATGGGTTAAAATCACTTAGAGCTACCATGTTAGACAAGGAAGTTAATTATTTTACTAATGGAAAATTATGAACTGAGGAAGCAATTTATAGCTTAAGCAATTAGTGTCTCATCCTGTATTTGAAAAACACTTTGAAATAGCCAACAAGAGAGAAAAGAAGTAGCATAAAAAATTTGGGTCTATCTTGGCTATGTTATCAATGCCTTTGCCTCTGAACAGCAGACAATTGATCCAACAGATTCAAAAAAAGAACAAAAGACAATTCTGGGAATTGAAATCAAAAGAATGTTTTAGGTCCTGAATTTCCCTATTTTGAAAAACACACACTCATGTCTATATGAAAATACAGATGTGTTTTGCAGCTGGATATTTTACAACTTACATTCCAGGGTTTTTTCTTCAGTAATAAAAATCGTAATGTTATGGCAACAATTGATAGGGAAAAAAACTTTCAAACAGTAGTTCTCCCTAAATAAGTTTTAAACTTCTGAAAACTTTTCTGTTATTCCTTTAAACTCTCCAACACAGCTTTAGAGTGTCAGCTTTGTGTTTTTCACAGTATCTTTGAACATAGCAGGAGTCTACTTGGCTATATAAATTATAGCTTTAAAAAAATTCAATTGAATGTTTAGCTTTCATGATAGCAAAAAATGTCAAGTTTTGTACTTCAATCAGTACATATATATTGTCAAGCTAAAAATAGTTGAAACTGGTTTTCTTTGCATTCTGTTTGAAAAACTTTGAGTTCAGACCTTCTTACAAAACCTAAATTTTGCTGGTTAGTGATAATACAATTAATGTGAGATAAAATTAACTTGATTTTTTGTTTCAAGTGTGTAGATGAGGGAAACATTTGGAATCCCTTTAAAGGGGTGCATGTAATTGCTTACACTTCTCTGACACTGTTATACAGTACAAAACATCTGACAATAATAGAATTATTCTATTATGGTCATAAAATATAATGCAATGTGGTGGAGTCTTGTACTGCAGCTTAAACTTTTAAAATCCAAATGCCTGACACCACTATAAATGACTTTTTATCTAATTGAAAACAGTGGTTTTTCACCCTGTGGATTAATTTATGGTCTTTGTTTTCATAGTAAAATAATGACAGAACATATTTATACAGGCTGTGAATGCAGTTCAGCCTTCATGTGTTCTGCTATTTCTATTGTACTGAAAATGGGGGTGAAAGAGTTACTTTCAAAGATTAAAAGACAATAATAAAACCACTGTGCTCTTTAGTCTGACTTCTTGTTAGATACCACTTGAATTTGGTCATTTTTTATGTGGAGCCCAGAAATATTATGGAGAGGGTTCTTCCCTCAGCAGGGCACTTCTGCACTCAGGAGCCCCCTGTCTCTGCTGTCCTCCACTTCTTTGTTTCTATGATTTGTTTCACTCTGGGAAATACCAAATGTCTGGTCTAGCCCTGAGAAATACAGAAGATGGAGAATTCACTCTTCCCTTCTTTCTAGTGATAAGCAAACCCTTGTTTAAACCAGTCCCTTGTTTCTAATGTGAATTTAGTGAATGAAACTTTCAGATGTTACTTCTGCTTACCTTTCTTTTCAGTATATTGGAGAACCTTTCAGTATTTTTTTCTTTCTGGCAAGGTGGTTGTGTGCCATGATTGTACTGTCTGGTATTTTTTAATTTTTAAATGTAGATTTTAGAATTAATTTGCTACAGAAAGTTTACACAGGAAGAAAAAGTAAGACTTGGTAACATTAACTAGCCAAGATATGGATTAAAAGAAGTGCATTAAAACTTGGTGATGATACTAATTTGGGAAACAACATATTTGGCAAAGACTTTACTATTTCTAAAATTATGCTATGGCTATTTAAATCTGAATGGGCATCATCTACAAAGAAGTTTGAGCTTTAGGCTATGTGCATTATGTAGTGCATCTTAACTCATTGTGCAGACTTGTTATCCTAGCAAGGTGCTTTGCCCAGGCTCCAAGCCATTTGTGGTTCTTTTCTGTGCTTTACTTCAAGGATGAGTCTCATTAATCCCTGAATGCATTTGAATGATTGAATGAGCCTAGTTTACCAGAAGATCCAGGTTGCCTCATCCTCAGTCCTTATGTTCTGAATATCTTTATATAATCTCTAATATTAATGTTGATTATATCCAGACCATTGTTAATTATTTTACAAAAGACATGGATTATGGAGGTCTACTCGGATTTATATGGAGCTAAAAAACCCCAAACCAGTGAGAAACAAGTTTTAGGTGTTAAAAGCCATAAATTCTAAGAACTGATGGTACCTGAGACCTATTTGCCATGAAGAAGTCAGAAATGAGGAATTGTTGTTAGGGTTTTGTGAAGGTAATACATTCTGATAAACAGAGAACTCTTTGTATTCAACTCCTGCTTCATTAATTATTCACACATGTCCCTGAAACAAGCTGTATTGGATAAGTGTAAGCAATCAATCAAGGAAATTTTAATTGAACAATGAATTAAATTGGTATTAGGCAGGCAGACAGCAAATGCATTTGAGACTTGCCTAATATGTTTCCTGATTGTATCTGGAGGTTTTGCTTTGTTCCCCCTCATGTCCATTACACAAAGTCATTTCTGCTCAGTCTCCTAGGTGAGATGGAACAATTTCTTTCCCTTGTTTTGCTTCCTTGGATTCCTGCCTGTCTGTTTTAGAGCATAGCAGGGAAATAGCTTTGTGAGGCTCTGTTTGGAATGTGGTCCCAGTGCCAGAGCCCTTCCACACTTGGTTCATGTGGTCAGAGGAATACCAATGCCAATCTCTTGTATACTCTGCCATAGGCACTGGAAGCCCAGCAGCAGAGTACCAGCAGATTGTATTTGAGGTCCTTACTTCTCTAGACCCTTCTTTCCTGAGATTTCCCTCAAAATCTACCTTCAGAGACCAGGCTTGGCAAAGAAGGAGGTGCTCCTTCAGCAGCTTGTGGATGCTGTCAGGATCTGCTGCATCCCTGTTGTCACAGAGGTGTTGGCTGCACAGGAACACACCATGGAGAACAGGCATCAGGAACTGGTTGATGCCACAGCCATCATCAGTAGATCCTTATTCTTGTGCCCATACACTGGCAAAGGAGATATGTTCCTAGCTGGAACTGCTTGAGGATACTGGTGCTGCTTGGGTTACTTGGTGCTGAACCCATATTCCTTCTTCTCTCTTGAATTTGTTATAAAAAATTACTGACAGAGAGGGGTCTCTGACATGCTGCCCAAGACATTTAGAACTTCTCAAGAAAGATGGCTCAGAATTTGAGGAAACACTTCAGTATTCAAATAACTCATCACTGGATGGGCATCACTGGACATTTGACACTGTTTCATGTTGCAAGTGCTCTTTGCTTGTAAATGAGATTCTTTAGAGCCTTCTTTTGTAGGGCCCTTCTCAAGAGCTCCCTTTCAGCAGCAATTCTGCAAGAGGAGAGGATTTTATGTGCCAATTCCTTACTGTGAACTTGTGAGTGTCCACAGAACCCTTTCACTATCAGTCAGTGGAGAGAAAAGGAGATTGGGACCATCACCAAAGCTTGGGCTTTCTGAAAATTTCTGAAATAAGTATTTCTTTTCAATGAAGGCTAATTATAATGTTGTGTTTGTTACTGTAAACAAACGTAGGGAGTACTTGGGAGACCTTGAAGAGTCCTTGGGTCATTGCTTTTGGGAGCACTTCTCTGTGCTAAAACACAGTTCTGAGCTAGCACTCTTCAGTGAGTATTTTTTAGTTATTAGCAGACTGCAGATACTGCTGACGCAGTAAAAATTTGCTGCTCCTTTCTCTCTGGAGCTGTGCAAGGCACTTACTGTCTTGGATGTATGGTTTCATGTCTTACAGTTCTTTGATGGATTTAACTGAAAAACGGGTAAAACCCTTTACAGACTCTGGGAAAACACTTCAAAGATTCTTTTCTCTTAAAAATAAGGCTTATTTTAGATCTTTCAATCTAAATCACTTCATCTTGGTTTTTTATGTTTTTTTTTTTATGTTTTGGGTTTTTTTTTTGTTGTTGTTGTTCTTGTCTCAGTGTAAATTGAAATCCAAATGGTGGCTACTGTTACCAAGAAAGACACACAATGCTCAGTGCATCTCAGTACCATTGACAAGCCTCAGATTTTCTCTCTCATTCCTTGTTAAGGACCATTCTCACCAGTGCTTATGTTGGCAACACACAAGCCCTCTTGTGGAGTGAGCTCGTACTGGTTTCAAGACAAGAGGTTTTACCACAGCTATTTTCTAGCACTGTATGGTGAAGAGAACAGAGATTCATCAAGTTTCCAACATTTAAATCCTCTGTGAAGACAAGTTTAAATTCAAAAGAAAATTTTGGCTAAAATTGTATCACCACTTCAGAAAGTTTCTTGCTCTGCCTATCAGAAAGCAAGCATTCTTTGTGAATGTGACTGCAGTGATGGGAACCTTGGAATAACAGATTCAGTGCTGTCCTTAGACAACAGATCTGCTGTAGATCTTTTCCACCTGCTTGACCTCTTTGAGAACCACATTTGAAGTAATTCTGGCCCTTAGAGTTAAGGGAGACAAACAGAATTTAGTGTTATCCAAGACCCATTCTCAAAGGATTGTGAGACTGATAATTTCAGTGACCTGCAGCAAGCTTGACCCACAGTTTGAGCAGACCCACAGTTTGAGCAGAGCAGCATGTATTTATTTTATTCACATATATGATGCCCCAAATCAAATATGCTATAAAGAACCAGCAAAGCTGAATTTATTGTATACCTTCCAAAGTAGATAGTATCTCACCCTTTTTGGGTCACTGCACTCTTAAATGTCAAAGGGCTTGTGTCTTTTTCTTATATTTGCATTAAGCCTTTCAGGTGCTAAGGATTGTTTATCTCTCCTGCTGACAGATCTGAATGTCACAGTGGCTGCTGCACAAAGCCTGTCAAGTAGGATAAGAACATGAATCAAATTATGATACAAATCTGTCACAGCTGAGTGACCTCACCCCCACTACCCTTCTTCACATTAATAAAAACACATTTCTCAAGAGTTCAAGTTATCCTTATTCAAGGATGTCTTAAAATCTGCAGCATGTTGACATGGCATTCTAGTCACAACTGTACTATCTCATTATTGCTTTTCACCTAGAAAGGATACTGCATTTGGCAGAACATGACTGAGATTGCTGTTTGTGTCAAGGGACTTCCAAGACACATCATCAGATATCTTTGATGTTGGGGACTCCAGTCTGGAGTTACAAAAAGTGTAAATGAAGACATGGTCTTTCACTTAAAGTTAGGAAAGGAGTTATCCAGTTCTAACTGGAGGTTTCTCAGATGTGTACACTTACACATATGCCCTTTTTCCTCTTTCAGTTTAGCATGGTTCCTTCTTAGGCTGCAGGTTAAGAGACACAGATCTGTGGGTGTGCTCTCACTTGTATGCCCCATGGGCTGCTTTTGACTGCGTGGCTCTGTCACCCCAAGTTAGAACAGCCATGTGACCTTTACACCTTGAGAGCACTGTTTTTATTGCCATGTTTATCTCTCTTCCAAAACAGAAACCCAGCATGATAAAGCATAGAGGAAATTCTTAAAATGTTCCCCAAACTCCACATGGCAGCTCTGCATATTTCACACGAGGATGTCCATTGCCCTTCTCTGGACACACTCCAGCCCCTCAATGTTTTTCTTGTCGTGAGGGGCCCAAAAATGGGCACAGGACTGGAGGTGTGGCCTCACCAGTGCTGAGTACAGGGTGACAGTCACTGCCCTGGCCCTGCTGGCCACAGCACTGTTGATCAAGGCCAGGTGCCATTGGCCACCTGGGCACGCCTGGCTCATGGTCAGCCACTGTCAACCAGAACCCCCAGGTATTTTTCTGTCTTTTCAGACTTTTATGTTTATAATGTTTTGTGGTGGAATATAAGAAAAAGAGTGGTCAGTGCCACTGCTGTGTCTTGGCACAAGGGCAAATTCTGAGACTCATATTCTGGAGTGGGACCGGCCTTACTGATGCAATGCTGCAAGATACTACCACATGTAACCCTGCAGCACTTTCTCTGGATTGGGATGGTTATAGCAGCTTTAAAATTGGAGTTTCAATGGCCACATAAGCCAAATGTCTCTCCCAGTACAGTGTATAAATTCAATGTGTAAGACATGTCAAGATTAAAAAAAAAAAAAAGCCTGGTATTCTCAAGGGAAATTTCTTATTAAAAACATTGAGATGTAAAATCTCTTTTTTTTTTCTTTTTCTTTTATTTTCTTTTATTTTTTTACAATCTGCAACATTATTCAATAATGTATTAAATACTTATGTTTTGGCACAAACTTGAGAGGGAATTTATTGGATAACACAGGGATTTAGAAATATGACTAGGCAGTAGCTTGGCCAAGAATATGCTATTGAATTTTGGGTTCTTTCTTTTTATAAATATGACTCTAATTCCCAACAAATATTCACATTTCAGAGCTGAAGAAAGACCAGTTAAGAAAAGAAAAATGCAAAACTGCAGTTTCCAAAAGAAGAAGCTAAAATTAATGGAGGCCATGTTGGAAGAACAAAAGAAGTTGAGTAGAGCTATGGAAGAAACCTGTAGAGAAGTGCGCAGGATCCTGGATCAGCAGAACATCATTCAAGTTCAAAGCTTACAGTTACAGGAGAGAATGATGAATCTACTGGAGAAAATGATCTCCAAGTCTAATGTGTAGTTTCCTTTGTGAATGCCTCTGAGTTTACTATTGCTATTATAGATAACCATTTATTGCACACCATATGTGTGTCTGTTGCCCTATTCCCAGGTTTTCCATGGAAATTAAAACCCTAGTGTAATCCTAGTTCAGAAAAGAAAACATAATGCAGGGTGAGAGCTATCCAGTATGATAAAATTAGTGCAATATATGCCTAAGTTGAATTATTTTTATACAGAAAGGTTAAGGGATAAATAGCTCGGGGAACTGAAGTACTATTTATGCCTAAGTCAGGTATTGTTTTGCAAACAGTGGTGCTGTATATTGCTTCACATCAAGGACTGCAGCTTAATCTGTTTTAGGAGAGTGAAATAGTGCATTTCTAAACATGGTTATTGCACCTTGACTTTGCTGATGATTAAACCCTGTTTTGAAACATATGCCTGATTGTATAAGTGACCTATGGTTCTTGTGAAGAGCTAGTTGGGACCATGAGATACATAATTTTAAACTCCATGCCTGATATGAATAGTACTCTAAAGTATGAGGGTAAAAATAGTCTATTCAAATACATTTTTGATATAAAAACAAACGCCCCAAACCACCTTCCTATATACTGAATACTAAAATGTATAGAAGATACTTGAAGTTGCTTTTGATATTAAACGTTTAATTTTTTTTCATTATTAACTGGAATCTGTTGACTTAACAAACAACCAGCAATGAAAACTTTCATTTATTCTCTATCACAAAAGAAAAGTATTGTACTGTGTGTATATACATATATATATAATGTCTATCAAATGAAATAAAGAAAAAGAAGAAACTTACTGCTTATTGCTGGGCAGATAGTGTGCCTTGGGGCAGCAAAGGGTACTGGGAATGATAAGCACAGCCAGAGGTTCACAGTCACTGATGGCAGGGTGAAGAATAATGTCTATCAAATGAAATAAAGAAAAAGAAGAAACTTACTGCTTATTGCTGGACAGATATGCTTGGGGGCAGCAAAGGGAATGATAAGCACGGTGAGAGGTTCACAGTCGCTGATGGCAGGGTGAAGATCCGCGGTGCTGATGCCCAGAGGGACAGGGATGCACCACACGAGGGAGCCGCAGGCACGGAGGATGGTACCCAGGGGGCTGAGATGCAGCACCAGCTCGGGATGGCTCCTCCATGAAACGTGACATTTAAATAATCTTTCACTTAAATTCGAAAATTGCCGGCACAATTTCCTATATGCCTTTTCCTTTTGTGTTCTCCTTAAAAAACCCGTATTTCTGCCTGTTTTACTGCAAGAGCAAAGGTTGGATTCCAATATAGAAACTAAAGAATTAGTACAAGGAACTCAGGCCATTTTACATTTTCACTATTGAATAATGTCCCCTCTTAAAACTTTGTCTTTGAAGGTGTTTGCATTCTCCTATATAATTTAATGTGTTGTTGCCTAAAGGTGAGCTAAAATATTTTAAATCCCTGACACAACAAATTAATCTCTAATTATGCTTGCTGAACAGGATGAAGGTTATACTCACCAAGCAAATTAATAATATGTGGAAATATTTCTTAGAAGGACCTCCAGGTATGAAGATTAAAAGTTATTAAATATCTAAATGTGGCCCATTCCTACTGATTTTAATTAATGATAACAGGATACAGCAAATGTAGTAGAAGACTGAACTTGGAGAAAATGGTGGCTGCTGAAATATAAACAAAGTACCTGTCCCTCACCCCACCTTTACTACAGCGATTGCATGATTGGAAAAATGCCAAGTTTCTTTTCTGATTCTACATTTCAAATGTAGATCTGTCATGCATTCAGGTAGGCCACATGTTCAGTGCCTCCTGACACTTTAACTTGTTTGCAGCAAGATATAAAGAAATTCTCCCCTGACTCCACAGGAATTAATGGTATTTACTCTTACTATCTACTTAAATCATATAGCAATTAAATCCAATTAATGAGCAGTAACAATGGCAGCACAGCTGAACCTTGTACTGCAGAGTAGGTATCCCCCTTCCTTCCCTGTTATTGCAGCTCCAGATCTGTAGGAACACAAGAATGGAGAAAATCTCATTCCTTGCCTGCTACCACAAGGAACCATGTCATACAATCCCTTTTGTAAATGTGTGAGTTAGGTGTTTTGTCCCCAGAATTGCATGAAGATCTGCATTACAGACAGGTAAATGCAGTTTATAAAATTGCTTCTAGGATTGTTCTTGATTAATTTATACCAATTTTTTTCCTCGTATCAATGCTGATTTTGTTGCTTTATATAGCATTTACTCTTGAGAGGTAGAGGTCATGCCCCATGCAACCCTTCTTCTGATGGATAATACTCTTTTATAAGGTAGAATTTTGATGACTGTTTTGCTAAGTTTGCTCTTTTGAGTTCATCCATTTAAAAAATGAGTGCTACAGCATTCTACATGAGACTCCAAACGTTATCTTACATAACTGCTTTAAAGGACATGGTATTTTCTGGTGTTTCTGAGATTTTTTTTTTCATATAAAACATCACTTCTAGTAGTTATATTTAGAAGTTCAAGTTTTAAATCATCATCTCTTTAACAAAAGGTTTTCTTCCCACCCTGCAGATTACCTGTGTTCTAGCCCTGTTTTTGCCTAGAGAGTGAATACAGCAAAGCTTTAGACAAATATTACAAATTTTATGTATGACAGAACTTTTCTAATGCTTTTCGACAGGTTGAAAATTCCCCACCTACCCATAGTTTCCTTTTGCTGATGTTCCTTTTGTTTCTGTAGAGATTGAAGGTTTACTTGAAAAAATAGTTTGAGTGTTTTTGAGGGGATTTATTTTTTTGTTTGAGGTAGTCACAGCCTCTTCCACTGTATGGGATAGTTAGCTGCAGGTACAGATATTTGAATGTTTGTGATAGTGAGACAAATTATAACTTGAAAGACCTGCCTAGAATTAAAATTCTTGGTAGAATTCCTGGTTGTGCAAAACAGAGACAGACACTGCTCTTGTGTCTGTATGAGTAGGGAGCTGAGTATAATAAGTATTCAAGGGGAGCACATGAGGAGTTACCCAAGTTTATCATTTTAACTATGACATTAAAGGAACTCCCTCATTCTAAGAGCGATCAAAAAAGAAAATGTAGCATAGGATAACAAATTTCTTATTTTCAGGGCAGTAACGGGGTCAACTCAGTTTGATATCACTTTCACCAAGTGAAGTGCTTGTATTACACGTACACACACAGATGGTGCAAATGGAAAAAGTTAAATAGGGGAGGGAATACACTGCCTGGAGGCAGGTGACTTTGTAAGTGATGTGATAATAAAGGAAAAGGAACCTGAGGAGGCAGATGAGAAAATGAGACATTGAGAAACATGCAAGCAATTGAGAAGCAGATTTTGATGAAAGATGGGAAAAAATATGTTGGACAAAAGGGCAATGTAAATGCTCAAAAAACCCCAGTAATGACTGGGATGAGGGAACACAACACTTTAGAAAGTGAAAATGAAAGAAAAAACATAAAGCTGAAGGAGAAAACTTTGAGTATGAAAAGCTAATGCTAGTGAAATTCTGTATATTTTGAATAGAGAGCCCCTAGAGGTAACTTAAACAAGTTACAAACAGTGTAAAGCAAGGAGTGACAGTTTTTTTCCGCCAGAGAAAAATAAGGCTCTGAACAAACATTTGGAATCAAGGATATTTTTCACAGAGGAGAGAGGTTAAGTAATTTGTAGGAGGATCCTGTAATAATTAAGCAACATTTTCTCATGCTGGTATTAAAATTTTCTGGATAAAAATGTTGGTAAATTTTTTAAAATTTATTTTTACTTTTTGACTTCAAACTGGAGAAGCATTTTAAGACTTCAGTTTATTTCAGGCCCTGTCGAGTTGAACAGTTATCCACCAGACCAGGATATAAATTTATGGACGGGGAATGGCTTCTATCATATTCTCCATAAACTGCTCTGTCTTGCAAAGAAAAAAAAAAGCCAGGACAAAAAGATGTATGCAGGATTGTATTTATTTTTTTTTTTTTCACAGACAGCCTGCCCAAATTGGTGTAGGCAAATAGCTTACCACTCTGTAAACTTACCCCAAGTTGACAGCCTGGTTCTGTGAACAGTCTCCTGTTCTAAAGTCAATGGGACTACCCAAATGAATAAATATATTGAAATCTTTATGTATATGTTTGCAAGATCAGTTCCTATGCTGATAATGTAATGTGAAAGACAAATTTAAAAAAGAAATTTAGGAACATTTGGTGGTGTTATGTCAGCAAGTAAATACTAACCATCTGGTCTCTAGATTGCTAATCTATTTCCCCTGATTTTATGGTAGCATGCTTCCTGTGTCTGCAAGCTTGAGACTACATCATTAAACTTTTGTGTTGATCTTTTTTAGTGTTTTAACAGAAACATTTGAAATACTTTGCCATTTTGGGTGCGAAATTTTCTTCCTATGCATGTTTTTTCTGGCTGGAAATTTTTCATTCTGTTACAGCTTATTTTAAGGTATTTATTGAACCACATTTCTAATAAGGATGAATAATTTCAGGTATGTTCTTTAAAAAGCAGACCAGTCATCCACAGTGAATGACATCTAGTTATGTAGGGATGACTAATTACTGCTGGTAATTAGATCTCAGTTTGATCCTAGTATCACATAGTACCAGGTTGAAGGGACCCTGTCCAGCCTTTCTTGGCTTTCTTTGCTGCAGCAGCAGCACCCTGGTCACTCATACTGAGCTTGTTGTCTACCAGGACCCTCAGGTCCCTCACCACCGGGCTGGTACCCAACCAGCCAGATCCCCACCTGTGCTGCACTCCTGGATTGGATTTTCCCAGGTGCAGATTCTTGTCCTTGTGGAACTTGTGCACCAAGGAAAATATAGGTTGGATGTTAGGAAGAAATTTTTCACGACAAGAGTCATAAAGTTCTGGAATGATCTGCCTGAGGAGGCGGTGGAGTCACCATCCCTGGATGTGTCTGAAAAAGACTGAATGTGGCACTTGGTGCCATGGCTTAGTTGAGGTGTTAGGGCATGGGCTGGACTTGATGATCTTCAAGGTCTCTTCCAACCTAGTCATTCTGTGAATTCTGTGAACTTCATGAAGTTCTTGGCAGCCCATTCTTCCAGGCTATCCAGGTCTTCCTGCAGGGTGGCTCTCCCTCCCAAAGTGTCCACTTTCCCCCTCAGCTTGGTATTATCAGCCAACTTCATCAGGATACACTTGATTCCATCCAGATCACTTATGAAGATATTAAACAGACATGGTCCCAATATCGATCCCTGGGGGACCCCACTTGTCACAGGCTGCCAGTTTGGAGGTATTTCTTTACCACCATATTCTGGCTGTGTCTGGCTAGCCAGTTCCCCATCCACTGCATGGACCAGTCCAGTTCCTAATGCATCCAGTACCTTAGGAGGAGTCTCTGGGAAAACACATTGAAAGCCTTGGGGACAATGTCCATTGCTCACCCCACATCAGCTGAGCAGGGCATGGTGTTGTCAGAAGGTGATCAGGTTTGTCAAGCATGACTTGCCTTTGGTGAATCCCTGCTGGCTTTTCCCAATCATGTGCTTCATTTACATTGTGAGAGCCCCCAGGAGAATTTGTTCCCCAACTTTCCCAGGGAATGGTGTACAACTGACAGGCCTGTAATTTCCTGGATCCTCCTTTAAGCCCTTCTTGTAGATGGGCTGCCATTAGCCTTCTTCCAGTCTTCTAGGACGTCCCCTGATATCCACAACTTCTCCAAGATTATGGAGAGCATCCTTGGAATGACATCAAACAGCTCTGTTAAAACCCTTGGATGTGTGACATTAGGACCCATCAATTTGTAGGTGTCAGGCTCCTGTGCTAGCTCACAGACAAGCTCTTCTTTCACTGACAGTGTCTGTTGCTGTTTCTATAAACCTGGATTTTTGATCCTGGGACCTGTGTCCTAAGATGAAGAGAGAGGTGAAGAATGTGTTAAGAATCTCAGCCTTTTCAGCATTATAGGTAACCAGCTCACCTCTGCTGCTGAACAGTGGGCCAATATTTCCTTCTGTTTGTTGTTCATGTATCCAAAGAACCCTTTCTTGTGTTTTCAACCTCTCTGGCCAATTTCAACTGAGCTGAGCTTTTGCTTTTCTAACTGCATCTGCTTACCCTGGCAATGCCCTTGTAGTTCTCCATGGGTTTTCCATCTCTGGTATGCTTCTCTTTTGGTTTTGAGCAGACCCAAAAGCTCACATTTAAGCCAAGGGAGTCTCTTATTCCACCTACTTTCCTTACCCTTAGAGAGCATGAACTGGTTTTGTGCTTGCAGGAGAGTGTTCTTGAAAAACTGACAGCACTCACAAGTTCCTTCATCTTCCATGGAAGCCTCCCAGGGAATCTGTCCAGCTGAGCTCAGAGCTGAATTGCTTTACTGCATGTTGTTACCTTAGGGGTAAGTTCTGGATTGTTATGCATTGCAAGAAAAAAATGAATTGGTGCATACCATTTAAAGGTATAAAATCTCCAACAGACTGAAATGTTGATAAGCACTTATCACAGCTTGAGGAAGGCTTGTTTCACTGAGGGAAACTATAGGAATATCAATTTTCTACAAAGTGCAAAGTAAACATATTTAAAAAATTAATTAAAATTACTTTAAAACTCTCCAGGACCCTCATTTTTCTCCCTAGAGGTTTAACCATAATTTATCTTTAATTCAATATAATCAGATCAAATGCAATCTCTTTTATGAATGCATAAAACCTTGTCCACATGAACTTATGTTAACTATAATGCCTATGCTTTCTTTAAACTTAAATGAAAAGGAAAGATAGAAAATCTTATTAATGTAACTTAACTTACAACTTCACTAAATGAAATATACCAGTGTTAAATCTTTAACCAAACTAACTGTCCACATAGGGTTTAAATCTACAGCTCATCTATTCAATGATTTAAGCATATTTAGAGCTCATTCACATTGGTTAACATTCAGTAAAAAATGAGACTGAATTTCACCACAGTTGAAATGGCATAATAAGATAATACCAGAAATGATGCACTTGTTTTGTGTCTCCTTGCTGCCAAGAAGTTCTTGTGATTTGGTTTGTGCATTCTCATGAGAACAATCCATGGCCTTATTTTAGGAAGCTGGTTAAAAAAGGCATACTGTACATTGGAGAACTTTATTCTTAAGCAGACTTTCCTTCTGTAAGATTGCCTGGATGTGTTCATTCATGCAATGAACACCATGCAATATCCCACAGGCACTGTGGTTTGCTTGCAGAAGGTACCAGCACCTTCAGCTGACAGCCCTGTGCTGAGACACCAGGCACCAGCTGCAGCTGTGCCTCTGAATCTCTTAGCTGGAGACACAGCAAATTCTTCTGTGATCTTGTCTTGCCCACTCCAAATGAAAAGGAAATCCTTTTGATGTGTAAGGTATGTGGTTTAAGTCCACTATTAAGAAAAATGTATCTTATGAAAAAATGCATAGGCTAATTTTCTATTTCAGATGAAATTAGGATGCTATGCTAGGCAATAACTTGGGGGATGCCAGTTGTCAAGGAAAGAATGTGAAAATGCTAATGGAACACCAGCCATAATCACCAGGACTTCACCAGGAAATGCCTGGGTCACCAGGCTCCTGCAAGTCACCACAGATGTTGTATACTTAAGAAGGTGAAAGAGGAAGTAGGCTGGCACAGGTTGAAATAAATAATCCATCAACATTCAACTCTTACCATGGAACTGAAATTTTAATAGGAGGCAAGACCTTAACCTAGTTCTGAGAGGAACTTAAGAAGCGATGGTGAAGGTACTCAGAATTCCACACATGCTGTCAAGGCCAAAATGACTCAACAAATGAGCTTTCATTTCAGAAGGTCATTTAGAATAACTGCAAGTCTATTCTTAGATGAAACCAAAGTTTTGGTGGAGCACAAGAAAATGATCCTCTTCTATGTAAGTATATCTTAGTGTATTTTATATGAGTTTTAATTGCTGAAGTTATACTAATAATCATGATGGTTTTTACCTGGAATGAGCAAGTATCTTCTAATTTCATTTAAAAGCCATTCAGAATCTAGTTATGAGGTGGGGGAAGATGAAGTCAGTCTGAGCTAAAGCAGATTTGAGTGCCAGGGCAGAATCCTGTCATTCTGTGTTAACAGGAATGGCTGCTGTTTGTGCCAAAATCACCTTTGTGTCACTGCAGCCATGCCATGCCTTGTCAGCTGAACTTCAGGAGAAGGGATAACCACAAGCAGAGCTGTGTCTCTGGGAGGTATCATACAGACAGACCGAACTTGGTCCAAAAGGACTTTCTGTCCTCTCCAAAGTTTGGAGATTAAAAGCTTAGATGAGGAAATAGGAAAATGCTTGGACTTGACTTTGCCACATACAGACTAGAGCAAGGTAAAATGATTCTTGGGTCAACTGCTGAGAGTAGAGGATCCCTCCTCCTCACTTTAATGCTACATAGTTTGCTCTATAGCCAGGGTCTTTTATCAGAGGAATTATGTTAAATAGGACTATGCAAAGCTGATTTCTCTATTACTCATGTCACCTCTGCAGTGCCTCAGGTTCTTATTTTCCCTCAGTTTCTTTTCCTGTAGTCATATGTTAATATGGAGAACTCCCAGCATGTTTTTCCTGAGGTTTAGGGATATGAGGGGCATTTTTGGACTGGCATTTTTACCTCATCATTAGGATATGTGCTTAGTGATACCTCAGCCAGCAGAGTCCTGATGTGTCACCCTTTGTGAAGTGCATGAACCTGCAAATCACACTGGAAATGGCTCCAAAGAGGAAGAAAGAGGGAGACAGGAGCAGAACACTGCAGGATATCAGCATGATCCCAATTTAACTTGCTCTTTAGATGCAAGGATAGAGCTTGCTTGCTCAATGAGTATTGCAGAATAAGACAATAATGACTTTTTTTGCATGGTACTTGGAGCCACAAGGAATAACTCCCTGAGATATCCCTTTCCTGTACAGAACCAAAAATACAGAGTAGTTCTTCAGAATATGTAAATCCAGCTGCTGGATCATACACATTTTTAAGCCCAATGGAACTGAAGACACTCAGCTTATGTGAGATCAATGGGACAAGAGACAGCTTCAATGGAGCCACAAAGCCAGGTTAATTAGTCAGGCAATTCTGAATTAGAAAATTAAAGCTTCAAGGCTTAAAGATCAAATAAACAAATAAAACCAACAGTCCCTTTAGAGAAAAAAAAAGGGAAAGAAATACACCAGAATTTTTTTTTATTTTGGTGTATGTGTTTTAACAATATTAGAAGGTGTCCAAGACACAATATGAAATAAAAAATTTACACTCAGGCTCAGCAAGGCACTTATCAGGAACTGAGGAATTTTGGGTATAAACTCTTTGCCCACAAGAAATAGTGGTGTAGAAGTTTCTGTGCTTTCACTGATAACAAGTAAGGCCAAACTCAATTCTTGGGTTTCCAGTTCTTGACAGAAGTGTATTAAGTATACTTGTGTCCTTGAAGCAGATATTTTAGCAGATGTTTTGGTTCTATATATTAGGGTTTTTCATCAGCATTGAAGATTTAACATGACATCACCTTTAACAACATGTAGCTATACTTAAGGAAAGAAAAATTGACATCAGTGAGCACTACTCTGTGCTTTCAGTTTTTGACTACAGCAAAATGTTTCATTTGAACTCTTTTAATGAATTTGGGAAAATAAATACAGCACATTCCATTGTAGGGGAATTAATTTTCTTAGGATATTAAAAAGTTATATTTATATTGTGGTGCTTTCCAAAGGCACAGTCAGGACCATGGCTTGGCTGTGCCTGTTTTCACACACAAAAAATTGTTCCAGTTTACCATTTGAACCTTTAATTTTGCAAGTGGCACCAGTCACATATTTAAATGCACAAAAGAACCTTACCACACAAAATCTATTTAACTACATTTTTATGTTTAATTAAGTATGATAGTAGGAAAGGACACAATTACAAAGCCAAGTAGATGCACAAGGATCAATCCTTTTAACATTAACTAGAATTTGGGAGGACATATCCTCTATTGGCTAGTCAAGATTCAACAGGTTCAGTGTCTATCCCCCTTTATTTCTACTACTTCACAGCTCCTTGTAAGGGTTTTTGTAAATCAGCATGCATGGATGGGAAATGCCATCATCCAAACCAAAATGCATTTATACAAAAATATTTCCTTCCATTTCCCACTGCCAGGAGTGTCTCATACCAGGTAGAAAATTATGTTCAAAATAAAGGGAAGGGTATTTCTAAATATTAGATAATATATAATTATTTCTATAAATTATATAAATAATTTCTAATTATTAGATAAACCAACGTAGATCCTGATGGCTGTGTGTTCATACAGTCCTTAATGTACAAAACATGATCTTTGTTTTTGGAATTATAAATAAGCTCTTTAACAATGATTTTGCTCCCAGCTCTGTGTTAACTGGCCAAGCTAACTACACTGTATATGACACACAGCCTTCCCTGCTGCTCAGAACAAAATCAAACTAGGAAAGTTGGAGTCATATTTGTAAACTGAAAAACTGAACAAGCATTTGACACTGACAATCATGTACAATTTTATTGTTTTAAACAGGCTGAAAGCATTAAATGATAAAAATGATATTTATGTGAGGATTTTTCTGTATGTCTAAAAACCATTTTGGAACAACCAACACTTCCATTCCTTTAACTAAGGTAATTAAACAATGGTAATTAAAACCACAGACTTTGTGTCAGATGCTGGACTATGTTTATTTTCTGATTTCTCATCTGGTGTTTGTGACAGCAATGCTCACAGTCCATTACAGGATGCATTGTGAACCTCTCCAGATGAAGCCTGACAAGCTGTGTGGTGACAGCCACCCCTGGTGTGATTGAGATGTCTGTATGCCCAACATTAAGCTACTTAGCCTCATAAGCTGAAGCTTTTCCAGCCCCAAAGCCACAAATCCTTATCACTTTGTTTCACACTCTTTCTTCCTTTATTGTCTCCAACAGTGGTGAAAACAGTAAGTTAGAGCTGAAATCCTGTGTGGATTTTTGAGGGGCCATTAATCACCTTGTTCCAGATTATAACCTGAAGTTTAATCACCATTTCCAAAAGCACTGAAGCAAAGCACTAAATTCATTTTGGATGAGTTGGATTTCTCTGACTGCAAGGAGGGTGTGTGTGCACACCTGTGGCATGTCAGCCCTCAGCTCTCACTTCTTCCTTCCTGAGTATGACTTAAATAGGAAATTCTGCTGTGGTACAAAATAGCCTTCTGTGAGGCCAGACTAATGACATGCTCCTGTGCTATTACAAAGTATAAGCAATTCTGTTGATTATCACAAATACAACAGGTTCAGTATATTTGGAAGGGGTAATCTGACACTGCCATGGAGTAATTAGTTTAGTTAGCAGATGCTGATGGCACTTTTTAGCATCCCTCCTCTTCAAAGCAAAATAAAACGTGATTCCTGTGTATCAACTCCATAAAGATGCAGTGGGAGTCCTGCAGTTACCTCTGTGGGATACTTACAATTCCACTTGTCACTCTCCAAGAGATTTTCTTCAGTTACAGCTGTTTACAAGGTCAGGCTGAAATTGATAAATTTCCAGTTGATCAATTCCCATTCAATTTCCATTGATCAATTTTCCAGTCTATAGGCAAGGAGGTTGTGCAAGCCAGTCCTAGATCTGTTGGGGTAACACAGCAACAGAGAGTGTGGCAAAAGATATAAAGTCTTGACAACCTTCTGTGAAAGCTGGAGGCTGTTAAGGGATGGCAACCCAAACCAACAGCTTGGATTTGTGGAACACAATTCTCTACCTGTGACATCTTCCCAGCCAAAAGGATAATGAATTATAGCTTCTTTGGGCAAACTTAAATCACTGGAGTATTTTTTAAAATTACTGTACCTCATCTAAAAGAATCAACAGTGATTGATTAAAATTAACCACTCAACTTTCTTCCTTGAGTTTTGAATTTTTAGCGTCCCTAAGGACTTAGTAATTACTTTTATGAGACACAGTACATCTGAAGAAGTTTGGAAATCTGTTACACTGATCTGCCATGATATCTTCTGTGAGGACGAGAGAAAGACATAATGCTTATTTTATTTGGTTATTTTTTCTTTTCAGAAGCTTTTCCCATAAAACTGGAGAGAGATAACAAAACTGGGATCTAGGTCAATCTGAAATGTCTCAGATTGGTAGATACCTCATTGAGATGGATTTACAAAGGAAAAAAACAGCAGAATGAGAAGGTGAAGGACAGAGTAGAGTATCAGGATCCTCTGTTTTTCCGAAGAGCTTTTTCCTTTGCCCTGTGTTTTTGTTTTGCCTGAAGACACTGGTATCCTGTAAGCATTTCAGCTCAGGATGGAATTATTAAGAAACAATTTCCTAGACTGGATAAGAATTAGACAAATGACTGAAGTTAAACCATTAAGCCACAGATATCCCGCTCTGGAGACTGGGGAAAAAACCCAAAAATCCCCAGAAAAAGGTAAGAATTCTCCTTCAACTTGTGCCTGGTAGGTTCAGTGTTAGGTTTCCTGTGGGTAGAGAAATAAAATTAAATACCCCACATACAAAGGATTGCTACAAGTACATGTTAACAATTAAAGATGACATTCTTCTGCTAGGATCACAAAATCCTTTCAGGTTCTGTAGGTAACTCAAAGAGATTTGGTTAATTCTTCCCTTTCTCTGACTCTTACATTCCTTACGAATTTTTTAACTGGTGTTAACTTTTTTTCCCTCCCTCTTCCTATTTCTCTATTTAAAATAAGGGCTACCAGCGTTGCCCTATTGAAGTGAAGAGCCGTCCCCGGTGTATTTTGAGCACTTGCTGCCTGTGCCCAGCTCCACCGGGCGGTGAAGCTCCCCCTTGGCACACACCTTTGTCCTTTAGGTGGTAATAACCCCTCAGTTATTAACACTTGGCACACCCCTTTGTCCTTTAGGCGTTAATAACCCCTCAGTGCCCCGCTCCGCCTCAGGCTCCCGGTGCAGGCAGTGCCCGCCGCTCCCTCATCCCGCGCTCCGTCTCGCTTTATTCCCGGCCTTCAAAGGCGCGGCACACCTGTCTGAGGCGGCTCCCAGCCCCACCTGCGCTCCGAGCCGTGGGCTATCCGTCCCTCCCAGGCTGCGCTCTGTGTCCCGGGCCCGCCGTGCTCACGGTGCGAGCCCGAGCCCGGCTCCCGCTCCCGGCCCCGTTCGAACGGCCGCCGCCAGCCTGCGCCTGCGCACTGCCCGCCCCGCCGGAGCCCAGGGCGAGGCGAGGCTGCTCGGAGAGACCAGCGAACTACGCGCCCCGTCATGCCCCGCGCGGCCTGATCCCCACGGCCGGAGCGAGCGGGCCTCTCGCAAGGCACGCCGGGAGCTGTAGTCCTCCGGCGCGGGGTATTGTCTCTCCCCTTTCTCTGTCCGGGAACCCGACCGCCACCCCGCCGGGCGAGCGCGGTGACTGACAGCGCCGGGCAGCCAGTCGCCGCAGCGCCGTGCGGCCGAGCCCGGCGCCGTCTCCCCGGTGACCGGGACAGCCGCTGCCTCGGCGGAGTAGCCGGAGTCCCGGGGGACAGAGGTGAGTGGGTCCGAGCGGGGCAGCGCCCACCGCAGCCCGCCCGGCTCTCCCATCCCCCTCGCCGCCGAGCGCCCGGCCCGGGACCCCGCTGGGATGCGGCGGGAGGAGCGGGCACGGCAGATGGACGGCGGGAGGGGGGACGAGGGGGGAGGGGAGCGCGGCGGCGGGGCCGAGGGGAGGCAGGCGGCAGCCGGGAGCCTTGGCCGCCCCTGTGCGCGCCCCTCGGGCTGCGGCGCTGCCCGCGACCCCCAGAGCGCAGCGCGGAGGAGGCGGCGGGTCCGCCCGCGGGGGGGGGCCGCGGGCGCTCCGTGCCCTCCCGTCTTTTACCGCTTGAATTTTCAAATCGTCCCTGCGGGCTCAGGTGCCGCTTCTCCCCTCCCCGCAGCTCCACCCCCCGGGAAGCGGCTGCCCCGGGAGCCGGGCAGTTAATGGGTAACCCCGCGGGGCGCTGCTCCGGATCCGGACCCACCGCTCCCCGGGTCCCCCCCGGTGCCCGCGGGACGGCCCCGCACCCGCCGAGAGCAGCGCCGGGAGCCTCCCCGGGAGCGGGGCAGCGGCGGCGGGGCCGTGCGAGCGGCTGTGCAGAGCTGCAGCGAGCCCGCCGTGCCCCTCTGCTGCCCCGCAGAGCGCGCCGAGCCCGTCCCGGTGTCCCCGAGCCCGTCCCGGTGTCCCCGAGCCCGTCCCGGTGTCCCCGAGCCCGTCCCGGTGTCCAGAGCCCGTCCCGCCCGGGTGTCGCTGCTGCCGCCCCTAGTGCCGCCCCTCTGCGCGGCGTCCCAGCAGTTCTGGAACGAATTTGCAAGAAAGGCAGTGGGGAAAAATGCCTAACTACGAACAAAACCTTTCCACCTTCTTAAATACGACAGATAAATAAATTAGTCTGAGTTGTAGGCGCATGACTGTCAGTACAATAGCTTTAGGAAACTGTGTCCTTACTCACACGAGTCTTGTCAGACAAAACAGCAAATGTCCTGTTTGTGTTCTTTACACTTCGTACACTGTCTGCAGTGGGAGAAGAGTTTTTATTAACAAGTACTTTTTAGCCTGCTGTTACTAACTGCAGTCAGTATTTTTTGAATGATCACACTAGGTACACCTAAAGGAAACATAATGGTCTGTCTTGCCAATTGTGAAATGCTGATGAGATTTTTTTTATTAAAACATTGTCCTGCCCAAGTTTTCAAACAACTGGTAGCTGTCTTCTACAGGTTGTGCTGTTACATTTCTTGTGTAACTTGTCTATAAACACGTACCACATTTGAATAGTTAGTGGAATTCAAATGTGACAGCTTCATTTGAGCTTTGTAGGGACTTGGCATCAGCTCTGCCTCAACAACTGGCACCCATGCTGAAGAGTCTTTTGCATTACTTCAAGACCTGTGTGAGAGATGAGGGAACAGTCTCTCTCCTCTGTGCACTTCCACTTTGCATACTTTATTCTCTTACAGTCCCACTATGAAAAACAAAATAAAGCCAGACAGAATGAAGCCAGACAGTGTCTCTGCACATTAACATGGATCCTGCAGTGCTGAGTACCAGCTCATTTCCAGAGGCTTTTTGGGAGGTGCTGCTGGTCAGTCATGTACTCCTGATCTCCAGGGGCTGCCCAGCTGCCCTCTGAAGCTGCTCAGTTACAGTTTAACATGGGCTGCAGCAGGAGTGTGCCTCCTGTTTCTGGTCTCTTTGTTGCTATGAGATAACAAGAGCAGGAGCAGGAAACAAACCACCTCTCTCCCTTGAAAGTAAGCAAATACATGTTATTTTCTTTGGAGCAGAGGGTTTGAAAATGACATGAAAAGCTAGCATGGATATGTAACAGCATTCCATACAGAAATGCAGTGTTTGTGGGATGCAGTACAGTTCAACTGTAACTGGTATTTTTGGTGTGTTATACCCCACAAATAATTGATTCAAATGGTAGACCAGAATGCACGCTGGCAAAAAATCTTGAATGTTTTGTTTTATTTTGCAGTTCTGTGTCAAAGCTGATGTGTATGGACAAATTATGTTATTTCACATACTTTAACAGCTCTTAATGTGTACATATTAGTGTTTTTGCCAGAAATGTTCTGTGAAATATTTTGTAGTTATAAAGCTACAAAGTTTTATATCAGTGCAAGTGAATTGGTGTTTTTGTTTCACTGGATATGCTATATGTTTTATAATTTATTACAGGAAAAGAATATTCAGACATATTTACTTTGGAATTGTGGAAGTTTGTGCCACTTCTGTGCCATATCTCTTCAGCTCCAGGTTTCAAGTCTGCAAAGAAATTAGGAGAAAAGTTAGCAATTAGATAACTTGATAATTTAGTTTTGAACAGGTCTGTTAACAGATTAGTTTGACAATCAACTAATCTCTGCTTAGGGAAAACATTATTTTCATAATTTTTCTATTTGTCTGTCATGCCATTATTGCAGTAAAACATACTTGGAATGCTGAGGGTTCTTGCAGAAGAGATATATTTGTCCTTTGTCTTGAAGTTTCCTAGATAAATTTAATGAGATGTTATTTGTCCTGGGTGTAATTAGCATAAAAATTGCACAGTAATATTCAGGTACTGAGGGAGGGAAGAGGTGATCTAGTGAAGTAATACAGTTTTTCTTTGGTTGGTATTTATTTGTTTTGGGTTTTTTAGTGTATAGACACATTAATAACAAAAACCCTTTAATGTTGAATTAGTTCCTAACTTTACACCTATAAAATATATTAATAGCTGAAAGTCTTCATACATCTGGAACATCAGTATTAGAGGAAAGTAACATGTTAGCAGTCTGCTGTTTTGTTTTTAGAATTGTCAGGTTTTTGAATGACATTTCATTTTCAGTGGTTATCATATACAATAAATTCTTGATGTGTAAGGGTCATAGGTTAGGAAGGAAAATGGGTAAGTTGACTTGTGAACAGAGTTAAAAGGAAAACCTCTCTTAGCAAATGCAGAGTTGTGATCTAAGACAACATTGGGGTTTGCCTCTTCCCAAGAGCAGCCTAACTGCATTTTCATTGTGTGGTTTTTATAGTGGCATTTAGAATTTTTTTTTTATAGATTAGAGAGATAGCTGTAAAAAACCTGTTTTTCTTATTGGCCACTTCAACATTACAATATTAAGTTTTTTCATAACAACTGCTTTTTGTTATGCTTTTAAAAGGAGATTATTTATAATCTCATACTCTCTTAATTGTTTCCTTTGCTCTTGGAAGCTCGTAGCAGAGTTTTAGGTGCCAGATACTATTGGACTTTATGGTAACAGCACAGATTCAGAGGGTACCCAGGGGTCACATTAGGCTATTCTCCAGACAGCTGAAAACAGAAATATTCACTATAAGGCAAATTAGAACCTGTATGTATTCATGCTCCTAGATAGAAGGTTTTTATTTACTGTTGGACATTTGTTATTTCTATTTTTTTTTTGAGAACCATATCTTAAAATATTTAATGATTATTTTCAAAAAGTACTAGACCTAATTAGAGATAGCTGAATGCACCTCTTGATTCCCAAGTTTATCTCCATCAGGAAAGGGTCAAACAACATTTAAGATATGAGACAGGATGCCAATTGATGGGGCTTTCTTGCAGCAATGTAAGAGTTAATTTTGGTAAAATGTTTGCAAAGCACTTCTTATGTTATGATTTCCATTTAAAGGTTAAGTGTGAAGTTTCATTACTTCTTCAAGCCAAGGTGGTTTTTTTTTTGTCTCAAATTATAGGAAAAGTATCGTTAATTAAACTGGATAATTGCTATATTAAAACAATTTGTAAAAATCATTCTACGCTGAATAGTCACAGCTGCACCATGGAGACATAAAAACCTGATGTCCCTTTGTTAAAAAAATCCCCAAAAAATAAAACACCAAAAAGTAAGGCCAACTGGATCTCTTCTGGTATCTTGAAATCTGTCCTATTTTGGGTTTGGAAGGGTTTTGTGGGAATTACATCCTTCAGTTGAGTATCTAGCAGAATATTTGAGAAACAGCAGTGGTTTCTTAAATTTGGTAATCAAGGAGCTCGTATGTAGATAAGTAATTACGACTATAATTCTAAATTGTATTTTAGTTTTGGTTTGGTTTTTAATTGGTAAAACTTCTGAAGTAATTGCCCTGTTTGTTCTAAGCCAGGCAGAAATACTGTGGAAGTAGTGTGCTGTGGATTTATTCACATTCTGAGTGTGGGTTTTTTATTGTTTCTGTAGCTGAGAGCAATGTCAGTAGGATTTCTTGGTCATTTTTGACCATGCAAGTAGTGAGAAGGACACCACTAATTTAGCACTTTAGATATGATAAAGAAATGTGTTGTCTCTGAGTGTATGTATGTTTATATCTTTCTGTGAATGTATTTATCTAAAATGTTGCCTGCTTTTGCCCACATATACTAGATACTTGCTTTCAAGTAAGTTTTACAGTTTAAGTATGTTACAATGTGACTGAGTTAAGATAAGCCTGTGGACCAACTCAGGGTAATTATTGTCAGATTAGTTCTCACTTGCCCAGATGGAATTTATTGCAATTTTATGTAGCTGTAGTCCCATGGGTTTTTCTGTCAGTCATCCTCCAGACCTTGGAAGTGAGGGTTCATAGAGTGCAACAAGGGGATTGTTTCAAAAGTTGAACAAGTTGTCATTTCTTTTATTTGTATTAGTCATTTTCATGCATTTTAACCTGCTTAGTGGGGGGAACCTCTCTAAAACAATGGAATTTGCCCAAGTTTATTTAGAACAAGACATCCAGACTTCAGTGCTGACATCAAAATGTAGTGAAATATTCTACTTCTTGCTGTTCATACAAAGCTGTTACATGTTAATTGCAAAGTCATGTCTAGATTAATACTGGCAGCATGTGTCTTTTTCACTCCTTTTTTTTTTTCTTTTTTTTTTGAATGTTTAAGCTAAACTAAAACACATGGATGTTGGAATGATGGTCTGAAATGCATTTTTAGAGTGTTTGCTATCTGACAAATTGTTTTGAGTTGATTAATTGATGGGTGTAACAGTAAATCTGATCTTGGATCCCTTTGGTCTGATACATGACTGAATGCCCACTTGTCATTGCATATGTAAGGAAGTTGGTCACATACTTATTTTAAGCTGCCTTTACAGTCAGTGGAGAGATACGGGCAACTCTAGGGGTAATAAATCTCTTTTACATGATACATATGGTACCTGCTTCTGTACACTGTGGAAAGGGGGTGAGGTATAGCTGAGTAGGTGAGCATGAGCTCTCCTTTTTGTTTTGCTAGGATGTATGAGCTTAAATAAGGATTTTCCCTATGCTGTAAAATGCAGTGGTAGTATAATGGTGCAGTAAGCCAGAAGGAAATTGAATAATAAGCAGTGGGGGGGAGTTGGGGAAGACATAACATGCTTAGTATAAAAAACACTGACTGTACATCAAGAGACTTGGATCCTGTTCTTTGCCATTCTGTCATGTTGTCATCTTGGACAGCCACTTTATTTACATTTGCAACTCCTTTCTTATCACTGAAATGAACACCATGGTACTTGTTCTTTTCAAGCTGTTTTGAGTGTTTTGTTAATTCTCTGGCAATAGTTTTTGGTGAGTTCACTAGCAATTTTTTCTCAACAGTAAAAGGAATACTTGGTGCTAAAAAACCTGAAATATGATGAGAATTAAAATGTCCTTTCTTTCTTTCTTTCTTTAGATCTTCATCAGATGGAGTGATACTCTTGAAACATGACAAAAAACTGGACTAAATAAAAGTTTTCCTATTTTAGGAAAAAAAAAAAAAATCCAAAATGTACAGACCAGGAGAAACGGTGAAGCGTCGGCTCAACATGCACGCTCCTCCACGGATAAGAAGCGTGGAAGTTGCTCGAGGAAGAGCAGGTTATGGCTTTACCCTTTCTGGACAAGCCCCTTGTGTTCTTAGTTGTGTGATGAAAGGAAGCCCTGCAGATTATGTTGGACTTAAAGCAGGAGATCAGATATTTGCAGTTAATGAAATCAATGTGAAAAAAGCCTCGCATGAAGATGTAGTGAAACTTATAGGGAAATGTTCTGGAGTCCTGCACATGGTCATTGCTGAAGGGATGAGTCATATGGATTCATGTTCAAGCGATGAAGAAGTTGGTTTTTATGATGGGAAGGGGTGGCTGAAACCCAAACCTGACTCTAAAGCTCTGGGTATAAACAGAGCTGAGAAAGTTGTTGAAGAAATGCAGTCTGGTGGAATTTTCAACATGATCTTTGAGAATCCTGCTCTTTGTGCTGGTAACTCAGATCATTCTGCACCGAAACAAAGATCATTTCCAGTTTCTGCTGCTATGAAATTTGAAACTGGCAATGAAAGTGTAAGCAATCCAAACCTACTGTCAAAGGAAGAAATAGCCAAAGTTCTGAATGATGATTCAGTTTTTAGAATTGGACTGGAGAGTGCAGAAGACTTTGGGTTAGATGCAAGCATTTTGAATGTTGCCATGATTGTAGGTTACTTAGGCTCCATTGAACTTCCTTCAACAACTGCAAATTTGGAAACAGAGAGTTTGCAGGCCATTCGTGGGTGCATGAGACGTCTGCGGGCAGAGCAGAAAATCCATTCCCTGGTGATGATGAAGATAATGCATGACTGTATTCAGCTCTGCAGTGACAAATCAGGTGTTGTGGCAGAATATCCTGCAGAGAAACTGGCATTCAGTGCTGTTTGCCCAGATGATAGAAGATTCTTTGGACTAGTTACAATGCAGACAAATGATGATGCAAGCTTGGCTCAGGAAGATGAAGGAGTCCTGAGGACATCTTGCCATGTTTTTATGGTGGATCCTGAATTATTTCATCATAAAATTCACCAGGGTATAGCAAGACGTTTTGGACTGGAATGCACAGCGGATCCAGATACAAATGGCTGTCTGGAGTTTCCAACATCATCTCTCCCTGTCCTGCAGTTTGTTTCTGTCCTGTACAGGGATATGGGGGAGCTGATTGAGGGAATGCGAGCGAGGGCTTTCCTCGATGGCGATGCAGATGCTCATCAGAATAATAGTACCAGCAGTAACAGTGACAGTGGGATTGGAAATTTCAACCAAGAAGAAAAGAATAATAGAGTTCTGGTGGTTGATTTAGGGACTAATCCAAGTAAACACATTCCTAGCAGCATATGGGAGAATCCAGTAGGAAGGGGACAGAATCAGCCTGCTTCCCATTGGAATGGCTTCTGTCATGAGCAGGAGGGAAACATCCCTTTAGAAGTAATTCAGAATGATAAGTCCCAAAATGTAAGCAAACACTTGAGCCCTTCTGCTCGTATTGAAGTTCCGTTGGTTTCCTCCCGAAATTCAGTACCCCCATCCAAGAAAAACGCTGCAGGCCTGGGCAATCAGCGGTGGCTGCCTGTGCACGTTTTGCAGGAGTGGCAGCATGGCAATGCCAGCGACCAGGAGTCGTACACGGACTCCACAGATGGCTGGTCCAGTGTGAACTGTGGCACCCTTCCCCCCCCAATGAGTAAGATTCCAGCTGACAGATACAGAGTCGACGGCAGCTTTGGTCAGCCACAGCTAAAATCTCACAAAAGTGAATGGTCCAAGAAGATGTTCTGCATTCAGAACAAATTTGGCCCTCCGCACAGTATCAGGAAATCTAAAGAAGATAAAAAGGTAAGAATATGCCGGTGTTGGTTCTTAACAGTATCAAAAACCCCCACACCCAAACCCATCTGCCTATGGTACTTTTACACAGTAGTATTTGCATATTAAAATTGAAAGGTGTATTATATAATTTACAAAATTTCAGGTGAAGAAAATAATACATTCTGCTCTCGTCTGCAGAGGCGTTTCATATTCCTCTTTAATTGAGTGCAGCTCTGGAATTGTACTTCTGCTGGAAGTGTTGTCTGTTAGGGCTTTCTCACTTTTCTTCTTGCCTCTTCATTGTTTCCAAATGTCTCAGTGGCACTGAAATGAAAAGGAGGCATGACATTTTAGCAACTTCAGTTTCTTCTGACCTTCAGCTGCCAAAGAATGGAGAGTCTGCATCTTTAGTCTGGTTCCTTTTTGTAGAAGGCTTGCTTGCAAATGTTGTTATTTTAATGCCATCTATTTTTATAGAGATGTAGTCTAATCATTAGTCAAAAACCTGGATTATACACTTTGAAGTGAATAAAAGTATTGTTTTATTACAAACTTCACTCCAGCAAACCTCTCAATACAAGTAGCATTAAAAACTGACATAAAAAACTGGTAGTGGTAGGTCACAAATCTAACATTCTGCCAGCAAGCCTGTAATTCAAATTTTATTCCAACTTGCCGTTTCTTCTTGTTTTGTCTACTATTAGACAAAATGAGGAGACTTAAAAAACAAAACAAGGTGTGGGAAGAGTGTTCAGGATGATTACATACCCTTTGTGACACACACATTTTGCTGTTGAGGGAGCTAATCTCAGGGGAGTCTGTTGTTGATAACTGGAATTCTGGTGAAGTGGAGGCCATTGTTCTGATTCTGAAAGGATCAGCAGCAGTTTTGTATCTGAAATGTTTGCTGACTCCAGGGAAAGACAGAATCTTATACTGCAAATTAGCCTTCAGGAAGCTTTGTCATTCCAGGCTTAGTGTTCACCTTAACAATACACCAGTGTATAACTATTATATCTACTAGTTTGTTTGTTTTTATTTTCAACACAAAAAGCATAAAAAAGACTGTATGTGAAAGTTTTGTGTATTGCTTGTGTTATTGTTTCAGATGTCTGTTATGCTATTCAAATCTCTTTTAAAAAAAAAGTGTTTTTTTCTCTGATTAAAAATATAGAACTACAATCAGGTGGATGACAGTAGAGGTTCATTAGTTGTTTCATGCTGTTAGAAACAAAACCTTTCTGGGGATTAGGCTGCAGAACTTAAGAGCTTTTTGGGTTTGGTATGGAAAGAGAAAATATTTTTTATTGCTTTTCCTGCACTGTAAAGCAAGCAGCTTTTGTGTACGTTTTATTGTATGCTTTTTCCGCTGAAAATAAAAAGAAATAAACTAGTATATATAATAGTTATACACTAGTGTATTGTTAAGGTAAACACTGCTACAGGCAGCAATGTTTTCCAGAGCCACAATAAAATTAAATTTCAAGTGTTCTTAAATTCAAGGGGATTCACACTTTCAATAGCCAAACAGAAACACTAAATTTATAAACATTGCCCCCCCAAACCACTTAAGACTCAATTCTACCTCTGCCCTGAAGTCTTTGCTGATGGACCAAGGAAAAGGCCTCTTTATGTGCAGTACCTGGTGCAGGTGCCTGGTGGATGTCGGTCCAAGTGCTGCATTGGATGCTGCTGAAATTCCTTCAGGGTCTCTGTATTGTGTCTGCAGTGCTGTCCATGAGAGCAATATGGATTAGATATTTTTCAGAAACACTGTTTCATGGAAGTCAATATTATACTAATTAAAATCTCATAGAAAATTTCACACTTTGAGATGAAAGATGCTCGACATGTGGCTAAAGAGTAATAATATTTCACCTACTGTATCATTCAGATCATCATAAACCAACACTAAGTATGTCAATCTTCCCTTTTAAGTCTATCTGATAATAAAATAGACATTCTGTTCTTTGATTAATGACAAATTTGTTTGCAAGACACATTTTAAATGTTCCTACATGGCTTTAGCATTTAATCTCTTCATTAAAGCTACAGACCCTCTTTTGCATTTTAATGTTATTTTTCAGTATTACTGAAGGCTGTTGAAACTGATGAGAGAAGCTCATAAAGATTATTTGGAGTAATTCACAGAGATGAAGTTGTACAATGTTCTCATCTTAAATCTTTCATGTAAATAATCAGGGGATGTTATTACTGATGATCATACCTCTGTTCTTCAGGTGCTGCAGAAATAGGGAAAATCTGTATTTCCATCTTAGAGCCCTAGTTCATTTTCATAAGAGAGAAATTCAGACTTTATTATTTTGTGTGAAGGGATGAGGTAAAACTTCCCATTCCAAACCATTATTCAGGTGGGTTAGCTCCTGTGTTCTACAAAATTACATGTTCTCAACTTCCTGTGACCTTTTTAAGTGGTAAGGACTTATTTTACACAGCTTGCTCAGACTTTATTCCAGTCACAGAATAAAGTGTATAAAGTGACCACATAGGATTACATTCATATTTTTACAACCTGGTGCTGAGTCTAAGTCTTCATTTGGCAGAACAGCACTTAAATTGCTTTTGTCTTTTACATCACTACCAAAGGTAAAACATCCTATGAGTGGGAATGTAGGAGCCACTAGAGGGAGAAAAGGTTATCAGAGGTAGAGATTCTTGTGATGGACTCTGTGCTTCCATATGAAACATTGTCTTCCTTGGAATTCTCCTTGCATGTGAGCTCCTCTAGCAGAGCTGCTGTGCAGATAAACAGTGATGATCACAGCATGTAATTCTGAAAAATATGCTGTGCTGTACAATGCTAGTGGGGGGTAAGATGGGCATCAACTGCTTCCAGATTTTATGGCTGCACTTACAAAACATTTGTGAATTGTGCAGCACGCAAGAGCAGATGTGAGAAAGTGTAAGTGAACATATCTATTTAAAATTGCACTTTCAGAACTGAGCCTGGGAAGTGCTTCTTGTGAGTAGGAATAGATATGGCATTTCAGACCTCTGTTACAAACAAGTAAGCACATTCTTTGAGCTGTGGTTGCCCTTTAGTGATGATGTTTTCAGCTCACAGACTAGAATTGTGATTAATTTTGTGATAATTGGCAAACCCACTTTTAAATATTAATTTTCTTTATGCTGCTATAAGGCATTTTAAAATTCTATATGTGTGAATCATAGATAATAGTTAAAAATGCCTAATTTTGTTGTTAGTCGATACCATGAGGTTTCTTGTTTTCTTTAAAATGTTGTAATTATGAATTATCCCCAGATTACTGAACACATGCTTTCACAATTGCTGTATATTTCATTTTTTTCTAAAACCTTTTGAAAAGGTTTCTGTGCATGGCAAGAGGAGAACTAAATCAGGGAGATTTTGGTTTCTAGAGCACCTCTTTTGACTGAGACTTACCAGAAGATATCTCTGGCCCTGTGCACCTCTCATATTGCTCCCTGTACTGAACTTCACATTTCTGGTGTTTCTTGAAAGTGTCACGTGAGCAGATTTCTATTGGAACAGATTCTATTGGAGAATTTCTGTTAAGAAATGAGACAATCAATATTCTAATGAGAACTTTTTGGTGGCATCCATGTCTTCTGTAGGTCTTAGATGAGAACAAGCAGGGAGAGGCCTGATGATGTTGCTGAAAAGGCACATCATGGAAGGCAAGGTGCCTTTCAGTCTGAGAACAACTGAGGAAGATTTCTGGTGACAAGAGGCTTCTAAATGGCTCTAAGATTGATGCTGGGCAGGGCTTGGGTATGCTCTCGTGAGGGCTGTGAGACCAACATCAGCAGCCTGGTTATGGTTTAAATTGAAATGGAATAATTCCTGCTTTTTTATTTGCAATTGCAGCTGCACTGTCCTGCCTTTGCTGTTGCATTGCTCTTTGCACCTTCTTTAGCATCCCACTAAGTTCCAGTCACTCACCTACTTGCTCCTGTGTATGATTTTTGGGTGACACAAATGAAAAGCACCATAAGCAATCTGAAAACATCAGGGGATGTTAGAATTGGCAGGGGACTTGAGAAATTGCTGAGCAGGGAAGCATTCCTTTCCCTCTAGACTCAATTAATATAAATATGTTTGATTTTGTTCAACCCTCACTCTCTGTTTTCAGGCTAGTGCCTGGCCAAAAATATGTCTACCCATTACTGTTTTAAATTAAGTTTTACTGGGAAAATACTCCCTTTTCCACTGGAAAGCTTCATAACAGTCAGTTTAGTCTTTGAGTTCTCTCTCCATAAGGACAGAATCCTAGGCATTGACCTCTCACCATTCTCTTTTTAAAAAAAGAAAGTCTGTTTTAATAGTGTGGCAGTGAGTATTACATTGAGATCAAAAGAGGTTTTACAACCTGAGCCTGATAACTAGCATTTGGGTCCTAGGTTTATTCCAAGTGAATATAACAAATCTATTGAAATGTAATTAAAAAGCTTTTTAAAATTTTGGGTATTGGCTTTTAGAAATCTTTTACTGTTTCACACTTGTTATACTTCTGTCTCGATCACATTATTGTTTGTGCTGGTGAAAAATGTGAATTTGTAGCTGGATCCTATTTGTAGATCTTAGAAGAAGGCAAAATAGAAAATCTTATTTCATGAGACTCACTGGACAATAGTATTGCAGATGTGTGGGTTTTTTAAAAGTTGATTGGTGTACATATATAATTTATCAACTCCTTGGCAACCTTCATAATTTCAGCTCCTGCAAATATTGTGAAAATGTAGAAGAGAGAAGATAGGCAAGCAGTACTATGGGGTTCACTAAGGCATCTTTCCCTGCTAATCTAGTTACTGGACAACTATTTTTATTCCTCTGTTCTGTTCAGAAGTTTAGCTGTAACTACTTTAGAGTTGTCTTTGTTTCCAAAGCAAGTGTTACTGAAAAAGATATGCTGTCCAAGTTAAAAATGATTTTTTTTTTTTTTTTGGTGGTGAAAATCTGTAATTTGCTTCAGATCCAAGAATTGCAGTTTTTTACTGTTGGTAACTGGTTGGTGAACTGACTGCAAAGCAGATATTTTAGATGCAGAGACAATGTTGGCAAAGCTTTGTGGTGCCCATATTTGTTTTTTTGTTGTATAATTACATGGTTTTTTCTCTTTCCTTTAGAATTCTGTTTGCTCACTAGCTTAAATTGTTCCACCACAGTTGTTTTTAAAGCAGAATTAATGGCAGCTGGATTGCTATTCTTATGCAGTACAATTTAATGTTAACTTTTGGATTTATAGGCTTTGATCTGATTTGAGATCTACCTCTACACCTTAAAGAGAACTCAAGAAAAAATCCCAAACAGCAAGCTAGATCTGAGAATGTGCTAATGTGAATTAATCTGGAAAAAGGCATCTATAGGAAATAGGTCCTGTGATTTTTGCTTAGAAAAAATGAAAACCAATTAAATATTTAGTAATTCCATGCAGCCTTTTTTATGGATTGTGATATTCTAAAATTATTTTAAAAATTGTTCTAGGATCTTCAAAGTGTATCAAAAGCCCAAATAATGCTGGCTGTGTTTCTTTGAAAAATAAATCAGATAAAACCTGGACAGTAAATATCAGAGCGATGCTGACTTTTGTGAAATGTCCTCATTTCAAATTTGTGTACTAGAAAGAAAATGGCATGTAAAAAAATATTTAGCACAGAATGAATTGAAATAATGAAAAATGGCTTAATATTTATGTTTCAAACATAAAAGCTTTGAGATGGGAAATTATTAAGTTATTGTCTGTACTAAGAAAGATCTGAGATCCTTGCAGTTTAGAAGATTTAGAGGAGACAAGGAGTTGTAAAATACCAGTTTTTCACTAGACAAGAAATAGGGCCATATAGAATAAAGATCGTTAATTAATAAAAATAAATATGGAATTGCTAAAACTTATGAGAACTTGTACTTTTGGCATTCTTGATATCACTTGACTTACATATTCTGCAGTTTAATTAGTGTGGAAAGAAAACACCACATAATTGTACTTTCTGTGTAGTTTCATTTCATACCTGCTAATATTTATCCCAAGAAATACTAACAGTCTTTCTCTCTACTTTCTCTTAGTGATATTATTTTTGTTTTCAACCTTTATCACCAATCCCTTAATTTCCAATCAGAAGTCAGCTTAGTCTTATCCTTTCCAAAAGCTTTTTCATAATTGTAATATAATTGGTTGCTGTAATTTTATTTTTGAAATGGGTTACCAGAGTTATAAGCAGTTTTAAAAACGTGTGGACAGACAGTGTATTCATACGGCTTATTTCTTGTTTGTTTGGTTTTTTTTTTTAAATGATGATTCCTGGTCAGAGTTTTGATTGTTACTGATTATTTGGCTGTACTGAATTAATGTTCCCAGCTAATGCCTACCTAATGTTCAGAATGATTTGAAATTAGTTATTATGTCCTTTTTTGTATTTTTCTTCACATTTTCCCCTAGTGTAGTAAGGTCTTTCTGTGCCTCTGCAATTTCCAACTACCAACTTCCAGCTTGTAGAAGACACTTTTATCTAGTTATACTGAGAAAATGATATTACTTTTTCATATGCATAAATAATATCAACATTTGTGGGTATTTTTCTTTTTTTTTTTTTTTTGTTTCTTGGAAAGGGATTAGGATGGTACTGAAGTGTAGATGGGTCAGTGTTTTATGCCTAATATCCTTAATACAAGAGACAAGCATTCAATTTCATTTACTTGGATGTTCATGTCAGGAAAGTCTCTTTTCTGTGTTTTCCTGGAATCCATATAGATCTTATATGAAATTTTGCAGCATTCTTCATTGTATCATGGGCCAAACTGGCATTTAGAATGCCATTGTAATGGTTCAGAGGGAGTGAAATGTGTCATTATCATCATCATCTGATCAGTAAAGAAGTATTCTTAAAAGTCATCAAATCTGTTCATCAGCACTGGTGAATGTAGCATTGGAATTCTTTGTCATCCTGGTGTACCCCAACTGAAAAAAAAACCCCAAAAAGGTCCAATGGGAATTGCAGTATAGTTCAAGCCTGCAGAAAAGCTGACACTAAAGTTTGAATGATGATAGACCTTTTAAAATCAACCCTCTGTCATCTAACTGGGTTTTGTGAGGTGCTGTCCCTCTGTGATGGTGACACAAGTGCAGGGCAGCCTGAAGGGTGTCCCTTCATTCTGGCTTTGTCCACAGCACCTGGAGCCCTGTGTGTGAGCACAGGCACACCTGGAGCCCTGTGTGTGAGCACAGCCACACCTGGAGCCCTGTGTGTGAGCACAGCCACACCTGGAGCCCTGTGTGTGAGCACAGCCACACCTGGAGCTCTGTGTGTGAGCACAGCCACACCTGGAGCCCTGAGCTCTGTGAGCACAGCCACACCTGGAGCTCTGTGTGTGAGCACAGCCACACCTGGAGCCCTGTGTGTGAGCACAGCCACACCTGGAGCTCTGTGTGTGAGCACAGCCACACCTGGAGCCCTCTCTGTGAGCACAGCCACACCTGGAGCTCTGTGTGTGAGCACAGCCACACCTGGAGCTCTCTCTGTGAGCACAGCCACACCTGGAGCCCTCTCTGTGAGCACAGCCACACCTGGAGCCCTGTGTGTGAGCACAGCCACACCTGGAGCTCTGTGTGTGAGCACAGCCACACCTGGAGCCCTGTGTGTGAGCACAGACACACCTGGAGCCCTGTGTGTGAGCACAGACACACCTGGAGCTCTGTGTGTGAGCACAGCCACACCTGGAGCTCTCTCTGTGAGCACAGCCACACCTGGAGCTCTGTGTGTGAGCACAGCCACACCTGGAGCCCTGAGCTCTGTGTGTGAGCACAGCCACACCTGGAGCCCTGTGTGTGAGCACAGCCACACCTGGAGCCCTGAGCCCTGTATGTGAGCACAGCCACACCTGGAGCCCTGTGTGTGAGCACAGCCACACCTGGAGCCCTGTGTGTGAGCACAGCCACACCTGGAGCTCTCTCTGTGAGCACAGCCACACCTGGAGCTCTCTCTGTGAGCACAGCCACACCTGGAGCCCTGTGTGTGAGCACAGCCACACCTGGAGCTCTGTGTGTGAGCACAGCCACACCTGGAGCTCTCTCTGTGAGCACAGCCACACCTGGAGCCCTGTGTGTGAGCACAGCCACACCTGGAGCCCTGTGTGTGAGCACAGCCACACCTGGAGCCCTGAGCTCTGTCAGGTGTGTACCCAGCAGTTGTTGCTTCCAGGGACAGCCCAGGGGAGGGGACCACAGGCAGCTCTGTTCCCAGCTCCCCCCAGGTTCCTTTATCTCTTTCAGAACACGGAAAATCCTTACCCAACATGTCCCATATTTCAGTCTCTCCTGTTCCCAGACTCTCCTTTTACAAGAGCTCTGAGTTTCAGTGTCAGTTTTGGGTGGGGGGCACGTGGTGCTGGCAAGTGGGATGAGGGGCAAAGGGGGGTCAGGACCTGCTCTGCTCCAGAGGGACACTCAGTCAGGGGAGTGGATGCTGAGGGTAGGAAGGGACAAGAGAAGAGCCCAAAGCCACACAGTCCAGATCAGGATTTGAGACTAATATTGATGGCAGAAAAATATTTACATCAGCTGCTTTTTTTTTTTTTTTCCTGTGATCCTTTCACTATTTTTTGCAATTTTGTGTGCATCCCTGTTTCCCATCCCTTTTCAGAAAGGTCTAAATCAGGAGCTTTCTTTTGAAGTCTTAAACCTGCATTCTTTTTAAAGATGAACTGCCAATCCAGACTGACCTTTCTGCTGAGGGGCTCAACAGCCAGGATTAAATTCAGTAAATTTTGAATATCCATAGAAGTTTCAAATTATATGGTCAGTGTATTGGGGCTCCAAACTGTTATGCACTTCACCACACAAATGAATCAAACCTAAAAACAGTGGGAGTTTTTCACAGCTTCAAGAGCTGGAAATAGGACACATGAAAATTTCATTTTATAGTTAGTATGATTAAGTTCTGTGACACATAGAACATACCAAATTCAGTTGAGCTCCTTTGATTGAGGCAAGCAGTTCTGTATGACCATTCTAGCATGTGCATGGTCCTTTGGTATTCTCTTAAATGTCCAGGACATAGGATAGTGTACTTGTTCCACCTGAACAGAAGGAAAAACATTTTCTATGAAAATTAGTGCACACTGGTAATGATGTTTTTGTCTTGGAGCTCCTAGAACTTTGTTCATCACATTTAATTAGTTTCTTATGCTTTTTTTAATCAAACATGTAAACTTTTAAAACTATTTAGCTCAAATCTTGTGAGATTAACTTTTTGTTGTGAAACAGTTTTGAAAGCATAGTTCTCTAAATGGAGATGATCAGTCTTGTCAGTGCTTTTTGCACATTTTTGATTAGCTTCCCTTCTTATATTTTACCTTTCCTTCTTGCTGCTCTTCCATAGAGCAGGCAAAACTTCTGTCCCATCAGATTTAATCCCTTTTAGTTTCCTAAATTTAAATTTAGTTTCCTCTCAAGATCACAAACTGTAATGTGTTTTCCACGAAAAGCTGTAAATTTGCTGGAAGCTGGCCTAAAGTCTCACAGTTTTTCTTTCTCCTTTTCTCCCCTTTCTGGATTCCTGCTGCCAGCTCACTGTATTTTTTGTTGTTGTCAGGGATGCCAGAACTCCTAACAAAAATCCCCCCTTCCTGAGTCCCTTGTACTCCAATAGCTGCCTGTCTCCTTCCTTGCTAACCCCTTCCTGCACCTCCAGCTTTAGAACTGGTACCAGAGGAGAGGAAATCTATTAGTGATATCCAGGTAATAACTGCAGAGAGAGTTATTAAACTCTATTTAGCACAAAATGGAAATTTCAGGTTGTTGCATATGATCATTTGTTGCAAAGTTCTAATACTGAATAAATGCATTTGCTGGAAAATGAAGGAGCACAGTACAGCTTGTGCTATAGCTGGGAACTCCTTTCAGCTAATTGAAGATGTTTTCTGAAGGGGTTTGGTTTCTTTGTGTTCTGAATAATTGATCGAGTTTCATCGACTTCTGTGCACTCAGGCTCCAGGTTACAGCCACATATTGGCTGTCATAGTTTCACGTTGCATTTCTTTGGAAGTTCCAGCTTAAAAGAGTTCCTGTGGTGCTCAGGCCAGAGTTGGCAGGGAATATCATGAGTTGTGCTGGCATGGCTGTCTGTGGATCTGCCTTAGGAACAGGATTATTTAATTTTGTAAACTCTAGTTTACTGTTAGTGGAGATGAGGGCACAGCCTGCTGCAATTTGTGAGGAGCAGTCAGACGTACATGCAAAACCCTTAAGCTGCCATAGCTGCCAAAAATCTTATATGGAACTGCTGCCTAACTTGTTTATCAGTTAAAAATACTTTGAAGACCCCATCCATTTTTGTTCTATCTTTAAATAATTAGAGTCGTGCAAATCATCTTACATTGGAACCTTTTTCTTCTTTCTGTCCTTCTGTTTGCAGTCCCACATGAGTCACATCCTTCTTCACTCCTATGCCTTCCTAATACATGAAATACAATGTTTTCTGCTTTCTCATTTGTAATTTCTTGTACACCATTCTTGTTCTCAGACAGAAACCATTCTCACTTGGACACTTCACAAAATGCTGCAGTATCAGTCCTCCCCTGGTGACCTGTTTGCAGTGCTCTCCTTGTCATATTTATACTTGCCATTTCCTGTTTTCCTAAAAAAAAGGGTAATCTAGTAATTTATTAAAAACAATATAAAGGACTCAGACACCATTAATTGTCCTTTTTCTCTTATGATTATACATTTAACTGGTATGTCAATCTATTCTAATTTTTACTTTTTTATAAGAGTAGAAAAAGGAATGGATTTTTTTAGAGCATCAGTACTTTAATTCCTTTAATCCTTTGTTGTTTTTCCTCTCCATCTGCCAAATCATAACAGGATAAAGGCTTTTAGAGATATGTTCTTTTATACTTTCACCATGGTAGTGGTGGCAGGGTGGCAAGTATCTGCATTGCAAATAGGAGAGGATCTATTGCTGTAGCACATGCTTTTCACTGATCAACTTGTTTTCACAAATTTCTGTGCTTTTTGGTTGGCTTCTGGATTCCTAAAAGTTCTAAGGTGAAGGCATTTAGTAAAATGTCAGGTGGACTTCAGTTTCTAATTCTGTTCTCTGATAGAATTTCTTAGATTTTCTTGACTATTTAGATATTTTTAGAGTTTCACAGATTTAGCAACACTGTTTTTGGAAGAGAATATTTAAGGTAGCATAATAAACAGTTCTAGGGCTTATAGGCAATCTGTATTTAAAAAAAAACCCAAACAACCCTACAGCCTAATGTTCATGCAGCAAATGTCAGTGTTTTAGCTTGGCAGCTAACAGAGACTGTAGCAGCATATTTTTTTCATAGAGTGGTTTGGGTTGGAAGGAACCTTAAGATCCATCTTGTTCCAAGCCCCCTGCCATGGGCAGGGACACCTTGCACTGGACCAGGTTGCTCCAAGCTGGCCATGTTTTTGGTCATACATGTATTGTTCTGAAATGTTTGTGAAGAATTTAGTGGTTTTTAATATCTGTTTAATAGTGTAACAAAGGCTTTTAGAAGCACCATGATGTCTTTATGTCTAACAGACTGCAGAAATGACATTAATATCAGTCATTGCACTAACAATCTCTCTGTGCTGAAATACTGTGGATTTCTTTAGCCATGCTGATTCGTACATTCTAGTTTCAATGGCTGTTTTCTGTTCAAGTCATGGATGCTTTTATTTCCAGCTCTTCACAGTCCCATGAAAAACATTTGCCAAAATGGTGCTGTTTGCTTAAGATACGTGATTCTTTCCTTCTTTGTGTGCATGTGTGTATGCACAGCCATTTTTTGATTGATCTGGAGAAGGAGGTCTGCCTTCATAATCTGAATGTCTGGAACAGAGTCAAGAAAAGATGAAAAGAGAGGCTTCCCAGGAAATTAAATACTTGTGAATTGCAATCTTTTTGGGTTTTTTAGTAACTCTCTCCTTAATTTCCTAGATTATTAATTTGATTTTTCAGAGCAAGGAAGAGTTTTTTGTCAGTTGAAAATATTTTCTTAATTGCAATTGTTATCCAGATGGGTTGGGGAAATGGTTAGCTCAGTGCATTTTGCTATTTTGTAATCATTGCTTAAGCATTGTTTTATTCCCAGGGTCTCTTTTTTCTTAACCTGTTCTTATCTTTACTGTTCCACCCAGGGCTCAGTAGTCAGTTTTGCATAACAATATAAAAAAACATAAATAAAAAATTTGATTGGATACTAATTTACTCTCTCTTTTCTAGTACCACACAATTTACAAGTTGTTTTTTCTGCTCTCTCTCTTTCTCTTTGTTATGCTTCTGACCACAAAGAGGTAAGCAGCGTTTATTTCCAAAATGGGACATCTGGTGATGATTAATCTTATCTAGAATCTGCTTCTCAGTGGAATCTAATTAGATTTGTCTTTAGGCAGTTGGTTCCTCTTCCTTCAATTTGTAGTGTTACTGTTTCAAAAAATTTTTGAGTGCATGTTCTTAATCTCCCAGCATCATAAATGTCAGTGTCTATATTTAAATAAATACTGGACAATTTATATTCTTTTTTGGGGATGAAATAGAATGAATAGTGAAAGTGTATTTGTTATTCTGAATAGATATGTCTGCTACTGATAGTTTTTAAATTTTTTTTCCTTTCACCCTTTTATTTTCAATGAAAGCTGAAGTTCTCTCAGGGCATCCATCTAGTTTTAAGAAACACATCAAAGACCATTAAGCATCCATACTGTGTAACTGTTTCATTAGTTCCAAAGTACCAATTAATGATGCCATTAATTTGCTGGGTTGTTGGTAAGCTGATAGTTTTATCACTAATTCTCGGATTAAAAATGAAAAAAAATTAAAAATCACAGAACTAGTGTGGTCATACTTGATTAGTGGTGAAATTGAGTAGATGTACTTATATATTCATGTTGTTCTAACAGAAAAATTCCTAGAGGAGGAGCCTTGTAAATGTTTTGATCAGCTGTGCAGCAGCAGTAATGGATACAGCTGGATTTAGTCAGGGGTAAAGTTCACTGTGTTGCACAGATTAGGAGTAAGCTTTCCATCCACACAGGAAAGGCTGGTGTGGCTGTAAGGGATGAGGCAGGTGTGAACCACCTCAGCAGTACCTGCCTGGATAAGCAGATGATTTTAAAAGTTGCTCAAAAAGACAGGAACTGTCCTCATTCCACTGGGTGTTGCTTGTCAACATTTACGGAGAGCAATTTTCTTCTCTTCACATTTATTTGATCATTTAGCAAAAGCCACCTTAGCTTCTTTATACTGCACTTGTAAATGCTCTCTTAAAACCTTGGAAGCTAAGATCCAGCTACTAGATTTCCAGGTTGCTGTGGCAGAACCTGCCCAATTTACTTCTCAGCCCAATTAAAAAAACCAACCAAACTAAACCCTTAGTAAATAGAAAATTGGGAGGGAAAGATTTCATAGAAAAAGGGGTCACTTTTAATACTGAATGAAGTTGATCTCTCAGGCCTGTTGAGGGGATGAACCCTGCTGCATACTTTGGATCCAGATTCCTGTTTTGTCTTGACAATTCTTTGAGCTTGTAAACAGAATCTGTTGAGAGCACTGGTGATGGCCAGAGCCCAGTTGCTGTAGAACAGTGATGTCTCCATGGGAATTAGCAAACAGGCTTACATCTCTGAGGCTGTACAATGCTCTGGCTGCTCTTCTCTGCTTTGTATGAGTGGTTGTTGGCATGAGGCTATGAGGATGTGAAATTTGTGCTTATTCTTTTGATTAATGTGATGTGTATAGACTTCCCAAGGAGTGATCAAAGGGAGACCAAAATATTTCAGAACTCGGAGCACAGAAACTTGCCCAAAGGAAGAAATGAACACAAATAGAAAATTTATTAAATATTACAAATCTGCCAAATGCAGAGCAATTATAAAAGTACTAATAAATATATTTTTAAGCTTACTATAATGAAGAAAGATGCTGACATGAAACAGAGGGGAATTTGCTCTGATTTAAAGTCTTTCATTTTCTAAAGCAAAAAAGCATCAGTAGACAGGGAGGAGTTTTCCCTACATTGAATGTTACAGTGAAAGTGTTACAGTGAAAGGAATCCAAAATTTCAGGCACATAATCACAAGGTTTTGTAATGTAGTGAGTTTATGTACATCTGCTTAGCACCACTCACCAACTGTGCCTAATTTTAGGTTCAAGCTTACACTTTGCCATTTGGAATAAACTTGATATGTATATGCTGAGTAGCTTAACAGACATCTGGTAACTTTTTAGGGGGAAAGAGTATGATTATGGCATGAGAGAAAACAGATTTAATTACTGCAGTTCTAGTAATGGAACATCCAAGTGAGGGAGTTGCTTTCCTCAGAACAAAAGTTCCTGCGATTTTGTACTGTGTGATTTCAAAAGCTGGACTTTGCAGTAGCAAGGCTTTAAAAAAAGAGTAGTGAAAGTAAGACTTCTAAAAATGTGGGGAAACATTTCAAGAGCAGCTGGGTGAGATGATTTTTAGGATGGGAATTTCCTATAGAAAACACAAATATTTTGTAGTTAAATGCTTTCCAGTTAAAACAGGAAAGAGCCAGGATCATCTTGCATTTCTTACTGACATGTATCATGTGCATTTTAGCAACCTAACTGATCACTCATGTTAATACAGTAAATTAATGCTGAATGTTTAAGATATTTGACTTGAGACTGGAAAAGTCAACCTTAATGAATTTTAGTAGGTGATTTTACAGGGGCATGGCAAATGACCAACTTGTTTTGAAATAGTGGTCCTGTCACATTTCCTTACAATTCAGATCTTACTATGATCAGCAATGTACTAAAAGGAAAGAAATAAATTAATATCTATTTTCTGTTTTTTTTAGGGTGCAAAATTTGGACATTCAATGGGATTAAATCAGGCTCCTCCTCCACGTTCTTCTGCTCGAAGATCATTTGGAAGATCGAAGCGCTTTAGCATTACTCGCTCTCTGGATGACCTCGAGGTAATTAACTCTCCCTTAAAATTTAGAAGTGAGTCTTAGGGAACTTATAGTAGATAATGCTGGTAATTGCTGAAAGAAAGTGAGTAATGTATTAGTATAATATAGTTATTTACTATCATATGACATTTTTGTGAGGGGAATACAGATTTCAGGTATCAACCTTTTTCAATATTTCTTTCAGTATTTCTTAATTGGCTACATTGTGGCCATTCTTTCTGTGGGCAATTCTGACTTTATTTTTCATATCATAGTTGGTCCTGTGTAAATCCACACAATACACTTTTGCTGATCAAAATGTTCATAATGTCTCAGAAATGTAATATATAGAGAAATCAAATGTTCATCATATTCTGGTTTTTGTTCAGCTGATGAATTTTGACAGCAGTTGACAGAAGGGAGTTCCTAATCAACTTGGTGATTTTGGCTCCTTTTAGGAGTAATATTATGCTATTTTACATCTGGTTTAGCATCAGCTGATGTCTGGCTCTCAAAAGCATACTGGCTTTGGAGAAAACAAGGAATGAAAAGCCATCCTTCTGTTCTACTGTAGGAATGTGGCTTCATTATATCTTCACTCCTAGTGTGCCTCCTCAGGAAAACCATGACACTGAGCCACAGTGATGTGAAGAGATGCAGAGATTCTTCCCTTAGCCCTTTACCATGCTTATTTGGAGGAACACTGGTGACTGGAAAAAACAAAAATCTGTGCAGAGCTTTTGGCACAGGAGCCATGCAATGCATTCTGCACCGCTTCAGCAAGGGAGGGAATGTGGCACACTGAGCCCTCCAAATGGGAAGGAGGTGTTTAAAAAGCATTTGAGATGGGAGGAGGGAAGAAGGAGACACTCTGAGTTTTCTGCTGTGGGAAAATGTAGGAAGACCAGCATTTCACTGACTCTGAACTAAAGGAGAAGGGAGCTCAGGGAGGGATGTTTAGGGAGCAGAATATATGGAAGGAGCTTCTGGCATGCTTAGGGAATGCAGGTAGGAACTGTAATTACCTATTTCTTAGATGTTTTTCTATTTTTCTGTTTTTCATAGTGGTCTATATTCTCTGAAGCTTTTAAGTGTCTTATTTTTTTTTTCTAGTTATAAAAAATACGTAATTTCTTTGCACTCATAACTTTAGTACTGTAACTGCATAACATAAACACAACAAGAACTTCTGGATAAAGGGGTTTGGGAACCATCTAGCTACATCTTTCTTAATCAGAAAATGGTGATTCTCCTAAATTGAAAAAGTTTGCTGTTACATATATCCAGTTTTGACAGAATTTCTGATTGCAGTAAGAGTGAATTCTCTCAGAATACCAAAGAATCTAGTGCTAACAATTCACATGCAACAGGAAAAACATGGTTCTTTCCACAGTCTTACAGATTAAAATTTCATGCAGGTTTTTTGCACATCTCATGTTTTGAGTGTTTTAAACATCAAAAATAAAATTTAATTTCTGTTGTTGGAGCTGTTTCACATTGTATAAATATTCATTAAAACAGGCTCTTGGGACTTTCCATTAATTTCAGAAAGATATGATAGTTACTGGCCTAAAAGTCCTTTTTTCCCCTCATTATGTGCTAGTTGGTATTCATTAGTGTCTGTAAACAGAGTAGCACCAACAGGAGGGATTGAGTCCATCTGTGTCCCAATGTTCTCATCATTACTGAGTTACTTTGGAAGGGAAACTTTCATTCTAGGTCACAGTGTGACCTGGACAAAGGAATGGTCTGACTTCAAATCTGTACTTGGATGAATGCCCTTACTCCATGTAGCTGTGTGGGTGTGGACTGCTCTCTGTCCAGCTACTTCTTTTCACTTTGAAATCTTTTTTTCACCCTGTATGCTGTAAGAGAATGATATCCCAGATATCCCAGCCACCAGGAGAAACAGCAATCCAGAGAAGAATTTAAAAAGCTTTGTATGTCAAAATAAAATAACGTTGAGGTATTTTAATTTTGGTTCAAACTTCAACACTGCTGCTTCAGCACTTGTCCCAAGTACTCTTCCACTATGTGTGGTAGAATATAATGTTGTTAGTACATGTTTAGTTTATTTCAGGCCATCTATTTAGGGGTGGTGGAAGAGGAAATAACAATAGCAGGAAATTCTTAGAGACTCCACCTTTGGAATAATGACCATGAGTGTATTGTATAGGCTACTTGCTTGCTTTTGTGTTCTTTTCAGTTGTCTTGGCAGACTGGATAAGGTAATAATCCAAACATGAAATTTAGTTCATATGCTTCTCTGAGCTTGTGGGTTTGATTCCTGCTGGCATCCAAATTAATCTTCTAAACTGAGCAGTGTAAGTAGGTTCCATGGAGTTTCTTTTATGGGCATTTGATGAACACAGTTCATTGCTTACAGGTCTAAAAAGGCTGTATTTGGATTTTTTGTTGAAGTATGAGCTGTGTGTGAAACAGCAGCTGTCAGTGTTGCTGACTGCTACCATAAGGTGGCGTAATTTCTTTGAAATTTGTTATTTATTTATTTTTAAAAGTATCTGTCAAAGAATATAGCATATTCATGCATGTTTAATAAATAAAAACATGATTTCATGAGAAAATGTCACTTTTTCTTTTAACTTGTTAGATTACTTCTGGCTGTATGTGCACAGACAGAATTCTTGTAAGATTAGAATTAATGATATGGTTGCCCCTCCTTAAGTATTTTCCTCTTAACTGCAGAAGCTGTATTATCCATAGAAAAAACCAGACCAGTTTGTAGGATTAACATCTTGGTTCTGTTTTTACTGATAGAAAATGTATACAAGATTTTTTTAAAAATGCAGGGATCAAGATGGGACGAGAGTGGAAAATTTATGGTGTATTTGTGCTATAATTGTGGTAGGGAGAATGTCTCACAAAACAGAAAATGCACAATTTTATTTCTGAACTGTGGAAATTGTGCTTGTTCACAGCAGGTCTGATTATGATTAATTAGTCTTTAAATTGGAACTGAATTCAGAAAATGAGCATGTCTAGTATGTGCCCTAGTTATGTTGTTTTCAGAAGAAATGTATTTAGAAAATTTTATTTATTAAATTACAAGAAACTTGGTTTTGTTAAGAACAGATTTATCTTTTATCTAGCAATCAATTTTTCTATGTGAATAATTTGTTGTTATGAAGTAGTGTCTATTAAAAACCATGTTATCATTCTGTGATTTGCACCAATTTTACTTTTTAGCATAGTTGCTGATTCATATTTTCAAGGTGTAACTTAAGCTAAAAGTACCTTATGATTATTTAATATTTGGCTTAATGAGAGGGTGTGATCCTGTCTTTCTTCCCACTTCTCTTTCCTGTAGATAAATGCCACTACTCTCATCCTCTTGCACAATTCTGTTCTGGAAAAGGTGTTTATAAATTTATAAACAAATTAAAGGTGTCTCTGCGAGACTGCAGACAGTAGAGCACTACCTATGTAAAAATTTACCTTAAGCACAGTAATTGTGATTGTTCTATTCATCACCAGTTTTGGTAACACTTTCAGCTGTAGCCATTCCACTCATCTTTTAATTTTTATTGATGTCTGTAAAAATGGGGGAACCTTGCAGTATTTTCTTGAAGTCAAAAAATTTAGGTTCCTCCTCACCAAGAAGAACATTCAAAGCTGTTTTTTCCTGAAAATAATTTTGGTACTTGTACTTTTCGTATCTCTCTGTGGTTAAAAATAGGGCAGAGTAGTATAATGAGAGACATAATCTCTTAGGGAAACAAGTGTCAAACTCTGTAAGTATTGTTAAATAATCATTTAATGCAGAGAAATTTTTAAAATTAAAGATGATTTAATTCTTTGAACGAAGTATCAGGACAAGAAAAGATGGCTGTTGCAGCTTTTCTTGTTCTCATCCTGTTTAGGAAAGCTTAAAGCTATATTTTATATTATAAACAACATTTGTTATATCAAATTTCTAGAGTTTAGTTATGTTTTCAAAGTTGGAATGCATCATGTATTCTTTTTAAAAATCAGTGTGAGGCTTTTGTTAGAATGTTCCATCTTAATTATAACCATTAATAATGTAGTATTATTAGGTGTTATTACGGATAATAATGCTTGATTTTTTTTTTTTCTGTTTTGTTAATTCTACTGAATCAACTACTTTTTGCATTTCATCTGCTATTTGAAAGCATACAGCACATCTCTTTGGTATGAGGTTTTATACTAATAGATGACATGTCTCTGCTGGATATTAGCTTTGGCATCTGTGGGTGGCAAAACTCCCCCTAAATGCTCATTTGACTTAATAAGGAGTTTTTAAGTGGGTACCTGTTTTTGTTTGACTGATTTAAATAATCAGACAAAGCTTACACGGGGAGATAATAGCTTATATTAGACCAACTAGTATACTAGGAAAATCAGACAAGAAGATCTAAACATGCCCCAAACTTTTCCCACCCTCTCATATGAGCTAATAAAAAGTATTAACTCTCCCTGCAGAGGTTGCTTTATTGATGTTCTTAGATCATCACCATGGCCACAGTGCCACCACTATGGCAAGTATAAGTACATGTTTTAAATCAAGAGGCCTCTTCATTCGCAGCTTTTAACAGCAAATTCAAAATTTGAAAAGAATGTATAGTTTTATTTCAGATTTCAGATTATTTCAGATTTTACCAATTAGTAAAAATATGTTCTACTGTGTACCCCCTTTAAGAACTGCATCTTTGGCTATATTTTGTCCAAATTTTTACCTAAGATTTAACCAACCAATTGGCAGTTTTGCTGTCAGCTTTCATGAAAGGGGGAGGAAAGGCCAATTGTGAAATAGCAGTGCACACATGAGAAAACCTCCATTCTTGTATGTAAAAGGCAGTATTGTATTTTTAGCACACTGATAATGAGTTCCTAAAGGTTTAATCCAGTCTCATGTGTGGGTACTCTGCAGTCTGAGTGCTAACCCTGAGCAGCTCCTGAGGCTGCTGTGTTGGAAGCTTCATGGATCTGTGCCCACAGATGAGGTTCTTGTTTCTCTTTTCCCTTTGCACTGCTTCTGGAGCAGTGAGAGGTGTGCTTAGTGATTTCAGACTCCCTCCCTAAGCTGGCTCAAACCCTCCTGCTGGCCATGATGTCTGGCTGTAAATAGTGCAACTCAGTCATGGCATTACACGTTGATGGTTTTATCTTGAATTACTGATGTGCTCGTGGAGCTGATCAGTGAGACTTTGGAAACATCCAGTGGTTTGTGCCAGGCATTTTTCTGCTTTGTTCAGGCCCTGGGCTGAGCACTCCTGGCTGGAGTTGTTCACCTGCTGGGCTGCAGAGTGGCCACACAGCCAGGACATGGGGGATTGCAGGCAGGGGATTGCACTGTCTGGGCTGCCATGCTGTCCAGCATCATTTGGTTTCACATTTGCTTCTCTAGACTGCTCTATTAAGAATTTCAGACTCTCCAGCCTTCCCCAGAGGATCATCCTCAGGTTTTTACTTTGGCATGTGGGGTCTTATCAGGTAGTTTATTTATATCTCTTTGAAGAAGGAAACAGCATGCTAGTAGTATACATTTTATTTTTCTTCACAGATTGTGCTCTAGCATTAGTGTTAGGTTTTTGCTGGTATTCTATACTATACCATAATTTTAAAAAGATTTTCACTATCTGCTCTTAAGTTTACATGTATAGACTTTTCCATGGAAAGTTCTTGTGCTCCTGACATTGTTTTGTAAAGTATCTGACAAAGGTGGGTTGGTCAACAGATCAACAAGTTATGTGCAACCTCTTTATTGTGAATTTGAAGTACTTATTTCTGCATACAATCTAGAATGTTAAACTGTGCTTTTTTTATCCCAGACACTGAGAATAATGGGATTTATTTTCTGTTACTTCAATTGGTGAAATGATCATTCTTCAGTAATGTTACCGTTTACTGTTTTCTCCTGCTTTTGTGTTATTTTCTTTACTTCAGATTCTGGAGAAATTTGCCATTTAAATGTGCATGTAAGAGGCAGAGTAGTCAGAGAATGTGCTGAGAGCTGGATCTCATCTCTGCTTTTTCTGTGAGGTGCATAAGGGCAGTGCTCATCACAGCAGTGCTCACCCCATGCTGTGGTGCTCGAGAAGAAACCAACAGTGTTGCCTAGGATGGGTTCCTTAGGGAATTAGGCCCCCCTATGTGCAAAGGCAGTTGGGACACTACAGAGAAATTTCTTCTTGAGAAGGCAATCAGTAGATTGTCTGACCCTGCCACTCAAGTGCTTATCACTTTGCCCAGGATTTTTCTCCTGGGAAGCTGAGAAGCCTCAGAGAAAAAGGCAAACAATATTATCTCATTTGCTTCTCCTGTGTTTTGCTTCTTTGGAATGTGGTTGGAGATTGTTTATCCAACATGTGAATTGTTTTTGACTTAATGACCAGTCATGGTCAGGCTGTGTCAGACTCTGAGGAGAGAGTGACAAGTTTTTCTTCAGTATCTTCTTGCCTTCTGTAGGTATCCTTTCTCTATGCTTTAGTATAGTTCAGTATAGTATTCTTTTATATAATATAGATCATAAAATGATAAATTAGCCTTCTAAGGACATGGAGTCAGATTCATCATTCCTCCCTTCAACAGGGTCGCAGAAAATACCACAAGTGCTGTCTGAGCCTTGTTGGCTCTAGGCTTGGCTCTCCAGCACAAGCCCATTTCTGCCACAGAACCAGAGACACAATATGTGCTTTCAGGTACTAGAGATAGACTTGTATTCTGTATAAATGAATTTTCTTTTAGTAGCCAATACTGCCATTCTTAAGATATGTGATTAAAGGGACACAGGTGAATTCACAGGCTGTAAATATCTCTGCAGTTTGTGGAACTACAAGGATCAGACAGGATGAGCAAGTTTAAGTATCCACCTGAATCTACAGAGGGGTTGCATTCCTTAGTTCAGCAGTGTAAGATACTGGGATTTGGCTTTGGCTATGTTATTTTGGTTCTGGTTTCCTTGAGTAGTGACAGAACTGTCAATCCTCACACAAATGGAGCTCTTGTTAGGTTGGCAACCTCTCAGGGGTCTCTTTTTCCCTAACCTAGCATTCTTCAAAAATGTGGCTTACTCTCTTTGAACTTATTCTCTTCCCTCTTCTGGGTCTGAGGCATGTGACATTAAGGCAGAATAATGCTACTATTTACTGCACTGATTCTGAAATGCAGAACTTTTTGCTGCTTAAGGATGATCCTAGCTGCAGTTTCTTATATTACATTTGTTGATTCAAGGGCATCTATTAAGGCTCCTCCCAAGAAGGTGAGCAGTGAGGTGAAGTTACTCCAGGTAATAAGGATGAGAGCAGTCTCTGAAGATGAGACCAGGCTGCTTTTATAAGTCTGAATGACTGGGCAACAAAATGGCAGATGAAAATGTATGCAGATAAATGTAAAGTAAAACAAATGAGGCAAAATAGCTCTAGCTTCATATAACAAATGATATATATGTTTCTTAGGAGACTGTTTCTTCTCAGAAGTGAGGTCTTTGAGTTATAAGGGAGAGTTGCATGTAAACAACAGCTCAGTACAGTAGCAATGAAGCAAAATCCTGTCTTACAGATTATTACAGAAGGAATAGATGATTCCATTGCATACAACTGTGGTTTATTTTTCCATACCTGGTCTCTTTATTTTAAAATGTTCTGATATATTAGGAGAAGAAAAGATTTAGAAAAGTGTAAGGAAGAGTGGAAAATCATGGGTGGCATAGGAAAAGTAGTTGGGATTGATTGCTCATCTCTCCTTCGGGACAAGAAGTCGGCACCATTAATTAAAGATAGCTGGAGCCAGGAGCAAAACAAACAGGAGAACACGGCTGTTCATGTGGGAGGTGAGCTGGTCTGTGGGATGCCTCACCACTGAGTGCTGTGGATGCAAGAAATTTGCATGTCCTGGAGGGAAAGTGGACAAGTATTTGGAAAAGAGAGCCACTGGGGGTTATTAAGGAGACAAGCCACACCAGGTGCAGGAAATCTCTTGAACTAAAAATACCTGGAGTCTGGGAGAATGTCATCAGGGAAATGTCTGATATGTTGCCCTGTGCTGCTCTTTGGTAGGCTTCCATGTGTGGCCACTACTGGAAACATAACCCCGGGTTTGATGAGCCCATGTTCTGAACTGGCTGTGAGCAGGGATGTGAGGGTGGACAGTGCCTTTCCCTGGCTGTGGGACTGTGGTGCTCTCTTGGCACAGGAGCTGTGCTGCCTTTGCCTTGCTGGGAGGTTGTTGTGAAGGGCTGCAGTACCTGCTGCTGCTGGTGCCTGCCCTGGGCACTGGGAGCATTCCCTGTGTGTGCTGCAGTGCTGGGGGGATGGCTCTGGCCACTGCCCTGCCCAGAGCTGCTGCTGCTGCTGCTGGATTGTCCAGGCAGCTCCTGGAATGAGTGGCAATGAGGAACTGCCTGACTGGTTTGGTGTCTCTCCATCCCTGCCCTCCCTCACTGCTCTTCCTGTTACCTGGTGTGTCTTTTGACGTGACAAAATAATAACTAAGGAGGGGTTTTTGCTCTCTGATGAGACCTGGTTGATGTTTTTAAGGCTTTATTGAGTGAACTGGATTTGTTTTTCTAGAACATAATCACAGAATACGTACAGCACATACTGACAGCATCTGCAAATTGTTTCTGATTCTCTCTCATGCTTGAACTGCTGGGATTTTGGGTAGGAATTTGTACCACCTAATTTTGACTGTCCTCATGCATTTATCTGTCCAGTGAAACTACAGAAACAAAAAGGAGTCAGCTAGAACTTTTACTAGAAGCTTTTTGTTTACTTACTAGCATTTCTTATTCACTATTAAATCATTAAAACATTTCACTAGTACTTCTAAAACTTAAAATATACACTGAAAAGCCTATCTGCAACTCCCTTCTGGACAAAGGAGCTGCCGAAGGATGATGTTTAAGGATTATTTTTGGGCAGAAAGTGCACGCATTTTTTTTCTGAAAATGCACAGATATTGCAGGTCTGTCTGGAGAGTAGGTGTGGTATTGAAAATTACGAGAGTAATGTTTCACTTGGAACATGATCCTCGTAAATGCCAGTGCTCTGCTTACTCACAAGAACACGGAGAGTTGTGGTAGGATGAGATAGGTTGCACAATCTGCATACATGTGATTGTAATCACTCCAAGACACGTACCTACATGCCAGAAAGTGCAAGAAGTTTGCTGTGAGTCTTACATGTTTTAACAGTCTATTTTTTAAAGTATTTTTAGATTATATTTTAATTATTTTTAGTAGAGATTGGTGACTCTGTTCATTCAGGTAATATGCTCATCAAAGGGGAATGTATTAAAAAAGGGAATACTTGGGATGAGAAAGCGATGTTGACTCAATGCTGAAACAAGTTTGGACAAACCTTTAGGACAGAGTCCTGTAGGCCCTCAGTGAATGTATTTTACATTAGCAGATTCCTCAGCAGGGCTGTTGTCTTTACAGAAGCTTTATTGTTACGCAGGACCTGCCTAAACACCATTTTGAAAGCTGCCTGTTCCTTTTGATGAGAAGATACAGAACCAGTACTGAGGGCGGGGAATGTGCTGGGGAGGGAGGAGAATGCGAGAGGTGTTGATAGGGCAGCAGGCAGAAAAGCCTCATTTTTTCACTGGACTCTGGAAGAAGTAAATATGTGTTCAGAAAGAGCGTAATAATAAAGTTGAAGGGGCTGTTTCTTAACCATGAGATATTAAACCATTTATACATGGAGAAAACTTTTACTGATAGTCAAGTGTCTGTAAGTATAAAGTTTTGTTTGTCTAAAGCAAGCAGAAAACAGGAATATGGTTTAATGAGTAGCCTTCCTAGCTAAGAAATCTTGCAGTGAAATATGATAAATTATGCTTCTCAGGATTCAATGAGGTTTTAAAGAGACAAAGTTCGTAAGTATAAGTATTTTAGTTGACTTTCTATATAAGCTGTTATAAAATTAAGAATACACCATTTTTCTAGCCATGTTTAAAATTCTTTTGCAGCACTGTATTGTTTTAAAGTGAGTGTAGTAGATAAACCGATATTTCTCTAAGTTTTTTTTATAAACCTTTAACTTGATTTTTATTATACTTGCACGTGTTTCCGTAAAGCAAAAATGTCTTTACAGATATGTTACCTTGTAATTCTTACAGTGCTTTTATAAAACTTGTGCAGCTAAAGGGATTTTTCTTCTTCCATCTGGAATTTTATCCAATAAAACAGAATCCAGATGGTGTGAGTTATTAGAATAACTGAAAATAAATGAAAAGTATTTGTAGAATACAAAATTTCTGAAGTGTAGAGACTTAGATTAGTTTTGGCTTGTTGTTGCTCAGAAAAACTTATTTTGCAAGTAAGCATACTAGCTGTGTTATCTAATTTTGACATTGTGGTCTTATTTTTTCTGTCTGTATATATCAGTATAAAATTGTCTTAAATGCTAAAAGTATGGCAGCAAAATTTTCCCATTTTAAAATCAGGAGGGAAATAAATAATTGCAAACCATGGATAAGATATTATATGCATTATTTACTTAAAATATAGTAATTTTCATTCTAACTTTTACATTGATTTCCTCAAAATCTATTAATTTTTAGGGACGACATCAGTAGTAGGAAATTCTGAAGTGACTAAATGTGTTTCAGTGATCTGTCACTTAATCATATCCTCTTTAATATGCAGTTTACATTTAGTTTACTGTTGGACTGCAAGTTACCTTCCATTTGAATGTGCAAGTTACCAAGTTACGCTGTTTCTGCATGTTTTTATTATTGGAGAGAACTCAGTTGTCTTAAAATCTTGATCAACAGAAGGGGAAAATAAAACCAGGAATTGTTCACAAACATTTTTGCAAAAAGTATATTTTTTCAGTTTTCATTTAGCAGTCCTGGAGAATTATTTTTCAAACTTTATAATATGGCTCATAGAATTAGATTTTTTTTTTGTTTTAGAGTGAATTTCTGGATGGCAAACCTTGAACTTAGTACTTGAGAATGTGCACAGCAGTGTGAGCAGACAGCAGAGGGCACTGGAGCAGTGGTTTGCATCACTCCCTTTGCTTTGCAGGATTTACTGTGGGGGAAGTCTCAGTGTCTGACAAGGCAGCTTGTACTTCACTTATTTATACACCAGCAAGTTCCAGCTAGTTCAGCTTCAAAATATTTTTGTTAATATTGCATTGGAATAGGAAGGGCTCTTATTTCAAAATTCATAGAGGGAATCCACAGTGTTGTAAATGAGAGAATCTTTCCTCTTCTCATCAGTAGCACATATGGGGTCTGTTTATTGTTGAGTAGCTGACAAATCATTGACAAAAATATATTTAGACAGATTACAGAAAATTTGGAGAATTAGGGGAAAAAGCATTTTATTTTATGGCAGAGTTTTCTTAATTTACGTGTAGGCTTTTTGATGCTTCTGCTTTTTATTTCAGTAGCTGGGATCAGTGAGCTCAATCATATTCTTAAAATGTGGCTGTCATGCAAGTAGTTGTTACTTTAATATGACATTAAAAAATCAATGCTTGATGAGATTTAAGATTTTTGGTGTTGCATTCTGCCAATGTCTCATTTAGTTTAGGACTCTCTGTGACAAGGAGCTGGTCCAGGGGATTGACACTTTCTGGTTGCCTGGTGGTTTTTGTGCCTGTTTTCTTCTTTTAGGAGTCAGGGATATAATAAATCCCATTAATCTTCTGACAAGTTAAAACTTATCCAGGCTCCCTGTCATTCGGTCTTTCTCTTCAGCTTTTTCTGCTCTGAAAACAAATGTACAAAAGCAAATATGAGCAGGAAGTGGAGGGGAGGGTAGGAGAGAAAAACAGATCAACCTTATCTGGGGTCGCTCCCCCTTCCCACAGTTTAGCTCCTGAGCAGATGGATGTGGGTTTACAAATGTCGTCTTTGGTGGAGCTGAATAAGGCTTTTAAAGCTGTTGTACCATATTTTAACACTTCCCATTAATAGCTTTGCAAATTAGCACTCCTTCTGCTTTTGACCTTTGACCTCTGAGTTGCCTGCCCAATTTACAAATAAGCTATTCAAAAATCACAAGATTTTATATCTGTAGCTGCTGAAATAAGCTGTGGAAATGTAGAGGGATATGAATTTTTTAAAGGGCTTTCGGTGCCACATGACACTTCATAGCCATGATCATTAAGTGCTGCTGCCTAATTGCTAGAGCTTATTTTTCAGTGTTGGTAGAGCTGCTGTGTGGAAAAAATGGGGAATTGTAATGCTTAGCTCAGTGAAACAAAATCAACAATTCTTCATGTCTGTTTAAAGGAAGGGATTATTAGGTTTACAGTGCCTAAGATGTGTAAAACATTGCCCACCCACAGTGTTCCCAACAACATTCACTGCAGTGGCTCCACTGAGCTGCTGGTCCTGCAGCTACATCCCACTGTTGCATATGGGGTCAGTTTTCTCTTATTCCTTCTTATGGGTAACATTCTCTCCTGTTAAAATTGTTCAAGTACTTTTGGTCTTTCCAGGTGATTCCTAGAGGATTTAGGTTGGGTGTCAAATGCAGGTGCTATTGATAAAAGTCCTATTTTGTGTTACCCCAAAGGGGTTTTCACAAGAAAGTTCTTCAAGCATTTCTGATTGTGATTATTATACACCTGATTATTTGTAATATTGGTGCTATCTAATTAAAGTATTGACAATGAAAATATATTTTGCATCCCACTTGGTTTAGTGTCAAACAAAATGCAGTATTTAAACAGCTCTGGCATTTTTTTCTTTATGAAATTGCACATTTTGAATACCTGTCGACACACAGTAAAACTGTTCTGTGCAAGTACCATAGGACACTTGCTTCTGAAATCCTAGAATAATGGAGGGTGTAATTTGTAGTTTTTAAAAGACATTTCTTCCTGTCTACCCACCCATTTGTTTCCATTGCATTTGTCATGGTATTAAATGCTTGTAGGAGCATTCCAAACTGCAGTGGTGTGCCTATTCAAACAAGTAATCAATCAAAAAAAGTAACTTTCTATCACAGCAATTGGCTTATGTCTCTAAAATTCTAGTTAGAATAGGCTTCATCTGCAAGGGAATTAAATTTCTTCCCCGATCACTCTAAATTAAATTGAGGAGATGAAGTTTTTCTGTTAATCAAGTCTCTTCATCCTAAGTGCAAAATGAAAAGATGTGCAGGCTTTTACATATTGGATGTAGCAAGTCAGTCTCACCATGAAATATTGAGTAAAGGCTCTTTTTTCTCATTTTCTCTCTTTGTAAGTTCCAAGTAGCATTTGCCTTTTTCACAGGGTGGTTTCTGTATTAGGGGCTCAGCCTAGGAACTGCATGGCTGTGGGGGGTTCCACATGCTGTACAGAACAAGGGAGAAAGTTCCTCTTTCCTAAATGCACGTCCACCTAGGGCTTAAGGACATCCCACTGGCATAAAAATGCCCAATAATCACTCCCAGATTGCCATTCTGGGGTTTATTTTTAGCAGAAAATTGTGTTCTGATTGCTTTAAAAATAACAGCAGTGAGTGATTTAGGTACTGTCAGTGTTGTGGACAGCAGCAAACTTCCTGAAATGCTGTACTTTCCATATAGAGTCTCTTGAAGACACCGCTGTCACAGGCAAGTGAATTGCACTTCCCTCTTTCATTACAAGGAGCCTCTTTTGCTCTCTGTTCCTCAGGCTCTGTGCACAGAACTCTCCTGACATCAGCTGAGCACAGGTTCAGGTCCTGAGGGAGGAAGGGCAGAATAGAAGTTGGTTTCTGCAAGAGGAATTTTGTCTTTAGTGACAAGAGGCTACTCCTAGGTTTAATGAAATGTACCAAGTCTCCCTGTATTGCAGATTTTTATGTGCAGTTTACAGTGTTAACCACTGAAAAGTTAAGCAGAATGGACTATTTGAGGTCCTATTTTGTTCTGGCTTGCATTATGTAAACCTCTGAAAATAGTGATTTACTATGTAAATGTTTCTCTAGCTAATGTTAGGGTGATTAACTAGTGTTTTTTTGGAAACTGTCTTGGAAATCTGTTTTATTGAATACAGGACTACCATAGGGTTCAGCGTCGTTTTATATTCCTGATTTGTTATAGGAAACATTCTCAAATACAACCAGCATGATTTATATAAAATGATCGAGCTTTTCTGGTGAGAGATAATTGAGATCTAATCTGAATCCCTGACGAACCACAGCTTCCTGCATTGGCCTGTTGCTATTGGTAACATAAAGGGAGTAAAATAGAACTTCATACGAAATGCCTTTAAACTTTACTGGCATGTACAGGCATGGAACAGCGTTGAATTTTTGAGTTTAATCTTTGAGAAGCCGACGTGTTAAGGAAATGCTTTTTCCATATTAAGTGAAGATGAATTTAGGAAGAGTGCTGCTAGGAAAAATAACTGCTGTTTCTTACGAGGAGCGGGTAAGTGATATGAATTATATTTAGCTAAAGCAAGGCATTGTTGTAGTGAGAAATTAGAATAGGCTATTGTTATTGGCAAGAAATTAGAGAAGAATGAGATCAGCTTCAGAATGCTTTTTGCTTAGCCTTTAAGCTTTTTTACTTTAAAGTATTTGAGTTAAAATTCCTTTGTAAATGCAAACATTGGGTTTTATTCTCAGAGAAAAGTAATACTGTTATACCAACTAACACTGCGATTTTGATATGTATTTATGAACTATGCACAACATGTATAGAGCTAAAAACCCAGTATGCTTATAATGTGTGCCTATTATCTAATTATGTGCAATATATTTTGTATATGCTTTCTGTACCATTATATCAATATTGTATCTTTAGGTAAGACTATATATATTTTGTGTATATCTTTATATAAAAATAATTTTAGGGATCAATTTGGCACTTAAGGTGCTGTGTTTATATGTGATAAGATTGGTTTTGTTTGGGGTAAAAAGTTGAACATTTATTTCTTAAGGAATTCCAAATGTCACATCATTTATTCTTCATATGTTGTTTTTATAGATTCAAATATTTGACAAAATTACATGGAATGTATTCAGTAAAGTTATTGTACAGTAGTTGTACAGTATGTTTTTTCTTCAGAACTCTTACATATAGAATGCTTTTGTGTTAACTGTTACAAATGCAATTTGGTGGTAGAGAATTGAAAAGTAAAATTGTGTAATAGTCCTCCTTTAAGTAGCATTCTGAAGGGGCACTCTTCTCAAAGAATTATAAATTATTACATTAATTGCAATAATATTTTGAAATGGGGATTAAAAGCCTGTAATGTTATGCTACTTTTTAGGTGAGAAGTACATTTGGGATTATTTATTTGAAAGAAAAACTAGCAATAGTTGATGAGTAATGTGGCTTTATTTTTTATTTAAAATGTTAGAATTGTATATACCATATTTTGAGGCATGATCTCCCTCCCCATCCAGAGTCCACTGAAGTTCATGGCATGAACTATGTTGATGCTGTAATATATTTGAAAATACATATATATCATGTAAATCCTGGAGTGATGTGACTGAAGATCTGGGGATCTGCTTACAATTCATTCCTTGGCAAAAGGAGAAGTTGCTTCAGGTGATTTAAGAAGTAGTTTGAACAAAGCTAGATGCAAGCAGATGGTCAGCTGAGTGATAGGCTTTCCCTGAGATAAGTGACAGAATGTTTGAAAGTTGGCTCTTTGTATTCAGCCTGTAAATCTTCAGATCCCAGCAGATTTCCTAGCATTATCCTCTATTCTGAAATCGTATGAGAAAATTAGTTTAGAAGGTTGGTGGAGCTAGGTGTGCTATTCTAACCTGAAAGGCTTATTTCAGGGACTTTATAAAATAGTGTGTGAAGTGATGTTGTACTGGGTAAGTAACAGATTCTGGCAGCACTCAGAGAATTCTTTGGATGCAGCAAGAAGTCGATGCTTGTATTGCAAGAAAGTGTGCTTTGGAAAGGAGACAGAAAGCTCATTCTGAATCCCTTTTATTCCAAATCTTTCTGGATGCCCAGGAAAAGAATAGATGTTTCTGTTTAGTCTGTGATTCTGTCACTGTTAGAATAGGAGAGAGAAATCCATCTTCACTCTCCTTACAGATTTCACCCTGTGTGTCTCAGGAGGAGTGGGAAACAGAGATGTTTCTTGGCTCAGGAAGGCACTCACCCCCACTGTAATGGCACTGATGATTTCATGTTGCTCCATTTTATTGCTAAGGCCTGGCATTTCCCAGTATGTGTCACCCCTCAGTATCCCCCTCTTTCCCTTTGTTCTACTCCAGTATTTGAGCATGACTTCGACTTGAGTGACAAACCTTGAGGTGGAGAGAAAGGAAATTTTTGTATTGTGTTACCTGGGTAGTTGTTCACATGGATTTATTTGCTCAATATAATCTCTGGGCTATAGGTGGGGTATTTTTTGGTTTCTGCAGGATGTTGTCATGGCCGAAATGGACAGTACCAAGTCACTTCTCTGGGACCTGATCCATGTAAAATGGAACATGTAAGGTGGAACTAAGTGGATAAGAGTTTCTGTCACCTAAAGATGTCAGCAGACAAGCTTCATGCAGAGGTGCACACATCTAGCAGGCCATGAAAGCTAAAAGATACAGCCTGTTCCAACCTTATGAACTTCCAGCCTTATGAGTTATTCTCCTCTATGCCCTCTCTCCCTTTGTACCTTGTTGTTGGTGCAGGGTACTATGTTGTCTACTTCTGTTCTGGGAAAAAAATTAAGTACTCACAAAGTAGTTTTCTCCCTGATAATTACTGTAAGCTTAAACTATTTGAGATTTGTTGCTAGCAGATCCTGAACACAACATCAAAAGCTCACAGGCCCTTCTGGTTTTTCCACCTAGCAAAGAGAGATGGTGCAAAGGGAAAGGTAACGTGTTTTCTCTTATTCAGAACTTTATGCTATCAAATACATGCTGCAGCATTTGCCAGTTTAGAGAGACCTAGAGCATCTTTTATGCTGAATGGTAACTGGGAAGCCACTCTTCAGCTTGCTGGCCCTGCCACTGAGCTTCCCTCTCAAATCCTGCCCTGAAGTCCCTGGAGCAGAGTTGCATCCCCCAACTTTGTGGGGTGTGTGAGTGTCTGTGTAACCCAGCTGTTAATCCAGGTAGATGAGCAAGCAGAGTTCCCATGAAGGCATATACTGGAAGGCATTTTAGCTTTCCTAAATTAGATTTTGTTAAATTTTGATAATTTGTTGCCATCAGATTCCTGGCATATACCATGGGCTTCTTCCTAAACCAATTTGGTAACTGGGGTAATTGGAAGAACCAATTTCAGTTCTTATCTGGTTGTGAAAGATTTGATGGTTTCATACAATTAGATTTTATCTCTGGATGATAGCTCATAGGTACATTCACAACATATATGTTCTGGCATTTGGAATTAGATACTTAAATATTTTTTAAAAAATCCTCACATGAGCCCTAACTGGCACAGAGTCATGCCCTGTCCTTCCCCCTCTTTCAGAAATGGCTGCTTACAGGAGCTTTTCAATTTATAGCTTTCTGATACGTATGTTTTTCAATAGGTGGTTCTTAACATGTGTGCAGTGTTAAATTTCATCAAATAATCAAACTTTTTATGTGTAGCACATCAAATTTTGTCCTAAAGAGCCTCCAGTGGTGGGAAACGTGAGTGCTGAAGAATGAAAAAAAGCCCCCAACATAAACTGTATTTTTAAAATGAGATCATCATAGTATTTAAAAAAATCTGGTCTTGCAACTTATACCTTTCAAAGACAAATCTAGACAAGTTTCAGCTGAACAGTTTAGAAGAGAAACTTCTTTGTCTGAATGTGGACTGCATGCAATTTCTGACAGGTTTAAACTGAGATTTCTGAGTACTCACAAACGCAGTTTGAACATATTACTGTGAATTCTTGCACAGTAATTACAAGCTTTAGTTTCTAGGCTTTATTGAATTAGGTGGATTTAGTTACACAGATGAATTGAAAGAAATGTTCTTAAGATATATTTTATTCTGTGATCTATAGAAATAAACGGATAATGCTTGGAACACGATAGGTATCTTTAGTGACTCTGTACTGTAAAATATATTCCTCCTATAGGGGCTCTCCTAAAATGTTCTGACATAAAAATTACTAAGGCCCTGCTTGGAGAGATTTTAAGATGCTGATATATGTAATGTAACAAGGCATTTAAAATAAACAAGCAAAACCAACCTGTGGTGTGTCGAAAGTTCACTGCATTAACTTATGCTAAATAGATTGAGATAAAACTCTCAGTGTCCACTAATGATTGAGCTTTTCTATGATATTGCACCATTTTGTCTTGAAAATTATGTTTTATAATTGTTAACTTCCCAGTTTTTGACAGAAGTATTATAAATATTCTTTCTGCTATCATGAAAATCCTAATAATTTTGCTTCATACCTTTCAAAACCATGAAGAATTGTACTTGGTGTTTCAAGCTAGGTTAATGAAAGCTAACAAAGTATATGAACATTCCTAAAATATAGATATTTCGAAAGGACTTTGGGTTTTTTTTCTGTCTAATGTGTAAACTGATACTATTACTTTACTTTGAGTCATCATTTTCTTTGTTCTTTTAGAAATGACATTGAAGTTGTTTATTCATTAACTGTACTGTACAGTGATGTGCTAAGAAATTAGAAGCAATCACATTTATAAACCAGATTTCAGTAATGCAAATTAAATTTCCTAAATTACCAACATTAATTAAGTTATGGCTTCTGAATTTATAACATGATCACTAGGCTTATGTGCAAAATAGAAGTAGAAAAGATGTCCTAAGCCCCACTGAAGGATTGTAACCACAACCATATTTTTGATACCTGAAACAAAGCTATGAAAGGGAGATGCTTGGAGATACTTTTTGTTGTATTATTATTCTTCACAGATCCAGAGGCATTTATGTAGTTATTTTTTCATTTTTTTTTCCATTTTTTGTTTTTAAATTTTTTTCCATTTTTTCATTTTAAAAATCTTTTTCATGAGAGGTGTATTTGTGTTTATCTGAGCCAGCACCAGGGGAATGATGTCAATGGAGGTGAGTTTAGATTTTGAAAGTTGCAGAATAGCTCAGATCCTGTCCTGGGGATGGGGACGGTGAGGCCACACCGAGGCTTTGTAACAAATTCTTCAGAGAGTTTCAACAGCAGGGCGAGAGCCTGCAGTGAAAGAGAGAAAGAAAAGAGAAGATATTACTGAAGGTTTTTGTGGATTTTGAAGAAGAGTGGGAGTGTTTGTTGCCAAGGCTGAAAAATGCAAACTATGGAGAGGTAGCTGTTAGCTTGAATTGTGTTTATGTTTGTGCTTTTCTTCTTGTGTGTGTTGCTGACCTTGAAGAAGTTTTAGATACTGTAGGGTATTCTTTCCTGCTTTTTAATGAGCACTACAAATGAAGAGAGTATTTTTTAAATATTTAGAAGGTTTTCTAAAGGTTCAAGGACGCTTTCAATGACCAAGAAAAGATTGGCCAAACTAAAATAAAAATACTTTCTATTAGTCATTAAAAAGTCAATGCAAATTTAAATCTTAAAAATCATTTGTCCAGACTTCACTCAGCTGAGTGTCAAGGTTCAAGCATTGGAGTACCTAATTGGGAAATGGTCAGTACTTGGATTTAATGAGGTATCAGATGCCTTGAGGTCATTTATGATGAAAGTTGGGAAGTTTAGGGTAGATTAGCCCATAAACTTCAACATTTCACTAGAATACGAATTGTTCTTGAAAATCTGATGTACAATATAGGTAGAGGTGGTGAGGTGTTCTTATTGCAAGTCAAGTTCTAGCTTATTGCAAGCACTCTGAACATCCTTTTGGTTCTGTGACAGGCAGAAGTGACTGACAGGGAAAGTTTTCAGAGTCACCTCGCTGACAAAACACTGAATTTTCATTTTAATGCTACATAGCCCCAAATTAAAAATTTAATTCATATTGTTTTCCAGTCTTTGCAGGTCAGTTTTAGGTATCTTCCTTGTAAAAGTACCAACTGATTGTCTCTGCCCCTCTAAGAAGGACTTCTGGGAGCAGTGTAGTTACCACAGCAGGAAATGCTTCTTCCAGTAAATATTGGTGGGATCAGATCCCAGGACAGTAGTGATTGAAAGGGCTGAATTTCATGCTGGGGAGAAAACAACTGTGAGAAATAACAGCTGGCTTCTTTAGATTTTCCTCTCTAATATTATCACTTATTAATAAGATTACAAAAGTAATCTTATTAATAAGTGATAATATTAGAGAGGAAAATCTAGACAAGTTTCAGCTGAACAGTTTAGAACAGAAACTTCTTTGTCTGAATGTGGATTGCATGCAATTTCTGACAGGTTTAAACTAAGATTTCTGAGTGCAAATGCAAGATGAATCTCAAAGATTTCTGATACTTGCCATGAAACTTCAGTAACACTTCTCTTCTTTTCTTTTTTATTGCAGTCAGCAACTGTTTCTGATGGAGGTAAGCTGAAGCTTGTTTTTACTTTTATAATGAAAAATAATCAATTTTCCACATTAAGCAACATAATATGTGGTAAATTATTTGATATATTACAAGATGTAAGTCCAAGGTGGTGCAGAACTCTGTGGCTGCTTTGGGAACTCTGCCAGAGAAAATATTGCAGGCTTGTGTTCACATACTTTCACTGGTTTATTTGCATAATATTTTTTTTTGTACATTTATATATGCACATTTTTATTATAACTAGGCTTCTTCATTCACTATAATAGAGGCAGAGCTGGTAGACTTCTCTGTAATTGGATGGTAGATAAAATCTCATTTTTTGTTTTATTGTCCTTTACATACCTTGTTTGCTTTAAAGAGATGCTCTGGCTTCTAAGTCGTAAGCTGTGTTGGTACATTTGCTGAGGTTGAACTTTGTTAAGTGTGGTCCTTTTTGAGAAGGGGGTAAGTAATTTGATATTTGTAAATTCCCAGCATGGAGCTTTTGCATTTCTGGAATACTTCTAAGTAAACTCCTCTTTATTGCACATAAGCGGGTTTATTTTGATTTTAACATGCCTTTAATGTTTTGAAGGATGTCCACTCTTTGTTAAACATTAGAAAATGATTTCTCTGAAGCTTTGAAGTTAATTGAAACAGTTTAAAAAGGCTTCCTTAATGGAATAAAGGAATTTGTATAGTGGAGGGTATAAAGGAGATGGATTTTCTCCTTGTCTTCTCTGTCAGGAGTTGGTTCACTTGATCCTGCAGAAAAACTCATGTATTTTTGTGTTTACTGTGCTTTGACAACATTACAAGACAAATTTATTAAATAAAAAGGGCAAAAGGGAACAAGATGTGTTGCTGTAATCAGTACAGTGAAATTGAAAAAAAGTATTTGGAATGCTAAGGATAATTTTTTTATATTACATGCAAATGTAAATGAAAATTAGCAATATTATTTACAAAACTTTTTCATATCCTAATTTCTGATTCTTTACAAGACCAAAACTGCACTTCAGAAAAACGTTGCTGTTTTGGTCCTTTTGCTGGAGCCATTTTCCAGTGGCTGACTTTGTCAGGTATTCTCCTTCTCTACTGCTGACACAATCTAATGCTTCACTGTGCTTCTGTCTGGATGAGAAGTAGACTCTGTGTTGTATTGTCTTGTCCACAAAGTGATAAAACAACAAACCAGAAAATAATAGTGTTTATTCTGCTTTCTATTAATAAAATGTAGCCTGTGTTTTTCTGGGAAAAATACGTAATTTTTTTTCCCCCACATGTTACCTTGATATAAAAATCAGAGCAGACCACAGACTTTCTGATTGTGTATGTAGTTGTTGAGGACCAAAAATTTGATTGATCTTTTTTTAGGTGAAATGCAATGTACTTGTGTCTTGTCTCCACAAGTGGTCTTGTTCTGTGTTAATGAAAGTTATTTTGTTGCTTATCCAGACTTGGAATCCCTGTGATAGTACTCATACAATAATAATGTCAAGATTTTTATCCTTCCAGCTGAAAATTTATTTTAAAAATACTGCTTATTTTCAGTTCTTCCAATATGATTTGTGTCTTACTCCAAATCTCTAGGTAGCTGTTTTCACAATTAATTATATACAGTTTTTTGAACTCATGAAATCTTAGGGCCATATAAAGTCACAGAGGTGAAAAACAGCCAAGAAGTTATGTGCTATTTTCTGCTGCATTCTATTCCCTGTTTTTTAGCTAATTCAGAATTTAACATGAACTATCTCTTCATTGTTAAATGCTACTTAAGAAGGGGGATAATTTGTGTAAAAAGTGGTAGTTGAACTATATTGAATAATATCAAATCCATTGAATAACATCGAATCCATGCTTAAATACCCAGATAATGGGTTGGAAAAATAGGAGCCAGAGAGACTGTAACCAGAAAAAGTGAAATTAAATGAATTTCTAATTCATTTTGAGCTGCATTGAGTAAAAAGTTGTGATTCATGCGTGAATTATATTTTCTAGCATTTACTTTCATTGAGTATGGCACAGCACAGAAATTTTTTCAGTTTTCCTTAATCTCACTAATACAGAAATAGATCCACAGACTTAGACATTTTAGGGTATGTTTAGTTTAGGAAATTTTCACCAGTGTAACCATTGGTACAGCACTGCATACTTCCCTTCCTAGACTAAATCTTTGTCATCACAGAATCACAGAATGATTTGGGTTGGAAGGGACTGTAAAGGTCAACTTGTTCCAGCCCTGCTGCCATCCAACCTAGCCTTGACACTTCCAGGGCTGGGACATCTACAGTTTCTCTGGGCAACTGATCCAGTGTTATCATCACTGTCAGAGTGAAAAATTTCTAATATCTAATCTAAATCTACCCTCCTTCAGTTTAAAGCCCTTTGTCTGCTCTTGTCAGAAGTCCCTCTCCAGCTCTCTTGTACCCCTTATAGGTACTGGAAGGTGCCCTAAGGTCTCTCCAGGACCTTCTCTTCTGCTTAGTATTATTAATTAATATTATTATTTGTACATATAGTTAGAGAGTATAAATACTGTTGTTAAGCTTTAGTTTGGGAAGAAAATTAATGTGTAAAAAGCAATTATGTGTTTCTATAAACCTCCTCAGTATGGTGGGAGGCACAACAGTTCTTTGTACATTTTCTTTCCAAAGTCAATGAAGATTTATGTCATATGGCTTTTATTGTGTTAGAGCCTGGCCCTGGAAACCATCTAGCCCTTTGTTTTTATTTTATATTTTACATCCCAGCTTGTGCAAGGCTGGGATGTTCTTATCAGCCAAAACTCTGCACTTGGGTATTGTCAGATAGCTGATTGTAAATTAGTGTTGTTTCCAGATGTGCTGACCAGTGGCAGCTCTTAACTGTAATTGATTTGTGTAATGAATTGCAGACAATCAGAATGCAAACTGTAATAATGCTTAGATGCAAGATTACTGCAGTAGATCAACTAATCTGCTCTAGGGGTAGCAGGAACCATTTGATGTTACTACAGTGACCTGTAATTATGAGGTTTCTCTTATTTCCCACCTCAGAAACTGTCCCTGGCTGCTGACTGTGGAGTGTGTACACAGCACGCAGGCTGTGCCTGGTGTTTTCAGCACTGTGCCATCTGAATTGTCACAGGGATGATCAATAGGTCCCTGCTAATGACTGACTTTGCTATTTATACCTGGAAGGCACTTTAGAAAGGAAAAACCAAAAGGTCAAAGGATCTATAACAGAAGTACCATCATCATTCATCTCCCAGACAGAGGTAGTGAGGTATCTGAGCTAGTGAGAATGGCTGAGTCAGTTCTCACCTGCTGTTCCCTGCAGAGATCAGTTCCACAAAGCTGAAATAATTCAGCCTAACAGATACTATATGCACATTTCTTCCTAAGATACTACTTTGCTGTAGTTTCTGCTGCTTTTTGCTTTTAGTGTTCATCACTTGGAAAGAATTTTCTTAAGGAAAAGTGTTCCTAAAGACCTTTCTGAAAGGAATCTGATGTTTGCAGTAATAAATAATGAAAACTGTATTTTAGAAAGTAACAGAAGAAGGTAAGGCAAAAAATTAGCAATGAAGTGCAGAATAAAACAAAACACTGTTTATGCTTTTTGCACTATAACTACAGATGGATTATTTCCTCTAACAGGTATTTGACTTATTTGTCAGTTCTGCTGGTGGTGCATGCTCACTGTAGCTGTGTTCCACCGTAGCATCAATAATTCAAGTTCCTTTAGCAGCAGTGGCAAAAGGTCTTTCCTTTAAATTATTTATGTAGCATTTTATAATGCTTTGTGTTAAGTATACTATTGCTTCCCTCTGCTTGAAGCAGTGAGGGTAAGGAATCAACTTGTTCAGAATGGCGTTGGAAGCTCCCAGGAGTTGCTGTGGGGAACTTTGTTAGCTTAGCTTCCCTCATCCCACAATTGCAGAGGAGCAAACCATGTGCTGTGCAGTCAGACTGACCTGCACCCAATGGGTTCCGGGACGCTGCAGCTGAACTTGGTATGGATTCAGAAGGATGGCTTTCAGTGAAGGGCTTGAAGTGTTTCATTAAGTGGCACCACAGTGGTTCTTACCAGCTTTATCCAGGTAAAGTGTTTAGTGATTATATGATTTGTGTGCGTTCCTGCTTAGCTTCTCACAACAAAAAAAAGAAAAGTATTTGTAGGCTGAAAAATGTATGCAAAATACAAATGCATACAAAAGAACCTTCATTTATGGTATTCAGGCTTATGGCTTTGTATTATCTAAACCAAAACTTCTGAAGCCACTCTATCCTGAATACTTTCAAGACTTAGTTGATTAAATGCCTGTATTTTCTTACATAATGCTGTTTTTGTAAATAAATAAAACCAAGACCCTCTATGGAATGTGTAAACATAAAAAGTGCAAAACCCTGTGTTTTGAGGATTTTTTAGACAGCATTCTGTGTCAGTTCTGTATTTGCAAAAGGTAATAAATGAAACTAAACAAGTTTGCACTCAAAATAGTTTTTCCTCAGTAGGTATGGTTGTTATCAAGCAGAACAAAAATAAAGTTAGGTCCCTGGGATTTGAAATGTTTGATCAAGGAGCCTCCTTTTACAGGTAATACAAGATAAGTCAGTGCTTCCAGCAGTGATGACAAAGGAAGGCAGGCATTTGGAAACTTCCCAGCATTGCTGTAGTCCATGTTGTCCATGCAGAGCTGGGATTTTTCACATTAAACTTCTCTGGCATCCTGAGATTCCCAACTGCTCCTTTTCTTTTTTAAAATACTTTCAAGGCAGAGGAGGAGAAGTCCACTTTGCAGAACAACCCCGTGGTGAGAGCATGTGAGGGTGGGAGTCAGGGCTCTGTGTTTCCTCTGATGACCATCACAGAGGGCTCATTAGATGAAATATGTGACTGGGTTCTCCATTCCTGCTTTCCAAGGTGGGCTGCATGTACCTAGGAATGCATGAGCTGTGAGAGTCAGGAAACCTGATGCTGGAGTCTTTCACTGGAAACATTCCTCTGCAAGAGGAGTGGAGCAGGAATTATGCCTTATACAGTCTTCATTTAAGTGTGATTTGGATAAATTGGGTACTAATGGTAGAATCAGGGAGGTGTTTTTCCTTCTATCTGACTTTCCTTTTCTCCAGTTCTCAATGGTGTATCTGCACTAGGCTGTAACTCTTTTAATTGCAACTGATAGTCTGGGTGGTAAAAGAACTAGAATAACCAAGCCTTTTTGACAAACAGCCTTTTCTGTATTGTTTTCAGCTTGATGGGTACCACAGCAGAAAGCTCTACAGATTTTAAAAGCAAACCGACTGCATTTTTTCATTAAGGGAAACCAAAGCTGTGCCAGGGTTAAGTATAAATTAAAATAGTTCTTTTTGAAAAAAAGCTGAATTACCTAAATTAAATCTACCAGAACACAGACAGTTTACTGGGAATGAGTAATCCCTTAATGCTGTGTTAACATATTGGAGGATCTGTGCTAGTAGCTCTTTGGTTGTTGGAAATAGAGTCTTATTTTGGATCATTTGTTTGCATGGGATCTCCAGAGCTGGGAGTGTATCAGAGGAGGGAGAAGCCGGTGCAGTTTAGAGGAGTGTAACTCTGAGGAGCTGGAGAGAGCAGGCAGCTGCTAGCAATTAAAGGTAGTTAGCAGTTCCCCATGGTGTAAACACTGGAGGCTGTAATTGCAGTTGGGTTTCCCGGCTGCCATGGGGGAATTGAACGCCTGCCATGGGAGGGAGGTGATGCTGACTGGCTGGTGATGGCTGTGCCTGCCACTTGCCAGTCCCTCCTGGCTCCTAAGGCACTGTGACTCCAGGATCCAGAGCTGAGCTCTTGGTGTGGCTGCTCCCTAATTCCTCTCTGCCAGCCAAGGAGGTTTCAGGGGTTTGGTATGTGGGATGAGTTTGCCTTTCTGACTTTGCCTGAAAGGAACAAGGAAGTTTTCATCATTCATCACTGGGGATTGAACCCTCCAGGAGTGAGGCAGTATCTGAAACTGTTCCAGATCTATCAAGAAGTGGGTGTCTATTTATATCCTGGACTGTAAAACAGAGCATATCCACCTGTGTAGTTAAAGCAAAATACTACAGATAATAAAGTTAGATATCATCCTCTTCAGATTCACATTAACTTCTTCCACAATAGTTTCACTCTGGTGACAGATAGTCTCTAATGAAGTTAACAGTTGACTTGGTGATGCTCTTTCACATGCCTTAAAGAAAAAGTGAATAAATATTTGTATAAGAAAATCTGGCATTATTTGCTGAGTGTTTGTAATTAGCCTTGATTAATATGGTGATAGGGCAAACAAAATTATTTATATACCTGATTTGTTACTAGTGTCCTTAAAGATTATCATTATTGAAAATACAAAGTTATGTTTTGTTTTTCCCTCATCTAATTTTGTATCTTTGTCTTATTTTTTCTTAAAAATAGCTTGGCTTACAGAAACTCAGAGTAGTTAACTGTTACATCTCAGTGAATATTTCTGAGCTAAGAATATGCTTAAAAATGAAGTTTGGTAATTCTTAAAATTTTTTTTTCTTATCTTAACAACTATCTTTATCACTTTTCCCAGTGCTTGTAACTGTTTTGAATGGTGCATTTTTTCAAACCTCTTACTTCCAGGAAGGAACAGTAATGTTTTGAAACATGAAGTTTGGAAATGCAGAGTGCTTTCAAATACTTCTAACATAAAAGGAGACCTTGGGAGACCGTATAAAGTAGGGTCTTTTTGGTGAAATTACGCATTGCTTTAGTTAGTCTAAGTGATTAACTGAGAAAAATCATTAAAATATCCCCATGAAGCACAGTCCATTTCTGACTGGTTGTGAATTCAGTTTTCTCCAACAGATTCCATTTCTAATGAGCTGCATACTTGCTTTTCCATTTGGCATAAAATTGCTGAATATACCATCTATTGAATTTGAGGGTATTATTTTCTCACATCTATTACTGCAAATTTTTCAAATAATTGAATGTCTGTGATTTTTTTCATCCCTTCATCAAAGAATCTCATTCAGTTTGGCATCTCTCTGTGTGCAACCTCTCCTGCTTGAAGCAGGGAGATCAGACCAGGTAGCTCAGGCTTTAGTTGTGTGTCCACAATGAATTAAACCTCACATCACCTCTATAAAGTCTGCAGCTGTGAGTTCAGCATTACCAGTTTTACATTTGTATACACTGGGAGGTGGAGGGACCATCCTATAAAAGGTTGTGCAGGAAGTGAATGACAAATCTGTGACTAGAGCCCTGCTGTAAGCAGTTCCCCCTCTTAGAGCAGCCATTTCTTTCCCCTTTCTACTGCTGTGAACAAATGGTCACTTTGACTTTTTTTTGTGTGCCTATTTTGTTTACTGACATGACAAAGATGATCTGGGGTTAATACTTGAAATTTTTAGCCTGCTATACGAGGAGTTTTTTTGTATTTCCCTGAATTCTCTATGGGTTCTTGTTCATTTGTTTCTCAGAATAAAAAATCACTTCTAAAGATCTAAAGGATCTAGTAAATTCTCATCTTGGGGTCTCAGATTATTCCAGTATGTTGGCTGGAGTCTAGAATGGATCCCTGTTTTTATCAGAATCCATAATAAATGGAGGATCCATGATTTGATGTCTCTTACTTCCTGTGGATGAGGAAGGTATCCCTTACTATCTAATTTTCCTAATGTTCTTTTCCACAATTGACTCCTCTCCTAAATTTTCAGTATTAATGGGAATCTTATATTTCCATGCAAAATTTCACAGGTTGCCTGTCTACCAGTTGAAGTGTATATGAAATTTTGCTGTCTCCTTTCACCTAAGAGGTTTTTGCCCACGTTCTGGTGAACAGTGGGCTCTTGAAAGTCAACTTTCCTTGGATAACCTTCTGAAGGAGTGCAGTCTATAGTGCAAGATATATAAAGAGGAAAATGGATTTTATTTCGTGGAACAAGAAAAAAAGATTTTATTTTGGGCCTGTCCCTTCTGCTTCTGTCAGGGGACTGCTGTTGAGACACTCATTCAATTTTCTTTGCACTGGAACAGAAGAACTTGAAAGGTGTTTGAGGTGTTTTTTTTTCTATGCAGGTGCTCTTACTAAAAATGGAGAGGGATATTTAGAAGTCTGCACCACTGTGAGCTTGAGCAGGAGGTGTGATAAACCAAATAAACAATCCTGAAGAGTAAAAGTATAATATGTATAATATACATAATATTTATATAATAGTACTTAACACTAGTGTATATATATAATAATACTTTATTGACACTGTGATTTCCTTTGTTGGCAGAGCTGAACAGCACTGAGTTGAAGGACTGCATCAGTGAGAACAGCCTCAGCAGCAATGCCAGCCTCCCCAGCGTGCAGAGCTGCCGGCGCCTGCGCGAGCGGAGGGTCGCCAGCTGGGCCGTGTCCTTTGAGAGGCTTCTGCAGGACTCTGTTGGTGTTAAATATTTTTCGGTGAGTTTTGAGGGACAGTGAGAGGCTTTCCAAAATACTGCTGCTCTAATTTTCCTGTATTTTTTTTTTTTCTTGACACTCTCCTTGTACAGGGCAAGAGACAGGAGCTCATTTGTGCTCTGTTGTTACCTGAGCATCTTTCTGAGTTTACACAGCTTCACAGTTGAGTAAAAGTTCATAATAATATTCAGATTGCCACGCATCTCTGCATAGCTTCCATTTTCACCTGAAACTTCTGCTATATTTGGTTGTCTGGGAACTTTTAGAATGCTTCCCCATTTTGTAAAATGCTTTTTTTTTTTTGTATCTGGAGCCCTTGTACAAGAAGAAGGAAGTACTTTTAGTAGTTTCCTAAGAATGAGTTGTTTTTTACATCTATCTCCTGAAACATTGGAAGCCACATAGAAGGTGTTTTCAATGATAGAGTGGCTTATTTTCCTGTGAAAGGTTTTTAGAAATAATTTTTGGAAGTAGTTATGGTAGTTAAGAGCACTGGTTAAAACTGCAACTTGAAAGAGTAATGCTGAGTATTTCCAAAGCATAAATACTTTTTAATACATAAATACTGTTCTACACAGCACATTTATTGTAAATAGCATCATCTCTATTTTGCAAGGGAACTGAGGGTGCACACTTTTGCTTTGTTGCACTGAGAGTGCGTTGCTGATTCTGAATGTGTTACACAGGGACAGTTTGTGCTGCCCAAGTAATTTTCTCAATGAGAATATAAGGAAACATGTGGTTTAGGAAAGGTAGATTATTGGAATCTGCAGTGACTCAGAAAGACTCTTTTGCTTGATACAAAGGTATTAAGAAATCACAATGGCCAATAAGCAGACTTCCGTGTTAACTGGTGGGGGAACCCAAAACTCACATTAACAGTGAACATCTATTTGTGGAAACAGAGAAGAGGAAAGCAAAATAATACATCCTGGATGTTATGTTACTTAGTTTAGCAGAGTAGTTTGAAAGTTAATAGCATTTCTGCTTTCATACTGAGACTTCTTGTCAGGCTGGAAAAAAAATTACAGTTCTGATCTGATGCTAGAGTCCATCTAAAAAATGATGTAGTTCATGGGGCTCCTACTGAAAGTTCAGTTGACTTGGTTCTAATTACTTGTAAACCTCTGGTAAACTTGTGTACACTTAGGAAATTGCTGCATTAAATTTTTAGCTGCTATGATACTTCAAAACTTACATTATAAATGTAAAAAGTGGCTCATATAATTTTAATAGATGTTCAGATTAAAAGGTTAGAGGTACACTTCATTTCAGCAAAAGCCAACCTCAGATATTCTGGAAGTTTTACTTTTCGCCCACATTTTATTCTAATTAGAACTTCTTTTTATAAACATTGCAAAGGCACAAGTCTTAAAGAAATACCAACTTTAAAAAACAATTAGGGAATGTTAAAGTTTATTGTGTGCACCACCATTTTCTTGAGGCCCAGGAGATGTCCAGAGCCATTGCTTAGATTTATTAACCTGGTTGCCATAACACTGTGCAGTTACAGATTGCTGCCAGTATCCAGGAACACTGAGGCACCAGCATTTAATTTAGGGTGCCACAGCAAGTGTCTTGATGCATGTGGGATCCAGCATCTGCCTTTCCTGAGAACAGCTTTGTCACAGAGCAGGAATTGCTCTCTAAGAAGGAGAGATTTTGCATGTTTTGCAAATAGTCCCACTTTGCATAATAGCTGCTGCTTGGAGCAGTCAGCCAGGAGGTGAGAGCTGTTTGCAGGTCCCCCCACAAGGGGTTCAGAGCAGCCTCTGCAGCTTCCCAGCCGTGGGTGACACCTGCTTGGCTGCCTGGTGTCCCAGCTGGGGCACCCCTCAGCCCTTCTGGAGAAGCTGAGATGTTGGACAGCTGTGCCCAAACCCTGTGGCCACGAGGAAACAAGTGGAGATGGACTCTGGGTTCCCAGGGAATGTGCCCAGGGGGAAGTAGGCACTTGTGTTCTGGTACTTGCTCACTCATTTGGTTCTCTTTAAATATGTAATTACATGTAAAGTGCAGAAATGTTCCCCTGACTACTCTCAGGATTGTCTTTTATGCGTTTGGTGTCTCAGCTTATGTATCCAAAGAACTTTAAATTCAGAGCTTGCTTGGGCATTTAGATTCCCTGTATTGTAGTTTATCTCAATTGCTTTCTTACAGCTGGACTCCCTGAACTCTTATGTAAATCTGAAAAGCACAAATAAACTTAAGTTTATTTCTGTGTAGATTCTTCTTACACAGCTTTCTGAGGCTGCTTTGTATGATAAGGAAGCTTCACTGACACTCATGTGATGATTGAGTGAAGGTTGTGGTGGATCAAGTTATTTTTTTATGTCTTTATTTTCCCCTGATGGTTAAAATTCTTTTAAGATGCTGAGAGAATATTGAATTATACAGCTTTGAGTGTGGGACAGTTTGTAATTATAGAGTCTTCCAATTGAATCAGTATCAGTGTTCATTTAGACTTTAGGATGCTGTAATATCAATGTCCTGAGTATTCTGTGTTGTACCGGGAGATATTTTATTTTCCTCTCAGTGAGTATTTTCCAAAGAGAAACCAGGTAACCACATCAAACATAGTGAACAGTGATAGATTTTTGTTTTATAGTTGGCATGTGATACAAAAAGACACTGTAATGAATCCAGGATTGGTTATGGGCACTTCTTGATAAACATCTACTCTGTTACATCAGTAGAACTGCAATTAAAGACATTTACAGTGCCACTTTTAGATCTAGTTTATAAAGCATTTAATTTTTATTTAAAGTGTATTCACCAGTCTATGCACTACTTAGCATGACATTTCAAATTTTGTACTTGCAAATGATTTGATTGTAACTTGATGTATTCTTCTAAATGTATACATGTAAACAGACAGAAGAAAGAGGGGAGCACCAGGTATGTATTGGACATATATTGATTTTTACTTTAGGAAAAAACTGGATTGTGAGACTGATTGAAAACTTACATTTATGCCAACTTTCCAAGCATTATATATAAATGTTTTTTAAGCTGACAAGTAACTTTTCTTTGAGATATTTATTTATTTGCTTATTTTTTCCCCTAGGAATTTCTACGGAAAGAATTTAGCGAAGAAAATATTTTATTTTGGCAGGCCTGTGAATATTTTAACCATGTACCTGCACATGATAAAAAAGAGGTAAGTTAATGTTGTATTGCAATACCATCCGTTGCTTCTTCAAAAATTATTACTCCTTCAAGATTATTGAAATGAATGGAGCTGTGCTTGGTCTGGGTACTGTGACATCACTAAAACAGAGTGGGATGACCTAAGTTTAAGAATTTGGATATGTTCAAACTGCAGCAAAGTGCAGAGGTGGCTCTGTGAGAATGAGTTAAAGTATGCTGGATGTTGCAAGTGACCAGCAGTGGTAGCCCAGTGCATGGAAGTGCAGAGCAAGTTAATTGACCATGTCAGGGAGAGGCCTCTTGCACTCTTTGAGCTAAACTGACTCCACCAACCAAGACTGTGTTTCTAAATAACTTAATTATCTGCTGCTCCAAGGGCAGGGCTCTCATGTTTGTTCACAAATTATGAGAATCTCCATCTCATCCTTTTGAGGGAATCCTACATTGGTCAGGCAGTTTGGGTGAATTTTGAACTTCGTACAGGTTGGCAACACTTCTGTCTACACCACAGCCAAACCTAGTCAGGTTTATGTGGTGGAAACAGTTTCACCTTCCAATTCCCTCTTAACTCTTTTGTCTACTAATGAGAATTTTTCTTCTGCTTTCTTCTGTTCTCAAACAAAGTATTTTCTGAACACCACCCTTAAGGGCTGTGGGCTCAGCTTGGTGGGTTTTTCATTATTTTCATGATGTGGGTGTTTCAAGTAAACAAGTTAAAAATGAGTGGTTTTGACTGTAAATATTCATATATATACTTACCTTTTTCTCACTTCTAGAAATTTAATCTTAGAGGATGTATTTAAATAGTGTTATGTAAAAGATCTAAAAATCTGAAAAAAATTACTCTTCTTTTACAAAAATACTTGCTGTGGCTCACTGCTTGATTAGTTTAATTTTTATTTAGAGGATAACTTTGACTGTTCAGGAAATTTTTGATGAATATTTGTAATCATAAAGAAAAAACTCTATTTATGTGCTTAAAACTCGCAGAAGCTGTTATATAAAAAATACATATATAAAAGATTCAGGAGTGGCTATCTATTTTTGGGTGGAATGTATCAGTGTAAGAAATGCCTAGCTAAAATGATGGTTTTAAAACAAACATACATTTAGCATTTCTTTTCTGTAGCTTTCTTACAGGGCTCGGGAGATCTTCAGTAAGTTCTTGTGTAGCAAAGCTACAACCCCAGTTAATATTGACAGCCAGGCACAGCTGGCAGATGATATTCTCAATTCTCCCCATCCAGATATGTTCAAGGAACAGCAACTTCAGGTAACCATAGTAACCATGAATGTTCTATGTTTATGTCTGTTATCTTTTCCTTTATAATCTATAAAAATAGTTTTACATGCTGTGTATTTTAGACTCTGTTAGAAGAATAGAAAAAAGGCTGCTTGGCTGTTTTTCTGTTATGTGGAGAGAAGATTTTCACTTAACTAAAAAATAATCTGAAAAGTACTATTATTGAAATGAGGGTCTAGTGCAAGTAAATAATTCCATGTGTTGCAGCACCATTGCATAGAGTGTTTGCATCTGGCTGCTTTTCTTTTCTTTAGTGGAGAGCTGAGTACAGAAATAGTGTCTAGTTTTGGTTTTTAAAATGTTGTAGTAAGGGAGTTCTTCTCTTAGGCTTTAATACTACTGTCAGGCAAAGAGATTTTAGAACTGTTGAGTCTGAAGACCTCTGAAGTGAATGTATTTTAAATTATTGATAATCAGAGCAGTTATGCAACAACAAGATGCACTTCACATTTCCTGTAGAATTCAAGTTTCTAGGGTTTTTTTTCCCTAAGTCATCTGTTTGGTATTTCTTCTACCCTACCAGTTTATTAGTAGAAGTAGTTTTGATGTCATCATTTTGGAATCAAGGCCATAGCTTCAGTGAGCCAGGTCACAATCTTAGGACACAATCTCAGACCATGTGCTTTTGGGCAATCTGAGCAGCAGGGCACAGTGTCACCCTCCTGCAGAGTGGAGATGGAAAGGAAGGTCTGACTGCTGGTCTGGTAGCTCCCAGCTTTACAGCTACTCCTTCTGCACCTCCCAAGCCTGAGCCTTCTGTGGGAATTAGCAGTCACCACCTTCCCAGACATTTTTTCATGTATTTGTCATCCTGGTGTTGTGGAGACTGTGCCTGAATTCCTCCTTACCCTCTCCCATTTTTTTGGTGGAGCACAGGGTATCCTGATGAGTCAGGTGACAGGGTTGATGCAGGTTTTGTCCTTTTGAAAATGCTGTACCCTTAGTTGGAGGGCTCATAACGAGGGAGAAGATGCTCATGGGAAGTCCTGCTGTGGGTCCAGTCCCAGCCATGTGGCCTTTCTGTACCTGACCTCTTATCTCAAACTCTGCCTCAGGGAGACCCCTCAGTCAGACCCAATCCTTTCACTGAAGAATGAAGTGAGGCAGGATGAGAGCTCCTTGTGCTGCAGGCCCTGGCCTTGGAGCCTGTCTGAGGTGCTGTGGTGTGCTGCCTGGCTGAGGGCAGTGCTGGGCAATCAGCTGCTTGCTGGCCCTTCATTCCTTGCTTTCAGGGAGTGGTTCTGCAGGCCAGTTTGTGGGCTTGGTGGATGGCACCACATGATAACACACAGCTGTGGGTTGTGTAGTTACTGCAGCACACCCACAGACTCTCAAAGTTCAGCTCGTGGTGGTGACACAGCCTTAATAAAGTGAAAGCTCTGCATTTGTGGTCTTTCACAAGATTTTTTAGATTTGAGCACTGACCACAGAGTGGGTGCTGCTCTGTGGTGGTTTTTGGATGAGTGTGGTGCTGGGGAATGGGGAGTGTTGCTGTAGGGCTGCAGAGGAGTGGCAGAATTGTGTGGGAAAGTGCCTTGAAAACACTTTCAAGCCATTCTCTTTCAAGCACTGCCTGTTGGGAATACCCCTGGAAGTTGCTTTCTGTCCATGTCCTGACAAATTTGTCCATGATCTGGTTGTTAGAGGTTGTAAGGGCAGTGTGGATGCAGCTAAAGTACCCAGTTAAGATGTTGTTCCTTTTGTAAATTGAATAAGAACAAGCATTTTCAGTGTTTCTGAATGGAGGACAGTGTAGGTCACTTGAACATACTAATATAAGAATAACATAGCATGTACTTCATGAAGAGTTGATAATGGATGTAAGTTTTTCTACTCTTGTTTATCTGAAAATTTCAAATTATGCTTTTAAAATATATGTTTCTCATTCGTAAGAACAAGAACTAGCATCTGCTAGCCTTCACCCAATAAGCAGAAATCATTAAGCTGTGTAAATATGATAATTCTAAATATAGGAAATAATGGATGTAGTGTGAGCTAGAAACATGGGGCAGATGATAATCAGCTCAAGGTAAATTAGTTACCCTCTCATGACTCTGTCCAGCAAAGTTAGAAGGTTGTAATTTTTTTGCTGTGTTAAATATGTTTAATTTGCAGACTGTCAAAGCTGGCATATACAGAAGTATTTTTCCATAGCTTACCATGTGGAAAACAGTGCATTAAAAGGCAGTACCTAAGCAGGAATGGGAATATATAAAGGAGAAAGTCAAAACCATGGAACTTGGCATTCAGTTTGAGTTAGGTTTCTGTGACAGGATCAAGTTCTCTCTGCTCTGTCTTGCTGTTTACAAGATAAGTTTTGGGCTAAAGCCTGTTGGGAAGGGTGTGTCTGCTCAGTCTGAAGCATGGTTTCCATCTGCAAGTGGGCCACTCAGTCTCAGTGATGGACTTTCCTTTCTGCTCTTGGGAATGCCACAACCTGCTCATGGTGCCTACCTTCCTTTGCTTGTGGGGAATTTGTCATGTCCAAAGAAGTAGCCATTCATACTGTTTTTTCAGATGAACTGAATCATCTAAAAGTGTGGATTCACTTAAAACAGCAGGTTTGCAAAAATGGAACAAAAAATTTAAACATTATTTAGCATTTAAAGGTCTTTTTCGTTTTCATAACTTTAGCTTTGGTTAAATTAGCCTCAGATATTTATTCCAGGCTTGGTCTAGAGCTGCTTTCTTCCTTTGTGGTTAAAGATAAATGTTGATAATTTAATGTAAACTGTTCTCTTTCATGATCTACACATCTTGATTATTGAATTGCCCAGAGATACTGATGGGTTTTTTCCTTATCATTGGGCACATTACTATGGTTTGCTGTTAACACTTGTCAGTTCTGGATTAATGATGTGATGATCTTAGAGGTCTTTTCCAGCCTAAATGATTCTATGACTCTGTGAACATTTTATATGCTGTAAAGGACTCTCAGCTTCTCCTCACATCAGCAATTAACTCTGTGTGTCTTGTATCATTGTGTATCATTGCATATTGTGATCATATCATACTTGTGTGTTTTAGAACATAAACTTTTCTTGTGCACAGCTACCTTAAAACATACCTGTATAACTTAATGCTGTCACATACTGTGCTAGTGTAATAACCTTTAAAATGTTTTAAATGGCCAGCTTGCTGCAGGCTCCACACAGAATGGCATCAACACACTAAAAGAGGATGGTGTTGTCAAGACCCTACAGCATCTCAGCTTGCAGTTTGCACAAATCATAACTTATTTTCTGAACCTGTAATAAGGGAATAGATCAAATTATATTTCACTTTCAAATGGGTGCAGTGTATTTAGCCAGGTGTAAACAATGTCACACCTATGCTGTTTACAGCCTGATGTCCTAAATTTTATGGGAGCTTCCTGTTGCAAAGCAGCTTCATTTTCTTGATGTGCTACTGGAATGGATGTACCCATTATCCATTGTGGTTGAATTTCAGATATTTAACCTGATGAAGTTTGATAGCTATACTCGCTTCCTCAAGTCCCCCCTTTACCAAGAATGCATCTTAGCTGAAGTGGAAGGACGTCCTCTTCCTGATCCTCAGCGTGTTCCCAGCAGCCCCACTTCTAAGCACAGCGTCAGTTCAGACAAGTCCAACATGTCAACACCAAAAAAGGTGACTTTTGCATTCTTGTTATCTCAAACCTGTGTTTTTAAATAATGTTTTTCAAGTTCTTCACAAAAGCAAAGATAACATATAAAATTAAAATGTGTGGTTAGAGGTGCTGGCAAATACAATGGCCAAATTTTTATGTACTCAGGGATATACTTTTTTTTTATTCTTGCCTTTGAATCAGTTTTCTGGATATTGAATTGCTGAATATAATTTTAAATCTTCATTATTATTTAACTATTGTGTACAAATAAAAAGTAAGGGTTATTTTGTTAATACACCACTTCAGAAGCTTATTTGATTGAATATGGGAATTAAGATGTGATAATTTAACCTTTGCTGAGAGGAGACATTTTATCAGAAGTTTTGGAGAGGACTTAACCTAAACTAACTCATTTTGGCAGAGGGTAGTTTTTAATTTCTTACCTCCTACTAAACTAAGATAATTCTGTGTTAAATAAGTACAGTTGCTTAAAAATTAGACCAGTAGTCTTACTGACTGATCCCTTGACATTATTTAGGGTTTATTTTTTCTTCTTGTAGATAATACCACCATGGCATTACATAACTGTATGGGTAAATTATAACTTCTCATTTTTCATGTCAATCACTACAGATTACCCCATCTGCCATTATGTATTCTTATGACTAGGAACCTTTAAAAAGTAGCATTTCAAGGAATATTCTAATAATCTAACAAGAATACTAGCTTGTTAAAAGCAAGTTTAGTTTAATATCAAACATTCCTGACATTTGTATTCTTCAACTCTAATAAATACTTGATTATACTTGTAAATGTTAAACAGTACTTTGTCATTGTCTTTGAAAGCTGTTCATGTTCAAGCCTAGCCTAGGAAAAATACCAAAGTGAAATTCAGTGTTTTAAAAGCAAGGCAAATGGCCTTTCCACATTAACTTAGGCATTACTGGGGACAGTTCTTTCATATTTGCTGTAGCTCCCCATGGCTCGTTTCCAGCTACTGTTTTGTACTCCCTACCAAGCAGCACATTTTCATCCCTGTATTTCTTTCTGTTGCCACTGCTGAGGTTTTTTTGGGGTTTTTTTTTTTTTGATTGCTGCTGAGAGGGATGCTGGCACAGACACCTGTGTGTGGGGTAAAGAAGGCAGCTAACCTGGCCATCACACTCTTGTTTTAGGAAGAAGTGTGGGAAGGTTTATTTTAGACAATATACTCACACCTGTGATCCAACCAGTGATTTAATTGTGTTTTGGTGATAGCTAAGTGGTAAGTCAAAGTCAGGAAGATCTTTAAATGAAGAGTCAGGAGAGGAGGACACTGAGAAGAAAAAGAGGGGAACATTCTTCTCATGGTCAAGAAGTAAGAGTTTGGGAAAATCACAGAAGAGAAGAGAAAATGGTGATTATCCAAACGGTGAGTATCACATTCTGCCTTGTTTCAAGGTTGTTTCAGCAATAGATATGACTAATCTCACCATGATTAGTGGCTATCTAAGTGCATTCTTGGGAGTCACAGAGGAAAGGAATTGTCAAGTCAGAAGGCCATAGTGTGGTTAAGTATTGCTGCAGTTTTGTGGAAGATGTACAAGGAAATAGATAAAAATATGACAATATTTAAATTTGTTTTTACTGAATTCCACAAGATTTTTTTTTAACGTTTTGGAACATTCTGCCTTTCTGTGTGCTGGTAATTGCTTTTTCAAGCAGAGAGCTGCTATTTTTATAGAAAGATAATTTCAAATCTTTATGGAAAAGTCCAGGAGCAGTACAGCAAATAGTGCTCTAGTTAGAGCTATTTAAAAATTCCTCCATCTGTGTTATCCTACTTTTCTTTCTTTTATCTGTAACACACAGGTATGTTCACTTTTGAACAGTCACCATCTGTTTTCACCTTCCCTGACTAAAATGAAAAAGGAGAGTCAGAGGTGTGAAAGCCCTTGTAACCTGCTGTTTTGTTACTTAATTGTGTTTGAGAATTTAAGGAAGAGTTCCCTTATGAAAGCACCTGTATGTGGCCTCTAGTGAAGATGGAAGTTTTGCAGTAAATGATTCTGTTGAGTTAAAAATAATGAAGAAATTCTAGCAAAGCACCAAATTTGATCCATATTTGATAATTTAATTTTTGCTTCTGGTAAATGCCCAGACACACAAGATAGCTTTGATCATATGGATAGTTTGAGTGCTCTTAGTATATTCATTCGTGAAAAGACATCAGAGGCATTTGCTGTGATCATGGACATTTCCTTCTGAAAGTGACTAGTAATTGTCTTAGATTTTGGTATTCTAACACCATACTTGCACTTTAAAAATATTTATCTCCCTTGAGAATATCTGAAGAGGGAGAATAATTTTTTTTAAGACGAAATATTGAAATCATGTTACATCTAGTTAACAAAACGAATACTTTTTAAAAAGATTTTTTCCCCTTTTTTGATATAAAACAAATGGCTTTATTCAGGGGTTACATAACCAAGAAGCACTTGACCAAAAGTTACTTTGGTTTCCATGCTTCTGTGCACAGTATGAAGATTTGGTGGTTTCTTTCCTTTTAATGCAAAAAGAAAAATTTGTGACCCAACAAGCTAATATTTGAAATAGTTGTCTGTATTAGCATAAATAATGAAATAATTATGATTGCTTTACTGATTGCTGATTCTTTGCACAAACAGATTCTTTTCAGTCCAATGGATTGTCCTACAGACGGGAATCTCAAGGCTCCATGTCATCCACTGCGAGTCTCGACTTGGTAATGGCTGCCTCTTGCTCGTGGGCCACTGGGGGAGAGGATGAAACAGTGAATTTCTGATTTTCTACATGGTGTGGTGTGGCTTGTTTGATGTAATGCCTTGGGAAAGGGGTTTCAAGTAATGCAGCTGCAGCACAAGATGTAATATTAGGCAATTTCAGAGTGTTGGAAATGCAAGAGGGGTTGTGTTCATATATTACTTCTTATGCTGTCCTTGGATATGCTTTGCATCTTGTCTGTCTTAACATCAGGCACCAGTGAACTATAGAATGTTTCCCTTTTAAAGACTGTAGCTCTTTAAAACCAGTTTGTTCTATCTGCAAGGATGAGAATCTGTTTTTAAACAACCATAAATTAAAGCTTTTCCTCTTCTTGGCCTATGCAGTAAGGGGGATGCAAGTTGAATTAGGCTGATTTTTGTTGTGCCAGTGTCTGTCATGCTTTTTCTCTTTCTGTTTCCTTTAAAGTGTGTTTTTGTCATTATGACTTAATTTGGTCCTAAAATCCTGAGAAGTTTGTTGTGAACACTTTGTCATGCTAAGAAATTAACAAGTGAAGACACTCTGATTTCTAACCATCAAGTTTTGCCTTCACAGTGTAAAACTAATGAGATGCAAAATTAAAACAGTATTAATAAAGCACAGATGTAATACTTTATTTATCTATATTGATATGGAGGAAGACTCTAAAAAAAGGAAATTTTGGTTTTTTTGTACTGTTGATGTCCCTCTGATAGAATAGATTCTGTGTAATTAACCATCAACTAATAACTGTGTAATTTTATCTATGCTAAAAATATTGATCAGGGAAACAAGCATGGTGAAGTCATGTTTATTTCTGTTGCAAAAAAGTTGTCTCAAGAAATAGAAAATGCAAAGGCTCCCTAAAGCAACAACCCCTCATTTCTCTCCCACTCCCACCTGATTTAAATCAGAAAGTTACTGTGATTTGAATGAGAAGCACCATGTTAAAGAAAAGAGAAAAAGCATGATGAGTACCCTAAAAGGCTGTCAAACCCAGCATTTTTTAGTGTCCTTTTAAATTATAAGTGAGCTTTTTGTTAAATTTTCAAAGATACTTCTGATATTTAGTGGTAATGTTACTATTTTACTGTTACTTTAGAATAAAGGTTAGTGCCTAGCCCATAGCATTGTAGTTCTGATTCCCTTTAGTAAAAACAATTAATGGTCATGAAGCAAAAAATTTTAAAATTTTAATTTCTCTGTGGTGTATTTGTGCATAGAATTCATATTATGTTGAAAGAAGAGGAAATTTTGTGAGGAAAGATTGAGGAACCTGATGTTTAAAGCCATTCCTCTTCTCTTAAATGTTGATTCATAGGGTGTCAATGGTAATTTTTACATCAGCAGGACATTATTGAGCACAGACATTTAACTATTTGGATGCTTAATGAGATTTAATTTACTTTTATAGTTTTTACTTAGGAGCTCTTTAGTAAATCTTACAACTTTTTAATCTTTTACACACTTGCTGTGTAAAACTTCATCTGCTCTTGAAATAAATTTAGATTTGTGATTTAGATTTATGATCTTCATCTAAATCTTTTAGGATTTAAATTTATCTGATATTTGTGGTATCTGGAAGGTTTTCTAAAGCATGGTAGAAATGATGGTTCTTGGCTTGGTTTGATCTGTGTGGGCTCTAATAGTTTATACCCAGTCCTCATTTTCCCATTGGGCACTGACCTTTCTTTTTCCTTTCAAGTCTGAAACCTCAAGATTGCCTGCATTTGTGCCAGATAAAGACAAATCCCCCAAGTACTGCTGTGTAAACCTTCCGGATGGCTCATCCAGCAAAATGGCTGTGAAGTCAGGGTTCTCCATCAAGGAGGTGCTCTCTGGGGTCTGTGAGAAACATGGCATCAACATAGCTGCAGTGGACCTGTTCCTAGTTGGAGGTGATAAGGTACTGCATATTCCTGGGCTTTTTTGGAAGCATTTTCCTCCCCATTTTACAAATAAGGAATTCTGTTCTCTCCATTCTCTCCTGGTTCTGCCCATAGCTTTACATTGGCAGTGCTGGTTAATTGAAGGAGAATTGAATTATCCACAAAGAAAACAAATGTCTGGTAGCAGATGCTACTGCACTAAAGCCCTAAAACATAGTGACATTCAGTTGCTCAAAGATGAATGAGATGCATTAATGTAGAAATGAGGTACAGGTTTTAATATTGAGGAAAATTTCCAAGACAGCAATCTGTGGGGGTGATGCAGTATGTGTGTGATGGCTTAGTCAACAGAAATATTCTCCAATTCAAAGAGAAGTTGTGGACATGAAGTATTTATTCTCTTAAATTCATGCTTTTGATCTGTCTAGATGATTACAATGACAAAAATCAATGAATGTTCATAGTTATGGGCTTTTTCTTTTAAAGCTTTCAAAGACTGTTTGCTGGCTGTCTTTTCTAATGCATTATTCTGTGTTATTTATATAAGTTGAAGAATCTAGGTTTGTTTTAACAACCAAGTTCCTGAATACCTGCTGACTCCAGTGGAAATTGAATTTTGGTCATTGTTTCACACCTAGCCAAAAGAAAACATGCTTTAATCCATATTGTAAAGGAGCAGTCACTAGAATGAGTACAGCCTATATTAATAAAATTCTGAGTTACCTTAAAAAAAATTTAACAACACAGCTGTCTTTTTTACATAGTTTAAAATTAATTTGCTCTGTGTTCTTTTATCCCTGATGTGTTCTGCAGCCCCTGGTGTTGCACCAGGACAGCAGCATCCTGGAGTCTCGGGACCTGCGCTTGGAAAAACGCACTTTATTTAGGTAAGAGTCAAAAATAAAGCCTTCCTCTGGCCTTTCCCTCCCTGTTTCCCAGTTTGCTTTTTGTAAGTGCAGTAAAGGAGATGTTGCCAGTTCCCTGTGCAGTGAAACAGGAGGCTGTGCAGCTGCAGGAGGGGGCTTTCTGCATTGCTCTGAGGATACAAGTGGGATTTCGATGCCAGTGTTCCAGTTTAGGGACATTTAAATATTATTGTGGTGTCAAAATGCTCAAGCTGAGGCAGCTCTGAAAGCATTGGACAGATCTGTGGGTCCAGAGGGACCTTCCACATCATAAAGACATGTTTAGTAGGTTGGAGTAGCCACAAGAAAGATGTGGAAATTGAACTGGGAGTCTCCTGGTCTTAAAATTAAATGGGTAGATTTATTCATGACCTGTTCCCATCAGTTATATCTGTATATGCCCATCTAGAAAATTGCAGTAAAACCAATTGTATAAATAAAAATCCTCTGATGAACCCTGAATCTTAAACACGGCAATGTTAAATTATTAGTATGGATATAATATAATGCAGTACATGATATATTTAGTTTTATGTAATATATTTGGTAGTGTGTGTTCTTTTCAAAATAACATTTGTAATTTTTTCCAAAATGAATCCAAACTAATGCTATGAAAACTCCTGAAATAATTATTTCAGGAAAAAGTATTGAAGCAAAATGTATTACATTACTGACCTGGACTTTTGAAGTGAATGAAGTTTAATTTGTGAGGCATTCCTTATTTTGGCTCTATATTACTTTTCCTTAGGAAGCTGGGCTAGTTTCTATTTAAAGGTACTTCAGGTTAATAAATACTGTATGGCATATTCAATTTTTAGATTGAGATTGAGCAGTCTTTTATTAGGTGTGAGCTTGTTGAGTCTCCAAGTTAAAAAGGAACTTTCAGTAGGCAGTACCATATGTTATTTGTGTGTTAATTAAAATGTAGAAATGTTCTACATTATTCCATTCTCTGGATAGATACTATCTAAGCAAATATAGTCAAATATTTGGAACATTTTCAGACAAAGGAGAAATACTATGTGGGTATACTTAGTTACCTCAGTGTTTGCCACTTTTGTATCAATTACCAGCTAATGATTAAAATGGATCATTTCAATTTAGTAACTGTTGAATTCAAAGAAAATATGAAAGACAAAGCTTCAGTTATTCTGGCTTCTTGTGGAAGAGAAAAATCAACATGACTTAACATCTTGTATTCAATTTTTCTGAGATAAAATATGAGTTTTATATTTAATTGTGACTGAAAAAAATTACTGATAATAATAATATCTGATGATGATGTACATTTCTTCTGATTGTTTTGTTAGTAATAAGCTTGTCCTTGATTTCATACTGTAGTACCATTGCAATCAAATGAGGCTTATGGAGGATTCAGGGCATAGATGAAGAGCATTAAAAAAAAAAAAAGCCAAAACCAAACCAAAGCTGGGCACAGCTCTGTGCAGGAACATAGATGCTAATGAAAGTTGTTTGGGTTTAATTTTGTAAAAAAAATTGTATTTAATTATTCTTTTACTGTTTTAATAATGCAAAATTGTAAAATAGGCTCTGAAAAGAGCTGTCTCTAGCCTGTAAATTCTAAGTTCATTACTTTTTCACCTTTGGTATATAAGTTTCTCTTGTACCGATATTTCATCATATGGTGGCACCAACCCAAAGAAGTCACACTGGAATTCCACAGTGTTAGTCTGCTTAAAAATTAAAATATTTGTCCAAATCCATCTCATGTAATTGCATAACAAGTTGTGAGTCTGTCTTGTAGAACTGAGAAGAAATATTTTTCTTGCATCCGTGTCTATAGTTCAGACATGGAGTCACTTTGGAAGGACTCTGGACCAATCTGGTCAGAGAAATCTCCTTGTAAATATAGAAGTGCTGTGGAATGCTTTTCCTTGGTCTGAAATAGACTGGCTCAGGCCTTCACTCAGTTCTGGCAAGTGAAACAGTCCAAGTTTTATTTGTGTTAAATAGAAGTAATAATAAATTAAATATAGTAATAAAGAAATAAAAAAATAATAATAGATTCTTTGTCACTTCAGTTTAGCATATATTCATGCTACTGCAGTTCCAGCTAGCTACTAGCTGTAAATTGGTACAACTTTGCTGTAGATTGGATTTGACATATTTCTATTCACTTTATTTACTGGAGTATTTCACACTTGGTGTTACAATTGCTGTGTTTCAGGCTGGATCTTGTTCCTATCAACCGGTCAGTTGGTCTGAAGGCAAAACCCACCAAACCAGTAACAGAGGTCTTAAGGCCTGTTGTTGCAAAATATGGTTTAAATCTTAATGAACTTGTGGCAAGACTAGTAAGTATTCTTTGATGTAATTCAAGCAGCAATATTTTCTGTCTGGAGAAGATCATATGATAGTCCCTGGAATGATTCCTCTCCTGAGAATTAGGCATTTAAATATCTGCAGCTACATTTTGAGATAAAATGCATTGTAATTATAACCATTAAGCTTACTAGTAGTTACCTCAAATATTTAGTCTACATCTGTTTTATATTCTCTTCATAATAAACCCAACATCCAAAATAAGCAAGCCTGAACCTTGCTTCTTCCAGAGCTCAACTCCCATTATTAGCCAGGGAAAGTTGGTTGGATTAAAGCTTTTTTTCCATTGTCCTGGGAATCATGAAAGTTGCCACAAATCCCCTTGCAGAAATATTTTGTTAAAGCAGACTGATTCAACTTCTCTACTACTGAACTCTTGGCTAGCATGTTCTCCTTTCTTTGGTGCTGGAATACCTAGGAATGTAAAGTTAATTTTGTGGTATTTCTAGTATGTAAGCTGTCTTAGCTGAACCAGTCCAAGTTTTTAAGGTAACTGAAAAGCATGTTGGTATAAAGATAACTTCATTTAATGAAATTACAAAACTAATGAAATACAATCAATTTAGAATAAAAAAATAATCTAAAGTGTTCTCTGAAAAACATGACTTGCTGAACATACACACTAATGGTGCTAGAGTATTTAAGCACACTTACAAATGGGATGATTTTTTTCCTCCATGTATCTTTTTTTCCCAATACCATTCTTCCCACAGAATAGGGTTACACTCATTGAAATCAAGGTAGTTTTACACCACTGGAATAAACATTTTTAGAATAGTAGAAGGATAGATTGAAGCATAAAAATCCTTTGCTTGTTTTCTTTCAAAAATGTCAGACTGCATGAATTTGTTCTGAAAACAGCTTTTTCTCTATTACATACAAACTGTGATCCGACTTTAGAGTGGTGAGCAGGAACCCCTTGATCTTGGTGTCCCTATATCTAATCTGGATGGTCAGCGGGTTGTTCTAGATGAAAAAGAGCCATCAAAGGGTAGAGGTAAGTTTGTAGAAAAGCTTTTGTTTGTGCTTCCAAATCAGTTTTACAAACCCTGACTATGGTTAGTTTTTCCTGTTGCTGTGAAGGTGAGGTAAATGTGATTAAATTTATATCTATCACATATAGCATATATTCTTTTTAACTAAAAAGCAGTGCAGTTTCTGAAGATTGAAGATTAATGTAATCTGTGATACCAAGTAGTTTTACTGTTGCTGTAAGAAATTTTGCAGTAGTAATATTTGAATTTTTTGTTTGCACTGAGCCACAGATCCACCCACAAACTTAGGAACATAGCACCCAGAAATAATAATGAGAATCAAGTGCCAAATATCTTCTGTGCATTTGGCAATTATTCAGTGAGGAACATTCTGTGTAAGGAAAGCAGATGCAGTTTGTACAGCAGCTGCATATGCTGCTATCATAATATTCTTCATAGGCATGAGAAAGTACCAGAGCCTACTTCTCCAGTTTTAAGTGATGATTTTTGAAAATAACACCAAAAAGGATAAAAACTCATGACCCTAGGCAACATAATTGGAAAAATAAAAATGTATCAGCTAAACAGTTGACAATCTCTTGGCACAATTAACACTCTGGATTAATGTAAGCAGCCTTACGAGTAAAGGTTTGGTTTCATTAGGAGACCTTTTTAGAGATATTGAACACTTCTTTTCAAAAGCTAAATTAGATATGGTTAAATTAAATAGACTTAGAGCAGGGATCCTCTTCGAAGAAGAACTGGGATTATAAATATGGAGGTATTTATTGAGGAGAATCAGATTTGTCATTTTTCTAACCAACAGAACCAATTGTTATTTTGAAAAACAATTTCAATCTAAATACTTTCACACATAATTAATTTAAGGATTACAAGTAAAGCCTAAATCCAGTGTGCTTGCCAGCATCTGTAAAAGCCTAAATCATAGAGGATCATTCTGGCAGTGGTTCTGTGCCAGTGTACCAGTGGAAGGGGGCAATGATTCTGTTACTAAATTTGCTGCAGGCAAATTTAATTTGATGGAGGCTTTGATTACTTAGAAGATGGCAAGGAGGATACAGCAGTTTCTACAAAATATTTGATGTGTGAAACAGGATGGAAAAATTCAACATGGCCTTTCAATGGTCTTTTCTGCTGATTTTATTTTTCTTTTTAAAATTATAGTGTTGAGAATTGCAAACTGAATGATCAGATTTTATCATTATTTGATCTAAATCAACTGAAAATTTAGTGTGTAAGTCAGACTTCAGCATCTTTTAACTTTAGAAATAATGCCAGTGTGAGGAAAATCTGAAAATGGGAGGCAGATTCTGGTAGGTTTTTACTGAAAAGTATCAGGGTTATCAACTGTGCTCACTCTTTATTTTCTGAATACATATTGGAGCAATTTCAAAGCACAAATCTGTTTTGTCCATCATTGTCCCTTAAGTCTTGCTTCTATAGGGAATTACAAATTGGTGGTTACAGAAGATATATTTATGTTCAATGTTTACAGAGAAACAAAGAGGCGTGTTAGTAAAACAGACTGCAACTGTATCTTCAAGAAGTCAAGGATCTACTGTAAGTCTTCTGCAACGATTTTTCTCCATTAGATCATCTTCTGTTTCCTTCTAGAATTCTGTATCAAAGGCTGCATTCACACATGATTTTGAATCGGCCAGATTCTGTAACTAGATTGAATATAGCTGTTATCTTTCTGATAGTTTTCCACTGTCAACAGCATTTATTTGTGAAGAGCTTTGTCTTCATGATGAATCAGTTAACTCTTTCACTGTGTTGTGTTTGTTGTTTCGTGTCTCGTTGGCTTATCTATGTTTGAAAATAATTGAGCTACTCTGTAGTTCAGAGGCCATTTCTGTCTTGTGAATTCTTCAGAGTAAACGATATTATATTTATTTCTACATTTTTTTGGGAACTGCTATGGCAAATGTTCTTTGCCATAATCAAGACTAACCTAAAGCATTTGTTGTGGTGTTAGAGAAATGTGTTTCCAAAATAACTTTCCTCATTCCTTTAGGCCATATTATGTATACAATGATAGAGCCTGAATATAAGTAGTACCTTAACTTTCCTTCTAATGCAGGGAGAGGGAAGAACTCTAGGAAAGTCTAATTCTATCAAAATGAAAGGCGAAAATGGAAAAAATGCTAGGGAAGTCCGGCTGTCAAAGAGAGAAGACTCTATTGCAAAGATTGGGAAAAAAAAAAGTCACAAAATAAATTTGGATGAAGCAGAGGGTATGTGAACTTTATAGCTTACATATTAACATAAGTAGTCTTAGAAAAATTTTGTGTCTGTGTAGGTGCCACGTGTTTAATACTGTGTTGTGAAAATCATAGTCATGACCATTATATTTTTGTTTGGTGTGTTTGAGTTGTCAAGTTTTCATAAGTTGAAATTTTAAGAATACCTAAACACTGATGTAGGTGTCCAGTGGGATTTTCAAAAGTGAGGGGTACCTAATTCCTGTAGAATAAAAGGGGATTAGTTACTCCACTGCAGTTGAACATCCCATTTGATACTCTCTGTAAGCTGTGTAGAAGCTTGGCTTTCTGTTCACCTCTATATAAGTGTTTGACAGGCACTGCACAGCAGTGTAGACCCAAATGTACTCAGGTAAGAATTTTTGTAAGTTTTCTGCTGAACTCTGTAACAGCCAGGGCAGGGCAGTCAGACTGTGGAGGAGATGTGATGGGCAACAGAAAAATTTGCATTCAGCAAAAGTTGTTTAGAAGTAGAAATAAGCAAAGAGGTTATTGGTAATCTTGCATTTCCTGAGTCCTATTTTTGCCTTTTTTACACCTTAATAGTTCTGGTGATATCATTGGAAAAAAATCTCATGAGAGAATTTGTTTTGCTTTCTTATAGAAAGATGTCCATGGGCAAAAGAGAAATAAAAATTATGTAGCACTAGAAATTTTGGCATAACACCCTGTGCCCTAGGATGTGAACTGAAATGATGACCTGTCTGTCAGCCCTACACGCTCCTCCCTATTTTCCCATGTAGAAAAACAAACCTCAAAGGACATTTTTGACCAACAGACTAAAATTTACTGCTGAAGTTACTCCATATGCATATCCAAAACCTGGTTATGCACATTTATACAGCAAATGAATGTTTACCTTTGAATGTTCATCTGTGAATAAATGTCCACTGACTAGAACTGAAAAAAAATGCTATGGTTAAAACTTCTACTGCAAAATGTTTTTTTCACATAAGTGTTATTACAAAATATTAGTGCATTTTAAATTATTTTCTGTTGCTTACTCTTTTGTTAACTTGTTTTCCACATTTTAATACTTTCATTTTTTTTCCTAGGACTGAGTAAAACATTAACATAATTTGAAAACTTCAGAATTCGAGGCTTTCACATTTTATTTTGAGTTTTGTGATATTTGTCAAAGTTTGGAAAATGCATACCAAATGTTGTAGACTGTTTTTTAATGCAAAAACAAACAACTGTTCTATGAACTTTGAAATTTCAGAAACATTTTTGTATGACACATCTTAGAAATGTTGCATGTTTTAATATGCCTACCGCCATTTTGCAAAACTTTGGCAATAAGAAGCATTTTGAAGCTTCCATCTTGGCTACATTCAGATTTTACAGCATTTGAAAAAGCATGTTAAAAAGTCATTTTTATGAATACATTGCAAAGCCTGCCAAGTATGAGTAGAGGATTTAGGAATAAGGTCATACAAGTGCAAGTGTACGACTCCATATTATGCTAAGTTAAAACTGATACTAATGTTCTGTTGCTTTATTCCTTAATGGCTTTTGCTTCAAACAGTATTTATAAGCTGGGTTGGAACTGTTGATTTTATTTAATCTGTTGGAGATGGCCTTTTTAAGCATCTTTTAATATTCTGTAGTTAAAGTGCTTTCTTCTTGAAAAATTAGGACATGCAGAGACCCTATATTAAGAATTACATATTTTTATATGTCTATGTTTTGTACCAAAGAGTTTGTTTATTGTTGCAATGCTTCTTTTTTGAGGAGTGGAATAATTCTTGGCTTACAATTGATAAGTTTCTTGTTGCCAAGTTTTGAAACTTTTTAGAACAGTGTTGATCTATTATGAGTATTATTTATAGAAACATATTAAACCATTGGATATCATTAGGGACATGATCAGAAAATCACTTCTAATTGTGTTAAAGCCTCTTTAAAAAGCTGCCCCATTGCTTTTGGTAATGGCTCCTTGGATGGTTACTGACTATCTGTAAGCTACTGATTCATTGCAGCTCCAAGTAAAATGGGGTTACTTAAATCATCATCTGATCATACCCTGTGATGATAACATCCTGGTTTAAAACTATGCCATGAATTGAATTGAAACTGTGATAAAATATAATTACTCTGAGAGAAAGTCAATATAATGAGGAAGTTTGCAACATTCTGAATCTTTGAATGTTCAAATGGCATGCTATTTTTGAGTTAAGATGGGTAAAACCCATCCAGAATATAAAAACGTGCACCCATTGTCTGTAAGACTAGAGCCTTGCTTTGTATAAAGAATTAAAAAATCCTGCATGTGTGTACAGATTTATTAACCGCGTAAAATTGAAGACGTGTTCAAGGCTCAGTGAATTGCAGCTGTTCTAAACTGCAAAACTCTTACAATAGCAATGCTGATGGTCTTAATTATAGTGATGCTAGTGAACATTGCTGCAATTGAAAAAGTTCCTAATTAACATGGGATCTTATTTCAAGGCAGCATTGAAAGAATTGAAGATCTTCATGGAAAATAAATGTGCTGAAAATGTACATTTTAATAGCATTGCACTTTCTGACAAAAACTTGTCAATTTTGGGTTTTTCCCCAATAGAATTTTTTGAACTCATATCCAAAGCACAAAGTAACAGAGCAGATGACCAACGTGGACTGCTAAGGAAAGAAGACCTTATTCTTCCTGACTTTCTTCGTTTACCACCCACTGGACCAGAACCATCCTCATCTACACCCGCAGGTCCTAAAGGCCTCAGCAAGCGAGTTTCAAAAAGCGATGGCAGTGATGGATGTACATCACCCAGTGGAAAACAGGAGTCCCTGCAAAACTCTAATGAAAATTCAGTAAAGAAAGTGGGTTACTCAGAAAACAAACATAAGTCTGCTTTGGCAGCACTCCACAGCCAGAAGACTTTAGGCGCTCCTTTCAGCCCTCCGTTGTCTCCGATTCCGCACGCCCAGGAGAGCAACGCCGCGGTGTGGAAAAGGCAGTCCAGAGAGCTGCAGGCTGAAGGCATTCAGATGGTAGATGATGAGAATGTGGCAGACTTGACTCTTGTGGCTGAAGGAGATATTAGCAGCCCTAACAGCACTTTGCTACCACCGCCACCACCAACGCCACTGTCAGACATCAGTAAACTCACGGAAGCCAACTATCCGCCCCCAACTCCTTTTGCAGGTAATCAGGAAAAATCTGGATTTCAAAGATCCAATTCAGGTATTTCTAGATTTTAATAGTCTTTCCTTTTGTGTAAAACTACTTCTCCTTGGCACTGTTAATCAGTATCTGGCACCCATTAAAACAGCAAAGAAAATTCTCTCTGCACCTTAATTTTTATTTTTTTTTTAAACCAAAAAAAAGTAGGAAAAAAGATTTTAATTGCCTTAGTCTGTTCTAACTGTAATACTTCTGGTTGCCTTTAACAATGTACTTTTGTTTGGATTTGGCATGTAACCATAAATGGCCACATGCAGACAAACCTTTGAAATACATCCACATGCTATAATTATCTCATTCACCCTCAGAGTACAAAACAGGATATCAGCATTTTGAGCTCCATAGCACTGTTTTGTTCCAGATTTTCTGATCCATTTCTCATAATGAGATACATGATTAGGGTTTGGAAGTTTAAGTACTTTAACAAAACCCCTAATTATTGAAAATTGCAGTATTGTTTATGATTAAAATTTTAAATGGATAAGCCTCAACTTAGGATATATTTCACTAATAAATTTGATATTTGGGACAAAAATAAAAATGTTATTTTTTTTAACCCGTACTTTGCTACACAGAGAAATAGATTGCATCTATCACACTTCCTCCCAGAATATTCACATATCAAATAGCTTTCTAATAGATAATTTTAAAGAAAATATGTAACTTTTTTAGGATGTAAGTTTCATGGTCTAGCAATATCACAGAGCAATATTAGCCCAAGGCTGAAGTATGGGATTTCTTTATAAACATGGACTCTACTAATAATTGCTATTACCAGAAACAGGAATTTGAAGACAATGGGTGTCGTGACATTGACATTTACAGTCATTGTACTGTGCATTTTAATGTAAAATATAAGAAGAGGTATCTATGTGCTACATTTATTTTTGATGTTTCACAAACATATGGTGCCATATTTGTATGATCACATTTCTTTGTGATGTGGGAATATACATTTTAATTATTTATCTTTTTACACAGAGTATTTGATACTGTTCTTTATCTGTATGGTTGATGATTTGTAAATACTTCTTTGGTTGTTGGATGCTTATAAATGGCAATGCAGATTATTTCTTCCTCTTGGCATTTTAAAAGCCAATTCCTTTATTAGTAGTATCTGAGAAATGTTCTATTAGCGCTACCACTTTAATTTCTGAAACTGAGTATTAGACGGACTTGTAACCAGTGCCTATGGATAACAGAACCACAAAATGTACTTCAGACATATTGATGTATATATGCATAGATTTGTGTTGGTGTCTTTCTGATAATATGTCAAGTGTACAACATAGGTATCAATTTGCATATTTTTCAGTGAGAACTGTTAAAAAAAAACCATTTGCACTTAAAAAAAACTTCATGAATTTACAATATTTTAATGCATGCCATAAGTTTCTGTGTAACCACTGAGCTGTAGCTTTCCCTTTTCCCACTTTCTACTTTTTACTTTGTAGAAATCTTTGTGTAGTTTTCACATGTATTTTGTATCCTTGTTCTCTCAGGAGTAATAAATTCTAGCTATAGTTACGCAAACTGGTTTTAAGCTTCCATTTTATTCATTATTTAAAAAATTCTTTCAGTCCTGGATTAAGAATTCTGATTGAAATTACCTTCTTACGACAAACAGATAAATAGATATGAACAAGCAATTACCATGAGACAAAGCTGACAAACATTAGATTTATTAATAATTTAGACATCCAAGGGCAAATGCTGTCTTGAGATGCTGATGGGTCACATGTGAAATCCATAGCATTGGCATGTGCTCCAGAAGGCAGATAAGACAGGAGATTTCTTGGAATTAGTCATTACAGGAACTCCTGAAAGGAGAATTTCTTCTGTCTTTGGGTTCTTGGGCTAAACTTTATGTTCATTACTTTCCTTCTTATTTTAAACTAAAGCAACTCTTCCCTGGTCTTTAAGAAGTGAGCTGGAGGTCTCAGCTCATTTGATGTGCAGTAACCAAAGTAACCACCTCTTTATTTGGTAGACTTGGGTAAGAAATGAGGGGTTGGTTGGGTGCTGGAGACCATACTACTCTTTTCACTCTTTGAGATGGGTCCTACATAACAGCACTGTGAAGCCTAATTGAAAAAAAAATAATTCTGCAGAGAGGCGTGTTGTGCTGTTAACTAGGTCTCATTGTGTTCTGGGGAATGAAAATCCAGTTTTTCCAAAAGTCACTGTGTTCTCACATATTTGTGGGCCTCCATGAAAGAAAATAAAGCAGTTGAAAGTCCTGTAGCAGTTCCCCTTCTAAAATTATTCAGAGTTTTTCACAACAAATAAGTAATACCGTCCATATTTAATTTAATTTTTTAAAATGGATTTTAATTAGCATATATTTCAACTAGTGTTCTATACTTTCAGTGGTGATTGTGCCTTATTATTTTGTCATAGTCACCCATGAATGAGTAATCAAACTAATTTTGCAAAACTGAAAATCTAAATTTCTTTTAGCTTTCTGACAAAACAGATTTTTTTTAAGGAATAACAAAATTTTTAAAAAAATATATAAAACACCTTCCTTTTTTGCTACAGTCTTATTGCATATATTAGCTGTATTCTACACTCTTCTCACGACACACTACTATTTAATGGGAACTGTATTCTATTAAAAAACGGTGATTTTATGGAAAAAATGTGGGGTGAATCAAAACTTTTCTATTTTCATGATTGGAGTTTGCATGGAAAGGCTGTTTGATGATGTACATAATTATAATAAAGACTTCTGAAAACTCTCTCCAGTCAAGAATTGAAATCTCAAAGGACTAAATCATTAATAATGGTTGCTTTTTTAAGTGCTTTAATGGTTGTTCATTCATAACCCCCATCAATGGAAATTGCATTTCTGATTGGTTTATTCAATTAAAATGTTGGGATATAAAGACAAATAATGACTACATAATTTGCAGAGGTCTCTGGTCTTGGTTCCAAATTGGCCTAAAGACAAATGACGTGTGTGCTTACCCTGCACATTTTGGGCTTATAAATGCTGGGAAAAGGACTGGGAGGAGTGAAGGGGTCCCTCGTGTTCTGCAGGGAGCAATTTGCTGATGTAGCAAGGCCAGGCCAATGTCCATCCCTCTAATGGGTAACACTTGGGTTTTTTTCACTTGATGATCTAGAAAGGAAAGTATGAACAATGGAAGTCAGCAAAATAAGGTTTGCATCACTCTGAGCTATTGAGAACACATTTTCAAGCTCAGTTCTTAACTTTCTGAAATAAGTGAAATGTTTTTATACTGTATTAATACTTAGCTATGAAGTAAATAGCAAATAAATTAGCAACACAAGAATCATTACTGATTCTAGTTGTGTTACTCATCAAGAGAAAATGTCTTTATTTTTAATAAGCCTGCTAGTTCTGGCAAATTTCCCACTTTAAAAATCAGATGTTTCTGTAATCTGAAGACATTCTTTCATGTCTCTGCATATAATGGTGGTCCCATCTGTGGAAGAAATAATTATTGTGTGGTGTGATTGGCTTGAAGTGACGCATTCATTTTTGAAAGTGTTAAAACGCAGATTTAATCTCCTTGGCTTTTGTTTTGTTTTGCTTTTCTTTTTTTAATTGCCTGGTATAGTCTGGGTACTTTGAATGCTGTCCAGTTTTTCCCAAGAGGCTGGGCACATGTGTTACCCATGGGGAAGGGCAGCCTCCCAAACCTGTAGTCTCCTCAGGAGCTGTGAGTATTAAGCCACAGGCCGTGCACTGACTTGTTTATTTGCAATATTCCACTGGTCTGAGTTGTTCATGTTGGTTTTTGCCTCTACTTCAAAGTAGGTGGGCATTTTGTCATGATAGCAACTGGGCTGTTTCACTAAATACCGTTTCAACCTGAGATAGGACAATTTGCAGCAATCCAGATTGAATTGTATGGACTGTAGATCTGAGTCCAACAAATTGATCTTCCTTCTCTTAAAAAAATCCCTGCTGTTTTTGGGGCTTTTTTTTCAGCTAGGATGAGAATTATTCTCAAAATGACAGTAGAGTTACAGTCAGTGGAATTGTCTACTTGTCTACCAAGTATGAAGGTCTTTTTTTTTAAGGAGAGGTATAGGCTGGATCCAGCAATGCACTTGAAAAGTTTATTCAAAACTACCTTTTAGCATATGATGTCATTGGTTAAGATAGAGAGCCAGCTAGGGGAAATAAAAGCATGGTGTACTCTCTGTAACTATGCTTCAGTAGAATGTCTGTGGAAGTTAAAGAATTAACTTAGTCTAAAGTTATATAGCTTTTTTTTAAGAAACCGCTTTTTTTTTCTGAAATAGATTTGTACCCTCAAAATAAACTTGCTTACTTTCTTATTGAAAAGAAATCTTTCAGAAATTGAATAGTTAGTACCAGGGCTAGGATGTTTTTGTTGTGAAAGATAAATTATGCAGAAATAAAATGCAGGGTACTTTCTCAGAGTCTGGTATAGGCTATTGTTCCCAAAGCCCAAAAAAAAAAAAATCCCCAACTGATCTTTTTTTATTATTCACAGAAAAGATGCAGTACCCCACAGCTGAAGACTAGAGATCAGATAATTAGAACGGAGATCAGTGGTATTTCTGTGACTTTTGCTATTTTGGCTACTAAATTTTTCAATTCTAATGGTAATGAATTCCAAGTGGAAAAAAACTTGTGGTAGTTAAGGAGATTAAGAGGTCATTAAGAGAAATCGCATGTCTAACTTCAAATTTTGAAAATAAACCTTTTTTTTTTTGTAATAAATGATACAATATTTTATGTAACTAATATTTTATATCATCTCTTAATTCATGTGGCATATTTTAGAGACAGTCCAGTGGTGTTCCCTGTGTAAATCAAGATAACCACATGAATGAAAACATTAATAAAAATTCAAGAAAAGGAGGTGATTATGACATAAAATATGTAAGAATAATGTAAATCATTATTTTAATTATTTTTAACAAAGGCTGTTTTCATGTGGTAACTTACATCCTTTACTGGTTCTGTGTAAATTTATAGAAGATAATTGGATTCTGGATCAATATAAAGAAGTACCCATGAGAATCCAGAAATACTAAGGCTGGGATGTGTTAATTCTCTTTTAATCAGAGCATGATTCAATGGGAGAATTACATGTAATACATGACTGTGATCCACAACAAACAGAGGAGAAGGGGAGTTTAGAGCAGACAAATGGGAAGCAAGGAGGACCTTGGGGGATGATTATTTGAAATGTAAACTTATTTTGATCAAGCAACAGGATAAACATTTTAGCAAGAATTGCAAATTTTATCTGGATGAAATGATAGAAAAATGACAGCTGCCCTCTGAACCAAATGCACATGGGCTAAACCCAGATCTCTTCAACCCATGGCAGCATTTGGATGATGAAATGAACTTTGCTGAATTATTGGTAAAATGTAACCGGTAGCCCAGTGAAACCACATTTTAGACTTTCATAATTGAAAAATAACCTAATGAATGGCAGATTAAATTAAAATGGATTCAAGTAATTCAATCCACTATCTCCCAACTCTGCAATAATTATAGGACTCTGCAAAAATTAAACCTGCTGATACCGACACTGATGGAAAACCAAAACAATAAATGCTGGAAGATCACACTGAGAGCTGAATATGTGTAGGCTGCTGCAGAGTTGTTTTATCATATCTACTGCTTAGAAAGTAGTTAAGATTGTTTCAGATTTAGCAGTAGAGAAATGGAAAGTTTGAGCAAATTGGACAGTGTTATTGAGGGCACACATGTCTGCCTGGATCAAAATTCTGAACTTTTCATTTAATTTATTTGTGGAGTGCTCCTGGATTTTAAATGATGTTGTTTGCAGTTCCCTTCAGCTGCTGTTGTAGCTGTGCACATGAAGGGTCCCTGCTCTCAGCAAACACAGGTTACAGTGCTCCCTCTTTTGCATCTGTATGCCACTGGTGAGCTCCCTATTCCATGTGAAAGTCCAAATTTGTCTTTCTGAATAATGTGTGGTGCTTTGTTCTTCTTGTGAATGCTTTGGAGATGAGTGCAATGAAAGGATTTCCATCTGCCCATTTCTAAACTTAATGCTGCAAATGTACTCACAAAATTCCCAGAAAAAAAGGTAAATAAGCTGCTAATGTAGAATATTGCTGCTTTGTAGCACAACCCATTTCCTGGCTTGATGCCTTCATTTTACTGAGTCAGATTTCAAGGCACTGAGCATATGCTGCAGTTGCTGTTTCATCATGCAAGTGAAATTCAGCATATAAAGTCAAATTTCCTTTGCAAAGATTTAGCATAAACTGTAGGTAGGAATCTTTTATTAAGTCTGCTTTCTCCTTGGTGCTGTATCAATTAAGAGATAAAAAGAAGGAAACTGCCAAAGAAAATTTAACCTCTAGTGTTCTAAAACTTTGATGTAAAGTATCCTTTTCCCCTCAGAAGCATAAATCACTGTAGAAACTTAAAAAAAAAGAAAAAGATTCTTGCAGTAGTAACAGTATGTCAGCCAGTGTGAAGTCATTCATCCACCACTTAAAAGAATCCATGTGTGGGAGGGCTAATATGTGGAAGTAGCATTTCCTAACAGTTTAGGACAGAAAGGGATAAGTGTCTTTCTGAGAGTGAAACTGCCAGATTACATCCATGTTAAGGAGAAGTTATTTATATTGATTTATTTCCAGGGCCCTGAAACAGAAGTGACTATCTATTCACTCACTATAGAAGTGGCCATCAAAGGGCTCCTTTTTTCAGTCTCATGTAAGAAAATGCTCTCTCAGGCAGTGTGGTACCACCTTGGGACAGGCTCCATGGAGGCAGAGGCTGGAGCAGTGTCTGCCCAGGCTGCTGTGTCACAGCACACTCCAGAGCCTTGCTGCCTGGGAGACTGATTACATTTGGGGCTGGAGCATGTCTGTAAATCACCAGTCCCAGGAACTGCCCCTGAAAACTGCAGGCCTCTTTTCACCAGTTATATTCTAAGTTTTATGAAATACTTCAAACAGATTTTTATCTGCTCTAAGTCAGTACAAAATCATTAATCTGGAGCTCATTCCCTTTAATGGAGATCAGGTCCTCTCTGATGTTAGAAGTCAAATGCCTGGGATCAATGGTATGAAAATCAGCAGGATATTCTTGTTATCTTTCAGTAGAACTTAGAGCCATCTAAATGGTTAATGGTTTTGACAAGAACAGTAGGATTTTAGCAAAGGTAGAATGATGAGTGAAACCCTAAATTTACATGGAAGAGATTTTATTAAAAATCGTAACTAAAATTTAGCACATTGAAGATAAATGCATTTATTGATTATGGTATAGAAACAATATAATTACAAGGTGTTGTGAGCAGGCCTTTAAATCCCCAAGCATCTGCATTAGACTTAGAGTTATATGATCCTCTCATTTACATTTGGCTGTTAATGCTGCTCCCGAAATTTCCAGGTTTTTTGTGACCTTGTCTCTGTGTGGAATTTGGCCACATGCTCCCTTATTCCTAAACTACCTGGAAGAGAGTGCCTTGTGATCTTTTGCTTAGATCTTAAAGTTGGAGGATTATTTAATACAGAAGATTTCCCTTTGTCTTTATAAATATAAAGACATCTTTCTCCATGATGACAATATTTAATTTAGAGTGCTTGAGAATAATACACAAAATCCAAATATCACAAAAAGAGAAATATTGGTAACAGAAAGCAGGAGATCAGCCAAAACAGTGCCTGATTGTAGTCACCTTTGAAAAATGCAGATGGGTGCAGTTAAGCCTTCTAAGCAGTCATTTGGCTGTGAGTCTATGACAGAGCAGATCTCTGGTTTAAGGACAAAAGATGACCTGCATCTTCCCATCTTTAAACCAGCTGGAACATATCAACGGGATCAGATGCACAAGAAAATTTCCCAAGAGCTGTGTGGAATGCTTAGCAAGGGAGGAGATTACCAATAGGTGTGAATGTGGAATTCCAGCCTGGAAATTCACCTCTGTGACTGCTGCCATAAGCAGTGTCTGTCTTTCTCTACTGAAGTTAGGTAGGACATCTGAGAAATTAGATCTGGGGAAATGTAATAACATTCCTGACATGCTCCATACATGGCAAAGCATCTGCAGAGCTCTCCATGGAGGTATTCATCACTACAGTCAAGAATATGTGAAGAGAAATTTTCCCTGTGAAGGCCCTCTGCACCTTAGATGGTGCCCTGCACAGCTGAGTGTCTTCAGGCATTTGTTACTCAGAAAACATGAGGAGGAGACCAGTGTAAGAGTGTTACAAACCTCATTGAAACCTCATTATAAAGCTCCACTAAGTCCATGCAAGTCTTGAGTCTGCTTAAAAACTTGTGGGATACATTTATACACAAGCTGGTTTGGCAAATCTCGCCTACTATTTGTGATAAATAGCCTTGCTCCATAAAAGCTCTTTCTTAAAAAAATGAGGAAAAATTTACATTGAAATATTTTTTCTGTGTAGTGCTACTCTTGAAATCATCTTCCTATTTGGTGAAGATGAGATAAGGTATTTTCTACTCTGACAGGAAAAGTGAAATCATCTTCACAGTATCCTCCCTTAGTAATTCCACATTCTTTTGAACTGGTATTTTAGACAAGATGTTCTCTTTTACTGCCCTGACTCTAGCAGTAATTTATTTGATGCTGCAGAGAGATTGCTCCTAAAAAGGACATTAATAGAAAAATATGTCTATAATGTGGATGTGTTCTTGTTCAGATGAGCTTATGTCTTGTGAAGCCTGAGAGCAAACATTGACCTTATTTCTGCTGTGCTCCCATTGGGCAGCTTGCACACCCAGTTGCTTTGTGTGCTGACTCAGTGACACCATAATTCCAAGACTTAATGGCATTTCTTTTATTTAACTGTAGAAGGGCTTAGCGCCCAAATAAATTCAGCAATACTTGAGGAACACTTCCATAGTGTTCCTCAGCAGGAGTTTCCAGCTCTTTCATCTCTTGTCCCTGTTAATGCAGGCTGTGTCTTTTGACTGTGGAAAGCGTTTCAACCTAGTCCAAGTCAACAGATATGAGACCTTCCACCTCAATCAAAGATGTTCCTTTGCATGACATTTCATAGGAGGATGTATTCTGAGTGCTAGGACAGCTGGGTGACTCATGCTCTGTCAATGCCATGTATTTGTGGTAATTTGTCATTAGTAGGCATTTCAGCAATTTGTAGCTCTTTTAAAGCAACTTGAAAGGAGAGTCACAGGTTTTGCTCAAAGGGTGTAGAATAGTGGATTAAAGAGATCAAGAGAACAATTCAGTGCACTCATGTTAAGATAAACGTTCCAGAACAGAAAAATAGCATTTTGCAGCCCAGCCAGGCAAGCAGCAGTTAAAATTAAGACAATGTTTAGTTTCAGTAGGGAGATTTAAACACAAAGTCTAATCCAGTCCCATTAAATGTTAGCTGCAATTTAGCAGGCTGCAGTCATGCTGGGCTAGCAGGGCTGGGAGCTTTCTGCCTCTCTCTGCTCAGCTGATTTGTTTGGAGTTTGATCTAATTCCTCTGAAAACACAGCAAGTATTACTGATGCAAAATACCCACATTATTCATGTGGGGCTTCACTGTAGCTAAAACACTAAGCATTGCACTACTGAGGATTTAAACTTATTTTTCTTAAATAGAAAGCTTTAAGCCTCAAGAAGACCCTGGAGTGATTTGATTGAAAGTGTGTGAAAGTGCTTTTTTTGCCTTTTTCATTTGCATTTCTTCCATTCTCCATATCAAAAAGTTCTTGATTACGGTGATTATACATGGAAATTTCTTTTCCTTGCATAAAACTGTAGCAATCACTTAATGGAATAAACACAAATAAAATATTTGAAAGACAGCTATGGGATTTAACCACACCAGTCTCATGGGATTTGTGTGGCTAAACATGCTGGTCAGGCACTTGGATGTACTGTAGCACAAAATTTTGAGAATGTCAGATAAGATAGTATCTTTTAAAAGATGGATAAGAAGATATATGGAAAAAGGGAATTAAATATAAAATGGGAGTCCCTACTCAGGCCTGCTTTTGTGCCTTGAAAGTTTCTCTTTTTTTTTCTTGGCTCTCTGTTTGATCTAATGAAAGCAGTTCTCTGTCTCTGAAAATGTTGCCCCTCTTTATATCATCATGGGGGGAGCCTTAGTTCCAGAAACCATGTTGCTAACTGTGGTGTGAGTCCTGAAATCAACTCCTTCACCCTTCCCTTCTTGCTGCTGTTGACACAGGCAAATCAGCCTCTGTACATTTGCTTTGAGAAGCTCCTTGCACTTTGTAGGGTCACACCTAACACAAAACTGGCTTTTGGGAGCTCAAGAGTTTGAACTACAGCTGTCTTGGGAGAGTGATGACTTTGTGTGAATAGGCCTGAATCCTGGCAACTGTGATTTTAGATGTAACTCAGGTGTTTCTTGAGTGCTTAAAGCCCTCAGATCTCAGAGAGTTGTGCAGTCCTCAGAAGGACCTCAGTAGGCTGGAGAGATGGGCAGAGAGGAACCTTCTGAAATTCAGCAAGGGCAAATGCAGGGTGCTGCTCTGGGGTGGAACAAGCCCATGGAGCAGCCCAGGCTGGGGGCTGACCTGCTGGGGGGCAGCTCTGCAGAGAGGGGCCTGGGGGACACAAGGTGTCCATGGGCCAGCAGTGTGTCCTTGTGGCTGACAGGGACAAGGGAGTCCTGGGGTGAGTCAGGAGGAGCAGGGCAGGGGAGGGGATCCTGCCCCTCTGCTCAGCCCTGGTGGGACACATCTGGAGTGCTGTGTCCAGTTCTGGGCTCCTCAGGATGAGGAACTCCTAGAGCAGGTCCAGCAAAGAACTACTAAGTTGGTCAAGGATCTGGAGAATCTCTCTTGGGAGGAAAGAATCAGGGAGCTGAGCCTGGTCAGCCTTGAGAAGAAACAACTGAGAGGAGACCTCAGCAATGTTTATAAATATCTGCAGGGAGGGTGGCAGAGGATGGAGTCAGGCTCTGCTCAATGACACTGAGCCATAGAACACGAGGCAATGAGCAGAAATTGATGCACAGGAAGTTCCACCTGAATATGAGGAAGAACTTCTTCACTGTTCTGAGCACTGGGACAGACTGCACAGAGGGGGTGTGAGGTGTCCCTCACACTGGAAATATTCCAGAACCATCTGGACACAATCCTGGGCCATGTGCTCTGGGATGATCCTGCTTCAGCAGGCAGGTGGGACCAGATGCCCCGCTGGGTTCCTTCCAACCTGAACCGTCCTGTGATTCTGCAAAGTTGTTTCTTTTATTCTTGTCCTGTGGCCCATAATTGCTCTGTTGCAGTTCAGGACAGTGACCTGCAACTTCAAATAATCCCTTACTAGTCTGCCAGAGAACTAAGCCCTAGCCAAGTAAAAATACTATCTCAGCAGGGTCTTGGAGACCAGTTCAACTGAAGGAACATCTCCCATTCTGCCCCAGTGGAAGGTCTATATTCTCCTCCACCTTTGGGTTTGCTGCTGTGAGAATTTTTTTTTCTAGAGGTGTACAAAATTATTCTAATTAGTTATTTTTAATGGAGTCTTTTTAAAAACTCTGAAAAATGCTACATTAAGGCAGATACATATTAGTATTTCACATTTTTCTTTGAGATCCAGTGTTTAGTTAAATTTCCATCAGTAAGTCTCTTTGGTGGATGAATATCCCAGCTGACTACCTTTGGGGCCTCAGAGAAGGCTGCAATATTGAAAACTGCTAAAACCAGAAGATACATAATTCTCTTGTTTTGTGTTTTTTTTTGTTTTTAATTCTTCTGTTAGGTGCAAACAGAAAGAAAAATGATTCACAAGGGACTTCAGGAAACTCCTATGAGCAGACCTCTCACAAAGCCAAGGCCAGCAGAAGCTTTAATCCTCCTGGTGTGAGAGGGAACCCTGGAATGGAGCTCCCTGTGAACAGGATAATTGATGTGGATGGGGTCAAGCTGGAGGACTCTGGGACACGCTCCTGTGACGATTCTGAAGGGAACCTCAGCTTTGAAGGTTACATCTCTGAACTGAGATCTTGCCAAGGGAGGATGAGGACTGGAGTTTACAGGACGTCAGACCTTCCCTCTCTGATAGCTGTAAAGAGTGAGAAGAATAAGGCCACTGAGAATCAGTACAAAGCTACTTTTGTTTAAATCTCTGCTTTTAATTAAATTTTCTGGCATTTTGCTTGGCATCAGCAACAATGGAGATATGTATTAGAGACATGTTTCTGCAAGATGTAAGTGGTTTTCAATATCCATTTGCCTTCAAAGAGCTGGCTAGAGACCATCACTTCTGATATGAGTTGGAAGTCCTAGAATGAAAAAATAGTATTCCAATGAAAGTATTGAGCTATTTGGTTTTGCTTTTTTCCATTTCTCTGTATTATTTTCCCTGGGATAATTCCATTGAACAGTGCAATTAAAATAATGATTTCAACCCCTACCCTTCTTGTCTTTATTCAAGACAAACTTACTTTAAATTCCCCGATCCAAATGTTTTATTTAAGATAATTTCAGTTTAATCTTCTAATGGTATTCCCTGTGTTTTAGTAGATTTTTGAAATGTAAGTAAAATCACTTACCGCTGTAAAAAAGATTAGGATATTTTCTTAATGTCTTCCTGTCTGTCTCATAACATTTGGGAAGAGGTCCAAGTGGAATTCAGTCTTGTCTAATGCATTGCCTGGATATATGCAATAAGACCATTGTTATACAAGCAGCAAGAAGCAAACAATAACAACAAAAACCAACAAAAAAAAAACCCCAAAAAACAACCCCGCCCCATCCAACAACAACCAAAAAAACCAAAACAAACCAAAATTGTGACTTTCCTGTGCTGGGAATAGTAGCTGCTTTTGTAGCCAACACTGGTGATGTTTCCATACCAGAGATATCTATCTAATTACACAGTGGTGTGATGGTCATTGGGTCCCTCCTCACCACTGCTCTCAGTGCCTTTTAACTTTGGGGAAAGGCAATTTGGTTATTGCCCTTTCAATAAGGATTCAGTGCCTCTCCTTCTGGTTGTTCATTTTAGTTTCAGTTACTTTTCTAGCCTTAGGTGGAGTTCTGAGAAGGAAAAGATATTCAAGACTGCTGAACATGTTGATTTTGTCACCTGCTCCTTTTCCTCCATTACCATTTCTTCAGGAGAGATTATAAACCTGGACATGCGAAAGAGCGCATGAAGAATTGAGAGTGTTGGAAATCTGCTCATCATACTGAGTGGATATAGAGAGACTTCTGGGGGTCACTGGTTTGAAATGATTGTAGGAATTAAAAATTCATGCTGCATATCTCCTGGACTGCAGATCCACACAGGCAGTAGGTTTAAAGCATCAAGGGAAATATTGATTGATTCCTCTTTCCCTGCTCCTAAAGCATACCAAGAATAATCAATATTCTGACTAGTTGAGTGTAGGGGGATACAGTATGGGTAAATGAAGGTGGTATAGAATGTAATCTTACTCCCTAAAGAGTTGCAACTGAACAATTACTAAGGATTAGGAGCAGGCCTGATATTAACAGGCCACAGCTGTAGCCAATAAGAAGAGTATTATAAAAGAGTGGATTGGTTGGTTGAGGGGAACTGGAGTCAGTTGGCTGCTGTGAGGGTGAGTCAGTGGCTAAAGGAGCTGCCTATGAGAAATATCAAGACGGCATGCAACTCTACCAATATGGAACCTTTGCAATATAATGACAATAGAACTCTTGCACTATAATGACAACAGTTGAGAGTACTGGATTCTGTCACTCAGTTTCTTATACTTAAATGTGTAAGGTGAGAAAGAAAGTATGTATGATTTTGTAATAATAAATTAAGATTCCTAAAGTTTAATGTTTAAGTGTTACATCAAATACTCCAGTGAGATTAAGGGATACAACACCCATTAGCTTTAATACTTTATTTTCTTTTCTACTGGTAAGTGATTTTGCCTTTGATATTGAGGAATAATCCTTGTTGACATTAGACTCAACTCAGTGTGGGCCCAAATGAAGGTATATGCTGTGAAAATAGCTGTATTTTTAAAACTTTCATGCTTTAAACTAATTTTAGAGTCATGATAAAATTGTGGTGGTGTAACACTACTAGAGAGTTGAGAAACAGCAGGCAGAACACAGCCCAGTGATGTGAAAATACTTCATTATTTATGTATTTTTAAAGACTTTATTTCTTTTTTTTTTATTTTAATAGTATTTTACTAATAGTTGCCCTTAAGCAGATATTTCATTGCACAGATAAATGGATAAACGGCCATAATGTTTTTCCTATTTTCTGGAAAATTAATAGCTTTGTTCTAATTGAAACTAAAATTACAGTAGTCAAACTCAAGAGAGGGCTTTTTGACCTGGGATATGCTTTGCACTGCTTTTGTGTCTTGGAAAACAAAATCCTAGCATCTGACAGATAAAAACTTGAAATTCAAATGCAGTCATTACCGTCTTTATTAATCTCTGATCAATATGTTAGATAAAACAAGGTTGCTTATCTTAAATTGTGCAAGGGCATTCAAGTGACTGGGAGTGAGCAATGCAGAATTCTTCATCTGGAAAGAGAGACAGCTGAGGGGAGATGCAAGAACAGCTGAAAAACCTTGAGTGCCATGGGGAGGGGGGTTGACTTTCACACTCCTTTCTAATGCAAGGATTAGGGGCCATCAGATGAAACTAAGAGAAGCCAGGTGTAAATCCAAGAGCTCTTTCTCCACCCTCCCCTGTTTTCTATCCCTGAGCTGCTGTGCTCAGAAAATCAAGCAAATGGAAGTTCATAAATTCTGAATGCAACAAAATGGATTTTATTGTATCAAGGATTCAAATGGAATTTGACAGCATGGAAGTCAAGTTGTGTGCAGGGAAATGAAGGATGTGGAAGAATGGAGTTTTCTTTAACTTAGAGAAAAGCCTTGGCATAATGCCTGGAAATCCTGTAAACAAAGGGGCATGGGAAAAGCTGTTTCTCCCCATGCTGCACTGTCATGCCAGTCAATAGCAGATTGTTTAAAAGAATGACTTCTTAGCTAGAACTAATAGAAATTAATTCCTTAAACCTAGAAGTCATTAATAATATTAGTTTTCTTTTCAATATCTGGCAGAATATAAAAGCTAAACCAGCTGGAATCAGGCATTAATAAAAAGGAATGTGGGCAGCCTGTCTCTGGCTGATGGTTTCCAATATTTTACTAGGGATGTGGTCTAGTTTTTATTACTGAATGACTTCAGCATTATAACATGATTTGAAGTTGCCTCCTCATACTGTGATGTACACTACTAATCAAATCTACTTACAGTTAAAAATCAGCCTAATTGAAGCCCTGCTTGATAACTTGATCCTTTATCTGGCCAGCTTGTTCCTGAAGATAATTGAATTCTAGCTGGCTTTATTTCTCTTCCAGTTTTCCTGCTTTTTCCATGTGGAAACTCCACTCATGCAGAGTTACTCTTTCCTAATCCCATGATGATAAATAAAAAGGGCCTCTCCATCCTTTTAGGTGGAAGAGGGAGATCTACTGACCTGTGTCAGTACTCAAACCTGAAACTGTAACAACCAGCAATATAAAAAACCTCCAATCCCAACACTCAGAAAATCCTGCAGCATTCCAAATCTTATTTAATGTAGCAGTTGTCTTATATTTCACTTGTTGTCATGGTATCTGATTTTCAATTGTAGTTGTTTCAACCTCATTGGTTCCACAAGTCACAGTTTTGTTGTGGTTTAATTTTAAAGGCTTTGTGAAGAAGAGAAAATATAAATCCAGGCAAACTTGCAATGAGACCTCCCCCATAGGATTACTGTAGTTTTGTGCCTTGTCAACAAGTTTGTGATATAACACACATGCAAAATAAATCACTGTGCAGTTTAGCTCTGGGGAGCTGCGTGACAAAGAACTGAGGGGTTATGAAGACACAAACAGGCTTTGCAAAGAGACTTTGCAAGAGCTTTACTGCTTTGTGGGAAGGAGCCAATACCTGGCTGTATTGTCCTTTCTCATGCCCCTGGAAGTCTTCTGGGACTATTTAATGTCCTTCAAAGATGCCGTGTCCTTCTGGCACTACTTCTCTGCCTGCAAGTTTTGGTTTCCTTGTGCCTTTGCTGTAGCCTGAATTGCATTATTCCTGCTTCTGATGCTGGAATTTAATGTTCTTTACAGAAAACTTCTAGAAGATGTGGCTCAGCTGGCAGCCTCCTTGTCTCATTGTAGCAGAGATAACCAGGACTTATGAGCATATTTTTATTTTTTGGAAGCAGCTTGATTTTCGCCACAAAACTGAAATCCTTGCCAGTAGTTGTCTCTCAGCAGCGGCACTGATGCTCACCCCAGCCCTCTCCAACACACATTCAACAGCAAATACTGCAAATACTGTCATTTTAAATGGTCTCTCCCAAGGTGCTTGGTAGCTGGGAGGCAGGGAGAGTGTGTGTGGTAGTGTGATGCAAACACCTGGAGGCATCTTTTCACAATTTCTCAGAGATTTTGAAAAGTTTCCAAAGGCTCAGTTAGACAGCAGCAGGTCCTTATCCAGGGGTGTGAGAAGCCAAAACAGATCTGAGGCAGCTCCCAGCCACAGCTTGGTGACTTGTGTTAGGAAATGCCCCTATTTTCTGCATGAACAGGCAGATTTCCAAGCCTTGTGGGATTGTTGCAAACCTGTGTGACAACAGAGTTGCTCTGTGGGCAGTGTGGGTGTTTACCCTGCAGCAAAACAAGTGGCACATCCAGGTGCTTCTCTCTGTGCTCTTGGAATAGCATCCCAAGTTCAGCATTGTGGAGTGATGGAGAACTGTGACATTTGTGACCCCTAATCCAATGCCAGTTAAAATACAGGAAAATATTTCATTGATCTTACCAAAATACTTCCTTTCTGTGGACCAACTGTCACTTTTAGCCAGGTTACTATTGATTTTTTCAGAAGAAAAAATTTTTGAGAAGTGTTGGATGATCGCATCTGCAAATCTTGCCTGCATTACTCAAAATATTAGCAAATCCAAGATGTTGCACATGAACCAACTTTCTGAACTGTTTGTGTGAAAGAGAAGAAAATTGTTGATATTTTTGTCCCAATTGATAAATCTGTTGTACAGTCTAAAATGCTGCTGTACAGAATTTTATTTTTTTCCTTATTTGTGGTTTTGTCTTTAAATATCTATATGATCAGTTTCTAATATGAAAATGCACACTGGTTTTCTTCCTCATCCCTTATCTCCCCAAAGTATTAAGAAATCCTATACTGCACAATAATGTTTATAGAATCTTAAGTGTGTCAAACTCATTAAAATGGTAATTGTGCATGTAGTAAGTAAATAATTTATACCACTAGAGCTGATAATGTTTAATGGATATTTAATTTCAGTGTAGGGAAAAGAGGTGAAAAATATTTTTCAGTTATTCTGGGACCTGCTGCCATTTAGACATTGCAGTTTAAATGGAAGTATGAGACAACATAAAACTTGCATGCATTTTATTAGATTCTGCAAAGATATCTTCTTAACCCTAGCCTACATAAAGAAATTCCTTTAAAAGAGGATCATTAAGAATTCTTGCCAAATATTTATATACCTTAAAAATAGCTCATCCTCAGGAATTTAATAATAGTAGGGTATGTTTTTAGCCTTTAATTATTTCCTTTTGCTCTATTCTAGCAACACAAAGGGATTGCAAGCCTGAATAGCCAAATGTTTTCCAGGTACAGTGTAATCCTCCTCTGGCTTCATGTCTGCATAGTCTTGGTGTTGTCTGGCTTTGTGTGGTGGTCTGAGGGGACCTGTGCATCAGAGCTGCTCTGCCCTTGCTGCCAGCACTGCTAAAATACACAGATGCTCTATCTGCCAGAGAGAGAAGGAAGGAAGGAAAAGGAGGTTACAGGGGTTCAATGCCCATGTAAACTAAGCTGTATCAGTGACACAAGGGTGCTTCAATCCTTCAGTGGTTCTCTCCTGATCCACATCCCTCTCTGTGCTTGGAACAATCTGTGCCAGAGCAAGAGAAATACAGAAGTTTAAGTACCAATGTGGAGAATAATGACTGATAAGATTGGGATGAAACCATGTGATGAGGAGAAATTTAATTACTATTACTTTAATTATTACTCTCCCTCATTTATAGATTTGCACATGCATCCTTTTCAGTAGCTATTTGCCATTATTTACCAATAAACCAAGAACATGAACTCCCTCACCACCAACAGCTACATAACCTCAACCTCTTCCATGATTTAAAAATTTCCAGGGGCAATGCTGTGTGCAGGATGAAGCAATGCCTGGCTGAGATCAGCCCTCTGTATGCAGAGCAGTTAGCTGCAACTTGTTTGCAAGCAGGAGATAATCCATGGTGGTGGTGGGAGCATATCTCTGATCTTGACCTTGCTTGTTTGAGTGTTGACTGAAGTCTGTGTGTTAGAAAATCCAGAGCAACACATGCTGCAATTTCATTCCCTGGTGAGATTGTGAAGGGAGGGAGATGCTCATCTCCTGTGGGAAGCTCTGGATGGTGAAGCTCTGCTGGTCTTGCACAGCCTTCATCTCCTGGAAAAAGCTGCTTCTCCCATTGCATCTTGCCTGTTTGTTTGATGTCCTTGTGAGAAAGGACTGATGCAGATGTATGAGATTCTGCTGCCATTCACTGCAATGACATCAGCTTGTACCATTAAAACACCCACTCTGTGATGTCATAAGAGGTAATTTTGCTTGCTTGACACTCTGTAGTCAACAGGATTTGGCCTCCTGTTTGCAAAAGAAAGTCCAGTTTAATTCAAAGTACACTTAGCAGAGCTGATATGAAAGACACGATTTCCCTTTTAGGAGAACCCAGTTGGGTTCTTGCCTAACTTTAGGTGTCTGCTCCAAAGCTGCCTTTGTATCCTCAACACAGGTGTTACTTTATGTATTTGTTAGGGATGGAATTAACACTGTCTGGGGATATAAAGAATTGTTTGTTTAATACCTTCCATGTCTATAAAGAATTATTTGTTTCATCCTTGAGCTGAACCATGCTTTTGCACAGGTGACTCATACCTTAAATTTAACACTTTGTATTTTCAAGGTCTCCACTGCCTATTCTGTGAGCCTTGATAGCTACCTCAGATGTAAATGCATATGCAGGAGGCCCCTGAAGCTAGGTGGGGTGACTCTCATCTGCCAGTTCCTCCTGATCTCTGAACAATGCAAGTCAATGACAGCTCAGATTGTTTCAGCAGCAATTACACAGAGCAGCAATTACATTTCTGCAGCAATTACAAGGAGTGGCACTGGAAGTACAGGAAAATGAGGGGGGAAAAAGAGAGAGAAGGAAATACAGCAGGGATATTGACCATGTTGTGAAATCTTTAGCCTAAGCCTGTTCTTGAGCCTGTGAGTTGTACACAGTCACTTCTGAAGCCAGGATTTGTGCAGTGGGGAGAGGGCTGCTCTTCTTCCTGGGGCACCTCTGCCTGCCTTACCTTTAGGAGTGCAGGAACAAATGACCCTGGAGTTTTGCCAGAGGCGGAATCCCTATTGATTTGGTGAAAAAATTGTGCATCAGTGCCCAGCAGGATGAGACCATTGACTGGCAAGAGCAGAGGGAGATAAGAGAGGCATCAGTAGTGGGGTTTTTGTACGCAGTGAGGGGGCAGCCCTGCTAGGGAACACTGTGTCCCTGCTTCCAGGAGGCAGCTTTATTTCTCTGCCTACCTGATACATCACCAGCTCTCCCAAAAACACCTCGGGGCATGGGGCTGAGATCCAAGGGTCCTTTTCCTGCATAGAAACAAGACCTTGGCATCAGGGAGACTGAAGGGAGAAGCTTGAAGAGTCCCTTACAGATTTGCCCCTAGATTTGGGATGCAACAACCCCAGGGAAAGCTGAGACAAACACTGTGCTAGATCAATAAATACATCTAGGATGAGTATCCTTACAATGATATTGAAAAATGCAGTGTCCAAGCAGCCCTGCTGGCCCTGGGCAGCTGCCTCAGTGACCCTGAGGGATGGGAGCACTCCCTGCACAGGGCACAGGTTTAGCAGAGGGCACCTCTTTGTTTGGCTTCCCCTGGTCATTGTGGCCAAAAGGCAGATCAGCTGGTGTCAGCTGGCTCTTCTTGGCACAGGAACTGCTTGCAGAGCAGAGAAAACATCTGGTTTATACACACAGACACACATATATGTGTGTATATATATATATACACACACATCCACACATCAAAAGCATACAGAAAATGTAGCTAGATCTATATAAATATATATATGTATACAGGTTTCCATACAGGATACTATTAGGCCTGCAATCAGAATAATTGGAGCATTATTTGTGAACTCTGCTCTCCATCCTACCATAGGAGATCACCCCAAAGTCAAGGCAGGCTGTGGGGCTGGCATCCTTCCCACGAGGTTGTCCCTTCCTTGTTAGTGCTCTTTCCCCTTCCAAAGGGAAGACTTCAGCTGCCTTCAGCTGCACCAGTGGAGCCACTTCCCTCACACATGCCTGACTTTAGACCATTTTAAAGTATGCCATGGGGGCGTCTAATATGCTAATGAAGAAAGTGGGTGGAATTGCAGGAATTTGAGCACAGCTAAAAATGTAAGTGCCTAACAATTGCAAATCAGCCTGTGCTGAAGTTACCTAAATGTGTTGGCATCGGTGGAAGGTGGGTGCCTCCACACCTCTTCTTGTCAGTTTGCAGTGAGTACACAGCTAAAAAAAACCCCACACGCCTCTGTATCTGGGCCTACTGTTCCAGCCAGGGTTATCAGCAAAGGTTTATACCAAAGTCCTTGAGAAATACAGTTACCTGCTTTCCACCCTTATTCATACAGTGGGAGGAAGAGTCTCTTCATGCAAACGCACCCTAGGCTGGCTGCAGGCATGGTGTTTTAGATAAATCATGACATCTGGGTGGAACAGAACTAAGTGTTATCCTGAAATGGACTTCTAAAAGCTTGTTTAGATCTGGGTTTGGGAGGTATAAATTAAGGTTATGCATATTGTGGATTGTAGCAGGGCTTTAAATCACTCACAGGTTTGTGTGATTAGGAGTGCAAAAGCACAGCTTGGTTTTGTTTCTGCAGCTGAAGCCCAGCTCTTCCATTGCTATATCAATATAATTTGTTTTTTCATAGCAGAACTAAGGGTTTTTTTGGATGCATCAAAAAAAAAAATCATCCATAAGCACAGCTGCAGGTAAAGGCATTAAAAAGATGTACTTGCAATATAGAGATGCAACTGCAGGGGCTGTATCTGGCCAAAACTGAGATTTCACAGAGAAGTACACATTACAAAAATGGCCCAGGGTGCTGGGCTGTGGAGGGCCCTGTGCCTGCTCCTGCAGGCAATGAGAACATGGAGGCTGTGCAGCACTGGACTGGGGAGGAGGTGAATACAACACCCTCTGGAGAGGGCTGAGAGGGACTCATGGTCTGATCCTTTCAGCTGAGGGGTGGCACAGCTCTGAGAGCAGGCCCGGAGCTGTGGGAAGAGAAGATGCTGAGCCAGAGCAAGATCAAAGAGGTCATGGCTGAGGGGCAGCAGTGCCAGATAAACACCAGGGTGTGGGGTTTGAACAGAAAAATGCCAAGGCCAGCTGGAGGAACATCCAGGAGCAGATCCATCTCCATGTGGAGATGTGATGGAAAGGGGAAGGCCTGCAGAGCTGCCAGAGGAGGTCCCAAGAAGGCAGGGACAGAAGGAACACCCAGTAACACCCTGAGCCCATCCTGGGCACAGAGGGATGGCATTCCCTCTGCTGTCCTGCTCTCTGAGGTGTTGAAGGCTGCTGGCAAAGGTCGTGGGCCAGGATGGGACATCACAGCCAACGTGTCAGAGGGGAGGAGAGTGAGGAGTGACAGAGATGAAAGAAATAACATGATAGATCTGAGCACTGCTTGAGTCCCTGGAGAGAAGAGAAAGGAAATCAGTGCAGAAAACCCCAGAGCTGTGAGCTTGTGGGTGAGGGAAGCCAGGAGAGCTGCTAGAGACTCTGGGGGAGCGTGGGAGGTGAGAGGAGTGAGGAGGAGTAAACATTTGGCTGAACACACATATTTCAGTCCCAGCATTATCTGCTAAGTGCTGCAGCACCCAATCTATGCTTGCTGGATCCCAGCTGCTCAGCAGCAGCTCTCTGGCAGCTGTGCTTTTCACAGCCTTGTGAAAGAGTTTGTTTGGCAGGGATTATCCCCAGTTTGGGGACAGCAAATTCTGGTGCAGGAAAGGACAGGCTGGGACTCCAGTTCTTCCTGAGAGCCAAAACCATGTCATTTTTTTCCCTTTGGGTTTCTGAAGCTCCCAGGGAAACAAGAGGGATAACACACAGTGATGTTCATGGCCACAATGTAGCTGGACTTTACCCTGTGTAAGGCCCATAAAAATAACTCAACTGTCTGGTTTGATTTCTTTTTTCTTGCTGAAATAAGCAAACAAGCCAAATTATTTCAGCTTTCTGTCTTTGCTTTAGCAAAGAAGCCCAATGGCTTTTCTCAAGGCACCACTCCAGAAGACATAAGAGAAGGTGGAGGCTCACTTGTCACCCAGTGGTGAAGGTGCTGGATTTGGGTGTGAGTGACAAGATTGAGGTTGCACCATTTGCTGAGACAGGTGTGACCTGTGCCCTGCTCTGCTGGGACAGCTGAGGAGTTTGAAGGAGAGAAGACAGAGGGTTCCTCATGCACTCACAGTGCTGCTGTGTTGCCTTATTTATTTAAAAAGAAGTCCCTATGCTTTTAGCCCATGATGGTTGACTTCAGTTCTGGTGATTTGATTATTCACTAATTATCAGGGACTCAAACTCTATTATTATGAGTTTTGGTAATGGTTCCCAGGATGATGGGAATGATACCAAGCAGCAGAGATGAAGAAAATCCCATGTGGCAGGGACAACAAGGTCTCTAGTGTGGTTTGCAGGTCCTCCAGAAGAAAAAAGAAGGGAGTTGGTTGGGTTTGTACATCAGTCTCCTGTTGGCACTGAGTCCCCTGTTAGTACACCAGGAACAGAATTGCCACGTGTGATTGCTTGCATCCTACACATTCCTGAAAGATAAATCAAAAGTTGTATTTTTAATGCCAGAAATAGTTCTAATTACCTCCTGTTCACATGTACTCACCAGGTTGTACAAAGGTCCTGGCCAGAGCACACTTGCAGAGCTTTAGATCCTGCACCAGTTCCTTGTGCCCACAGTGCTCCTGCAAGTGTCTCCTTATCTGGGAAGCTGGGTCTGGGCTTTGCAGCAATAACATCAACTAAAGCCATGAAATCCCATCATCTCAGGGGACAACACTACCCCGTTAGTTTGGGTTACTTTATCACAGTGAAAAAGCTTAGAAATTTGCAGAAATACAGGGGGAATCAGTCATGAGAAAAGTTTGTAGATTTTTTTTTTTTTCAGTTTTGCAGTAGATGAGTGGAAGTTTTCTCAGAAACATTTACAATGGTCAGAAAATAGTGAAAAAATGGAGAACAGATGAATGTGCAGTCACCAGACTGCCCTCTCACTACCTTGGTAGCTGGTACAGAGGAATGAATGCAAATGGATGTGTGTGTGTGTGTGTGTGTCTAGGCTTGTCTTTTCCACTCATGTCTAGTCAACCAATTGATTAAAAAAACCCTCTGCAGTTTTATTATTTCATATTGATGGCTGACTCAGTTAATTTATGTTTTGCAGATATTTAATGATTTAGGGTAGTTGTTAATATTGTTTCATTATTATTAAGTAGTTCAAAGGCTGGGCTCAGTCTGAGCTTTTATTAATTATTTTTAAATTTAAAGTAATAAAAAACATGGCAGTGTGGGAAATGAGGAAAAGGCAAATGTATGAGGCAGCATTATCAGTATCTGTTATACAGCCACAGCAAGACTTCTGTCTCTTTTCCCTCATTTATTGTGTGTTTATTTGCCTTTTCTTTTTCCCATGATGTCAGTATAAAGAGGAGAATGCTGAAATGAATGGATTTCAGCCTTTGATATTGAAGGATTACAGTCTGCAAACATGAAAAAGAATTCCTAGTTTTATTTTGAAACTTTTCATTGTCTTTAGTAGTAGCAGAATATGGCTTCAAATACATTTGGGTTCTGTGTTCTGCAGGAAATGTTCAAAATTATGTACAGCAAAATTAAGAATCAGAATGTGCCTTTCTTAAAAGGAAAATGGAATTTTCTTTGCAAACAAGAGCCAGCCTCCAGCTGGAATTTCACTGGTGGAATGAGTTGCAATGCTCCAGGCCTTACAACTGACAAATATTCTATCACTCCAAAGCCAGGTTTTCCTCTAGCTTATTGGTACAGATTTTCTCTCTCTTATTTATATTTATGTATATGTATACACACATATATTTATATCCATTTAGTGTTTTACAGAGCCTTATTTGAAATGGGGACTAGATGAAGTCTAAAACCTAATGCCAAGGAATTTATCTTGAATTCCATATGGATTGTTTCTATAGTTTTTTTATTTTTCTTGTTGTTGTTAAGTTATTAACTCCATAGACGCCTGATTCTTATTTCCCTGTGTACAAAGTTTCCATCACCAGGCTGGAAATAGTGAGTCACAGATGAACAGACTTGAGAAGGTGGTGGAGAGCAGCTCTGCAGGCTCCTCAGCCTGACCCATGGGATGATGCTTTTGGCACAGAAGTTGCTCTTTGCACCTATGAACTCCCAAAGGCCCAAAGCCCTGTGAAGTTTATAAGAATTCAGTATCAAAACTGAGTCTAGTTTTCTGACTAGTTTCCTGTCAATAAGATAAAATGTTTCTCAAAAAAAAAAACCCCAAACATTTTAACAATTCTACAAAACGCTTCAAAGAGGCAGACAGAGTTTCTTCTGTTTATAAACAGCTGAAAGATTCACTGGTCATTTAACATAATTTACCAAAAAACCACACCTCAAATCCTGCCTTTTTGCTAAGGCTGTAAGACCTGTTGAGACACCTCTCAGCTGAACAAAGGCAGGCAGTGTACATGGAGCACTTGGGGATTTTAGTGATTCAGATCCACCTGAACCCTGGAATCGCTGTCCAGACCTTACTCAGGGATAATCCCTGTTTAATGGTGGGGCTTCTCTGGCAGCTGTTGCACCTCCTGGCTTTGATGACTTTTCCTTTTACTTTGTGCCAGCCCCGTCCTATCAGCTGAAGTGGCTCCTGATGGTGCTTATTCCTTTTGTCATGTTGAGGAATCAATTTGAACTAAAAGCTTGGAGTTGTGAGTCCCCAGAACGAGACACTGCAGCTCTTGGTGGAGATCTACAACATGAACTGCAACAACTGGGAGTAGACAACACCAAACATAGATTGCATTCTTGCTTTTCTTCTCTGTTACTTTTAGGCATGGAAAAATGCTTCCCTACAACACACATTGGTCACCGCAGACACACAGTGTTTCTGGTCCTGGAAGTGGATGATTTTTTTCTGGAAATGGGTGGAAGAGGGTATTTCCACAGCCTTAAAGAAGTATCTTCCTTCTCTCCTCACTCCCCTGCTTCTCCCTTTCTACAAAACTTTTGGGAACTCATGAGTGCAATAGCAGGTAATGGCTTTTTTATTTTTTCTGCTTTCTTTGCAAAATTTCAGTAACCTTGATGGTAAGCAGATGTCTACAAGCCATTGAATAGGCATTATTGATTTGAAACCTCATGGCCAGACTGAAGAATAAGGAGAGGAAGTGGAAATCTATGTTTCAGCCTTGCTAGGTGTTCTCAGGCAGATCAGATTGTCTGTACATCCTATTTCCAGGTTTGAAATCAGTGAAAATAAGACAGATCTATTCTGAAGCTTTATTTACTTCAAGTGTTTAGTAATAAGCAATGCACAGAGGCAAAGATTTTTCTTCTGCCTGTTTGCTGGATTTTGGGAAGGAAATTCCAACTTTGCCCGCTTCCTGCTGGTCCAAGCCCTGCTCACAGTAGCAAAGTTTAGTCCATAACCTATATATATATATATATATATATATATATATATATATATATATATATATATATATATATATATATATATATATATATATATATATATATATATATATAGGCCTAGTTCCTAGTTGACCTAACAGGAGTTATTACTGTGATGAAAGGCAGAGCAGTGTGTCAATTCCTTGCACCATGATAAACCATCATGTCAAAATTGTGCAGGGATAGCTCTGCTTCACCACTGGGCCCTACTGCCATGGCTTTGTTGGGTCAAAAAATTTTAAAAGAATCATATCCCTTCCATAGCTGTGCTGGTGAAACTTCAAAGGGCAGCACACAACTTAAGCAAGGACTATGGTATTCCTTCTGTTGTTGTGGCTCTGGGGATTTTGGGTGTGAGAAGGTGTGGTCCCTGATTGACAGGACATGGCAAAAGCCTCGAGCACAGACACTGTTGTACCAGACAAACCTGTGGATTTTGGTTGTGGGGCAAGGTGGGGCTGAAATAGACTGCTCTGGTGAAATCTCAGTTTTAGCAATACCCTCTGCATCTGTAGGAGAAATGATTCTGCAGTGCAGCTATCTCAGACAGACACAAAACAGAGATGGCTTTGCTCAGGTGGTGGCAGAAGGGAGCTTTTTAGTACACAAAATGTGTTATCAGAGTAATGTGCATTTCTTTTTTAAACTTTCCCAGTCTGTTGCTGGATGGCTGCTGTTACAAGTCACAGCTGGGCAGGTAACCATCTGTTAATGAGTAATCCTTGGTATTGGCATTGATCTGGTCCATATTTTGCAATGTGATGCCATCTCCTGAGTGGGCTTGCTTGGAGCTCCTTGCTGTTTCTGTACCATGCTTTTAATCAGCTCCTGAAGAGAAAGAAGGGAAACATTCAGCTCTAGTTATAAGCAACATTGGATCAGCTTCTCTGGAGCTGCTCTTCAGTGCTTGCTGATTACAGCAGGGACCATCGCCAAGGGTCAGGCACTTTGTGAACTCTTCACTCCTGGTGGTGTAGGGACAGTCTCTCCCTATGGGGCATTCCCTTTTACTCACAAAGACATTAATGATTAACAATGATAACAGCTCTGCTTACTTAGAAAACTAAAATACCTTAAAGTCAAGTAAATCACAGTCCCTTGTGAAAGCTTGTTCCTGATTCACCCTCCTGCTTCAGCCCAGCCCTGGAAGTTTTCCTCTGCCAGGCAAAACCTTCATGAGAGGAGAGCAAGGATGAAAGTCTGTGCTCCCCTCACTGTTGTCTTGGCTCTGAGTCTGAGCAGTGACTGTGCAAGGATGGTAAGTGATTCTTCTCTTTCTGAGTGATGGATCAGCTGTGGGATACCTGGCAGGACCAGGCTGCCCTGGGGCTGGATGAGTGAAGCCACTGAACAGACCCAGAGAAAGGGAGATCCAAAGGGAACACAACAGGGATGAGCCAGATGAAGGCTGACAGTTTGTGAGGAGTTTATAAGCTCTTTAGACAGTTTATAAGTGCTCATTTGTGGGGGGGACTGTGGGACAGCTGGTGCTACACCTTTCTCTGTTTGAAGCATTTGCTTACATCCATGCCTTGCTATGGAGGAGGAATGGGAAGTGAGGAAGGACCACAAAAATGGAAATCCTTAAAAAACATATCTCAGAAAAGTGTTGACACAAGCAGGTACCTGCAGTAGCATGGAGGGAGAGTGCTCCACTGCCAGACAGTACTGCAGTCTGTAACTGAGCAGGCCAGCTTAGGTGGCTATCTTCTTCTTTTCAGACTTGTTTCCATGCCAAACCCCTTGGTGGTTTGCATTATGTGTCTTGTCTTTTCTGGGGCTATGTCTGCCAAGCACATGAAGCACTGCTGAACAGGCTGTGGTTTGAATTTGCTAGTTTGCTTAAAGCCCACCACAGCCTGGCATCTACCATGGGCTAGCAGGGCAGGTAGTTCACTGCTGCCTTATGGTCAGCGCTGGGGCCTTGAGATCAGCCTTATTTCTCTAGCTGGGTTAAAACTAGCTCAGATATACTTAGATGGTGCTAATCTCAACTATCTCAGTGAATTACAAAAGTATGTCCTCAGATATTGCATGAGGGAGCAGAGAGGAATGCCCATGCTCAAGGTAAAGATCATTCCTGGCTGGAGCCCTTGCTTGGTGGTGGCAGAATCTGTGTAGAGTGCAAAAACTGTTATTTCCTCAGAATTGTTCAAGCCTTCTCTATATATCTTAGCAACAGCTTTTTCTTAACCCTCACTTTTATGTCTCCTGTCCAGTTCTATGTTCATGATATGTGCTTTTTGACTGCTTTTGTGATATTTTTTTTGCTATAGTTCAATTGCCAGCACCTTTGGTGGCAGCAGCACTTTATGTGTATTATTCTCTTTTTATTATTTCCTGTGGCTTAAAATCAGCTCAGCTAGTGCTCTTTGCTTGCTGATTGGCAAACCCAAATACAGTTAGAAGTTGCTTTTGTAACTAATGCCCTGGGGGCATTCAGTTAAATAGCAGGAAAAGGCAAATGTTGGGATATTATTTGTAACTGTGAGCTGGCCCCAGAATGCATGTATTCTTCCTGCTGAGAGAAATAGGAGATGTGTCCCTTGGCAATAGAAAGATAAAATGGAGCAGAGCTTTGGCCTTTGTTGTGTTGTGCTGGGTTTTCCTGGTTTAGCTGGCACTTTCAAGAGTCAACGTGTATCTACCCTCCTTCACCAGCCTGTGCCCCACCAAAAATCAGAAGCAAATAATAAGATTTTCTCAGAAGCATTGGGAGAAACACAAGTTCAGGGCAGCCTGGAAAGTAGCTTTGTACCAGTAGTATGGTTCTCAGAGTGAATTTGTGTCTCCAATCCACATTCTCTTTTTCTCTTTGTAGCACTACAGATCTGGGGCAGGAAGAGGCTCAAGGCATGGGTTCCCTCACGCACAAGGTACCAAGTCAAATGCAGTAGTTTTCATGACAGTAAGAATGGTCTGCCTGTCTGTATCTGTGCTGTGCAAGCTGGTAGGAAGCCTTTCCTTGTTTCAACATGAATAAGGATTATAGAATGGTTATGCCAATATTAATTTCTGTTTAAAGGGGAATTTGAGATTAGCTCAGGAATCTCAGGTAATTTTCCTTCAGGTGCAAGATTAATGGGAAGGTGCTGATGGGATTTGAGTTGTCTGAGCTGGCATGGCTTTATATTATTTCACAAGGTGGTGTGGCTGAAGATGTGCAACAACCTTTAATCAGAGCTGCAGCTGCCCTGTAACTTTCAAGCACATTAACTCTTTGTATGTACGGGTTCAGTTTCTACCCTGGCCCTTGATCTCTCTGTGGGAGGAAGGTTTGAGTTGCATGCAGCTTTCTGGTTTGCATTTGTTCTAGTGGCACCCCAATGATCAGACATCCTGGCTGTGGGAGAGTGTTGCAGTTTCTATTTTTAAAGCTTTTCTTGTCCTGTGCTTTTGTTGTTAAAGATTACATGCATTGGGCCATTGGGCTTTATAGGTTATAACAGTGGCCTTTGGGATGCAATGTATCTTCTGAATGGGGATGTATTCTCACAACTCTCCTGCCTGCTTGTACTGGGAGGTATGAGACAGAGAAAGTTGCCATTTGCAACATTTGCTTAATTAGTTCAGAGAATGAAAATAGGGTTGACAAGGGGATGGCAGAGGCTATTTCATATTGCTAGAGAAGGAGGCAGTTAGGGCAGATGGAGTGACAACAATCCCAACTGATTAAGAAGAGGTTGGACCACAGGGATAAGTTATTTTTTCTGTAATGCCAATAACTGACCTCAGCAGCTCTTTGAGATGATGGGAGTTAACAGACATTGTAAGAGTGTGCAGGAGCCCCAGCCATCATGGGAGGGGTAAGCTCAGGACAAGGAGCAGTCACACATTGTCTCTGAGAAATGAAAATGTGCTGTGCTGCCAGTTGGGTTGAATGCCCCATTTCTCTCTTACGGCACTGGTTGGCTTCCCATTCAGACTTTGGGATTTCAAAACAGATTACTTTTAGTTTAATGGTTAAATAAGCTCTGACAGTTTTTCATTGTCTTTTGTGTCTTCAGGCTCTCTCATTATCAAGACTCATCTTGAAGGATTTTTTCCTGATAGACTCCCACTAGCCTTCCTTAAACTCCCACCACCCTTCCTTAGATTGCCATCACTGATGTGGCAAATATAAAACTTGCCCTTTTTAGATACTGGTCCCATCAGTTTCTCCCCTCTTGTAAGGAATTTGCTTATCCCAAAGGGAAGGTTTTATGATCAAATTTCTCTCTACCCTCAAGCTTTAAAACTTCTTCCTCCTGATTCTTTCTATTTCAGTTTGTACTGTCTGGTTCCTTAATTATTTTAAACAGATATTACAATATGATATAGAGCCTGAAAGGATACAACTTCAGAAATTACTTTAATATGCCATTACAATACTCCATAATTAGAAATTATAATTGCAATTAATGGATATAATTGGCATTTGCTGTACCAGAAGTGGCAGTATATTTTGAACTGAAATGATCTGAGATCTTTGTTCCACTGCAGAGTCCATTAATCTTTGTTGATTCAGTCATTATGTAAGATTTTAAGCTTCTTCTTATGCACTAGACATTGCAGAGACACAGAGTCCAGAGTACAACTGAAAAACTTGCAGATATCTATCTTCATAATTTCATATAATAGTATATAATATAATTCGTGGTTTGGTTTTCAGCTGCATTATGAGTTTTTTATATTTGTGTTTCAGTGTTTACAGAGGATGGACATTTATGCAGATTTCCTTTCCGGTTTGGCGGAAGGTTTTATCACACGTGTTTATCAAATTTATTTTCCAGAAAGAAATGGTGAGTTGACATTGCTCATAAATGAAAACAGCATTCAAATGAAATGTCATCCTTTTAGTGCTTTAATCGTGCTTTTGGAGTCATTAACACGGGCTGGATGTTGTGCCCAAGGTGCAGTTCTGCTGCTGATGGCCGTGGCCCTCGGGTCAGGATGTGCTCAGGGGGAGGGGAGCCCTGGCCCTGGGTGTCCACAGCACAGGAGGCTCAGGAACTGCAGAAATGCCTCCTTGCTGCCCTGCCCATTGGAACTGCAATTTACATGGCTGACAAGAGCTCGTACAGAAAAAGCAGGACTGATAGAATGACCCTGGGAGAACTTCTCTGCTGAGGGAGAAAGGAGACACAGACTCCTCCAGGAGAGGACTCTTGGTTAGGGGGCTGTTGGATTTGTATAGGCTGTACTTGTACTGCAGCAGAGACCATCTGATTTTTGGGGAAAGCTGTTTTCTCCCCACCCCCATCTCTCTAATTTCTATCCAGATTGGCACCAGAACCCCTTTGGGCAGTGCAGTACTAAGAAGTGAGGTATTACTCCTGTTTGTTGGTTAATGATTTATTCTACTACTGTGTTTAAGGCCATTTTGCCTTCTTTTGGGCAAAGGTTACTCTTTTACTTTTGCAGAAAGTATTAGAAGTATTCATGATCCATTTTTGGGGTAGGAGCAGTCAGGGGGGAACCCTACTGAATTAAAGCACTGAATAAAAAAGATAAACTTTGCAGACAAACTCATATGATAGGCATATATTAACTGAAATCAAAGGCAACAAACAGAGAATATGTGGGTACCAGTAATGTGAAAATTATGCCCAGATGAGCCAAGTGAAAAGCAAACACTTGCCTGTTTTCAGGGCAGAGATAGTATTTTAGAGTTTACTTTACTTGCCCAGGCAGGGCAGAACTCTCATTTTTTATACTGGACTGTCTCATTTTTTCATGATCTGTTGGTGCCTTTCTGATGACACATCTGTTTCAAGTGTAAGTGCTGGTGTAATGTAAACAACACAAAACAAACCTGTTTGCACAAATAGACACCCAGCTTCAGGCTAGGAAACCACTTCAGAATTTCCCCAATAACCACTGATAAAACCCAGCTAATAAAAGCCTCCAGGAAACAAGAATTTGAGACTATCTTAACTGAAGAAAGGGAACTGGAATAATTTACCAGTTTGAATCCTGTCTTTGAACTTTAGTCACAAAGAGTTTGACCTTAGTACCCACTTAATTTCATGCAATGCTTAAGAGGGATCCTGTTAATACATGACACTGTGTATTTGTTTTTAGCCAGTTAGGGCACAGAAATGGAAAAACTTGTCAATGGATGTGGTCCAAGGTTAAAGCACACTTTAGAGCTGACCTTGAACAACTTGCTCTCATGCTTCTGACTTTTTAAAAGCCATTTACAAGCAGGGAGACAAGGAAGAGGACAGCTGGAGTTATTTGGATTTGACAGACCATTTCACCCTATGGGTGACCTTCTGACCAGTGTTTGCTCATCACTCATAAGCTAAAAGCAACTTAATGTGTGACTTCAGGCACAGAGATGCCAGGAAAAGAGCCCTGAGTAGCAGTTGGGAAACCTGCTCTGTGCACTTTTTGTGTGACTTGGCACCAGCCCAGGCTGGCCTTACGCTGAATAACTGATCCCAGGGACCTGGAGGGCTCCAGGTGAGGGCAAGGCTCGTGCCCTTCCTGCTCCTGCCTCCTGCAAGCTGCTAGGAAGGGATGATGGGAGGCTGGGTCCAAACTGCTGCTGAATTCTGAACTCCAGGAAACCCAACCAGGAGAGCCCTGACTTATGTGTTAAATTCATGTCCTCAGTCTTCAAGTCACACTTTGGGTCAGGACTACAGGCAGGACTTTACAGTGCGGGCTAAATCCCACTCAAATTTGCTTTAGATTTATGTTTTCTCATACTGCATATGACACAGATACTGTGTTTCAACATAAATCTGTTCCTGACCACAGAAAGCTCTCCCTACTTTGAGAGCAACAAACAAGTTGTATTTTCAATAAATATTTATAAAGATACAGGAAAGAAGACAAAATGATTGCACTATTTAAATAACAGACTTCCTTTAGCAGCATTCTCTATTGCTTTTCCCCTTAATTATAATCTGTTTATAAGATCAATAGATCAGATATTTATCATTTAAATTTCCATTTAGTGGCCTATTACTACATCTTGCGTGATATCTTGCTAAAGATGTAAATTTTCCTTTTGTGCTGAGGAGAAAAAAAAAAGGCTGAAATTGCTACTGAGTTTCATTGGTACCTCCAGACAGACAAAGCAGTGTAGGGACAGACGGAATGGGGGTGCAGTGAACACTGGTGAGAGCAAAAGGGGAGGATGGTCTGAACTGGACCAAGCTGTGGCTGCAGGGAAGCTGCAGCACCCTGTCCTGTGTCCCAGCGTGGGATGGGTTCCTCAGATTCTGCTCCAGGGGAATGGCAGGAGCAGACCTTGCCTGAGATTTTGGCTATAGATGGGAAGGTGTTGACTCATGCCCTGCAGGAGCCTTATCCTGTGCTTGAGTTCTGGAGGGGCAGGGCCCCTGTGCCAGGGTGAGCTGAGGTCTGTGTAGGAAGGACATGATCTTATCTTCCTTGGAAACAAGAAGATAACTTTTGATGTGTTGGCCACAGACTGAAAACAGTGCAGAGGAAGCTTTTTGGCCAGCTGGATTACAGGATGGGGAGTTTGTGACAGCCCTGGGAAGGAGAAGTACCTGTGGGCTGAGCTGGGAGATGGCAGGCATCAGGTTCTGAATTTTCCTGGAGCTGGTAGTGGTTGGTCTGGTGTTGTCAGACCAAGTCTGTCAAGCCATGTTTCATGGTCAGGACAACACCTAAAAAAGTCTCAGGCAACCTCCAAGTCTCCAACACAGTGACAACACCAGGTGTGATGGCAAAGCTCTTTGCTTACACCTGCCTGCCTTGGGCCTGGGGCTTTGCTTGTTCTCCAAACATCCCATTGTTTGGGCTCCCTATGCTCCTGGTGGGAAAAACAGCCTACTTTCCATTGACCCTGCTTGCCAGTTAGGCCTCATCTTTTGTTTGCCCATTCCCATGCTGTTTACCATCTATGGATTTAAAATGTTATTTAAATCAATCCCGTGTAGTGGACTTTTCTGATATAATTAGTTCAGTATCTCTGTCCTTATGTTTTCACTTTCATATTAGCAATTTTATATGACAAGCTGATGTAAAGATATTTGCTATCCCATAAATTTTGAGTGTGGGTGCATTTGCAAATAGCATAAAGATATAAAGCCACTGGGTTGGTTTGGCTGCTGGAGGTAACATTCCAGAAGACTGAAACGTCATCATTTCATTTTTGGTAAGCTCCAATCAGACAAAACATTTTTGAAAGAGAAGGAGGGAGACAAGTGAAATAGCTTTGAGGATGAGCTGAGATTCTCACAGAGAGTGAGATCTGTGGTGGAAAATATAAAAGGATTATGTCACTGTGCAAGGAGCTTGGGACTGAGGAGGCAGCTTGGCATCACAAGGGGGGACCAATCTCACTGTAGTCACTGCAAGGCAATAGGGAAGGACTGGCCAGGGAGAGCATCAAGTGGGAGGACCAGTGGTTTGTGGAGAGCTGGTAGGAGAAGCCTCTATCAGGGTCTCTGACAACAAAAAAACCTTTTAAGATGGAAAATTTTGAGATTCCTCTTTGATTAGAACTTGGCTGCTGCTGGACAGTGACACAAGCACTGCTGAGGACACTTTGAACTCATTTCTCATCTTCATTCTTGTGCATACTAGACCACCCTTTAAAGAAAGCACAATCCACTTCCCACAGAAGGATCTTTGAGGAATTTCCATCAGCTCCCAGCAGTTGCATCAGCCTTAATTCCTGTGAGAGAAGAGCCTCTTTAAGCATGTGCCATGTTAATCTGCACCAGACTACCAAGCACCTCTTTTAGTGCACCTTTTATAATTGAGGTCACCCAACTTAATATACATGGCCTATTCAGATGCTCCATAGGAATTATGCATTTTAAATACCACATAGCATCTAATTAAAAAGGAAAATAGGGCAGTTAAAATGTAGACATGTGCTACAATAAAATTTCAGTCTAGCTTGTGACGTCCTGGGGTGAAAAATTTGATCACACAACTGCTCAAGGAATTATAAAACCAGGCATAATGGAAATAGATCATCAGGCACATTAAATAAACTCCAGTGCCTTCTAATGTCATGTGGCTGATATCTATTATTCTGCATTATAACTGGCTAGGGAGGATGTTTTGGTGGATGGTGCACTGGGACAGGGCATGGACCTTCAAGGTGCAGCCTTAGTTCAGCCATGTGCTCCCTGTGTGTCCTCAGAAAAGCCTCCAAATCTGCTCCTGCAGAAGAGGAATAGCAGCTCTGTGCTGCTTGGGGTGCTCTGAGCCTGAGATAGCAGACTGAGATAAGAGACCACCAGAGAGGGGGTGCAGGACTCTGTCCCCTGCTCTCAAAAAAGGAGAGGTCTTATCTGTGCCTTTGGAAATCACCACCATGTCAGTTATTTCCTCATTTCATCTTGCAAGTTCCAAAATAAGAATGCTTTAAAGGAACTGAGTCTGAAAAGGGTGAAATATGCTTGTCACTGAAAGTCAGAGAGAAGTCCTTTTGTAGACAGTCTCCTGCCTCCACAGATTATTACAGTAACTGTCAGGCATCAAAAATGGTCTGGGTCCTGTTTTGCTTGTTTTGTAATAAGTAAAGAAGACATTATTTGTTTGCTTTGGTTTTGTTTTTTATTTCTGTCTTTCATTTTCTAACCCCAGAAATAGGAAGAATGTTGGGTTTTTCTGAAGGATTCATTGAAAATCCCAGGTCCTGCATTTACATCTTATTTTTAATGTTTTTAATGTGAGACAAGTGGAGCAGAGCAACTTTAACAAAAGGAAGCATATTTTTTCCTCTGCTCTTACAACAATTTGAATGAAACTGATGCTAATTAGAAAAAAAACCAAGCATGAATTTCCCTGTCACCAGAGTGTGAAGGCCCTGTAGTTTCAGTGCAGACATCCAGGGTGTTTAAATGTGAACTAAGGCTATTTAAAGATGCACTAAGCTGCACCTTTGATTCTTTTCAGGTGTTCCACAACACATAACTTTGACCGGGACAGGAAGTGGGGACACTGTGATTTGCTGCCCAGAGACCACTCAGGTAAGGCCCTGGCTGAGCTGCTCCAGGTACCTGATTCCTACTTTGCCACCTGCAGGAAGGAGGGGCAGTGCCTTCAGTGCAACTTTTATTTGAGTATTTATTTTGAAGCAAGCCTCCACATCAGCTGTTTCCATAATCTCTTTGTGACGCTGCACAGCCATAGCATTAGACTGTGAATATCACACAGCCTTTAATTCACTCTCTGCTGACTAACTCAAAGCCATGGAGGGAAATTATGGTAATGCCAGCATGGAAATCTAAACTCCTTCTGGAGCCAAACACAAAGGTGATCATCTTCTCCTCCCTCATGGCTTGGATGTACCTTTTAGCTTTCCCTAAATTACACAGCTGCATTTTCTGTCTGTTTGACCAGTTAATTTCTTTAGAAGGCACAGAAACATTTGACACCCTGTACAACACACAGCCATCACTTCCAGCTTTCCTTTCTTGAGATCTCATGGGAAAGAGCAGTTTTCAAACCCAGACTTCCTTGAGCTTTGGGCTGTGTCAGAGAAGACAAGAGGCCAGACATGTTCATTGCAGGAGTCCTGAGGGATAATGAAAGGATTACTTGGCTGAACAGCTCTGTGGCTTCCTGTGGTCACCACACTCCAGTGTTACAATTACCTCATTGCGAGAGTCTGTCTAAAAGGGGAAGTCAAGGTCTGTGGCAAAGAAGTCACCTTTACATATAAAAGTCACTTAAATTGACACATGGGGTGAAAGTTCACCTGGGAATATGCATCCCTGTCCTCAGCTCTCTCCCAGTGACTGGCTTTTGCTTATCTCTGTATCCCTGGCTCCATGAGGTGGGTGCTGGGGAAACCCATTTTATAAAGAATGTATATGTATGTGTGTGTATATACATATATGTATGTGTGTGTGTATATATATATATATATGTATATATATATATATATAAATTCTAATTTCATACAGACAAGCTTGAAAAATCAGGTGTTGAACTAGTAAAACTTGATGCCCCTGAGGCGTTTTTTGGATCTGTGTCTAGTTCTGTTCATGTTCCTCTTTTTGCTGTCTCACTATTTTCAAATGAGACACATGTAGTCTGCAGGATATGACCAATAGCCTTAGATATTCACTTCCCACTTTCAAATGAAGGGCTTTTTCCACCAAGCCCTTTCAGGAAGTTCTCCACAGTGTCAGGAGTCTCATTGCCAAGCTGATTGCAATCTACCAGAGCACTTGAAAAGCCAAATTAGCTGAATCACGCTGACAGTCTAGAATTAAGCAGTGCACAGCATCACCTTTTTAAATGTAGCTACGTTAAATTATTTTCCAGCCTGGCTTTAAAACAGATTAACAGTAGATCAGAGGCCAGTGACCTAGCCCCAAACTAAGCAGCAATGTATACAAATTTGTAATGCAAGTGTGCCAGACATGAACATAGACTTTATGGGCAGTTCATGCTTACAAGAGTCAGGTTATGAGGGCTGCACTTAGTTATTCATCAGTGGCTTTCCAGAGCTTAAAATACAAATTAAAAAAAAACAAAACAAACAAACTTATATGTGTGAGAAAGGAAAGAGAAAAAAGGATGGGGTAGCTGGAAGAGATCACCACTGGCTGTTGCAAAATAAAAATAACCCCTTTATTTCTGGAAGCATTTAGAATTTGAAAAAAATACATGAAAATTTTTTGGCTGTTATTTTATTTATAAACATAAGTCTACTTAGGTGGTTTTTTTTTAGGAACAGTTTTTTGATTTGGGAAATGTTTAACAGATCATTAACCATAGCTTAAAGTGATCAGGTTTATGATGAGGTTGAAAGGAAAAGCAACATAATGGATGAAGGGAATTTGAAGCAAAAGAAGGAAAGTTTGCCTGCTGTGGAAGAAATAAGCAGTCAAACTGAACACTGCTGACCTCTAAAATGTGTAAAATAATACTTTTTAAAAATATCCACTAAAATATGAAATCTTTTGGTGTTTTTTCTTGAATAATAAGAAAACATTGAATTTCAGGGAGAGAGTATCCTTTGGCCATAAGAGGTTGGTGAGCAGTGTATCCATTGGCATGGAGAAGGAGCTTCTTTAGAGCAAAGGCTGAAGCACAAACTCTCTCCAGGCCAAGAATACCACATGTATGTGATAAGTCAGCTTCAAAATGTTGGAGGTGCTTACAAATCAGTGTTAAGCAAGCACTTTTTTGATTCAGAAAAATACATCTGCCAAATTCAAGGGGGAGTTTTAATCAAGAAGCCTTTATCTCTAGGATGAAGTGAAGCCTGGGTGGGAAGTTTCTGCTGGAGGGAGCTGTTAGTACTGCACACACGTGGGCTGTGCACATGTAGCTTGCATATATGTACAAATGTCCATAAATGTGAAATGCCCCTATAGATGGGACTTCCAGGTTTTGGGCAGTCTGGTAGGACTGCTTCTCTGAACGTCTGGAAATCTTGGACAAGTGGCCAAACCCCCAGGGAGACCCAAACATGGGGGAGAAAATTGCCAGGCAGTATTTTTAAGATCCCTCTGGACTGATATGGAAAGAAATAGAAGAGTGATTTGGGGTGGCAAGAGGAAGAGACATCATCCCAGGAGGAGCTCTGAGGAAGGTGGGTGACAGAAACAAAGTTTTTGTTGGAAAATATGGACAGAAAGGTGAGACAAGGCTGCTGCTCAATCAGCAGAGACTTGGAGAGGTGAAGCTGCAGTCAAGATGAGAGCTAGCAAGCATGGAGTGTTTCATCCATGAGGATGCTTTAGACAGTGCTGAGAAAGTGTGGACTTGGCACTCCCCAGTTAAAGGACAGTTAATAGTGGGCAGGATTCCCCACTGGGAACTGAGATGTGTCCATCTGCTTATGAGCAGAAGTTGTTCCTGGACTCCAGGAAAGAGGTGGAGCAACACAGAACATGCCTGGAAGGTCAGACTGGAGTGGTGGGCGGGATGTAGTGACGAACAGATTGAGAAAGAAATAAATGAGTGGAAGTGCTTTTTCCAGATTTAACAAGGGTACAAAGAAATTTCTTGAACATTTGTTACAGTAGAAGATGGCTTGGAGATCAGGTCATGGTTTGGATGTAGTGGGAATAGGAAATACAGGATTTTCCTTTGAGGAAACATTACAGCACTAGAAGTTTCATAACCTTCAAGAGCAGGAAGAGTAGGAATGTCACTGACTTAACTTGCTTTCCCTTGATGTTATCCTGGATTGAAACTCCCAGTGAATACACCCAGACCTGCTATCTGATAGGAATTACATCACTCTCTTCTGAAGTAAATATTTTGATCCCTGCAGGGGAAGCTCAGATTTACCCTGCTGTAGCAAACTTCAGGATGCAGCCTTTGTGCTCCACCTCAGCCCTGCTCGTGTGTGCCTGTGCATGTTGCATCTCATGCTCAGGACACACTGTCTAGCTGAAGGAGCACCTGGACTGAGTCACCCTGGAGATGGTGTAGCAGAGTTTGACTAGCATTGAAAAGGAAGATTTGAATGCAGACAAGCTGTTGGGCCAACTCTGGAGCAGATGTAATCATGCTGTTGGTTAACTTCAGGGGAGATACGTCCCTTGGCACTGCTTGAAATCAGAAACCAGCAAGACCCTTACTACTTTTACATTGCACATTGCCAAGTAAAGCTTCTATTGCATGAGTTGTCCTGGCACCCAACTCCTCTCCCACCACATTTTCCCATCATTCAGAAAATTCCCCAGTGAATGGAGATATGCTAGACTGGTCCATTTTTCATCTTTCTTGGTGTGATTTCCTTGGATGTTTAAATGGGGATACAAGCATCATCATGTCACCCCAGGACAATGTGCTTTGTGGTTTGCTTTATAATTTTTCCCTTGGTTCCAGCTGTCCATTCGTTTTAGACATAATCCAAAATCCCATGGCAGATCCTTCTGTCCAGGGCTGTCCTCTGTGCAGTTTGAAAGTGATGCATGATCCCGGCAGTGGCAGAGGCTGGGCAGTGCTGCGGCCTTCCTCCCCGCGGCCTTCCTCCCCGCGGCCTTCCTCCCCGCGGCCTTCCTCCCCGCGGCCTTCCTCCCCGCCCAGTGTAAAGGCACAGCTCCATCTTGTGGGCACCTGGCCCGTCTTCTTCCTCACCACAGAGCCAGCTCTGGGGACTCCAGGTGTGCCTGGACCTGTCCCCTTCAGACAACTTAGTCTTGGGGCATGAAGGTTCAGCTCAGAACCACGTGGTTCAGATCTACTACATGGGTTTTAAAAGCTGGATAAATATGTTTCTATATTCCACAAACCCGCTGTCAATTGGTTGGACAAACTTAGTTTTACGTTAGTAGATGGTATTAAACCCACTGAGCACGGAACCAAAATGGTTCATGGAGCCAAAAGGAGAAAGCATGACTTATACCATACTTATTAACAACAATTTCTTAGTGGCTCCTCCAGATCCCTGTGCAGACAACCCCTGCCAAAATGGAGGGACCTGTTCTCTCACTCACAGCCACAGGATGTACCACTGTACCTGTCCTGAGGAATTCACAGGCGAGGACTGTCAGCTGAGTAAGTATCTTCTACCACCAGAGTTACAACATGAAATATGAATAGTAAGTAGAGCTCATTAATGTTTGCTTAATGAAAAGGTGGTGCTGTTGTGATGGGAGAGACCACTGCAGCATGAATGTTTGTGTAGGTGGATTTCTAAATGGTTATGACAGACAATCCATTCCTGACAGGACAACTGAAAATAGCTTGACTGTGCAATTATAAATCCAAGTATGCTCTGAGCATGGGAAACACAAAAAGCCTCTTCCTTTGCTGTTTTTAAGATTTAAATATCCCTTACATGTTTGGGAATTACTAATATTTGGTAGGCAATGCACAGAGACATGAAAAAACAGCACAATTTCAGGTGATGCCTTGTTCCTTATGTACATGCACGTGCTGGGGACAGTGATGCTGTCCTGTTCATAGGGCTTTAGGAGAAAGCCACCTCTGTCTTGAGGTTCCTGGAGCTGCTGCTCTACTGGCTCAGTGCCTCCACACTCTGGAGGCTGGCTAGCTTGAGAAGAACTGTCAACAAACATGGATCTGCTCAACAGGAAAAAAGGGATGAGCAGGGAATGATAATAGAGATTGTGATGCCATTTCTTGCATGAAATAACATCTGAAAGCTTGTGTTGTTTGTAAAACTTCATTTCAGAGAAATGTTTTGACACCAGCCTCTACGAATTCTTTGATGTGGGTGTGAGCTGGTCAAGAGTCCAACAAGGAGCAGTGGAGCAGTGCACGTGTGTGCATGGCCAGATGGAGTGTGGCCGTGTGGAACACAAAAGTAAGGCACTGTTTTGTACCACAGCTGTAACTCTGCATGGAGTGATGATAAAGGACAGTGAGGGTATCAAAGCCTGAGAGGTGTTACACACCCCAGTGCTGCCCTTGAAGCTCACGTACCCTCTCTAAAAGACAGTATTTTAGATTTAGATTTAGATTTCCTTTCCAAGAGTTATAGATATGAACAGTTATACTGACCCAGGAAATCCCTTCAATGTGTCCATCCTTATTTGAGGAAGCAACTATTTTAGGAGGAATTTTAGGGACACACAGTGTTTTCTTAGAGAGGGATGAAACCCCGATCTGCAGCATGTAAGAATATACAACAGATTATATAGGAGAAGTGGTAGAATTCTTTCTCCAAAACTATAACCTGCCTGAGAGGCACACCCTGCACACCAACAATCACTTCATATTGCTGCTTTGCCTCTGTGTTTCTTCCCAAGTCCATCCCACTCTTGAATTACCAGCATGTAAATTTTACCTGCCTCCAAGATCCCATAAGGCCTGCATTGGCTCCAGAGTCCCCATGATTTTTGGCCCATTCCTGGCAGGGGTAATGCTTACATTATGAAGCCTCCTCCTTTTTTAAGGGGGTGCCAGGAGCCCAAGACCCTTGCCAGCCTGCACAGGAAACACACTTTGGGTTGTCACTCATATGAAGAAGCTCCTTTCATTTGGAGGAGAGATGTTGGGAAGCAAACTATGTGCTTCACCTACACATGTGCTCTGGTATGGCTATTCTGCTACTCAGTCTGGCTAACTTCTACCCTGCCCAGATTCACAAGTAAGTCACACTATGAATTAGTTTCATAAAAGCCCTTTGAAATACATAGGTGTTTTTATTCCCACCTTATGTAATTGGAAACTAAAGTATGGAGAGTCAGTGGCTTTCTAGGACATTGAGAGTCCGTGCGAGAGTTGGGAAATTTGATAGGACTTAATACTTCCCAATCACAGATCTTAAATATTTAACTGAGCTCCCTACTAGATATGTTATTGTAAATTCTAATAGAGCTCAGTGGCAAGTCTGGAATTGGCAGAACCCTCTATAGAGGAAGAAATGTTAATACCATCTCCACTAGTAATAATAATCACCACCCCCATTTTACCTATTGTTCACTGATAATATCTTTCAATAGCTGACATTATCCAATAGCAGTGAAAACAATAGACAGACCTTAGTGGGCAGAAATCAGTCGAGTTTCCTTCTCTTTAATTTATCACAAGTGTAGTTCTGACATAAACAAAGAAGAAAAACTTCCCCCAAATGCATATGCACAGAGGAGATGCACTAGAGCAAGTTAAAATGGACTGATTCTCTTGAATAATTTGTACCTTTGGTTTGATCATTGGTTGTGTTTCCTTGTAGGCTGTGCTCATAATCCTTGCATGAATGGTGGAGAGTGCAAGATGGTTGCCTCCACTGGGAAAATAGTATGTGATTGCAAAGAAAATTATGCAGGAAAGTATTGCAATATTGGTAAGTATAACAACCTACAGGCAGACAGAATTAGGAGTTTCATCTGGGTGTAAGGCTGCTGGGTTTGGCTCTGTTGTATTCTGCATTCGAGGACATTTCTTGTAACAACTGAAGAGTCACACAGAACAAAGGTTTAATGTATTTCTCCAGTGTAAAATATAACACATACTTCACCACTGAGACTCTGCTTCTAAAAATATTTTTTCTCGCCCTTTACTTTATAGAAAATCAAACAGAAATTTTAATCCAATTACACATGCCTATAAAATAAGTGCATGCTTCCCTTTTGCAGTATCAGTCACAGGGTTGTACTCTAGAGCTACTGCCTCCCTACACATCCACACATCCCCTATAAAGCAGAGAATAACATCTGACAAAATCTAGCAGCTGTTCTTTGGTAGCACTCAATGACTGTGGGATAGAGAAAATGCTCACCCTTTGGGTTACCATGCACTTTAAGCACATTTAGCCCAGCACAGGTTATACAAAACCCCTTCCTTTCTCTGATGGGTCAGGGCTCAGAAATCTGCTTATTGGTATCTATGTGTAAGTCCTGTCTTGTATTTTAGATGCTACATAGTTTTGATACAACTTTCCTCCAGAAGACTTAACACTTACCCCAGAAGGGGTTAAATCTTGCTTGCATGCTATATCTGCAAATCATGCCAGTGGCTACTTTTTCAATAAATGCATGTTTTAGGCATAAATTTTAATAGACCTTCAGTCAACACCATCCTGTGACCCCATCAATTCCCTTGCTCTGTCTTTCTGGGTGCATAAATCCCATGGCTCATCAAAACTGAGGACATGACTCCCAGTAGCTCTGGTGGGCACTTTCTTAATCCAAATGGGTGGTGGGGTAAAAAAAACCTGTTAAGGAACACTGCAATTTATATCTAGTGTTCTTTTTGTTACTTTGATAGTTAACAAATGGTGTAGGCAACTATTCTAGCTGGGGAAAAAAAATCCATTTGGGAGACCAGCAGTACAGCTGGAATAGCAAATAGCAGGAGTGAGTGGGTAAATTGGACAGTGAATGAGTCGGTCCTGAACTCACCAGGTACCTGATGAATCATGAGAAATGGGTTTGGGACTCTTTTAAGTCCTTCACAAGGAGCACTATTTTAGCTCAGTTGTTCTGTCCTTTAGTTACCCTGGGGAGGTTGTCCCAGGCTTTGGGAATGCTGCTGCAGGGATCTGGCTGAGGGGCTGCACAGCACATGTGTGACCTGGAGCTCAGGCCAGGGCTGCACTCTGCTCATTTTTACATTAAACTGCTTTTCCAATTCCTGTTTTATTATCAGCTTCCCCTGCCCCAAGCAGCAATGGTGCACAGAGACATGCACCCAGCAGGGCCTGATCATAAATACCAGGAAGGCAGTGTTACAGATGTCATACAGGTTTCTGACTAGATTAGGACACGAAATAAGCAGGTGCTCTTTGATTACTTGAAAATAATAAAGCAAACATTTGGTTTGCTAAACAAGTGACTTTGGATGCTTACAATCCATCTGTGTTCAGATGCCTAACACCCCTACACAGAATGGGAACTGAAGGCTTGTGTTTGTGTGTCAGGGCCTTGCAAAAAGTCTTAAAAAAGAAAAAAACTCTTTTTCAAGATGCAGTTATTCTAAATGAATGCAAATAAATGAGTCTTCAGGTCTATAGACCGGTACTATCACCACAGTAGGGCAATGGCATTCTGGTGAAAGTGCTACAGCCTTGTGTTCTCTGAGCACTCAGAAATGATTTTTAAATATTTGTTGGATTAATTTTTTCTTTGACCCTTCAATTTGATGCAGTGAACAGAAATGGCTTTTTCTCTTTGTTTCTGTTTTACTGTCTTGTATAGTTTCCCCTGTCTAACAGGATCTACTTGTGAGGTTACCCTTTAGTTGGAATAGCTGGTGGCTATAAAGCTTGATTCAGAGAAAGTGTTACACTATTTCCTCTCCAAAGTGTACTTTATTCTGAATTATCAGTTAAAGAGGCAACCTTAAAGCCAAGGTGTGATGCAAAAATGTGTTCTTAGATTTTTTCTTAAAGCAGAAATCAATCAATTCAATAAACAGAAAGTCTCCCAGACTGTTATAGAGCTGTAATGAGTTTGAGGGATCCTCTGCCCTTGACTTACACAAAGAATTACCAGCCTTCATCTGTGTCTAATGGAAAACCAGCAAATTTGTCTTAACATTAATAAATGAGGTACCATCCTTCATCCATCAGATCACAAGCTTCAGTACTGCTGTGCCTCAAGCATTGGTACAATAGACTGAGGAGCAAAACCAGCAGGTTTTGAAAGTACTGAAAACAGTTCTCTTGCTTGAGGATTTATTTAGCAGATGCTTGGACCATCATATCTGTCAGACCTTTACCTGTTTTCCATGAATTTGTCTAACTTCTTTAGTATTCCTTTATGCTTTTCCCTTTCACAGCATTCCATGTCAAGAAGTCCCAGAATATAAATAGATGTGATGAAAAGAACTATTTTCAATTGTTAACAAAAAACCCACTGCATGGTAATTTTATTCTTCCCCTTTGAACAGTGAGTAACAGAATAATCATAACTTTTGTGATTTTGAATGTACCTATTTATCTGTCCATTACTTTTTGGACTACAAAAGTAGTGTCCCTGCCAGTTCTCAAAACTCATCTTTGATCTTAAAATTCTCTTGCAAACAATCATCATATATGTATGTGTGTGTATATATGTGTATGTGTATATATTTCTAGGCTATTATCATAAATGACCATATAGCTACTGGAAAATCATGAGCTGACTTAAAAAAGAGAGATGATAAAAGTAACAGAGGAGATATCCATCACAAAGGAGATTGATATACAAAAGACAGTTTTTAATATAGATTTCTATTCTTTGTGGTAATACATTATTTTCTTCTTAAAGAAGAAACTTGCAGTACTAAAGAAAGAACTGCCATTTAAAAAAATGTTCTGAGACAGTTTATATGCATAGGATTTCAGGGAAGTTTAATTAGTTTAATTTTGAAGGAAATTAGATGCATTACCAACAAATCTCTCTCCAAAGAGATGCTGTTTAAAATTGTTCAAGGACTCATGTTTAATTAAGTTCAATTCATAATAACTGTCTTTAAATATGCACCTATTTCCAGAAATAAGGCTTTTGTGCTAAAAAAGTGGCTGCATTCTCTTTGGAAACAGCTCTTGCTGGGACAGCTCTGAATCCAGGCTCTAGGTGAAGATTCAGAATCAATTGTCCAATCATGAGTAGCAGTGGTTGTCTCATTGAACACAGAAATTTATCAAAATGGCCCAAATCCAACCCTTCAGCAGTGGTAAATGTGGGCAAGAAGTGAAACCTGAGAGAGATGTCAGTGGAATATTTTATCTCAAGCTCAGGTTGGCATTGGGAATGAAGAACAAATTTATTTGGTAGATAATTAACTTCATAAATATTTAGCTTCACTGGAGGTGATAATTGATGAAAAACACTTATAAATACGTAATTGTAAAATTACTTTGACATTTTGTTTCTTTGAAATGATAGGAGCCATGGTGGAGATGTTGGATACAGAGGAGGAGTTATCTGGACAGAGGACAGATAATTCATTTTAATATGCATTTATGGAGAAGTTAAAGGGGGTTAAAGGGAAAAGGAAGGAGATGTATAATTTTTTTTTCAGGGGGTTAGTGCCCTTAGGTTTCTGTGGTTGACACCCCACCATTGCATTCACAGTTTTTGCTTTAGGTGAATGGAATGTGAATGGAAATGAATAGATATTTTGCCAGATTTCCATGTAAAAGCACTTAGTTTTTCTTACCACAGCTTTGTTACTGTTGGTTGGATGTCAGTTGTTAGTAAATTTGGGGTACTTATTTGTATTTTAAATTTATTCTTGATGTATTCTTATTTATTCTTTATTTATATTCTGATATGTTAGTGGGGTATATTTATTCTCTTAGTCACCAAGTCTTTTCCTGAAGCATTTGCTCACTGTGGTTGTGGGTTGCACTGGGTTTGAGTACATTGGGAGCACTGCACAGAGGATTAAATATTTTGAGTTTTCTTTGGATTAAGGCTTAGGTAGACATAATGGTTTTGACAATATTTTGGTCATGATGAAATGTGAAGTTGGTGACGGTAATTTTGAAAACTCTGCTTTGTAGTGTTGGGGGTATTTACATCATTAGGCTGTGGATAATGGAATTAGAGGGGTGCCATATCTTTAAAGAAAGCATGGGTTGGAATGCTAATTGTGGAAACCTTCTGGTTATGTAAGGAGATGTGGTGTATGTCAGAAGTAGGCTGAGGATTTTCAGAAAAGGAAGATGATAGAATAGCTGAATGTATAATGACCTACAGGAAAAAAAACCCCAAAACTTCTTGGCCACATCTTTAGGGGTTAAACTGGAGGAGTTTGAGGTAATAGAATTAGCAAAAAATGACAGCAAACCCACCTTTTTAGTGGTTCATTTACTGAAATAGTGTGTTGGCAATTTTCTACTAAAAAAGCTACTTTAGTAAAGGAAATTCAGCTCTGGAGGCTGGCAGGAAAATTTAAAATATTTTTTGTTTTCTGAAGAAGACATAAGATAATGAATTTTAACTTTCTGGTTTATATTTACCCTGAACTAGAATGCTTTTAGTGTTTAATTTTTTACTTTCTAGAAATGCAGGGGGAAACAGGATGAAGTACAGCAACAAGGTCACTTGGCTGACAATGATAAATGGGCATTTAAGTGGTCAGTCAGTCCCCCCCTGAGCTTGGACAAGGGGGTCTGTAAGTAAGACTTGAAAAAGGTTCCTAAGTGAGGCTGAGATGATGCTTGTTGCTTGCATTTGTGAAGCACTGGGCTGAGTAGTGAAACTAGGAGGAAAAGAATAAAGTCATTATTTCTCCACAGTTGTGGGAAAATAGAGGGAACAGCAGATAAAAAAGCAACATCATGTATTAATATGGCTTGAAGAGGTGATTATGTTATTTGCACAGGACAAGTTTTATAAGTCACCATGGAATTTGAATGAGGGGAAGGCATGGGTTAATAATGCAAGGATAATGAAGAGAAAGCCTAGAGCACCACTGCAGAAATAATAATGGTGGGTTGGATTTTTATCAGGCTTTGAATTATCAAAAGAAAATTCTACAATGCTGGGGTTACATGGATAAAAACTATGCCCAGTAGACTGTTGCCTGCAATGATCAGTGGAAGGAGGCACTGGAAGATGAAGAAATGGCTGAGCATGGCATTGTCCACTAAGTGCCCACCTGTGATTCATTGCACTGAGACAGTGCCACTCCAGGGGATGGTGAACAGGAGACCAGAGGCAGCTGTGGCTTTGCAAAACCATTCCATGTCATTTATGGAGGTGGCAGATGTGAGCAATGATAGACAGGCTCTTCTTATCTCCCAGACTTCTTTATAATATGAGCACCATAATAAAGCTTTTGGCTAATATGGAGAAAAACAAAAATGAAGAAGGAAATACAGCTTGCATGGAGGTTATGGATTAGAAATTTATGTTTGACACCTTGGCAAATGTGGCCTAGAGAGGAGAGCTAATGAGCTGTGCTGGTGGCAGCATGGCATACAGCAAGGACTGCCTCTGTAAGGATTGAGAGATAAGGCAGATACCAAAGAAGAGGAAAACATTTCTCCGGTCAGAGAGAGGAGTAGGTTCAAGATCCAGAAATGACTTCTTTATTTTTACATAGATGTGCATTTTCCAGATGCTGGTGGGCACAAGTTTTCTGTGTTTTGCTCTCTATTCCTACAGTGTTGCCTTTTTAGATGACAAGTCTTTGTTATAATCCTAGTATAAATAATATGATTAATATTAGCAGCCTCTAATATGAAGCAGCTGCTTAGTCCTAAGTCTTGTGAGAGTGCCTGACTTGGCAGCAGTGCTGCTGGGTGCTGGTTAATTGAAAGCCATTAGGGTGTTTTTAGTCCTATTTGTGATTTATTTGGGACATGACAGTCCTTTCAGTTCATTATGTTACAGAGTGCACATCTTCTCTTGAATCCAAGGGGACTGACATCTCTTAATTCATGCAGTCTGTTGTCCTGTGTAATTTCAAGAAGGTGGTTGAAAGGAAGATGTGGAAGATGCAGCTCATCCTTGGATTACTGCATTGTTTGTTTCTTCCATCTTCTGCTTTCTCAGCCTACTCTGGATGTTTTGGGGGCTCAAGAGACCCCCATCTCTCATTAAAATCTCTCTACAGAGCAGCTGCTCCTCTGCTGACCATCATTTACTGCTACACTGTCTGTTCCTTCTCCTGCTCAGAGAGTTATTTTGGCTCATTCTCTAAGCACATAAGAACCTGCAGGTATATTCAGAAGAATGAAAGCTTTCACTATGAATTAGGCACTCACACATTCTTCAAAATCCTGTATAGCAGTCTGTGTAACTCTCAAAGTAATTTAGCACTGGTATTGGCTTCTTGTTGCCAGAATTTCTTTTCCCTAGCTCTTGACAGCCTTTTTCCTAAATATATTGCTCCTATTAGCTTTATATACCTACCTATTGGATTGCATTTATGACTCTGTAAATCATAACTATTGTACTAGAACTGAAGATAATAAATAGAAAAATGAAATGGAATAAGATCCACTCCTTCCTCTTATCTAGGATATTACTTTTCTAAACTGTAAGAAAGTACTGGCAGAGTTTATAGATTTCTGGATTTAAACTTTTGTATTTAAGAATTCAGCTTATTCAGAAGGTAGCTTTGTACATTAGCTTTTATAATAGATATAAATCTCTTCAATTTTACCTCAGACGATCTAAACATTGGCAAGTATGAAGGTACAAAGACACTTTAAAGAAGAAACATATTCAAAAATAAGTCTAATTTTAGTAAATGTAATGTGCCATCCTCATGTCAGGATGCAACTTTAAGAGGTTTTGTGCAGGTAAATCACTTTTTTCTTTTTCCCCACAGTCTTAAATCCATCCTTGTTTTACATGTTAATTTTCTGCTAGATTTATTGATTACAAAAAGATGCCAATTTTTCCACTTTTCTGCCTAGCTTTTAGCTCAGACAGATTGGTTGTGTCATAATCAGGCTGCAGTTTCAGCAGGCATTCATTCCTGTGTTAGGTGCTGTCAGTCCAGAGATTTTACTGCTATTCAACAACTAGAAAGTGACACAATTATTTGAATCAGTTATTTGTTATGTATATGTGCAATCTGCTGTTCATGACCCCAAACAGCAATATTGAAATATAGGTAAATATTGTATCAGTATGATTGAATTATATTGAAATATAGATACATAGGTCCCCTTATATTTCACTTGTGGTATGTGTTCATTAATTTTTAAACTTGGAAAGCCACAGTGGGTGCTATTACTGCTCACATTGACAGACTGGCAGGAAAAATGTGAAGCAATTTGCTTCAAGCCAGGAACAGTCCCGTCCTGGTGCTACTGCCACGCAATCCTACCTATGCCTCATGTCATCAGAATTCACATTCTCATCATCAATGAGTGAAAAAAGTGGTCTCTTCAGTGGAGTCTGCTCCTTAGATACTTACAGAGATTTTCAGTGGCATGGGGACACACTGGAAGTCAGATCTTCCTTTGGGAGCAGTACTGGGTGGATGTCTTCCAAAGCTCTCTTCATGGTGTTTGTTTCATTTAGCACAGGAATATTTGCCTCATTGCTCTCAGAACACCTGGCAGGGTGTGTGTGTCTGTGTGTGCTGTGTTTCACACAATTTGATGGAACGAGATGCCGGTAGGAGCAATCTCCACGAGTACCAGAGACTCCTCTCTCTCACACATTTCCTGCCAGCCTGGAGTAGTCATGGTCTGCCTGTACAGCAGGGGAAGTGCAGCTCCCTCAGATCAAAGGCTTTCACACCTTTCATCTCTGAGGGCATCTCACAGCTACCCAGGAAGGGAGATCAGGGAACTTCTGGTGGAATGAAGAAAGGACAAACCCTTCTGCAGGCAGCCCATGAGTCTGAACTCATGCAGAAAGGAAATTTGGCTTATGCCCTGGTAAAGGATGGCTTGAAGGGCAACTCATCCTGCAATGCTCAGGCCATGTAAGCAACAAATTAATGCAGAGGTGTAGAAAATCATTGTTCATTGCTGTTCATCTTGAGGAAACAGCATCAAGCTGAGTCAGGGGAGGTTTAGGTTGGATATGTCCTTTTCCTCTTCCCCCCTCTCTGTTCCTGCCATCAGCTTTACATACAAATAAAATTAATCTAACATTGTACTTCATAAACGCATCACATGTTGGTCAGGGATAAATCAAAGCATTGCTGAAAGAAAGGGTTACTTTAAACCATCCTGTCCCAGAATCAGAACCATTGATGGAAAACCATATTTTTATAAATAGAATGAAACAGCTTATGTGTATCTGGAAAAGAAAATACATTCCAAGCTCAAAAACATCAGGAAAATTGATGGTGAGGTGTTTTGGGGAAAAGAAAAGGTGAAAGATTCATTGTTTTCTGCAGAGAGTTTCAAAACAAACTCCTGAAAATGTTCAGGTATATAACTACAGGACTTGAAACAATATCTGGAGACAAAAAGTCTTGTGAAATGCTTTCAGAAAGTTAGTAATTAGAACTGGTTGGATAACTGCTATTTCAGGCTGCTGTTAATTTTAAGACCCAAACCTGTTTTTTTGGAAAAGGCAGAGATTTGCTGTGACTTGCTTATAAAATACAAAATTTTAACACGTGTAATGTTTTATGTGAGCTATTGAAATACCTTAGATTGAAAAAATAAAACACAACAAGAAATTATTTATAATTTTAAATTTTAGTATTATTTTTTCTGAAAATAAACTAACAGGGGTGATAGTGGCATAGGACTGTAGAGTAACTTGAATCTGCATTTGTATCAAAACTTTCATAATCTGAAAATTTAGGCCATTTCTATTCTTAGCAGTGATTTGTGGTAGTACAGGGAAATGAATGAACAAGAAAACACATATTACATCCTCCATGACTTTCTTCCACATAAGAAAATAAGCATGTTTCAGAGTTGTGAGACATTGTGGAAGCTATGTGGATTTGGGACTGAACAGTTCCCAGTCAGAGCAATCCATTAAGAACTGCTGAAAGCAGACCACCTACACACTATTTCTGACAAAGGGGGAAAAAGAGAGTTTTTCAGTGCTGTAACAGTTCAAAAAAAGAGAATTAGAGGCAAAAGGTCTATATGACTGCAATAATTGCAGAGATATTTTTTAAAACTGTTTTTCCTGAATTATAGGTGATAAAATGTATAAAGCATTGCAGATACTTCTCATGGCCTTAGTGGGTACCATGGTGCTGCTGCCAACCAGTCAGGTAAAGGCTTCTGGAGTGGAGCACAGACCAATGGAAAGCTGCTAATGAATGTTAATTTTTCACCTCAGAAGCCTTTCCACAGGTTGCAAATTAACTCAAGTTATGCCTGTTTCCAAAATACTCCTCATAAAACAAAAAAGAAACAAAAAACTTCATCAGAGATATCCCTGTTCCCCTCAACAAGTGCAAGATGCAATCTAAACTTCTTAGCTACAGAAGGAGAACGTGAGGGATGATATAGAAAGAGGCCAAATTCTTCCAGTTAAAATATGCTGGCAGCTTTAGCAATGACTGGCAGACCTGATGAAACAGAGATCTGTTGGATTTTGAGCCTGACAAGGATAAGCACAAATTGTAAACACCATCTGCAAGACATCCAAACCACAGGTAATGCAGAATATGGCCCTGGGTCTGTGCTGAAATTCAATCCCTTGTTTCATTCTCATAAACGTAGCTACTCTAAATTGTTTCTGAATGCAGTAAATACAGCACAAGTAAACACAGCACCTGCAAAAATGAAAAAACGTAGCATGCAGCATGATTGTGGTATTTTCATGACACTGTTTCAGGCAAACAAAGCAGGGTAACGTGCAACTTGCTCAAAAATTAAATGGCAGGTTTTCCAAGACATGGTTACTCTTTCTAGCAGTACAAATGATAGACAAATTATTTTCTGTGAGGTCCTAGATTATGGTTTTTAAAATATGAGTTTGATATAATGTTATTTTTATAGTAATTGAATAAAGTCAATTTGAATCAGGTTTTGGGTGGGAGAAAAAGTGATCTCAGCATGTCAGAAGTGTCTGCCAGGCCAAGCTAGAAAGTGGATTTAGCTAAGTGTTTGTATACCAACTAATGTTCTTCCACCTAACTTCTTGACCTTCATCTCCCAGATTTATGCCATATGCTTGCTTGTGGTTTTGAGTTCTGTCACTACACTGATGACTTGGCAGGGTAATTAACAGCAGCAGTTCAGCACTGTGGTTCATTATTTCAGTCCTGGTTATGTGCCCTGGTTCATGTGTCACCTTATTCTGTCAAAACAAACAGGTCTTTGGCAATAGCTGTCTGCACTGTGTGGTGTGATGGATCATCCTCAGAGGGTGTTTTTCAACAGTTGGCCAATGATGTTATATCTTTAAGTATGCCTATAAGTTTAGAAGAAGATTCCACCAGTCTTGTGACATGTCAAGGACATGTCACGTTGACATGGCTGGGACAAGAAACCCTCTGAGGCTCGCTCACAATTAATCCTTTTTGTGCATTAGATGGTTTTGTGTTTCCTTTGGGATGCTCTTAGCTGTGTTTTGAGGTGTAGGCTTTCTGTTCAGTGTAGCTATTTGTATACAAATGCATCCCCATATGTTTTTCAGCCATAATGCTGGTATGTGCTGTTGATAGATCTTGGCAGCTGAGTATACAGGTCATGGAATATGTATGTGTCAGACCTAGCTGAAGAAATAGCCCTTATGCAGGTGACAAAGATGTGGGTTTCGAAGAAGAAAATTCAACCTACTAGTTAGAATTTTGCAAAATTGATGTATCTGGAACATGTAGCTACACATTTGTAATATACATGAGTATAGTGTCTGTATATATATATATGGGTACATATGAGGCCATTAAAAGAAGTATTTTCAAAAATCAGTCCCTTGAAGCACTTGCAGAGCAGTGATATGTTATTTTCAGTACTGTTTCTGTTTGAGCTGGTTGCCTTAAGCACCCTATATTTTCAATGGAGATTCATTCAATGTGGAGAGGAGTTTATGGGGTCTACCTCACTTTAAGAAAGTTACCTCAAACAGGCTGCATCGATTTGGCACTAGAAATCTCTGTTTCTCTTAATTAACTAAAAAGGGAGCCTCCAGAGATGAGCTCAGTTGTGTCTAAAATTAGACCAGAGGAATCCCAGCCATATTGCTGACTCTGCTGCAGATTGCTGACTGAAATCTTCCATACACAGTACAAATTTTAGGTCTAATTTTCTGCCATTCTGTCTCTTGATTAGTTACTTGCTCCTGTGTAAAATGAGCTTAACTTACTACTAATTTTAAGCAGAGGTTTTAACTTCTTGGGTTCCTTTTTTCTTTATTAAAAAAAATTCTCGTTCAGTGCATTCAGGTCCTGTTTAAGGAAAAAGGCATTACAAAGTTGGGCTCTCATTTCAAACCTCAGCTGTGAAGTGAGTACTTACCATGCAGTTAGCATTGATTCCTGATTCCTGACCAGTCTCTTCCTCTGCCAGTCCCGAGCCAACGGTGCTACATCGGCAATGGCACAGATTACAGAGGGACAGCCAAGACAACCATCTCTGGACACAGCTGCTTGCCTTGGAATTCTGACCTGCTTTACCAAGAGCTTCATGTTGACAGCATTAGGAAAGCAGTGGAGCTTGGTGTGGGACCCTTTCCTTACTGCAGGTGAGGAAAGTTCTTGTTTGTCCTGCGTTTGTACATCCAGAGATGGACGTGATGTGGAAATGAGAAGGGCCAGGGATCTCAAAGCAGGGTTCCCCTGTCTGAGGAAAGCCAGACTGACCTCAGTAATCAGCCAGCCTGACTGAGTGATTTACAGAAGACAAGATCTGGTAGAAAGGCTCAATCAATACCTGGGTCTGCTGAGAGAAGCTCAGACACAAAATAACATTGGAAATTCCAGGTCCTTTTCTTTTCCCCTAGGTAATGAGGTTTTTTTCCCAAATAAGACCATAATGCAAAACTTTTGATGTTGTTCATTAATGCTTATCCAAAAGGAGAAATCAATGCACTAGCTAAATTGAAATGGCTAAATTTAACATTTTATTCTTTGGTTGTGAAAGACATACCATAAAGAAATATTTTTAAAAGGGACAAGTTATTTGAAAATGAAAAATCAAAGCACTATATTTAAATAAGATTGAAATGGGATGTCAAATTTATTTTTTTGGATTTCTTACAAAGGAAAACTATTGCCAAAGATGTCCCAGTGTTTAAATTTCGATTGCACCAAATATTGATAAACTACATTTTTGCTGAAGTTTTCTATATGCAGTTAAGCTATAATGAAAATAGCTTGTGCTATGTAGGTTTGTGCCTTTTCCTCAGTCACCTTATGTTCTTCCCCCTGTTTCTGAGGTATCCATGAGCTCAATGGATATCCACAAATAAAGGAAATGTTTTTATTTAGAGAGAATATTTCTCATCTTGGAGATGAAAAAATGCTAAACCTGCCAAACTATAGATGATTCTCCATAAATTACTGGTTGATGCCTTTTGTTTGCTTGATTGCTTGATTGAAGATTTTGTTTGTTTGCTTGATTGCTAATTTATGTGTGTGTGTGTGTGTTTTTTTTTTTTTAATGGAACTTAGACCAGTAGTTCAGGAAAATCAGAATCTACTGCACTTCTTAATTTGTTTGGTGATAAAAAGTGTACATGAATGCTGAAAGTAGCCCTTCTCTATCTAACACAAACTAACAATAAACAATTCCTACCCCGTCCTTTAAACCCTCCCACCTTGATTTCCAGGGCTTGCTCCTCATGCAAACATTTCAGTATTTGATTTATGGTGTCCCAGCACAGTGTGGCAATTTACCTGGCACATATTTTGTGCTTTGATGAAACTTGAGCCCTTTGATTTACATCATTTATGCCCAATATTCACTTCCAGATTTGAAATGCAGAGAACAAAATGGTGTAGGAGCTGATGTTTCATGTTCTGTAGAGCTGAGAAAAAAGCTTTTCACTTTTTTGTCAGCTTGTTACAATTTCTGGGGATATCTCTGCTGTACTATATAATCCTGCAGATATCTTCTTCTTCAAATAGTCTAATTTAGAAACATTGTTGGCGGAAGATGACTCAACCTGTGTTGCTTCTTCAGTTCTGAGAATTTGAAAGTGCTCTTATCTTTTTCTGAAGAGCAGTCAGATTGAAAAAGAAAAAATAACCGAAGATAGTGCTTGTGATAAATCCAACTGAAATTAGAATTACTGCTTATCTGGAGCTCTGAACTACCTTGTCTATTCTTCTTAGTCTAATAAGTCTCCCTATATTCTTGGAGGTGTAAACTGGGCAGATTTCTGGTCACTTATAATGCACAGATAAAGACAGGTGTACCAGAGAGAAACCCCAATGGAATCAAACCAAAATCTGTTTAACACCAAGGTAATAAAGGGAAAAATGGTTTCCATTACTCCTTTTTCTTTTCCCAACCTTTCTGAGGAATACAATATTTTCTTGAAATAGTCTTTCATTTCCTCAGACTCTCCAGGGAATGTGAACCTGAGATTTGCAAATTCATTTTTGCTAGCTATTCTTGTTATGGATTCTCTATGATTCTACCTGTGTTGGAATCTCCTCGCCTAAAAAATAACCTAAAACACGAATCTCTCCGATAGGATTTAGTTCTGAAAATAGCTGAGCTGATACCTGTGAAAGCACTTCAGTGTGGGCTGTAGTTAAATGCTGTGAACGTGCTCATGCATCCAAATACTTGTAGGGAAGTTTTACAGGTGTTCATTCAGTCGTGTCAGTATTTCATGTCCTAGAGAACCATAGTCTTGGTTAGTTTTAAGATGAATAATTATATTGAAAAGCTGCTCACCCTTGTAGGTGAGTCCTTTGTCACATGGCTCAAAATCTGAGAGCCCTCAGTGCTCTGCATGGTGCAAGAGGAAAAAGAAAACCTTTGGGAAGCTTGGAACAACACTGTGGTTAATGCTTGTAATTCCCTCTTCCCCTGAATTCACCAGAAATCCAGATGATGATGATAAGCCCTGGTGTTACATCATGAAGGACAGCAGTTTGTCTTGGGAGTATTGTGACATTCCAAACTGTGGTATGTAAAGGCTTTCTTAAAATCCATGCTATGAATGAATGAAGATTTATTGATACTACAACAAGGTTTCACTGTGTCATTTTGAATGCTCTACTGCTCCCAGAAGTGTCGAATATTTTACTGTTTCCAGTAAACAACAGGCTTCTTTTGCATTTTTGGAGTTGTGATACAGTCTGTGATTCTTGTCCTGAAACAGAAGCAGTGTCATACTACTGTTTTGGTCACAACCATCCCAATATCACCAAATTTTCTGCTAGAACATGCAAGGTGCCAGAAATTACTGATACTTTGGTAAAACTTGTCATCACTCTGGGAATTACAGGCCCAGAAAAGGGAGTGGACCTCTGTGAACAATGAGAGGTCTACATCCTGAAGATTTATGAGACATGGTGTTTAATTCTAAAACAGAAAGATTCTGGTAGTCTGAAGCCATATCCCTTTTTATCTTAGCAAGCAGGGAAAGGAGGCCAGTAGTTCCAGCCAAAGTAGATAATTCTGCAAGCACCAAAAGACCATGTGGAAGAAGACATAAAAAAAGAAGTTTTGTGAGACCTAGGATTGTTGGGGGATCTTCATCTCTGCCTGGATCTCACCCCTGGACTGCAGCTATATATATTGGAGAGAGTTTCTGTGGTGGCAGCCTGGTTCAGACATGCTGGGTTGTGTCAGCAGCACACTGCTTTGCTCACAGGTAAGCTCACCCCTTAGTGTGGCAGTGGGTCCTCACAACAAACCTGAACTGAAACAAGAAAGAAGATGAGATTATGAAAGAACAGTGTGTCAAAAGGAATTTCTGGCAATTTGAATACTCTTCATGATCTGAAAAATGGCTTGGACTACTACAATCTCATAAGCCCTTATCTTGTTCCTTAGGGAGTCTCAAAGAGTCTAAACACCCTGACTAAAGGAATAAGGTAGGGTGAAGCAGCACATAGAATGGGGCATTGCATGTGCAAGAACCTGCAGGGGAACAGAAGTATTTCTCTTCTTCTTGGTTACCTTTCTGAATGTTTATGCCTGTTTTGAGATATAACAGAGATGACTGTGCTCTCTGCTGTGTTTTGTTCAGAAAGGCTGAGACAGCCAAGCAATGATTTATTGGAGACGATAAATTACTGTTGGTTGACACAAATAGAGTGGGCTGAGCTTTACAAGAAGCCACATGGAAGAACTTAAACTGTCAAACTTCTGAAGCTGATTTTCTTGAGAGATTTTTTTGTTTTCTCCTGTGGGACACTGGAGAAAATATTGATTATAGGATGCTCTTACTTTATTCTAAATACTTAATTTTCTACAAATGTTCAACACTTTCCCTGATTTCAGTTTGATCACGTTGAAGGGAAAAATATTACATCATTTGATACCCATTGTTCCTTTGCATAGTAAAGAAGCCAAGAGAAACAGAAAACCTTTTGCCAGAATATAGACACTGATAGCTTTTAGAGCTAATAATACCACTGTGAATGCTGTACTGAAGCATTTGGAGCTCAAGCCACAATGCATTTGTTTTTCAAATGTTGTGAAATAGCTACTAACTTTGGCAGCTGTTCAGGACATTTCCACCCACTTCCAGCTGGTCGTTTGGTATGTACAGATTTTCCATAATTACTGCATTGTAATCTGTGCTCTTCTGTTTGTTTAGTACCTCTGGTAGTCACAATTCCAACTGTTTTCCACTAGGCGACAATAGATACCTGTGCAGTTCAATTATTTCTTTTTTCTTTTCTGTAACCCCTCCTGTTTTACTTCTTTTCCTGAATGAACCATCTGTAAGTCCTAGCAGAACCATTCAGTGCTTCTAAAATTATTTTAAATACTGTTCCAGAAAGTGAACTTCCACTGTATACAGGCCCAAAATTTGATTTTCAAGGAGGTTGATTTACTGCTGCAAAAATACTGAGAAAATCATGGCCTTACATATTGATTGAAGAACATTTTATTGCCTTCTTGTATGTCAGTAATACAGAATACCCTTTGCCCTTTCCTTTGTTAATCTTTAGCATAGTTCTTGTAGCAGGGTGGCTTCTATCTCTCTGCATTGTAATTGCCCAGAATCTCCACTGAGTCCATGGCTGCTGGTCACTGCTGTGCACTCAGTACTGGGGGAGGTTCTGTGGTGCTTTTGTACCTGCTGGGCACAGAAATGCAACCAGGGAAACTGCAATGATGCAAACCACTCTGTGTCTGTGCATGACGTGTGACACCAGATATTTCCTTCTCCTGCCCTGGGTAACAAAACACAGGAGTGCTCCAATGTTGAAGAAACTTGCTAACTTAATCCATTGTAGACTTATGCAGTTTGAATTAGTTTTAGAACAAGAGTGAAATGTGAATTCTTTTGCTTTCAAAGCTAGAGACTATATTGCCTTCCTAAACACTTCCTGATTATTCCAAAATGTCCCTTACTTCCCAGTTTCTATACTTGTTCTTATTAATTTACTTTCCTAGGACACTGGATATCAGAGGACTGTGGCCTTCTTAGAGTGAAAAACTGATAGCTGGAAAAGATGGTGTGAATTGCAAATACTGTGTTCTCCTCTGGCTGTGAAGTTTCCCATTAAATCCATGTGCTTTTGGGACTTCACCAGGTTGCTTTTGATTCTGGACAACAGATTTAACATAGATAAGCAAATCTCAGAACTGGTGATATCTTTTCAGTTGAAGCTTCCCGGATGTTCCTGAATTGTCAATGTGCCAGCACCTTTAAATCTTGGCCCATGCCTGTAATTTTTTTCAGTAGACTGTTTTCCTGGAGAAACGAGATATCCACCACTGACTCATCTTTTGATCCTTCCTTTCTTTCTGAGCAGTTTTTGTAATCATTGGCAAAGCCGAGTTTAAGTTGACTCAGTTGAGTTTCTAGAAGAGGTGTTAGCACCCCCAAAGATGCTTGTTAGCCAAGCAGCAGCTGGGCACAGTGCCTGTGCTGGCCTTTTCCTTCTTTCAAGAAGCAGCAGCCTTTAATTAGGCTGATCAGGACCCACAGAGCATGGGTCTCACTGTAACATCTTTTTCCTTGCCCTCTGTATGCAGGAAGCCTGGGGAACAGGTAAAGGCATCATGAGAGGGTAAATAATGGACATGGTGGGAGGCTGAGGTTATAATGGTTCATAGGATACCCAGCCACTGGAAAATCAGCTGCATTTGTCCTGCTAATCACAGAACTGCTTGTCTCTCTTTTGCATTACAGTCCACTAAAATCTACCATTCGAGTAGTTCTGGGTCAACAAATATTTAATAAAACAACTGATGTAACACAGACATTTGAGATAGAGAAATACATCTTGCATCCTCAGTATTCCGTGTTCAATCCTACTGAACATGATATTGGTGAGTATTTGTCTTCAGACAGTTTTATTTTCCATTTACTCAACCTAGTTTCAAGTTTAGATGGTCTGTTAGAAACTGCCTTTAGAGTGGAAAAATCATAGATACTAGGAGAGGTTTTTGAATGCAGAGGATTCTTAGTTCTACCAGAGTTATAACAGCATCTGAAGGCTAGACAAATTCAGATGAAAAATAAATTGCAAATTTTAAATAATTATGATAATTAGCCTTTGGAGCAATTTACCTAGATGTGTGGCAGATTGATCATCACTTCAAGTCTTTGTGAGATTAGGCATTTTTTCAACTGAACCAGAAGCTGTAGGCTTGATGCAGGAATTACTTGGTAAAATTCTATTGTCTGTATTGTATAAAGGATCTGACTAGATGAATGTAATAACCCCATCTGCTCTGAAAACCTGTGGCACTAAGAATCATTTTTTACACTGAGATAGATTTAAAAATCAGCTGTCTTATCAGTCAGAAGTTAAATGCCCTTCTGATTGACCTTATAGTATTAGTCAGAATGACAATGGAGCAGCAACTTATTTCTTATTTTCTGATCTGCTCTTATGAAAGTTGTCACGTCACCCCAGGGCATCAAGCTGTGTGAGCACTTTGTGAGATTATTTAATAGCCTGACATTGGGAATATTTTAGGTCAGGCATGTACTGGCTTTTTTTTGGCTCACAGATGGTGAGTATTTTCTACTCTATAGCAAAAAGCATTCAAGTTCTGTGTTGGTGGGAGCTCTGTCACAGTGTACAAGGAGATAAACTGGATTTGAGACATTACTCTGCTCTCAAATCTCCTGGTGAAAACCCCCCATGATGCTTTGAGACCTCATAGCTTTTTTAATTACTCTGAAATTAGGTAGGCATGCCTCACCAGTGGGATATGTCCAAATCTAGGAGAGCTGAACATGGGGTGCCTAAGACAAGCCCAACTGCAAAACTAAATGAGAAAGCAGAAACTGTGTTGTGGGGGGAAGATGCAGGTGCTTGTTCTGTCCAGACAGTGATTTCTACTGATGCAACAGAAGAGTTTTGTCCTGCTGAAAATACTTTTCTAAAGGAAACAACCATCACATGAGTGTTTGCTAGGAAATTTGAGGGATTCAGAAGCAGACAGAGTTAGTGGGGAAGAGGAGCAAGGCGAGGACGTTTGGGATCAAGGTTTGTGTGGGTTTCTCAGGCTGTGAGATACTGCTTCTATGTTCCACTAAGGCAAAAAAACTAGCTGGTAGAGAAATAAGACCAGTGAGGTCACTTGCTTTCCACACAGCTGTGCTCACAAAGCTCTGAGCTTCCTAAAGGCCTGATGAGAAGATTTAATAGGTGTGTCCACGTTACCTCAGCTCTTTGAGTGGTGTGGCCAAACCAACATGCTGCCCTTGCTCCACTCAGTACAAAGCCCCCTTTGCTGCTTTATAGCCAACTGAAGAGATTTTCTACAGGCAAACCAATTTTTGAAATATTTCAGTGTCAACCTCATGATGCTGCACAGCTATGTATTCACACTGTTTACAAGCCCATAACTGGTTAGTAAAGATTGTGTAGGTTATGTAATATTGTGCAGCTTCAAGAAGCTTGGTTTTGAAATGTCCCAAGGTTTTATTCCTTAATTTTAAAGATCTTGAATTTCGCTGAACTCAGTGATAACAGGACACAAAACACACCAGCTCTTGGAGTAATTAATTTTTTAAATGGAATTGGAATTAGGCCAGTGGCCAGGCTTTCAGAAGCAGTGAGTATTTGCACATCCCACTTATTTCAGCTGAAAGTTGGGGATATGTCACGGTTATTTAACTATAAGGTGGGAGGAGACACATGTATTTTCTATCTTCCCCCTTCTCTACAGAGGCAGTGAAGCAAAATCTGCTCAGTGAGCATAGCATAAAATAAATATTCCCACAAGGGGAGTAGCTGAATGTTTCAGCCTTCAATTTGCTGTGAAATCAGGTGCTGTTGAGATGAGTCTGTCTGTCTTTGATTGAAATATCTTAATTAAGAGAGGCTTAGGGGATAATTAAATTTGTATTTGAGACCCATTACTGCCAATCCCATTAAAGAAAAGGAACAGTCACTTTCTTCCTCCTGCATTTTCTGTTCTGCAGCTTTGATTAAGCTGAAGAAGAACGGCCAACGTTGTGCTGTGAAGTCCCAGTTTGTTCAGCCCATCTGCCTGCCAGAAAGTAACACTGTTTTCCCTGACCAGTTGAAATGTCAGATTTCTGGATGGGGACACAAGCATGAGAGTGAGTAAAATGAGATCTGGTGTTTGCAGAAAAAAATGATGATAATAAAAGCATAATGCTCAGGTATATGTTATACAGCTGAGAGTTTGGTAAAATGTTTTGCAAGGGACTTCTGGTGGGATTCTTTTTACCTACCTTTGGAGTTTGCAACATTTACATCTGAAATAGTCATCCTGAACTTCCTTTATAGGCTTTGAAATTTGGAGTGTGGTTCCTTTGACCAAATGCTTGCACTAATTTCAGGATGGAAGGAGCTATGAGCTAGCTAGGTCTCAGTGGACTGGGAGGGGAGAAAGTAGCTTGTTGGAGTGCCAACACCTGGAATTTTAGTAAAGTGAATCCTTCCCCTGATTTCTCCAGATAGAAATTTTTAACTTCACCATCAAGAAACTTTGAAAATGTTGATAGGAGAAGGCCAGGTAGACTTTGGGCTAAGAAGTGCTTACACCCAGCTTGAGAAAGGTGGAAAAAATCATCCCATCCTTTCAGAGGAGGAATTTCAGGATTATGAGGCTGAACCATGCTGCTTCAATGCTGAGATAGCAAAGAGCTATGTCGGTAGATGAGAAGGACTGAGGAGCTGGCTGCCACATTTTGGTGACAGATAAAGTATGAGCAAAGATCCCAGTCTAAATGTGCAGTCTAAAGATAAAAAGAAGTAATGGAGTCTTTGAAAAAGGGATGATTTATTATCACATCTGGAAACAGGTGAGAACCAGAGTGCTGGGGTACTTTTGCTGAGTCTCTAGAAAAAGAGAGAAGCCAAAATATATCAATGACTGGACATTGCAATACTGTTATTTTATGGAGTCTGACTCGAGGATCAGAAAATGATCACTATAAAAATTATTTTATTTCAAAGGTGTCCATAACATGAATACTACTGAGAGGTGTTAAATGTGTTTATTATGTGTTAAATGTGTTGTGCTTTGTGTTTTCCTGTTATGCTCTTGACATTCTATAAAAATGACTTTCTTTTCCTTTCTGGGAAATTTTTTAAAGATATATCTGGTTATTCAGATGTCCTGCAAGAAACACTGGTTCCACTTATTTCAGAGGAGAAGTGCAGAAGTCCTGAAATTTATGGAACAGAACTCACAGAAAATATGTTCTGTGCTGGCTACTTTGATAGCAAATCTGATGCTTGTCAGGTAATGCTGGGTCATCTCTAGGCAAATGATAGAAATGTATTTTGGTGACAAATGCTGCACTGTTACAATTCTTACTTTTGATTTTATAGTGTTCCTAAAGAAAAGAAATATTCCTAAAGAAAAGAACCTTATATGACTGCTTCCACCTTCATTTTTTTGTTCTTGTTCAATGTCAATTAAGCTCTACAGAAGGGCTCCAGGGTATTACATTCCTCCTACCTTTACATAGGGCAGTAGCTGTGCACTGGAGAGTGTATTGCTCTAGTCCTGGCTGAGCCTGCAGGTGGTGGCAATGGATTTCTGCCCAGCTGGCAGGGATGTGCCAGCAGGAAAACCAGCATGAACCTGAGTGGGGACAAATCCCAGAGCTGCTGCCTCTTGACTGAGGGAAAATAAGGACACCTGGGTAGGAGGTGAGGAGCAGTGGTGAGGCTTGGAGGAAGGAGCTGAGGTTTCTATAGTGGATGTGACTGAATGGTGTAGAATGTCAGTCAATAGGAAACTGTGTTATGTAACCTCAGTCTTTCATGAAATGACCTCATGCTCTCACTACTTTCAGTTATGTCACACCTCGGCTCTGAATAAGGATACAGAATTGTTGTGGTGATAGATGAGACTTCTTAAAATGAAGGATCAGATTATTCCTTACATAAAACTTCAGATTTCATGTACAGCTCGTTTTGAAGGAGGGTTTTGCTCTATTAACATAAATTCGTGAAAAGGCAGCACATAGCTAATGGCTGGTAGTGCAAGTGCAGGCAAGAATATCATGTATACTGTGTGCTGGAAGCCCCATAGGGGTTATAAACATATCCAAAGAAAGGTGGCAAGAGTGACATGGCAGCAGCCAGCAGTGGCTCAAGGCCAGGGCTGAGACTGAGGCTGCAAGGGGTCACACGAGCCAGAGAGATGGAAATGACCCTGCCTGCCCAGCTCCCCTTGCCTTTCCCAGGAAGTGCAAATAAGAGACAGCATTACAGCTGACTCTCTCTCCCTGCCCTGGACAAACAGAAATCGGGAATGAGAAGGAGAAAAGAAAGTGGAGGGAAGGAGAAAGGAGTTGTACAAAGACAAGTGGTCTGGAGAGAATTACAAAGTCTGAGAAACAGCGATTTTGAATCAACAGATGTTGCTGAAGAACAGTGCTCATGACATGAAATCATTACTAGGGAATCAATAATTCATTTTTCCCTATTGTCAGACTTGTAGTGGGGTCTGAGGAGAAATAATGTAGACCTCTGAATGTAACAACAGATGTAGCTGACCTCTGGGTTTTCTTAATGTACACTTAGGATATTAACCTGTAAACCATCTGTTATGTATAAAAAATATTCCAAGACCTAGAAACTTCAAACAGACAATGTGTTTCCCTTGATTATTTTTAAAAGATTTTCTTGGAAACTTTTGTCATTTAATTAGTGCACTGATGCCAAAACTGCAATCAATTAGACTAATTGTGAAAAATATGCAAACAAGCAAGAATTCATCTGATGTCCCTCACTTATCACAGCAATCTTCAGTACAAAGGCAACACAATTTTTCTATGTATTTTGGTCTCAAGGAATTTTTCTTTTGAGATAGGAAAAAAATATTTCTCCTTGGTCCCAAATAACTAGAGTGATGGCTGCTTTCACCAGTACCATTTACTAAGTCACATTTTTAATTTATAACATTTTAATTTCTCTAGAAAGTCAATCTAAGAGTAACAAAAATAATAAAAACCCCTGTCCTGAATGTTTTCAAGGTTTAATATAAGTAGAAATGTTCAAAATTAACCCTTGCTGTAGTTAGTTTGGGCTGCTTTTCAGTTTATGGTTTAATGACAAGATAAATACTCACTAGCAAATTCAAACACACGCAAAACCCCATATGCCACATAAAATTACAGAATCCCACAGTCCCAAAGTGTGGCTGTATGCAACATCTTTCTTCAAAAACTCTCATGTTCTCTGAAAGTTGCAATAAACTGCATTGAGAAACTCTCCAAATGCACCCATGTAACCCCTCCGTGCAGTGCTGATATTGCAACACAGTGCCAAGCCCCAAAGGCTTGTTCACTTCCATTAAAAATTATCTACATCAACCATGCTTTTCAGTAGGTCTCTGAATCTAAAATGTTCATGTTTTTAAACAAAATCTGATATTTTGATGCTTTTGTTAATGCATAGTTTTAAAAATCCACCATTATATTTGAATGTGACTAAAAATGCTTTCTATAATGAAAATTCAGTGAACTGTTGGGGTTTTTTTTTGGTTTTTTTTTGGTTTTTTTTTTAGTTTAAATCTCATGTGCAATAATTCCTATTTTATGACTTTCCCTAACTGATCTTCTGACTGCTTTCTATCAAATTAGATAACCTTTGCTTACTTTTGATGCAGGGAGATTCTGGTGGACCTCTGGCCTGTGAGGAAAATGACATCTCTTACCTCTATGGAATTATCAGCTGGGGAGATGGCTGTGGCAGAGTCAACAAACCTGGAGTATACACAAGAGTGACAAATTATGTCCAGTGGATTAATGAGAAAATAGGCCCCCGAAAAACTAGTTGAATAGTTAAATACACTAACATTTGAAGCAGGGTTCTGGAGTATTTTGGTTTTATTAAAATTTCATATATTTTATTATAAGCTGGAATGAAAACTCTCGTGGTAATTCTTAGCAGTTCCAAGCCAGGCCACCAAAAGCAGCCCTGCTCCATCTGATGTCAGCTGCCTTGATCTATCATTCAAGGGCTTTGGATTGCTCAACACACATGACTGCCTTTATTTGTCTTGATAAAAAAAATCTCAAACATATTGAGACAGTGCACAAAAATCTGTAACTCTCTGTCTGCTTGGTGGATTACCTAAAAAGGGATTTGATCTGTTCTGCAGTTTCTGGTGGAGCTGTCAGCCCCCAAACCAACCTGCAACAGTATTGTCCTTGTATTCTCTGTTGAAGTAAAAAAATAAACAGGAGAATCAAAAATGAAATTCCATCTCCCTGAGAAATGATCTCTTGGAGCTCAGGGCAGCAGACACCAAGAGAACAAGGCAGGTAAAGCTGCTCCTCAGCTAACTGCAACAACAAGTCTGGGGAAAGAAACCAGAGGGTTTAGGTTTTGTTTCAACCAAACACGTAAGCATATTTTTATATAAACATATTTCTGTGTTCCACTGACGTAAAATCAGGAACGTGCCTCAGAGCTCTGCTGAATCTGGGGTGCAATTTTCCAGCAAGGTTAATGCAACACCTCCTGAGAGCTCAAAGTCTTCCTGAAAAATGTTGTTATCTGGAGCAGCTGATTTAGGTTGATACAGCCAGGACCTTCTGCAGACTGTGATCTGCTCCTTGCCCTGAGGATAGCAATGGAAACACTTCACTTTGCTGATAAATCCCTCAACGTTTCTTTAATTTGACAGTGTTTTGAAGATGTCTTAGCTTTTGTACTAACAGTTGTTCAACTATTTAGATAATTCAGAAAGGAGGTTTCTCGTAACAGATTTTTCAACTGGACGGCTGGGGTGCAGCTTGACATTTTCCTTAGGGATTTGGTGATATCATAAACCACAGACTTTACTGTCATGGCCTATGGAATTGTTATGGAACCAACAAAAGCAATTATTACAATATTTACAGATGTTTAGAGGCAGTGGACTCAGTTGTATGAGCAAAAACAGGCAGAAAATGATTCAACAGAAAAAGTCTGACAAAGAATGGAAAATTCTTCTTTTTTTTTTCCCTTTAGCCATCTCAGATGTGTACATTTAGGTGTTGTGAAATGTATTTCTCCCCTGGCAGTGAACATTTATGAACTCTCTTAAGTTTTTCAAGCAAAGTTGTTTTTTAAAGTAACAGAATTTTAAAGTGGTGCCTAGATATTCAGATGTGTTTTTTGTTTGCAGTGTCTCATGGGTTTCTTAGTAGTGGTGAATGTTATTTAGAGTTAAAAGAGATTTTTAAAGGAAAAATAACCAAAACCTGCATCTGTGTAAGTACAAATATACAACAATGCTAATCTAGATAAATGATGTAAACTGTTTAATAAAAACATTTACCCTCTGTTTCTTGAACTTAGTCTGTTATGTATAAAGTAAAGATCTTTGAATCCCTCTGTAGGCTGTTCTGGAGGTTGAGAGCTGGTAGAAAGATGAAATAACACTTTGTGCTGGAAGATATCTGAAAATTTCTCCATAAGGGTCAATTTCAGCTGGTGGTGCTCCCAGTTTAATGCAAGTGTCACACACATTTTCAGTAGGCAGATGTAAGCACCTGGGTATGTTTTTCAGCTACTGATACTGTGACTCCCACGATTAAAGCCTTTAGTTTGTTTTTCTGAGGCACTAAATGCTAGCTTGAAATATTAATGTCCACCTCTGGGATCTTGATTTCAAACCAAGCTGAAGATTTTTGTGTGGCTCTGCCTCCCTGGACATTTCCAGTAGGAGTCTGGCTTGCTTAATGCCCTAAAATTAATATAACCATGTGGCAGGACTAACTGTACCTGCAGCTGAAACAATACTGCATCAGCAGGAAGGAACTATTTGCTCCTCTTTGGAAGGGATTCATCAGGAACAGGTTTCCACTCAAAGATGAAGCCATCCTGAATGTCTGTATCTGTTCTGTGACTTCAGTTTCACTTTGAAATTAACATCTATCCCCATTGTGCACAGTTTTGATCTTGCAGTTTTGTGTTGTGTATATTCTCTTGGTCTTCCCTTGCAGTAAAGAAGGTGGCTGTTTGATAGGAAAGGTCTTAGACTGGTGTTTCTGACAATTAGTGTAGAGTTTTTTTAGCTGTCCTGTTTTCAAAATCTATGCTGCTTGTATCAGTACACAGCAACACCAGTACAAATAATAACACACTTTTTAAAAATATATTGAATGGTCTGGTTTCTGCCCTCAAAGGTTTAAATGACAGATCTCTGGCTGATACTAATTTGAATACTTTGAATGCATTAAAATTAATTTGTGGCTTTCAAAGCAGCCTGTTTATCCACTGTGACTGCATTGGCGGGGTGGAACTAAATAAAAATCAATTTAAGCCTCAGCTGGGAGGTGACTAACCCAGTATTACAAGCACAGAGTAGGGGTGGCAAGGAGATGTCCAGGTTGAGAGATGTCCTGACCTCTCCCACCCTGGCATCAGTCTCACTCCTATGGAGCACTCCAGCATCTGCCCCCTGCCTTTCTGTTGAGCATTACCCCATGGAAACTAATTCTCCATATTTTTCACCCCCTTTAAGTGATTATTGCCCTTGTAAAAATGAAAACCAGACTCAAATGTACTAGTAAAATTTTATCTGATATTTTTCCTAACTCTATATTGAAATTGAATTAGAATGCAAAGCCAGTTGAACAAACACTTCCCTAATTCATTATGAAACACACTTAAAAGATGGTTTTATTAAATTGTATGTTATTCCATGGAAACTGACCGATTTAAAAGGAAGAAATAAATGTAAACATCTAAAAAACCCCTTCTATTATGCTACTGAAAGAAAAATGTGCTGTAGTGCTGTTTAAAAAACGCTGAAGAACTAATTACCATCAAATAAGATGCAGCAGGAGTATTTTTGGAATAATGGACTCTAATTAGTCCATTGCTCGTGAAAATAAATCTGAGGACATCATTAACACATCCTATTCTATTAATTGTAGCTGTTTCTGGTGTGGTGTAAGCGGGTTGTTATCTCGTGACAGTTGTATTGCAAAGAGGGAAAAAAAAAGTGAGAAGAGTATTTTTATCTGGGGTAGTTGGCAGCGTCTTCTGGGAGCCAAGGAGAGCTGTAATTATACTTTTGAAAAGTGAGAATTGGGCATTATAAGGAAGGTGCGGGAAGGGGGCGTCCTGGCCGGCCAGAGGCGAGCCCCGCTCCACACAGCGAGTCCGGTGCGGGCTTTGCGGCCGCCCGGGCGCGGGGCAGCCCCTGCGGGCAGCGGCAAAGTCCGGAGCCGGATCGGGGCGGGGGTCGCGCCCGGAGCGGATCCGCTGCGCTCCGGGGGCCGCGCCTCGCGCTCTGAAACCCTGGGGGGAAAAAAAAAAGTAATAAAAAAATCCAAGTTTCCCCCGCAAGCCAGAAGTAAAACACGTGAACAAAGAGTCATTGGGACGGTCCGCAGACCCCTTTGCCCAGGCGGCCGGTCGGGGGCCGGGCCGGGCCGGGCCGCGCTGGCCGCCCGCCCGCGCGGGGCCCTAATAAAGCTATTTTAGAAGTGACCCCTCGGGCGGCCGGAGCGCGGGGCGGGCGCAGCGAGCCGGTGCAGCTGTCCGGAATCATGACTGAAGATGACGGATTCCGTGGTGGTGGAGGGTCACGTCAAGTTGAGAGACGGAAAAAAGGTCCCCGCTCCCGGCGCCCCTTCGGCCCGCGGGGGTCCCCGACCGCCGCCCCTTGCCCTGAGGGGAGAGAGCCCGCTCTCCCCCGCGCGGCCCCGGCTAACCCTGTCCCTTTGCCTCTCGTTGCAGTGGAAGAGCAGGTGGCTGGTGCTGCGCAAGCCCTCCCCGGTGGCAGGTAAGGGGGGCCCGGCGGTGGGGACGGGGCTCGGGGCCCCGCAGCTTGCCCGGATCCCCGGGGCGAGTGCCCGCAGAGCCCCGGCGGGGCCGTGCCGGAGCTGCGCTGCCCGGGAGCCCCGTCCGGCCTCGGAACGAGCTCCTGCCCTCACTAAAAACAACGGGAAAGTGACTTTGCAAGACACAGACATTGGATTTGGTGCCGGTTCAAAATGCACTTTTTTTTTCTTTTTCTTTTTTTTTTTTCTTTTTTTTTCTTTTTTTTTAATTTTCTCGGCTGAACTTATTTTTTCAGGGTGACTGCTGGCTGTAAAAAAAAAAAAAAACCCACCAAAAAAAACCCCCTGACATTGTAAGCTCGGTAGTTATTTTTTATCAGTGTTTTGACAGAAAATATCACTTCAATTTAAAAATAAAATGACATTTTGAATTAAGGAAGGAGAGAAAAAAAAAGATCGTTTCCATGCTTCTGAAGGGGAAATTGAAAACGTTACACAGAGCTGATGTTTTACTGCTGCAGAGGGAAAAGTAGGCTTCAGGTTTCCCCATCTGTTCCCAAGAGGGAAAACATTTGGGCCCAAAAGTACATCTTTCCAGGGCTAAATGTTGCCCAACTTGGAAAACGTGAATCTGCACTGCTGCAGAATGGATCATGGCAGCCTTTCCTGGCTCTTGCCAGAAAGATTGAAGGCTTGTAAGTAATTCTTTGTTACCTGAGTTGTTACAGTCATATTTTAGTGTTTTAAATACCTGCACCTCATTTAAATCTGTGAAATCTCCCTGTGTGAAAGGGCATCTGTTGGTCATAGAGCTAGTACATAGACCTGTGAACATGGGCCTGAGTTTTTATTGTGAGTGAGCCAGTTTTGAAGGCTGTAGATGGTGGAGCCTGACTGATAATATTCCTCAAAAATACTATTTTTATTCTAGCTAATCTAGCCAGGTTTACTAAAAAAGCCCCTGGTGATCTGCTTTTCTTGGTATGTAAACCACAGCCATTCTTCAGACACACAACTGTATTGCAGAATGTTTGAATACCGTGGTTGCAGCTGTTTTTGCTAACAGGTGCACAAAGACAATTGGGAATCCATGCAAAGCTCTGCATTAGTTAGCAGACAGTTCAGCCTTTCAGTAATTTTTCATCTCTGTGGGTGGAGATTTTGCCAGTCCCTTGCCCAGCTGAGAGCTGCAGGGCACCTTAGTGGGGCTGGGAACACCAGCCCCAGTATTTATAAAATGGTGCATGGGGGTCTTTGTCTTTTGTGGTTTTTAGTTAAGCTTAAGCTGTGGATGTTGCAGCTTTGATATTGACCATTAATTCCATCTGAATTCTGTATGGTAGGAAATGAATGTGGGGGAAGGAGAGCTGCTTTTTGTCATAAATGCAAAAGGTGGGGGAGGTGACTCCCCTTTCCTTTTGGGTTTGCTTGTGGAATGCTTGCTTTCCCCATGGGGCCGTGGCACTTGAACTGGTTTCTTCCATTGCATGGTTACTGTGTAATAAACACCTCTGGGAAGGGGTTAATAACAACTGGTGACACAAGCAAACACTAAAAAATAAATAAATAAAAGAAGGTGTGGCTCATAATGATTTTTAGCAATGGCTGCTGTGTAGCATTTAACTGGGAAACCTGAGCTGACAGGAGCAATCTCGCAGCGCAGTCTGCTTGCCATTTAGCGGTTGGGTAATCTGTGAGCTACTGTAAGAATTTCATTTGTGGTTCAGTATGTTCTAATGAAAATACAGACAACAATAGCCTCTTGGTCTTTAGAGGCTGTAATGTGAACAGCTATCCTAGCATAGTTCCTAATGCTCTGAATTAATGAGTCAGTGCCCACCGGACTCAGGAGAGGATCTGAAATGCCTCTGGACTTTGAATAAAAGAGGGAAGATTTATTACTGATCTCCTTATTTTTGAGCCTGCAGTTTAACTCTTAGAACTCACCTTCAATGTTTGCTTCCTGAAAATGAGGACTATAAACTACCTGGGGGTGGGCTGGGAAAAGAAATCAGAGTTTTACATTGACTTGATCAAGCTGATCCTGTAGTTGTCTAAAGCTCCTTTGTATTGCAGCAGAGTGCTGAGAAATTTGTTATGGTCTGTGCTCTGCATCATCATCTCTGACAGTTTTGCTCCTTTTAGACTGTTTGCTCATGCTGGTGTACAAGGATAAATCTGAACGAGCAAAAGGGCATAAGGAGAGGAGCAGCATGACCTTAGAAGACATCTGTGGCTTGGACCCTGGGCTCTCCTATGAGGGCCTGAATCACACGCTCGCCATCATCTGTCTGTCCCAGGTTGTGATGCTGGGATTTGACAGCAAGGAAACCATGTACGCCTGGGATGTGCGAATACGCTACAGTCTGGGGGAAGGTAACCTTTGTCTTCTCACACTGGTTTGTTGTTTCCCCCCCACAGGATAAAAAAAACCAAAGAACAGTGAAGCTAAAATGCAAATAAAACAGTACAGTTCAGGACAAGACTGTCACTCATTTGAGAGTGGACAAACTGTTTTTCACCCTTAGATGTTAAAGCAGGTATATCCAATAGGTTTTGACTACAGTACCACCCAGCACTGATGGGTAACTATGACAGCTCTTAACTTGGGGTTTTGATTTTTACACTGAGGGTGTGTAGCTTTGAAACAAAGTGATCCAACTTCTGCTTCTGGTCCTACAACTGACTCAAGGATTCTGGCAAAAGGACTCAGGGGGAGCCTGAATTAAAAGGTGCAAAGTCCTGAGTAGAACTTTGCCAGTTCATGCCCAGTTTGCTGAGCTGCCCACTGGGTGATGCATTGATAATTCTCATTGCTGCTAGTGTGCCATTTCAGAAAGAGACTTTTTGCCCCAAGGAGTGTCATCAGACACATTCTTTCCAGCTAACTTCACCTATCTCTTTCCTCCTATTTTATTTTCTTGCTTAGCAGCTCTAAAATGTACTGTGGTGAACAAAGAGTGATAATGTTGGTAATCCATAGTATCTGTCTTATGTTTGTTTAGTCATAACTAGGGAAGGAGGGTAGGTGTGTGGGAGACACACATTAGCAATCTTTATCATTTGTTACATATGCTCTGCCATCTGTTGGGTTTGTGGCTCGTTCCTTTGCAGTACATATGCAGAAAGAAGACGCCCTGGGAATTTTACAGTAAAAATCTGTAGGACTATAAGAAGTGAGATGTGTGGATGTACCTCTCAGGGCTATCAAATATAAAGCCTTGCATAACAGGAAAGGTTAGAGGCGTTGCTGAACAATACAAGCATGAGTAGCTGGAGTGGTTGGTGCACTTTGATGATACAGCTCTACAGTCTTCCAGTACTGGGGTTTTTTTTGTTTGTTTGTTTGTTTGAACTAGGTTTGGGATCTATATATAGCATTGACTTATCCTAAAAGCTGGAGGAGTACTTGAATACAACAGAGTAGATCTGTTTTTTATGATCTTGCACTGATGTAGTGCTGGAGTAATCTCAGTCTGGGTGTGAGGGTTAAGGTTGGGGATGGAGGACATGCAAAAGCAGTGAAGAGTTTTTTTCAAGGAAAGCTGTGAATGAGGTAGGAATAGAGCCTACTGGATTATGACATGTGCAGCCATGGAGTAAAGGTGAAGTGGGAGAGTTTGTGTGTGTGGAAGTGAAGAAATGCAGAAGTAAGAAAACAAGTGTAATTGGTTGAACTGGTAATAATTTTTTAAAGTTAATTTCAAAAAATCTTAGGGGCAGGAGAATAAACCAGCATTGAATTTTTTTTCAGAATTTTGTCTTTCAGTGCATGTTCAGTTAGGAGAACAAAGTCAAAGGGAGTCTAGTTTGAGTATAGAGGAATAGAAAAGAGAGAAGATGTACGGAAGATGGTGATTGGTGTTTTTTCTTAAAGTGTAGTAAGGATGCCTTTGTGTGCCTTGAAAATAAGGTGGCTGGATGATAAAAATAGGCTAGGGAGAGATGACCTCAGAGTCTGGGAAGCAAAAAAAAAAAGTGAAAGGAGCTGACACTGTTCTTGAATGAGGACCACAGAATGGAGGCGTTCACACTGGAGTTCCCAGTGTTTTCTCTCAGTTTTTAGCAGATGAGGTGGATGTGATTCCTGGAATGTGCTTGGGCTCACAACTCATTTTGAGAAGTTAGTGTACTGCAGGTCAGTGCATAGCTGTGAAAAAGAAAAGATGGGCTGAAGAAAGTCATGGATTTAAGTATTACCTTTTGTTCAGGGATGTACTCAGCTCTATGTCTTCACAATTTTTTTATAGAGTTAAGCCAAAGGCTGGGAAGAATTTTGAAAAAAATTCCAATGTATCACGAAGGCAGTGTATGGGAAAAGTTTTATTTTCAAATATGCTTTTCCTTTTACTTTGGCTTTGTTCAGAGTTGGGTATGCTGTATTTTGACAGTGGTCTAGAACTTGGGCTGGAGCTCTTTGTTTTCAGCAGCTGTTGTAACTTGCAACCGATAGTGTGAAGAGTGGGCTTCATTCCTCAATTATGAAGCAGAAAGAGTCTTGATGCTGCTTCTCCCATGGTTTAATTGCCAGCAAAATTCTGGGTAGAGGAGTACAAGTGGCATTAAAGATTGCTTTCTGAGCAGTATTGATCATGATGGTTTTGCTGTCTTTTTGATAGCTGATGTTTAAGCAGATTGCGTAACAACTGCGTGCCCAAAAGGGGACATGGTGTGACTATTGATTTGCTCCCTAGCAGTGCTGCTGGCAGAGCTGTAAGCAGAGCTGTGGTTAGTTAGATCTATCTCTGTCTCCTTGCACATTTCACTCGAATGACTTTGTGGCTAATTCTGCTGGAGCCTCAGGGAACTTAGCAAATGCATGCCATAGATGAGGAGTTGGCTTACAGCTCGGATCGTGACTAAGATTACAGCAAGCAGATAGATGAGAAGCAAGACTCAGACCCAGATGAAATTTGTGATGTTTGAAGTGGCATGGGCAAGAAACAGGGAAGAGTTGATGCAAGAACTGAGAGTACCTGGAAGTTACCCAGTAGATTTCATAGGCAGGGAGCTGTTTGTGTGATCTTTGATGCATAACCAAAAACTAAATCTATGTTGCTTCTTGATAAACACCATCAAAAACCTCCTTCGGGAAATATAAGTCTCGATGCTTCTCTCTACCAAGACAGATGTTGTTTGTTTTTGACAAATTTGTTGTGGGTTTATTGTTTTTATTTTGTTTGTTGGTTGGTTTTTTTTATGTCTAATCACAATATGAAAGAAACTAGAACAGTAGTGGAGGTCAAAACAATTGTTTGAGAATTATATGCTTGCTCACTTAAATTGTTCCCTTTGAAACACTGAGATTTGAGTGATCCCAATAACTTATTATTCAGAATGCAATAGCCTTGGAAGAGAAAATGGAAGACCAGCCTATAAAAACTGCTTTAGGTAAGGATACTGCAATATAGATGAAACTGGAATTGGGATTTGAACCTAGATTTTTTAAACTTGAACGAGATAGGTGTTTCTTTTTCTTTCTCCACTCTTTTAAAATTCAGGATGTGAAATATGAAAAAAATTAACTGACATCTAAAAGTGTTTGTTACTTATAAATCACTTAGTTTCCTAGTTATTTAAAATGTCTTGGCATCTACCATCACCAACTCATGAAATAATCACAAAGGTGGAAAAATGTAATTTTCCTCTTTTTACTGCTAGGGAGGAAGTGAAGCAGTTTATTAAAGGTTGCAGATGAGTCAGTGATAGAGATTTGTTTAGTTCTTTGAGCCTTGGCTTTTGGGTTCTTTGAGCACCATTTTATTTTTACTGTATGCATGTGGGAAAGGAGAGACACAGGTTAGAGGAGGAGACAGAAAGCAACCCATGTAATGATGCAAGGATGGAAGAGGTAAGTGAAGTCTGGGCTGGATGATTGACTAATCTGAGATAGGGATTAGCCTGGAGGATTTAGGATAAATTATTGTAGCATTGCAGCTTTAATCATTTGTAGCATTAGGCCAAGATATGGTGGATTTTTTCCAATCCTAAACTGGCATAATAGAGAATAATGGCCTTACAGCTACTTACATGTGGCTGTCTGGGCTCCACACAGATCTTTATGCCAGAGTTTCATGGTGTGGGTAGGGTTTGCTCCAAGTACCACAGCTGAACAGAATCACTTACATAACACTTGTATATTCTGTAGTAATTTTTTTTCCTTATTTGATAGTTCATAGATTTCAAGTCTTTGTAGCCCCTGGCACAAAACTAGAGAGTGGGCCTGCTACCCTGCATTTCTGCAATGACATCCTTGTCCTGGTGAAAGACCTTCCTCCCAGTGTCATGGGGCAGTGGAAGCTCTCGGATCTGCGGCGCTATGGGGCTGTCCCGAACGGATTCATCTTCGAAGGGGGCACCAGGTGCGGCTTCTGTAAGTACAAATGGGATTGTCCTCCAAATGCTGCTCAATGCCTTTTGCAGAAATTGTAAATGCACTCTCATTCCTAATGGAGACTGCAGAACCAGCTGTGCTACTTTGTCAAACAGGCAGCCTCTTATCAGAGGGCCTGTTCTGAGTAGATTTCTGCAGGCTTCAACCCCGCTGTGCAGGAGAAATGTGACCGAGTGCAGTCCTGGCTAAAAATTGCCCTGTGGCTCTCTAGAAGATGTTCAGTCAAAAGCTGCAACTGAATACAGAGCAAAAATAAGGTAATGGAATTTTATGGCTTGTGTTATGCAAGAGATAAGGTAAAATGGTTTAATGTACAGATTATTAAATTATGATTAATTATTTTGTTGTTTGCTGAGGGGAAGGTTATATGGAGCTTTGAGGTTACAGGCAGCATCAGTGTTCTCATGTTGTAAATGCTAATTTCTAAATCCCATAGAGGACTTTTTACTCCTTAAAGTTAGAACAACTCTCTGGTCCCTTCCCTATTAGCAGCTTTGTAACTATGGGGTGGAGCCATGTGATATTTGCTTATGAAAGCAAGCAGGCTGAAGCTAGTTTCCATAGCCTAGTAGCTAAGATCCACCTTTCTATGGAGATAAATCTCTTGTTCCCATGGCCAGTTTAGGACTTCTCAAATTCTCACTTCAGATAAAATGTAGGCAAGATCTGAAAAGGATGGTTAATAAATGCACAGGTAAAATAACATATAATTAGGGTTTTATTAATAAGGTTCTAATTTCATAAGCAGAGTTTGAAGCCATGCTGAATTGATGGCCTGTGAGCACAGATGGATATGCAGATTGCCAGTTTGGATGTGAAGTTGTTTGACTTGCATACTTTTTTTTGGTAAACAAACTGAAAAATTAGAAGATTTCAGAGTTGATCCAAATCCATATATATTCTTACTGGGACTTGCATACATTGCTCTGCATGTAAATTCTGGTTGCTCTACTTTTATGGAGTGGAAACCCAAATTCCATCTTTCTGACCTGATGGAGGGTGTGGCCTGGTGGGGATTGGTCTCTTCTCCCAGGCAACAAGGGATATGATGAGGAAGTGGCCTCAGGCTGTGCCAGAGGAGGTTTAGGTTGGGCTTTGAGAGGAATTTCTACACAGGAAGGGTTGTCAGGCATTGAAATGAGATCCCTGGAGAGGTGGTGAAATCAGCATCCTTGAAGGTGTTTAAGAAATGACTGGACACGGCACTTAGTTGACATGGTGGTGTCCAGTCAAAGGTTGGACTTGATTATGTCAGAATCTTTTCCAGCCTCCATGATTCTGTGAAATGAGGAACTGTAGGTGATGGAACCTGAATTATCTGTGGTGTTTGTTTTTTTTTTTCTCCCTTAAATTTTTCCTAGTTTCTGGTGAGAAACGGGGTCATCAGTCGCTCCCTTGTGTGCATGCTTTTGAAAATATGAAATTATTATTTTTTAAGGTTACAAGTGAACAGAATAAGAAAAGTGCCTTGGAAAAGGTCCCACTACCTTGTGGACCATTCTTAAGAAATGTGTGTGTTGGTAGCTGAGCCCTTTCAGTTGCCATGAAAGGGTATTTGTCTTTCCCCTGCACGTGTGCATTCAGAGAGAAGAACAGCACAGTCAGTTTGGTACAAAATTGCCTGCCACAACTGGAAACTCTTTACAGGTTCAAGCTGATCTTGTTAAAGGAGTTGTTGCCCTTAACTAAGCAGTCAAACATACCCACAGGCATAACAACATTTAAATATGTGTTTAGTCTAAACGCTTGATTTAATATTGCCACTATAAGAAAAGGCTTTTTCAAAATAGAACCTAGAGAAAAATATAACTCTGGTTATTCTTGACAGAAGTGTGTTGGTAAAGAGAAGGACCATCTTTCTTCAGACAGCTTTTACCTCAGTCCTCTGGAATTCTTGAGGCAAACAAGTAGTGTTCAGGAAAAAAAACTGATATGTTATTACAGAAGTTGTTTTAATTCCTAAACAAAAGCACTCTCCATTACCCTGTCATGTAAGTGTAATATAATATTATGCAGGCTCTATTATTAATGTTACTTTCCTACAGATTAAACCATATCTTTGCTCACATTCATCCTGTGGAGCTCTGAATGCAGAGGATTAGTGAATTTTAGGTTTAAATATCACTGTAATAAATACCTCATTAAAAGGAACCAGTAATCTTGTGGTTTGATTGCCTCTCCATGACAAAAGACATGAAGCCTCAAACTTTTTACTCCTTAAAGTTAGAACAGAGCTTTTTTTGGGTGTATCTGTGGTAAAACTGGGATCTAAAAGGATATGAATTTGTTTTAGTTTTCTGTTTCATGCTTCCTCACAAAATTTTTTATAAAGATAAAACACTTCATTATGTTCTGTTGCTTAGTACAGGTTTAATTCAACTCCAAAGGCTTTGGTACTCAGTCCAGGAAGAGGGAAACCATCTGAGATAATGCTGAGATTTCAAATATTAAATCTAGGTGCATTTTCAAGATTGTTAACACAAGTTTATTCACAAATAGGAAGAAGAACATTTACATTTTGAACTCCTCTTACTCTTAGCATCACAATTGGTACTGCTAGAGATTTAAAAATATTTTTTTCTGCTTCTGAAAGCTGCAAATAAGTTATTTTCTGGGCCAAAATTTTGTTCTCTCTCTAGCTGAAGCTTAGTCACACACTGTTTGCAAAAAAGCTGGTGTCTAGGCCTAGCAGTCAGTGGAGAGGTTTATATGGAGGAACAGGCTGGATAAAAGGAGCTTCTCACTTTCCCAATTCCCAGCTCAATTAGTGTGCACCAGTTAAAATGACCAGTTGCCAGGAGAATCTTCACTTGGAGGTCAGTGTGAAAAAATTCAAGCAGGGTAATAAAAGGGCACATTAACACCATCAGAATTCAGGCTCTCCAAATGTTCAAGTGCTTCAGGATTAGCTGCCACATCCTGGTTTAAAGCTGCCTCATATTTTCTGACAGCATCTCCTTGAAGAAGGGAACTTGTGGGACCCTTAGTGCCCTTTGAAAGAACAAAGGCTAATTGCAGGATAAGCAGGAATATTTCTGTGATCCTTTTGGTGCTTTGATAAAATTTGGTACTTCCTTCCTTCTTTCCTTTCTTGTTTCCCCTTCTGCATTTATTTGAAATTGAGAAGTAGTAGGGGTGGTTAAACTGGGGCAAGATCTGGAATGTTTTGAAAAATCCTGGGTTGCATAGATTGTTATGTCTCTTTATATGCAGATGTTCTTTGCTTTCTCCCACTTAGGCCTACTGCAGGCAACCAACATTATCTCTATTTATGTATTTTTGGTTGTCATGCCCATATCTCAGTTGGCAATAATAGGAATACTCTGTCATTTTCCCCACAGGGAAGAGCAGAAGGAGGCTGCTCAAGGCCAGGGTTGGGGTGTACATGCTGATTGCTGTGGAATGAGCTGCTCTGGTTCCTGCCTGTCCTGCAGCTAAAAAGGCTTCAGGCTCTAGTGTTGTCTGTTAGGAGGATTAATTAATGGGAAAGAACTGACTCTTCCTCCCTCCTTTCACACACACTACAGAGATTGAAGTAATTTTTAGCTATTGTCCATTTTTAAAGTGTGTTTGCCCATGGGTTTGCTTTATTAATATGATCAGTTAAAATCAACATTGGCAAGATTAAGTAGTACTTGGAAGTTTTATGAAATTGGCAACTTATCCTGAATGTTTGAGGGACTGTTCAGTGCTTTACTGCTGATTGCCACAGAGGACTGGCTGAGTGTTTCAGTCTCATGCAAGTGGTTGGAGGCTGCTTTTCCCCAAGTCTCATAGCCCATGGAGAGAGCTGAGTGAGCCCTTCAGTCTGGTGAACAGCTGCATGCTATTACACTGTGCATGCCACACATTCCTTGGCTTCTAAATGCCTGTGCACCAAACCAGTTCCAACACAGGACTGAGATATGTAATTTCCAGTAGTGAATTTGTCAGTTTTCTCAAGAAAGTAGAAAAGAAATGTAATCACTTGCTTTTATGTATGCTTTAGTTAAGCCCTGCCTACTCATTCATCTCACTTGATGTTTTTTGCAAGGACCCTCAGACTTCTTCCTTCCCTTGCAATCTAGTTCTACCTACCAAAACTAGAAAGAAAATGTTTCCTGTGAGAGTCAGCCAGCAATTTAGAATAGAATCTACAAAGAGATTATTGTATTTTTCTGTTGGATTTGTATCCACATGCACATGGACATACACTCTTTGCACTGGTTATATAAAGGTCTTCACATTTGGCTTTGGGATTTCCAAATGCCTGATAGTTATTTGCAGATAAAATCCTTTGAGTTAAGCAGCCAGCTTACACACACACATTTACTTTCTTTGTTTCCATTGAAGTCAAAGTCTTGTAGAGTGTTTAAGTAACTCTTGACAAAGGTGATAAAAGAACAAAATGGTCCAGATGTACTCCTTATGTACAGAAATATTTGAGGAATCTTTTTTTTTTGCCCTGAGTGGCAACAGGGAGGTGTAGGATTCTGCTGAATCCTACGTACCAAGCCACATAGTGTATCACTGTGCTTGAGACCTGAATGTCCTCTGCTATGTTGTGTCTATATCCTGCTTGCTTATGCTGCATGGAGTGCAGTGTCCTGTAGACTCTCTGTGCTCTGTTCAGGGAGGAGAAGTCTGCTCAAAGAAAAAGCTGAATTTCAGATAATTCCTGAATACTTTGCACTCAGGATTTTTTTTTATCCTAATACAATGTTCTCTGACTTTGGCATCTCCTGGGAAGGGGAGATGGGGCAAGACTGCAAGTGAAACCAGCAGAAACCAGTCACCAGCAGAAACCTCCATATCTGTTAGGCTGTGTGATTAGTGTTGCAGTCTCCTAGATGGCCTCTGATCATGAAACCAGGGTGTGTTCATGTTTCTTTGGCTGAAGAATTCTTGATAGGTAAGATCTGAAGAGATGCAAATGTGCTGGAGTGACAAATCAAGTTATGAAGATGCCTCTAACAATGTTGTCTTGAACAGATTTAAGCAGAACTGGGAGAGACTTAGATGTGACATAAATTGGGAATGACAGGAGTGTGGACCAGAATATGTTTTTCCTAGAGAGATTAGTTTACAGCTTGCTGGTTATACCTAATTTACTCAAGTAGGTGTTGTGGGTTGTGATCCACTTTATATTATCCTTTTTGTTTGAATCACACAGCTCTTTGTCAAGCTGTCAAAAGTGTATAAATTTCTTAAGTGAAATATGGGTATCCTGTTGGATATGACAGGGCAAATGTTTGGAAAGTGATGGGGATGCAGTCATTCTAGTCAAGATCAGCTCTGCTTCTTTGAGTAAAATTGAAAAAAAGTACATATGCAACTCAGAATTGGCTAGAGACATGCAGAAGTCAAACATGTCCAAATTAGGGCTTGAGTCACAAGGAAAGTAATGTGCAAAACCCTGTTGCAAGTCTAAGATTTTATATTGGAGTTTGCTAGTATGCTTGGTTCTGCTGAAGTGGCAGCACTTCTTCTAGGTCTATATACTAATTTAATTTCCTTTTTTGTCTGGTATTGAAGTTTTATTTCCCTGAAATTGCTGGTTACTGGGGTGGTCTTTTGTCTGATGTTTTAAGATAATAATTTTTTTTTTCCCTGATGTGCTCATATTTGGACTGACAATATATAAAATGTTCTGTGGAGCCTTTCTAGTCTTTTGTGTTGTTCATGCAGCCATGTGTCATGGAGCTCATAACTTGTTTGTTTATTTAGTGAATCTCATTCTAATTTTGCTTGGGGCTATTCTTAATGAATGGAAAGCAAATATCAGAATAGAGCAAAGGGTAAAGATCTGATGACAACTTGTGGAGTTGTGTTACATTCTGTTAATAATAGATACATAGGACTTAGTCTAGGAAAATTTATACTATAATCCAGCAATATAACCAAATTCTAATTTGTTGGCATAGAATAAGCTACTCTTGCTTAAAAGTGGTTAAAAGTAGAATTAACTTGGTTCATTCTTTTGAAGACACTTTAAGTATCCCTGACACTTCCTGCATAGTTATGTTTGACCTACAAAATTTTAGGGGTAAATAAGAACAAAAGACCTGGACAGCTGTTGAGGGTAAGGTGTCTGTTTTGACATTCAGGGGGGATTGGAGCTAGATGATCCTTAAGGTCCCTTCCAACCCAAGCCATTCTATGAATCTAAGACACTACTTTAACTGTCTGAATGTCATAAAATTAGCATGAATTATTAGACAGCTATTGAATTTATATGTATGTTTGTGGTATAGTGTGTGTGTGCTGACCTGAATTTTTTATTTCTTTTCCCTGAATTTTTTAGTCCTATTCCCAGGAGAATACCTTGTTGACTTATTTTCATGGCTTGCACTTTAAACTCTTTTGATTGCTACATTATATAAATAGCTTCAGCTAAGTATATTTCTAGTGTTTCCAGGTGAAAACCATACATATTTATGTTGTGCTTTCTTGCAGGGGCTGGTGTTTTTTTCCTCTCTTGTGCTGAAGGGGAGCAGATCAGCTTTCTGTTCGACTGCATCGTCCGTGGCATCTCCCCGACCAAAGGCCCCTTTGGTCTGCGTCCAGTGCTCCCAGGTTAATACAGGAAGTCCAGAGTCACCCAGTGAAGTAGGAGCTTGTCATGTCTCACACCCACTGCTGCTGGTGTGAGAGCAGCTTGCAGACACTGAGGGTGTGCAGGGTGCAAAGTGGTTTTCATTCTGAAATGTCACTGTACAGATTTATAAGCTGCATGTACCCAGTTTCCCCCTGCTGCTCTGGTTTATTCATGTTTTTGTTTATATTGCTAACTCCAGCCCTCTCTTATTTAACAGTACTAAAAGATGGCTGTTTGAATTGAAAGGAACCCTAAATTTTAGTTTTAAACTTATACATTTAACTTGGTTCCATGTCTGCATATGGCAAACTAACTTCTGGAGCGTTTAGATTTTATCCAAAACAAATTTCTAAGTCTTGTCAGCCTTAGAAAACTTTGTCAAGCCTCCACATCACATTTAAGTTTTTCAACTTGAGCTTTTTTTCCTGATGTCTGAGGATTAAATTCCTTGTCCTATTTCATGGAAAGGTGTTGCATGTACTGCAATGTTCAAGGAGGAATTTGGATGACATTGTAATAAAGCCTATTTCCTTTTGATTTCAGCAGATGAAGTAAAGTATTGAGTCAGAATGACTCTGTCAAACAGAACAAAAGTGTAGAAATGAGACTGCAGAAAATTGTCTGTGATTTGGTGATGGCATACAGTAGGAATAGGTTGCAAGAATGGTGAAGGATGAGCTGGGATTTGTGGAATACTTGGAGTTTCTGTAAGTGTTAGGCAGTTAATAAGTGTTCAACAGGGTTATATTGCTGTTAAAAGGTTAAGATAATTGCAGGAAGGAAATGTGATGGACAAGATTAGATCTTTTGCTTATTAGATCATTAGATGATGTGAAGCTTGTGAAAATAAATGATGAAAAAATAGTTGTTAAAAATTAGTAAATGCAGTAAACATAAGGCTCAGTTCACATTGTCTTTCTCATGGTTGTGAGGCAGAAGTAAGTTAAATAATCAAGCAGAATAGCAGACAAAAGTCATTCTTGTGTGATGATACATGTTTGCATTCAATTAACTGGAGTGTTTAAAAAAAAGAAGCAAACAGAAAAAAAACCTAATAACAGAAACACAAAAATCAGTGTTTATGCTTAAAGCTTTGCTATTGAACACATTTTTCTGCATATCTAAAACTATGTGTGTATATAAATATATATATATATATAAAAATATATATATATATATATGTATAACTCCTAAGTCTTGTCAAACAAATTTTTGTCAAACAAAAATTTCTGTCTGGAAAAATTAAGTCCACAAACAACTATTCTGTTGTCTTTTCTTTTTCAATTATTATTTTAAATTTTAATTTCAGCACAATCTTTGAGGATTCTTTTTCAGAAGCATATAGGAATAAATATGCTTTCACATGTTAGTTATCACTTCTGGTGTTTGTGGGTTGTTGTGCCACATACCACAATCTCTTCCCTCCTTCAGGAGCTCTGACCTCACTGAGGTGCATGAAGTGGACGTGGAGTGTTCTGGGGAGTATTTGGTGTTTTTTGTAAGAGAAGATCTTTTTCCTGAGGTCTTTCCATTTCTCTTCTGTGCTTGATGTACTTGCCATTAAAATCTCATCCACATGATTTCATCTGATTTCCCTGGACAGGAGAAGTGTTTTGTCAAGAGTTGTGCTCATGTACTTGCAGACTCCTTTGCCTTTATTTATCCAAGCTACCTTGAGCCCTCTAACTTTCATTCCTGTGTATTTTACCCTTTTCCAGTTTGTTGTTTCTCTCTATGTACACGTTCCTTGGAAAAAATATTTGTTTAATGTTCTTTAGTTATTATCCCATGCAGAAGCTTGTACAGATCTGTTTAAGGCACACACAGATGTACAGTTCTGGTGATTCATCCATAAACTAATTTTCCTTATCAAGTATGTTGTTACACAGAATGTACTGTATTGCTTGAAAAGGTCGAGTCTACCAGATGCATACCATGTGTCAGGTATTGAAATTCACTCAACCTTTGAAAGCATCAGCTTGTAAACAGATTAATTATCTGTACACTTCAGGCAACTAGATCAAAACTTCCAAACTGGGGATTCTACCAAGAAACCTCTTGTCTGTGTAATTCATATTTACTGCATTGCAGAATGCTACACAGCTTCAGCTGTACTTTATGTATGCAATATTCTGCTTCTGTGCAATTTAAAAGCTTTTAGAGAAACCTTCTCTTCACAGTTTGCTACTTGAATTTGGCATCTTGCCTTTGCTTGTGCCTTTCCAACTTAAACATGAGATATGCTTGAAGCACTGTGGTATTTTCAAGCAAGGAAAACACACAAGGGGCAGATGCACAGAGAAAGAATGTAATGTGGTAAAAACAGTCACAGTGACAGTGTTGGACACCAACTCCCACAGCACTGATAGAATCTATAGATGTTATGCAATCAATGTAGTCTGTCCTTGTCTCTGTAGGAAGGATGAGTGAATGAAGCCAGTTGCTTCATGTATGAACAGCTCAACAATATGGTTAAAAGGGCTGCTGAAATATTTATGTGTTAGCATGAAATTAATAGGAGATGGTAGAGGTTTGAAGAAGACTGAAAAATGACCAGTTTTCTTACTTGCCATAGTGATTCTTAAACAAATGTAAAATAGCCAGTATCCAAATGGAATTTGTAAACTGGGTGTGCAAGGGGTGTTTGCTCAAGGACAATATTCACATCATCTTTTCAGGACTGTAGTTTTAAAAACAATACCTTATTTCCTTAAAAGCATGATGTTCTTATCATATATATCATGGATATATGACTGCTGTACATATTTTATGGTGTCATCTATAAAATATGCAATGAAAATCCAGTGCAGTGGAATTTATAAACTTGACTTACCCATACAAGTTATCACAATCTGGTCTAATCTCTCAGCAGACCAGCTCTGAGCATCCAGTCAGACTAGAGAACTCCTGAGATCCCCTCCAACCTGAATTATTCTGTGATCTTTTGAAACTGAATTAAATTATATTCTCACAATAAAAAAAAATAATTCTATTATGTGTACACCCAAAATAAATTGGAAGAGGAAAAGAAAATGAGTTGGTTTATGGTTTATTACTTGTTGTACTTATTTTGGGAGTCCATTAATTTTTCAAAATTGTACCACAATAGTCCTTTTGATATCTCCATTAACAAATTGGAGGTTTTGATTTGTTAAAAGTTGCCTGATCAGGTCTCATAACCCCCCCCCCCCCCCCCAAAGAATAGAAGATGGGAATGTGAAGGTCATGTAGATATAGGTACCTGTAGATATTTTTAGGAAGTGTAGTATTTTAAATAAAGGACTCAAATGGGTGATGGCTGTGGAGGGCTTGTTTTCCCCAGCTATTAGCTGGAAGAGAGCTGCTGTAACTGGCTACTAGTGTGATCTCTTTTTTTGTTTTTCCTTGAAGAGATATTTAGAAAACAGTCCAGAGAATTTACATTCTGTCTTGACAGAAGTCTAGATATGTAAACAGATTAATTATCTGTACACTTAGTAATGAATCTCTGATTGCAAGGTTTGTGATCTATACTGAACTGCATGCTTATTATTTGAGAGATGTTTATCAGGTGTGTGTTGAACTCCTTTTTTTCACTAGCAAGATTCATCAGTTGAATGCCAAACCCTGAGCACAGCAAAGGCCCAAGAGCCCGTCAGGGCTATCTTTGATCATTGGGCAGACCAGTACTCTCTATATCTGATTATGTGACAGTCTAGTCCTGCAGTCTGGAAAGACCCCAGGTGTGATGTTGATAGTCTGGATGCTCTTTTTTAATTCTGGAAACTTTATCAGGCTGCTTTGTGACTGAGTGGAGAGTGTACAGTTGCTGCTTGCTGAGGATCCATCTGATGCTCTTGCTTTTTGTTGGAGCTTGGTACACCTTTGGCCATTGCAAGACAGCTCTGTGGCTGCCTTCTGCAGTATTTGTACCAAATGGATCCTCCTCAGATTTTTAGGGCATCTTTTCATTCCTCCAGACACCTTACAAGGTGTGGAGATGTTAGCAAGAAGGTGAGGGTCCAGGCCTGATTTACAAATGTGCCTACAGTTACACAGGAAGAAAGAAAAGAGAGATTTTCAGCCTCTCTTATTTAATTTTGTTTAACAAAGTAATTACCCAGTGTTGCATTTTAAAGGTGCATGTAATCAATTAGGTGGCTGCTGACTGACTGGATACAATACATTTTTTCCTGACAGGTGCTTATTGAACAGCCCTGGAGCTTTGAATTACTATGACACTTTATTCATATGTTACCAAAATATTCTAAATCTCCCACGATGAGCAGCTGATGTGGCTTTAATGAATACCCACCAACGTAATGTAAAAATAAAATCTCCAGCAGAGGCATTTTTAGTCCAGCTAAATTTGATGTAATCCTTCCCCTTTGCCCCAAAGCAGTGTTTAAGAAGATTTCGATGACTGCCTCACACAGAAGATGATTTTCTTCATTGCAAGGGATCCATGTTTGATCGGAAAATGATTAAAAAAATTATTAATTGAAGGACCTGAATGAATCACAGGACAGGATCCATTTGTTAACAGTTTGGGAAAGGAAGGTACTGATTGTTCTTGGAGCTGCTCTCAGATGTTGTGTGGGCAGAAGCTGTTGGAACTTCCTTGGACAGCTGGCTCAGTACCGGTCATGCTGCTTCTGTCCCCCTGGGTTACTAACATGGCAAATTGCCACCCAGTTATTTAGAGGTTGTGTATAGGGCATGCAAAAACTAGAGGATGATGCAAACAAATCCAACTTTGTAGTATTATGGCCAAAAAATGTATTAGAAAAAGGGCTATCACAGCAGCACTCATGGGAGGTCATAGGTTATGAGGACTGGTCCCTAAAATGAGGACTGGTCCCTAAAAAGTGGCTGCCAGTGACTTCAATCCATAGTCAGATCCTGTAGGAAAATGTCCCAATTAGAGCTTGGTCATCTGTAACCAAGAATACTGGTACAAGAGTCTGTTACTTCTGGGGAATAATATTGTGTGTGATTTCCATAGAAGTCTGGCTTATTAGCAGAGAAGATTAAAGGTGAAACGAAGACTTGGTTAAGACTGATAGGTAATTACCTAAAACTTAGACTGTATGTTTGTCAAGTTTTGACGTTTTCAGTAGGTATTGTATTTCCTAGAACTTGCTGAGGAAGGTTTTTCTGCCTAATCTTTCACAAAGCTGGGTGATGAGTGCAGCACATAACTATGAACACAATTTTATACAAACATTTTATCCATAGGCAATCTTTAAGGGGAAGGTTAACCAAAAAATTTCCAGTTCTGTTGGACAGACAGTATTCCTAGAGGTTTCATGTTGTTGGGTGAAACCTGGTGTGTTCTGTAGCTGTGTAGCTGATAGGGAATTTGACTTCTGGAAGCTATTGAACATGTGAAGTGCAAACTTTCTGACTTCAACTTCCCTCCTACCTCATCTTGTATTTTATTATAATTTTACAAGATCAGTTTGATTTTTTTTAATTATATCTTTTGCTGTCTGTAAGAGGGACATAGTTTACTTAAAAAAACTAGTTATTGTGTAGGTGCCCTAGTTATATTCTGAACATCTGTATTTGTCAAGTAGTCATGTTATGAGGAAAGTGAAAGGACCTTTCCTACTGAGAGTTCTTTGGTGTGGGAAGGATTAGTGTCTGTTTGCATCTTTGTTTGACCAATTTGCTGATCTGTTATGACAACTTTCTACTCAAAGTGCTTGTGGAACATCTTTCTTGGACCTTTTCTGGACATAAGGCATTTAACTAGATACAGCAAAGTACTGGAGTAGAGTACCTGAAAAAATAGGCAGCAGCTTGTAACACTGTATGCTACTGAGAAGATCTTTGCATGGACATGTCTGGGTTGTACCACAGGTGCTGGTGGCCAAATGTTGTGTTTTCCTTTGGCAGAGGTCCATATGGAAGCACTGGGGGTTTCATTTGAGTAAGCAGTCACACAGGTTTGAGGTACTCAATGCCTAATATGAGCTGTCTTGCAGTGTAAATAGGAATGGACACCTAACAAAATAATCCACATCAAACAGTCTTATTTTCTGTCTGAGCTGGGACACTCAGGGGTCACAGACCCTGTTTGTCAAGGGCATTGTTGCCTTGTCCCTGTTAGAACACCCTTGGGTTCCAGTGTGTGTTGTTATAGGTGGATTGTGTATATCTTGGTCTTTCTGCTCATCTTACCCAGATTGCAGACTGCCAAAGATGGAAACCTCCTCAACATGGGAAAGTAAAGTTAGAAAGTTCAGCATTGTCATTTCTGTTCCTACCTAGGACAGGTCAGAAAGGGAATATCATTAGAGAGGAGAGATGTGGCAGTTTGTTTCTTGGGGCAGTTGATAATGTAGGGAGCTCCCATGGAGCTTCAGCTGAGCTGGCAGTGCTCCTTCCCCTGATTATGAGCTTGCTTTGACTGCTGTGTTGGCAATATCAAAACCAAGTCTTTTAAAACTAAAAGACCTGGGGTGAAAAGTGAAATTTTTCTTTCATTTTTCCAACTGGTTTTTGTTTTACTAACTCAATCACAACAATGTATAGCCTTTTTCATCCTCTTTTCCTCTCATTAAATGATTCAGTGTTTTTGTGGTTTGCTTCTGCTGCCCATTTGATCAGTTATACAAGAGTGGCAATTGTAAGGAAGCGACTCTGTTTTTGCTGTCATTAATTACTTTCCCTGTGTATTAATAAGAATTACTGAAGTTTCTGTTGGTGAAAAAGTTAGCAGACCTTATCTCTGCAACTGCTGAGCATGACAGACTCATCAGTGCTATTTGAAGGGATCTGTAAGGTTTCTCTGGGATAATGGTTATGACTACTTCCAACATCTGGTTTTATTGTTATGCCTTCTGGAAATAAAATTATTTAGAGGAAACTGGCCTGTTTTACTGATGAGACTTCCACATTCTGCTTTTCTTTGGTCTTCCTGCTTTTTTTTTTTCTTTTTTTGGAATATAATGAGCTGCCTTCAGTGAAATTATCTCAGCTGGAATGGCAAGCTCACTAAAATGTATAGGGAAAATCTGTAACAGTACATTTTAGAAGTTTTCCTAGCTTTTTCTGTATTAAACATGAAGACAGAGAGCCACCAGCTTGCTTATTTTATCTGTGACATCTGAACTCAATGATCGTCTGAACATCCAACTTGAAAGCAAAGTCTTATAGATGATCTGGATTGGAAGATGTCAGTTTAAACCCTCTGATTCTGCCTTTATGATGTAGATTTGTAAATTTCTAGGATGAAAAATTTGGTCTTTCTGAATGTTAAAATTCATAGTGAATCCAATGAATTCAGTACAGATTTGATGTAGGTCAGATTAGATTTCAAGTTCTCTAGACCTGCTGGATGCTACTTATTTCTGTAGCTATCAACTTTGGTGCTGTGCTCTTCAGTGTTCTGTCTACTACAGGCATTGGGTATAATCTCTGAAGAATCTTTTTTAAGTTACTGTGTAGCACATGTCCAGGATATGATTGAAGTCAGATTGTCCCATACATTTTTCCAATCAGCATTTCAAGCATAAGAATGTCTTTTTCTCTTTTTTTTATTTTTTTATTTTCCACGTTACCTTATTTATTTATTTATTTTCTGTTTCTTTTTAAAGATCCAAGTACAAACCCAGCCTATTCAGAAGAAAGATTGGCTCATGAAGCTTTGCAATTAGAAAAGCGTTTGAGCTTGCTGTCCCATACAAGTCGTCAAGGTAGCGGAGGTAAGAAGTATCTTTAATTAAATAAAAATACTATGTTATGTTCCTTCCTGTCCAGGCTTTAAAAGTTGTATGGCCTGTGTTATAAGATGTGGAGCTTACAAGAAAATGACTAGAGAAATGGTCAAGACATTTGATTTGGTATGTTTCTTGTGGGGCAGTTCTCTAACAGCATTGTCCGAAGTCCTTTGATGTAGATTGGAGGTTTTCAACTCAGCAGAGTTTTGAATCAAACACTATTAAACCAGGAAGACCATTTAGGATGCTGAGTCCTACTGAATTTTTGCATGTAAAACTTAAAAAGAACTGTCTGCATCAAATCTTATATTTGCTTAAGTACCTTAGTCAGTGCAGCCTGTGAGGTGGACTCACTTGTATGGTTCACACATCAGGCTTACAGCAGATTTTTACAGTAACACATAGGACTCCTGTGCTTTCCTCTGCTATCTGTACATGCCTTTTCTGGAGTTGTTAGTGTATCAAAGTAGAATTGGTGTCTAGCCCTGAATTTGTAAAAGAGCCTGTGCCCTGAACTGCCATTTGAACTGTTTAATAGCCAAAGTTAGATCATCCAAACATCTGCTTTGCTCTTGACTCTAAAGCCTACAAGCATAAAAATTGTCCTGTGAAGATCCTCAGGAGCTTAATTATGTGCTTATATACATGTCCATGGTGCTTTGGCCTAGACACTGCTGGGTAATGTGACTGAATTCCAGTGAGACTTCCTGAAGTTTTTCTTAATTTGCACATAGCTACTAGACTTAACTGAATGGATAGAAAAAAAAGAGACTGGATAGATAAGAATGCCTGATTTGTTTTTTTTTTAATTCAGTCCTTCTAGTCAGAAATCATGACCCAACTTTGTGTACAGTTTCTGACTTTGGGCTACAAGAAAGTGGTTTTGTATTTGTTTGGGTTTTTATTTGTTTGTGATGTTTGTATTTTGTCCTTGTGCTCTTTCATGCCAATGTTTAATTTTTCCACTAATATTCTGTCTTTGATGGCAGTAATTACCTGCTAAAATGCCTTTCTTGCAACTATTATTGAAGAAAACTATCTTGCAAGATAGACATAAATGAATCACAGAGGATATGTTTGTATATAGATATGTAAACATTTTTATAACAGTATTATTCTTATTTTTATTTGTACAGTGATGTATGACTATATTTTGGTACAGCAGCCCACTTAACTGTATGAAAGTAAAATATGTTTGAAAAGGGGAGAGCTTGGTGCATAAACTTAAAAAATTTAGCCTTGAATGCATGATGTTTCACAGTGTGGTAGGGTTATGGCAAGGTAACATACCATTGCATTTTATTTTTCCCGTGGGGCTGTGAGTTATTGCAGGAATTTCTGGCTTTCTGACGGCAGTTCCACTTACAAAAAGCAGATGGAATCTCTGGGCCCTTCCTGTTTGTACATACTTGCCATGCTTAAGTCTGTTGATTGTGTTTTAAACGTAGGTTGATGTGTTTCCTTCTTTTCCAGGAGATGATAGGAGTATTTCGAGCTCATCTTCAGATACCAGCCACTCGGATGTCAGCGTTGGGAGCAGGCTGACAGTGTGGCCTGAGCAGTCTTCAGCCAGCACCTCTCAGGAGAGCCATGGGCTGGCAGCTGCCAAGGGCATTCACCTGGGAGAGGAGAAGACCCTTCCAGAAGGGGCACGTGGCACCACCAAGCCCCCTCCGAAGCCCCTGCGGTCCAGACAGCTGCAGGAAATCGGACGTCAGAGCTCTTCTGACAGTGGAATAGCTACTGGTAGTCACTCTTCCTACTCTGGGAGCTTCTCTTCCTATGCTGGGAGCTTAGACATTTGCCATGGTGATGAGTTTGGATCATTGCTAAGCTTGCCATTGAACTTTCCTTCAGATCAGAGTCTATGTACTTGCCCTCACGGTGAGTCCCAGAGAGGTGTGGGATCAGAGTATCAGGTTCCCAGCTCTCTCAGACACGTTTATGATATACCCAGGAGTGTGTTACAGGCAGCTTCTAAGGAAGTGCAGCTGAAGAGTGCAGATTCCACACTACCCAAGGACCAGGCCCTGCCAGCTCAAGGTGCCAGTGACCCAAGACTGCTGCTACCACACTTGGAAGCACGGAGGGGAGCTGAGCACAGCCAGCACAGAGGGAGGCCTTCATCCTTACTCACAGAAAGCAGCAAGGACTCAAGTGATGAGACATATGTGGATTTTGTTTCAAGGTGGTCAGACACAAAACCACAAGGACAGGTGTCAGACTCCAAAAGTAGTGAGCTGTCACCACCTGGTGGGGCCTCAGCTGACCCCTGTGACACATGTAGCCCCCACCTTGGGATGACAAGAGCTCTTTTTTCATCTTGTCCAATCTGTGGTGGACTAAAGGTAAATACCTAACACTGAGCGGATGCTAACGAGCCTTAGTTAATAGAGCATGATTAATTTAAAGTTACCTAAGTTGTAGGTCATAAGTAATATTGTTTCCTTTATACTCTGAACAGGTAATAACTTTTTCTGTTGTTTATGCTGAAATGGAGAGGATTAGCACATGGTTTCCTCAAAATCTCTGCCTAGTCAAGGAAACACTCAACAATATAGACCACAATCACTACTTTAAATTGGCCAATTTTGGCTTTGGGTACATGTAAGTGAAAAAGAAAAGTTTTTCAGGCACTGGATTTGTCATATAATGGCTAGGAAGCATGGAAGACACTGACCTGTCTTGCTGTGAGTATTTACAAAAAAAGAAGGGAGGTCAAATAGTATGTGCTGCTCTTAAGGAGATCTGAGTGCAGACTTTAATTTTATTGATGTTTTCCTTTTCTTTGTCACTGTAGTTTGAACATGCCTTGCACAAGAAGCCAGGTTAGACCAGTTTCTCACTGGGGTAATACAAGATAGTCAAGTCAGCATGACAGTCTGGTTCTGTGACTGCCCAATGACAGGTACTCTAGAGCAGGTACACAAAATTTCACTAGCAGCCTACAAACAGGACAGTTTATTTGCAGAAAAATTTATTTTTTATCACCAGTCATGTAAAGACTTAATACCTAAACTGTGGAGATTCACTTGCCTTTCCAAACACATTTGCCAGTATCTAAGACTTTGATATTCTTATAAATTCTTTTTGGACCTGCTATGTTCTTGCCTTTTTATGGCAGTAAGCTTTATACATTAATTATACATTGTATGAAAATGTATCTGATTTTATCCATGCTAGAGAAGATTTTTTTTTGTGAATGTGTTGGCTAAACTTGAAGAAGTTAAAGCTGCTTGTATTAGTGAGCTGTTGAAAGGCTGGGAAGGTTAGAGGGAGTGCTTAATTTAGGGAATGTGTGAAGCAAGGATTCAGCAAGAGAGACTTCTGCATGAGGGATTAAACACTGCCATTAGAAGTGTGTGCATTTCATTAAATATGAGATTACATAAACCACTGCTGTTGAAAGGGCTTGAATGCCTTGTAGGTGATGAAAGAAAAATTAAAAGGTTATAAATTTGAGGGATTGGTTTCTTCTCATGAGGTGTTCCATGCCTTTGCATGGTTGAGTGCCTTCACATGTTTGCAAACTGGAAAGCTCTGTCTGCCTGGGCCACTGCACAGCCCCATCACAGCACCCTGGCTGTTCCTGTGCCATGTGCCTGCAGCACTTGGCAGGTAGGGAGGCACTTGTGGGACAGGTTTTCTAAGGCTGTGCTCAATGGGATCAGTGATCTTCCAAGGCCATCCTTGCCAGCCACCTGCACCACAAGCCCTCAAAGGCCTCCAGCCCCATTCTGGAAGCGTGGCTGCAGGCAGAGGGGTGCACATCTGCTGTTGGCTTCCTGTGACTGCTCCCTGTAGTCAGGGAGAATTTGGGAAAAATGACCAGGACTGATTTCTGGAAGGGCTCTGCTTTGGGGTTAGAAAGCTTAAAAGTGGCTTTGCTATAGGCAAGGAGGAAAGAAATAATTCAGCTACAATTAACTCACATGACCTAAGTGTTTCTGGGTGATCAGAATTGTTGGTTTAGATGTGAATTTTTCAGATCTTACCCTGGCTATGTGGGGAAGATGGGAAGCTGAAAATGAGTGTTCCCTTGGATATCTTCAAAATCATGAAAAGCTAAATTATGTCACTACAACTGCCTGTTGACCCCAATGACATAAATACCCACATCTTTTATTACAAAGTGATGCCAGGTTTAACAGTGTTTCTAGCTGTCCTAATAAGTTGGCAAGAATTTCAGATATTGTCTATACTTAAATTTAGTGATAAACACTGGTGCAACCTTCTTCCTAACTTTTGTTTTAGCATGAGATATGCACATCTGCTTTTTTTTTTATAAACCCATTTATGAGCAGTCACGAAAGAAGTCTCATTAAATGGAATGATTCATGGGTTTGTTTTTACTTTTGAAAGAAAAAATAACCCTTTGATGCACTCTCTTGAACTGTCATGAATGAGTTATTTTAGCAGTATTTAATGGACGCTGTCTTTGGCATTTCTCCTGATGAGTTCAGTGAAAGCACAAATCCATAGGCTGTAACTAAAAAATAATTATTACTCCTTGTACTTTGAACAGAATATATTTAAGCTAGGGCCAGGAAGAGTTGATTTATGGGTTGATGAAAACACCAGGTTTTAATGTTTATTCAAATTCGTGCTCAAAAAGCTTTAGTGTGCTGGTGTTTGGAGTTACTTTGCAATTTTGAGTTAAGCTGTTAATTAAATTGCGTAAATGGCCTTTAAGTGCCTACTATTTAAAGTGACCCGAGTAAAGTCTGCAGCAGTAATTAAGGCTATAAGCATTTGTTTGTTTTGTGCCCTTTGACACAAAAGGCACATGGAAGTTCGGCTTGGGCATGTCTCCTGTGCATGTTGGAGTTCAGCATGTGGAGGGTTGGAGAGAGGTTGCAGGATGAAGATGGGCATGGTGGGGGTCCTGATGGGACTGACTTGTTAACAACCACCTGCTCCCCTAGTGACAAGGATGGTGATGAAAACAGGGAGAGCAGACCTGGGAAAGTGCCAAGGCTCAAACAGAAAACAGGGCAAGGAAGCCTTTCTGTCACTCTGCATGAAAAATAGAACCAGCATGAAAAGAGTTACTAAATATTGCTTCTATTACTTGTCTATTGTATCTCAGACACTGGGGGTTAAGAAGCAAGCATGCAGGGTGATTTGCTTTTTGTTGTATGTAATTGTGCTGTGCTCAAGATGTCCTTTACAGATTTCCAAGGTGTGCTTTTGCTATGTAATTTGACCTAGATGATTTCAGTGCTGTAGATGATTGCAGAGGTGAATTAATTGTCTATTGTAAGTATAATTTAAGCTCAGAATTGATTGTTACAATTTCTGAGTAAGCTGTAGAGATTTATTATTAGACTTTACTTATTATGTTTTTAACTACTTAACTAATACTAATTTGATGAATAGAATTTCATTGTATGCTTGTTGCTCTGTAACTTCCTTTGATGCTATAGTTTGAGAAATGTCAACTTTTTTATAGGGTTTTTTTTTACACCACCATTGTTTGTAAATTTTCTTAGAAGTCTGAAAAATAAAATTATTTTCCAACTGGTTTTGTCCTAGTCCATCTGAAAAGTTCTGGGTTTCGTTTTGCTTTGCTTTTTGTCCCCTGACCTTCTTCTTGCAAGTTGAATTAATATGGAGTGTTTATGGCTGTCTCTTCATGCTACTTAGTGTTATACTTAAATAACTGTTGACAGCTCCAAATGTGCTTATTAGTAGGAATTACATTTATGTATGTCTAGCTCATGCTAAACTCATATTTATGTCAGTGGGAGTTCTTATTTGTGTAGAAATATAGTCATGAGTGCTGCTTTGGTAGTTAACTTGCTATGATAGAGGGGAAAAGAAGTTGTGAGTTTGTGTGTGGCTGTTGTCATCAATCTCTTTTGGTATTCAGCCACCAACTTGAGTTGATGATTTTAAAATACCAAGGCCTCCTTGGGGACAATATGGTCCCAGATTAGGACTAATCTACCCAAATTCTCTGTGAGTCACCACAGTGACTCTGTGCCTCAAACTTGGAATCTCCCAGCATGTCTGGAGTAAGGGGAAATACAGAAATGTGATGGTCTTCATGGACAGAAGGGGTTTTGTCAGGCAGCAGGATCCACAGCACTGAGGGGCTGAGAACCCTTCCCTACTCAATCCAGAGAGGCCTGGCAGCTGCCTTGGGAGCACGTGGATCTCAGGCTAAGTGAGGAGTTGGTTTGGCTCGGTGGTAGGATATTGAACTCTTTCAGTCTGTCCTGTAGAAACTGCTTTATTTTGCATTACAACTCCACAGGAAGGCATGTCCATGCCTTGAGCAGGCTCTTTACTGCTGTGCTTGATGCTGCAGCCCCATGGCCTCCTTTCAGGGCTGGTTAATCACCTGCAGCCTTGTTGAGTGCAGAGTCTCTGTGTTCTAGAGAAACTGTGAATATCTCTGTGTCCCTTGTGCACTGTAGACCAGGGAGAGAGACTAAGCCTAGGGAGGAGCGCAGCTGATGTGACCTCAGGCAGAGAAGGGGCTTCAGCTCTAGAGCATCCTACACTGACTTGCCTGGTACTAATTTCACCAGGATCATGAGCAGCCTGTCACTGGGTTGGGAATATAGCCTTAATCTTCCAAATCCTGAACAAAACCCTTAACCCTAGAGTTAGCTGGTGTTTCTCCTGTCATTGTAGATGCTCCTTTTGAAAGGGGTGAAAGACAAGGCCTGTAAGGTGTTAACTTTCTTAGTGAAATCTGAGAAATGGCAGCTGCATGACTACATGGCCATATCTGTGTAACTGAGAATGTTTTAATTTTTTTTGGCTTTTAATCAAGTACTTTTTCTAATGTAGTACTAAAACAGATACTAAAGAAATCACAATGTACTGTTACCTACAACCTTAATTTAGCTATTTTTTTTCTGTTGGGAGTCATTACTTCTTTCCCCAGGAGACTGAAAACCTTATGTGTTTATCTTGTACTGTGTTTATTTCCATGCTTTCTCTGACAGTGTAGGAACATGATTATTTGTAATTGCACATCTTTTACTTCTCTTTTTTTACAGTACTGATGTGTGGTGCTGTAACATTTTATGTTCCTCCCACCTTTAAAAAAGCTACAAGCTGTCTAAATTCTCAGCTGAGAAGGATGCATTTGTCATCTTCTAGAGCATTGTTGCTGCTTGTATTTCTGCTCTAATCTCAGAGCTCTGGGCAGTTGGGCAACACTGTCAGAACTATAACAGGAGCAGTTTGCACTTCAGAGGAGCCTGGAAGTCAGTTGTCATTATTGACCTGAATGATGTGTTTGTGAGGTTTCTGGATCTGGGTCTTGCTGGCTTTTTGCATGAATTAGAAAACTTGCTGTTGTGCTCTTTTCTTTCAAGCTTTAATTCCAGTTGTTTTTCTGTGAGTCCTGACTGTGATACGTGAACCAGCAGTGATGTGCATCTCCCAGCACGTGTCACCACTAAATGAGGTGCCTGCACTGGACAATGATTTGCCCATCTGGCATTTTACTTACATTACAGTTATTGTAAAAGGCTCTGAAGGCTCTGAAATTTTTACAATAAAGTAGTGTTTTTCTTCAGACTTTTCAGAAATTCAAAAGCCTCTTATAGCCCACTAATGTTCCCACAGTATCTTTCTGAAATTGAGGAGACCCATGATCATTGCTGCTCTTGACAATGAAATGCAGTCATTTCTGGAGCTGGAGAAAAGCACCCAGTGCTGTGCAGATCAAAGATGAGCAGAAGTGTGTTCTCCAGTTGAAGCTGACAGAAAAAAGGGGCCTAAAACAGGTGGATGTAGTGTCAGGCTTAAAGCTACATTTGTTTTGTTTTCCTTACTGTAGCTTTGGCCAGGAGCCCAAGTCTACTGTAGAGATGATCTCCATCCTCTTGATCTCATCTCCCATCCAGGTGTGCTCATGCACTGTGTAGAGATATTGCTTAATGTCAGCTTGCAGGAAAGGAAGAATGTTTTTTTCTTCCCAGTTCCCCAGTTAACTTGTCCAGTATTTAATGCTTCTTGGCAGCTTTCAGGCTTCACTCCCAGTAACCAAGGAGAGACCCAGCTTCCTTTTCCATTGCTGTTGCTGGTAGGAACTCACATAAGTGACCCAGCTCTTCCAAAGGTGGGCATGGAGGAGGTCAAGGGTAAGAATTTGGATTTGAGATGTCACAGGAACACATGAGACATGCCAACCCTCCCAGGGCAGTGCAGATCTGACTTGCTTTGAGCCCTGTAGAGGTTACCTTATCTCTTGTCTAAAAATCTGTACTCGGGTACTCTCCATCTCTCATGAAAGAATCCTCACAAACTTTTGTGCAAAGACTAAGGGTTTTAATCTAAATTTGGAATAATAAGAGTTAGCACATCCTGGGCTCTGGCACTAAGGGGAACAGACAGCCTGTGGTCTGTAATGGGAAAAGGGGTGCCTGCCACAGAAGCACTGGTGAGTGAAATGATAGCAATGTCAAGAGAAGAGAGCATCTTTCCTTAGGTGAGGGCATGCAGACAATGTAGCTCAGCAGAATTCATTCTTCTGTACCAAACAGAAGTGTTGCTGGATTGCTTTTCTGTCAGAGAGCTTTGGAGATCTTGATAAACCCCATTATTGACCTTCTATCCCCATCACAATGAACAAACGAGAAAATTGGCTTCCTCCCCTAAATAAAATCAAGCTGGATAATAGCTTTTATTATTAGTAATAATAAAATGTAATGATGGCTACTTCTTCCTCTGTTAGGAGCAGTAGCTTTTCTGAAGAGAGAGAAAGAAATGCTTTGAAGGAGGAGTCATATGACAATAAAAGCTGGGAAAAAAATTCCCTTTGGAATGTGGGGTTTGTGGGGTTTCTGGTTTTGATCCAGCTGTAAAAGAGACTCTTCAGATTGCTTGGAATGTGGCCAAAATGAGAAAATGGAAGGCTTTTTTTTTCTTTTTTTCTCTTTCTATCTTCCCCTTTCCTGCCCCCCCCCCCCCCCCCCCAAAAAAAAATCCATTTATTTCTGGAAAAATTTAACAGAATCCTACAAAGTGTTAGCTGACACTTTCTATTTTCATTTTCTACAAGGGAGGAAATAAAATTCACCTGCAGGGGATGGAAACTCAGGAAAAGCATAGTTGTAAGGAAAGCATAGATTACATAGAGCTGAACTCAGGGGAAGTGAATAGCTCCAGTAGCAGCCCTGGATTAAGATTCCCAAGTTTGATTCCCATATGGTTTATCTCCTCCTGGAAGATCATAAACAAAGTTACTTTCAAAAAACCTCAATTCCTTGACTTGCATTTCTGAAAAAATGTTTGTAATGTCTGCCAATATTCTATTTTTAAGGTTGTGCATTAAAAAGACTTGCAGGAAATATTTTGTTTTGATTAACAGTCAGTGATATCAAAGTAATTGCATGGCTCAGAAGGAACTGGCGAGTGTCAGTAGGATAGCAATCACTTAGGTGGGATGTCTGGAGGGCTGACAGCAGCTCCCTGGGAGTAGATGAGAGCACTGAAAATAGATGCTCAGTAGGGGTGTGACCTTTCCTACCAACCTTTTTTGACAGAGCCACTTAAAACTGGAAGTATGCAAATTAGAAGGGTGAAATGTGTTCAACAACAATAAACAAGCTTGTCCACAACTCAGGACAAGAGATAAGAGTGGAATTAGTTTTGGTAATTCAAGATTCCCAATATACTTATTACTTCAAGATATCCATGGAAATTCTTTCAGTCTGGCTGATAACACATCAGCAGAATAACAGTGAGTTGTAATTACTTGTAATCAGATTATATCTGAAGGTGTTGGTTGTGTTGTGGTGTAGGCAAATGTTTGTCATATCCAACCTTATTCCAAGTTACAGTACTTTAGTCATAAAGAACAAATAATTTTTCCAGCTATTATGTTTGTGAAATGTAATAACACGGTAACAACATCTTCCTATGGGTAATGCAATTTTGGGATTTGTTAGCATGAAAATGTGTGGCAACAAATCTACTGAATAGAAAATGGTTTATTACCTACTCCATTGAACCTGCTCCATGGTTTCATTGTACTGAAACCAATTTGAGAAATGAATCACTGAAATATATTTATATGTTCAGAACTGAATGAATGCTTCCCATAGGCAAAGAAGGTAGTAAATGTGCATAAGCCATTCTGATAGAAAAATGCCTACTAGTTTTCAGGATGGACTGTTTTTAAAGTTCCTTGAGATTTTATTTATTGCTTTATTATGCAGAGGTCTGAATGCTTTTGCTGAAATGCCAGGGAACTTGCCTAGAGGAGAAAGGAGAGGGAATTCTCTAGAAGCCCATAAGGAAGATGAGAGTGTCAAATTTACCTCTCATGCAACTGTACAGTTCTGACCAAAATGTCCCTCTGAGTTGAGCAGAAGTCTTGTGCAGACTTCAGCTCCTTTCCTTTGACACTCCTGGAAGCAAGGCCACTGAAATCAGTGTAGCTAAAATGTTCACTTCATTAGAGATTGGGGCTGCATGTGAGTTAAAATAAATAAGATGAACCTTTGATATTTAAAACAGGCAGATTTCAAACCCTGTCCCATAGTAGAAGAGTGGAATTGACTGCTCTGGACCTGAGGGAATACAGAAAGAATCCATACTGCAATCTGGTGTTCTTGCTCTGCCTGACTGAGTGTTGAGTGCATCTGACAAACCTGCCCACCATGCTATAAAGCTGCTTGTCTATAGCAGACAGGCTGCTGGCAGGGGTTTGTGATGGCAGAGGGGTGTTTTGGGCACTGTCTCACTTTCTAAAGAGAGGTAGGCAGCTTGAGATTTGGACTGATGCAGGGATTTTGTGGCAGGGTTTTCTTGTGACCAGCTTACCTCACTCTATCTGTGATATCTGTATTTCTTTCTCAGGGCTGTTGTCTGATGGGATGGTGTTTCTACAGGACTTTGGATCTTGAAAATTCTGTCCAAGTGCTAAAGATTATATTAAATGCAATGTTGTCCACATGGCAGTGAGAGAGACAGAAAATTTGTTTGCCTTTTTAGAGAACTGTGGACAGAAAAGGAAGTCATTAATGAGAATTGCTAAAGGAAAAAATCAACCTGCCAGGATGAAGCAGCTGCTCCACAATTTTTGTTTTAAATTGTGGCAAGTCTATCAATAATTTTTATAACTTCAACAAATAGTTGAAAGCTGTTTTCTATTTAATGAAAGACCACAAAGCAGTGGCTCTGCATAAGTTATTTCAAAAGATTTTTTTTGTGTGTGAAATTGAGCTTGAAGAATGGTGTCTTTCAAGAACTGCAGTTATCAGAAAAAAGTTATGAATGTGGGAGCCTTACACTCAGTTGATTCAGAAAATCTGAGACTGAGGACATGGCAGTTGAAGATCAGTTCTCTCTAAGAACAGGATTAGCCAGAGGGCTGAGTGATTTTTTAGCATTCAGAAAGGTGCAAGGTGTCAAGAGCATGCTTGAGGATATGCCTGGACTTCAAGCCAAGTTGCAACAACAGAGGGAGGAAAAAACTATGCTGGTATTATGTTTTCTCAATGTATTCTTTTAAAAAATCCTTATGGAGAGGTATATTGCAAAAAATCTAATTTAGCAAATTTTTTTGGGTGCAATGACTTTTCCCCCCCCGTTTTTCTGTTAGATCAAAAGCCATTTTGCCCAAACAGGGATTAGGTAAAACTGGGCTCTTTCCTAGCAGGGGGTGTGGGAGCAGGTGACTGCAGGGAACTTCTGGAGCAGTATTTTTGGTAGCCACTTAACCCAACTGAGTTCCCATGGCTCTGGCTAAACTTAGCTTTGAAATGTAGGAACTCTGGGTAAGAACCAAGGTGAACACAGTGAGACATCAGTTACTTCACCTGACCAACTGAGTAAGTCTTTTTTAAAGTGTGAAAAAAGCTATTTTTACCAGTTGCACACAAACTTTTCTGTTCCACTCCTAAAAGACACTGCAGAGAGAAGTGCTTCCTTGCATTCTGGCCATCCCTGCTAGTGTAACAACATTTTGTGCCTTGAAAAACTATCTTCAGCCAGTAATTCAACCTGTGAGTGTAGGACAGAAGCGTAGGGAAAAATGTTATGTGGAGCTACTGTTTTTTTTTTTCTGTTCCCTCTGGTTCAGCTCCAGTGAAATTTGATGCATCAATATAACAATGCAAAATTTGTGTATGTGTGTCAAAGTTAGACTGAACTTCCTCGGGTGGGATGAGGATGTTAAGGTCAAAATAAATGTGATTAATATGATAAATGAAAGCCAGGATGTGTGAGTGAATAGCAGTCATATATAGGACTTCTAGGCTGCAGTAAAATGCCTTTACTGCATGCAAGCTCTGCTTGTATGTCCTCCTTGGAGTTATCTTCCATGTCTTTCCCTGCTTTTCTTCCAATAACAGGGTAGATGAAAGAAAGCAGACCTTGGGACTTCCTCTGCAGAAGTTCAATCCCACTCAAGTTCCAAAGTGTAGATGGAAAAGGGGCTCTAAAGCTGACTTTGTGCTCCCAAGTCTTGTCACATGAGGATAAAGGGTTATTTGCAGGATAAAATGCAGCAGCCAGCTGTCAATCAACTAAAATGACTGTTTCAACAGCTGGGAATCAGTGGGACATGAACTCTGGCTGTGTTTCCTCTCCCCTAGCCACATCCTCTGCTGTAGCCTGGATTCTGTGGAATCCTCTGCTAATTCAATGCTGATTGGGAGCAATTCTGGATGTACTAGAAATTTGAGCCTGGAAAATATTAAGGAAATATAAACCTTTTCCAGATCTGGTTTATTAGAAGGACAGAGAAGTGCTAAGTGGGCTATATCAGGGCTGGTAACTGTATACTTGAATCCCCTGTAGCACAAGGAAAACATTTCCAGAGGAAGTTTGCTGATTCATCTCATTCCTGGAGACATGAAGTCAAGCAGAGCACACGTGCTATGGAGATAACTACTATAGGAGACTTTGGAGAAAACTACAGATATAATTGTGCCTGATCATTTATTGCACTGCTCTCTGATACAGAAGAAGCCTGGGAGCAGCCCCCATGGATAGTTAAGTTTCTGTGTCCTTTGAAGCTGTGCAGCTTAATTATAGTTTCATTACTTTTGACAAACCATAATTTCAGTGATGGGCTGAGGATAAAGAAAAACACTTGTCTTAATTTTACTATTTTGAGCTTTTCCTCCCTTATTTGTCCTTCTCCTTCCATCCATTTCTTTGTACTGATGATCACTGATTATCTTGTTAATATTTTTTCTGGGAGAAGTTGACTAACTATAGCTCTAAATGTGAGGTTGAAAAAGGAGGAAAATGAATGTGAAGATCATATTGCAAGGCTTTCATTTTTGTTCTTCATAGGCCCATAATTAAGCCCACTCTAGTTCTCTCATTGTAGATGCACAGGTTATAACAAGGATTCTTTTCTCTGTGTCTTTCTGTGGAATGGGCTGGAAGGAAGGAATCAAGTAACTAGTCTAATGTAAATTGGCATAGCTCCATCAGTTACAAGACAGGCACAAGTGTATTTTTAGTGCCAGCAGAAGATAAGCTCACACTGTGGAACAGCAGTCTTTGGGGAAATAGAGGAAGAAAAAGACTTTTCTTAGGGTTTTCCCCAGGTGAATGTTTCAAAATGGTAATTAAAGCTTAACTTTCTCTATCTGTAAGAGCCTATAGGGGCAGGTTTAATTTGCCTCTAAGATCTGAGATTTCACTTTGCCAACTTTTGAAATGTTTTCGAGTCCTTCTCTATTTACTGTCACTGCAGCTGTAGAGTTGAACTCTTTATTTGCAAAAAGGGATCCCTTTTCTTCATTAATAGCTGGCCTGGATTTTAAATCTTGTTGCAAGCAGAAAATTTGGGTAAAGGTATGCTTCATGCACTTTTGTGTGTAAATTTTCCATAAATTGCTGCTTTGCTAACCACAAGAGCAAGACCACCTGAATCCCTTTGTGAGCACATGTGTCCATAGGTCCATATGTTAATGATGATCCTTCTTGTTTATTTTCAGCCTCTCCAAGCCTCCTGCTCCATAGTACTTTTCTACTGACTGTGACTACCTTGAGATGGGTTAATGCTCTGACTCAGAGCTCTGTGGTTTCTATTGGGCTGTCTGTTCTGAGAAAATGTACAGCAGTACTTCCCCCTGGCCAGGTGTTCACAGGTGTTTCTGCACAACTGAGGTGCTCAGTGGGGGCACAGTCACTCTTGTGAACTTTAAAATGCAAAGGGAGAGAATCATGTGAGGGGTTGCATCCCATCTGTGAGCACCTTGCCTCTCCTGCTTGTGTCATGTGCTGAGCAAGAAGAATGAGCTGAGAAGCACACACTGATTGTTTGCACAGAGTCAGATCTGGTTTTCATACCTGCTTGGGCCCATCTGAGCCTCAGTTTCAGTGTTAGGGGAGTTTTGCTGGAGTCTCCGCCTTATGTGGTTTCCTTGGGTGCAGAATGAATGGAAATTAACAGATCTGTTGTACAAGGAAGCTCAGACTATCAAATGTGGGGAAACTGAGTGTATTCTCAATAACAAATGTTCTTGCAGAAGTGTAATGCTACCCCCTGTTGGAATTTGGGATATATGAAACCAGAATACATGGAATTGAAGCCTTTGATTTTGTGTACATTACTTTGTTTCCATTGCACCTGACAAGACTTAGAAGTACCAGTCTCTCTAAAAAAAGTATTTTTTAAACATAAATAGGAAAGTTTTTTTTTTTCCTTCCAGTTACCACTGAATTAAATTTAAAATATTCTTTCATGGTGAAATACAGCTGCAGGCACAAATGCCTGTCATTTTACTGTCTTTCTATAAGAACACAAATGTATAACCTATTCATGTTGATTTTTATTGTTCACAAGCATCTCTTCATAAAGCCCTTGCAACTTCTAAAAGAGAAATGCAGCCTCTCTCTTTGCATGGCTAAAGCTACAGTGTTTGCTGTGATTCAGGTGCAAGCTGAGGAAGAGCATTTGTGCTCACCTGTCTAAATGGGACTGGCTAAAGCAGTGCTGTGGGTGCCCTGCTGGACATGGAACAGCCTGGAAAAGTGTATTTGGTCTCTTGTGCATTGGCATTGCAGCAGGACTTTCTGTCTCTGCCTCAGGAGAGCTGAGCTGAGCCATGCTCTGGAAAAGGGAATGTAATGTTTCTATGAAAACATCTCTAAAAAGCTGACAACAGTGTTTTGAATTGGAAAATCTGCTGTGTGTCTTAATGCTTAAATTAAAAATTGTTCTTTTCCATAAAACTGCAGAACATCATCTGCTCCTGTAAATCAGGACAGCTCACTTGAGGAGTTGGGGAGAACAATGTAGATGATTCTAATTACCTGGAATAATTAGTTGTCTTTATTTTGGCCCTAAGAATATATGAAATACTGAACTTCAGATTATATTGGGGTATTGGCCTTTGTTCTTAGATCTCACAGTTGGAGAGAAAGCATTTATCATTTCTGAGCTGAGTGTGGTTTATTTTAATGGCAATTCTGTAAGGAGTCATTCATGCCCTGAATGGTAGAATGATTATTATGGGATACCTGGTGAAAGATGAGGCAGTGAAGGCTGAGGTTAATGCATTGCATTATGTACCTAGCATCATTTCACAGGTGTGTTTGTTCAGGGTTCTGTGCTCTGAAATCAGGAGATGCTGTGACCGTTCAGTTTGAGGAATATATCCTGTGTGTTTTTATTTTTCATGAATAATTGTTTTTAGTTCCAGTCTTCTAACTCCTCCAACATTCTGCCTGTGTTTATTGAATACATTGGATTAAAACTGATTTCAGAGGCAATTTGCTATCTCTGGTGTAGCCATTTCCTCTGGCTGGTGGAATTCTTCAGCCTGGTCCTGGCTCCTGCTGTGAAAAGTCCTCCTGTATCATGAACCAGGGGTGAAGTGTTCTCTGACTGTACTTCAGTTTCTTGTGAGGTCTCTTCAGAATCTTGGATGAGCTCATCCCTTCAGCAATATTCATAATTATTAGTGTCCATCTTTCCATCTGAGTTTCTTCTACAGCTCTCCCTAGAGGGTTTGCTACTGCAGCCTCTCTCTCTGCAGATTGTCACTATATTTATCCCTACAAAACCTCTATGAAATAATGAAGGGCTTCTTCTACCTGTATGGAAACCAGTGCTTCTGAATTTTACCCATGGTTAAAGAGGACAGACCCTCAAATTCACAGAAGTATTAAATAGTTTTGTTTGACCTGGAGCCATCATATCAATCTTTGAGAAACTCAAGCCTTATGAAATTAATTAGAAATGGTAAGACAACCCCGAACCCTCAGTTTGACAGAGGTGGCAGAGTGTCTTTATTTTATTTATGTGTTATAACTTGTAGTTTTGGGCATGTCTCTGTAATCACAAGAGAGCTGATATTGCTGTTAGGACAGTTTAGGGGGGTTTGGTGTTTTGTGCCTTTAGACTTTGCTGTTGACCTGGGCTGAGTGTTACTGCTTTGGGCCAGCTGTACATTCTCCTGACTTATATTTTTGTCTAGCAAGTATGCAAGCTTGGCTTGTAGCAATGCCTGGAGACAGACAAAAACAACATTGATGTGTTTACACCAGGTATTTTATATGCCTTGGATGGTATTGCATAGCTGCTTCCTCTGGAATACTTCTGTGCATATTGAGATATGTGTGTGATGTTGAGAGGATGTGGTTTAGGTTGGAAAGTTAAGCTCCTCAGTGTTGAGGAATTGACAGATTTACTGTTGCTCATGCCATCTTGATTGTAGCCACACATGTGTCTCTCTCATGCAGTGAAGGAAACAGATGTCCCATGGAAAAACTGGTATGTGACCATGTAATTGCATTACAGTGCAGTTGTTCAGCACACTCCAGTGTGACTGTCCAGTGTGCAGTAATTCTAGATCTGGTTTTGAAAAGGAAAAGACAAGAGCAAATCATGTGCCTTGCTGCTGTGTCAGTTTCCCTGTGGGCTCATATATTATCCGTAGCAGAACTTGAAATTTGACCCTTCAGTGTTGCAGCTGAGACTCGACCTTGTGAATTTCTGCTGCCTGGCAGGGGGACCCAGCTACTGGCTTTTGTGCTAGGGAACTCAGCCCAGCTTCTCTTTGTGTCCCATGAGTGGACAGCTTCAGAGGATGCTCCAGGCAAGTTGGGTCATTTTGGGAGGTAATGATCACGTTCTGATGCTAATGGTTGTGGTCTGGGTCGTGTGACAAGAGGCTCCTGGCTGCAGGCAGCTGGGAAGCCCAGAGCAAGGAGCAGAAGATGCCTCTCAACAGAAGCATAAAAAAATCACAACTGCAGAGGCCTCTGTAAAAAACATGAGAAGATGGTGAAACAAATATGGACTAGAATTAAACAATACTTTTGGTTGTTTCTCACCTCTTGTTTTTTAAACAAGACCTGTACCTTGTTGATAAGCAGAGCTCATATATATATATATATGTATATGTATATATATATATGTATCATATATGTATTGTATATATATATTATACATATGTATATGTATAATATATATGTATATATATTATATGTACATATAATGTATGTATGTAATATATGTATAATGTATGTATATTATATATGTATATAATAAATATGTATATATTATACATATATATACATATATATATAATGTATATTTTATATATATATAATAGATATAAATGTGTATATATTTTATATATATATATATATATATATATATATATATATATATATATAAATAAAATGTATATTTTATATATAAAATATAGAGCGGTATATTTTATGCAGGGGTATATTTTAAGGGGTATATTTTAATGTGGCACAGCCCACGGCTTGCCAGTGGCACTGAAATTCCCAGCTTCATGCCTCATAAAATAGCTGATGTTTGGGCTTGGCTGAGCAAGTGGAGATGTTTCTAAACTGACTTCAGCAATCCTTCTGTAGTTGGCAGTGGGCTTGTGACAGATGAAGCTGAGTAATCAGGAGTTTGTGGCTGAAATTGGAGCCCTGCACCAATGAAACATGCTATGGGCAGGAGTTTGTTTCATTTGGAGCTGTTAGGAAGGATCATAGAGAAAAAATTTTGTATCCTTTGTTCTGAACCTGATCAACTGCTGGGTGAAAGAGCCCAGCAAGGCAGATGACCTTTAAAGGTTGCTCTATGTGCCTGTTTTTGTTGACCTTTCCTAGGAACTTTGTTTTTCTTGTGGCAGCCTAAGCATTCAAGCTTTAAACTTAATTATGATTTACAATAATAGAATAAATCAGTCTTTAATCCTTACAAGAAAAGTACTAGAACTGTCAGTTTCATTAGGGACTGGTTCCTTTTTGCTGAAATACCTGATCTTTGCAGAACTTTTTCTCTTCCATTTTCTAAAAGCACTTTAAAGTTTTTTTTTTTTTTGTGATGCTGATTTCAAAATCTTAATTTAGGATCTCTCACTGAGCCCTTTGCTCCTTTGTGAAGTTTCTGATGGTTCAAATTTATTGTAATAAACTATATTATGTGAGTGTAATCTGCTGCCTCCCTCTGCACACAAACTATGTGAAGCAGTCAGAGGGTTGTGATGATTTCCCACCAGTTACACACAGCAGGCAGGAGAGGGTTTGTTCATTGTTGGAGAAGTCTGCTCACAGTTCCTGGTTTTCAGGGACTCAGGGATTTTGAGTCATGATTTTCATGGTTTCCTTTTGAAAAACTGGATATTTTGTGTAGCCTTGTTACTACATAATAGCTTTAGCATAAAGGGAGGGAGAGGAGAAAAAACAATCTAGATTATCTCCTCTGCAAAAATGAAGCATTTGACCAATGTTGCAATCAAGCCTTCATTTATGAGTGCATTTTTGGAACGTGCAGAATAAAAATCTCACAAAGTAAATACTTGCTTCTATTACTGTCAAGTACAAAGTCCTGTTTCATAACAAGACAAATCTGGGAGCCTCTCATTTATGTTGAGCTTTTCTTCTTCACGTTTGAGGGCTCGGGTCGGGGCAAAACTTCAGATATGTGCTTTGACTAAAGCAAGAGAGACCTAAAAAGCACAGACAATTTTGTGATGCAAGGAACCTTTAAAGGACACCTAGTTTAACCCCTCTGCAGTGAGGGGGAGCACTTTCCATTAGGTCAGGTTCCTCAGGGCCCCATACAGCCTAATCTTGAATGTTCCCAGTGATGGGACATCCATGACTTCTCTGGGTGACCTGTGCAAGTGTTTCACCACCCAGTCTAAATCCATCCTCTTTCATTTTAAAACCATCACCCTTTTTCCTATCACAACACAATCTGCTAAAAAGTCTGTCCCCATCTTTCTTATACTGTAAGTACTGAAGAGCTGCTCCAGGTCACCCTGGAGCCTTCTCTTTTCCAGGCTGGACAAGCCCAACTCTCTCAGCCGTTCCTCAAAGGAGAGGTGCTCCAGCCCTCCCATCATTTTCTGTCCATGCTCTGGACCTGCTCCAAGAGGTTCATCTTCCCTGTGCTGAGAACTCTGACTCTCAGTAGGCGCAGAATAATGGAGCTATAAAAAGCTGCCAAACTTAGATGATCTGAAAGAAAAGCTTTATTTCTAAAGATACACAGAGGGAATTACATAAGCTGTGGCTGATGGAGGTGTGTCTGAAATGTTGGCACAGTTATCAGGTGACTGGCATTTCATTCCTCTTGCCAGTGATGATGGAGCCCTGCTCAGCATTCAAACCTACAGAGCTTTTTCTTGGAAGTGTATGTTACTCCTTTTTAGGAGGCAAAATAGGAAACAAAAATATTTTGGCTCTGTGAAAATGCTTCGTTAATACTGATCAGTTCTCCATCATAGCCAGTAATGGGAAGAATTAGTTTTAAGACAATTTTTGTTTTGTTTTGTTTTGTTTTTTATTCATCTAACTGGCAAGCTTCTGGCTCCTTTTTATGCCACAGAGGTGATCTTGCAAAGCTGTTCTGGTGCTTTTTGTCACTATGAATCTGGAAAAACTTCTTCTGTAGGCAGGAAACTGCAGTGCAGTATCTTTGCTCCATGCTGTGGAGGTTATATTAGATGATCTGGGATTTTTGGGCTGATCTTGGATCCAAAAACTAAAACTCCCATAAGCAGCACCAGAGCAGGATTAAGTATGTAATCACTGAAAAGTTGTATAGAGATGGGAAAGCCTAGCCTGCTCCTCTTCCTGTGGGACAGTATTTTCAACTGCTGATTTTTTTTTTATGAGAACTGGTGTGATCAATCACATATTTAATGAAATTTAAAGTGAGTGAAAGTTTGAGTATAATAAAATGAAACTTTAAAAGAAAAAAAAGTGAGAGGAAGGCAAAGATATTCCAAATATACACAGAAGGGGGAGAAGAAAATCCCATTTTGATTGTGAAAAGGATTATGTGCCATGATGGTTATTTGTACCCACAGAAAGAAATGCCAGGCTTAAGTTCTATTTATCTCTTTAGGGAAATCAAGCTAATCTATGAATAATGACCCAGCATATCAAACCACTGGGTTCTCCTAGCATCAGTCATTGAACTGTACCCAAGATATTTGGAAGCAGAACATAAAAAATGAATGTCATCTGACAGCAGGCAGATCAGTACCAGAGCTAAAATAGCCCTGGCCATGCAGCCCCTGGTGTGTGACACACAGATCGTGCATATCTGCTTACGGAGGGTGCTGTGCTGCTGGGGTGCCTGGAGCCAGCAGCCACCCCCACTCAGCTCCTGGGCCACAGACAAAAGCTGACGTGTTTATATGAGGATATTTAACTGATATTTATGAGTAATGCTACGAGGCATGCAGGCCTTAGGTAATCATGAGAGTTTTTGTTTGGGTGTCATAGCAGGTGTGACAAAAGCATATGATTTGAGTGAGGTCACTTACCCCTTTTCTGCTTTGGTGTAATCACAGGGTGGGTTGGGATCTGCATTATGCTCTGCATTTGAAAACCATGCACTTACATTTGTACATGATGCCATAATAATTTCAAAAGGTTCTCCTACAGGCAAAAGCATGTTTTGCTGTGTTTTGTAGAATTATAAAAGGTAGTTTTACATCCCTCTATTGTTCTTTCTGCTGAGTTACCTTTGCTGCTGCCACTGTTAGTGAAGCCTCTGCCTTACAGAGGATTGCAGCAGGAGGCCTCAGAGTTGCAGAAATAATAGAATATGATGTACTGAAAAGGGAAATGAAGACATTCTTACAGACTGAAAAAATCACTTAATAACAAAACACTGCTTTTATTTTTCTTTTCTTATCTCAGGCTCATTTCTTTAGCTAATCAAAGCTGATTCTTCTAGTTATTTGTTGTCTTTCCTATAATTTCAATGACACTTTAACTGTGTCCCATATCTGTTGTAATTTCACACATCAAACTTCTGTTGGCATTTTTGCATTTTTGTTAAGTATAATCTAATATTTTCTGAAGTGCTGTGGGGCATTTTTCTCTTTCATAAATGAAATCTTGGCCACATTTCTGATTTCCTCCCCTCCCTTCTACTTTTATATACCTTCTGTATTTTGTCAGGTTTCTACTTCTTGTACAGATTTTTCATTCTAAAATTTTCTGTTTTCTTTAGGGAACAGCAGTATTACAGTCTGGAGTCTTACCAGCTATATCAGGTAGGAGCCATTTACTTATTTACTTTATTTAACAATGATGTTTTAGTCTCAAATTGTGATAAAAGAAACAGAAGATTTATGGAAGCAGAACTAAATAGTATATTGGGAGGTGTGCTGTTTGTGGTTGGTTTTTCTTCTGCAATCCATGACTTGGCAGTTATGAAATACATTGTAATCTGTAATAACCTTGGTTGAAAATATTTATATATTTGTTTCCCCCTTTCTTTTGTTAATCTGAAGAGGTTCAAAGTTGTTAGAGTCTTGAAAAAGCTGTTTAGTGCCTTTTCTACTTACATATTCAAAGAACAACAAGAACTTTTTCTTTTTAGGCTACATTAGTACCAAAGGCAAACATGATTTATATGTTCAGTGTGTATAGCCAGTTTCCTAAATAACAAAATCACAGGAATGAATCTTTACAGAACCAACTGGGAGATACTTCTGTCACATTGGTGAAACTATTGATTGGCCACCAAAATCACCAATGAGAGGACACTGAGTGTCTGGCCTGGAAAGATTATTATTTATGGCTGTCCTTGCAGTGTAAACCTCTCTATCAGTAGAATGTGTTGGTCACCTGAGTTCCCTGTCTAATTCAGCCAAACCGGTCTGGCACCTCTGAGTTATCATTTTACTCCAAAGAAAACATTTCATAAGCATTTTGTTTTGTGTGGTTTCTCTCCATCTTAGACCTTGGAGAGATCTGTGCAAAGAATTTGGTTACTGTCTTAAATGTCTTTCCATTCCTTAAATAGTTTACCAGATCCATTAAATTTCATGGGATTCCCACCTCCAATAGACATGGAGCAGCTCTTTGTGCTTGGGTTTCTTTACTACTTTAGAAAACCTTGGCCAATACATAAAGCAGTGTGACTGGTGGGTCTTTGTGTGAACAAATCCAGTGAGATACTCAGGATCAGGAGGTGTCTCTGGGGAAGGTTAAAAGTAACTCCTTCCTTGGTCTGCCTTAGCAGGAGAAAATCCAGAAGCATTTAGCAGATCTTGTTGCTAGTTATTTCACTCAAGTCAGTGGAATTACTCTTGATTTATAGAGGTGTAAGTAGAAGCCCAAATTGGCTCATTAATTTTATCTTTCCCTCTGGTACTCAAGTTTCTAGTCCTCCACTCAAACCAAGGAAACCAGAACACTTATGATTCAAGTGTGTGTAAATACAGGGAAACTTCTGCTGCATGTGGTGGGCAGAATGTTATTTCTGTATTAATTTCAGCATCAAGTTAATTTTGGATCCAAACAACATCTGAGAAAAATCTTTATCTCCGACTATTCATGCATATGAGGGAGTTAGCTGTTTTGATAAAACCTACCATGAAGCAAATTGGAACTGCAGAAATACACGGCATATTTTTATATCAACAGAAAAAGAAGTTTGAGCAGGTGCATTTTATTGTCTGGTACACTGGAAAAATATAGTTTATGAAAATAACTCTTGCAGGAAAAATATAAATGTTTAAGACAAATGCAGCATCTAAAGCCAGTGAGTGAATTTTTGTTTATGGGGTTTCACCTCTCAAATGTTCTAATATACCAGTACAATTTTATTTTTCAATGCTAAACCTATTTTTCAGAATACAAAAGGAGCTGCAGTTTTCTGTGTCTCATTGCATTTTTATTATCCTTAGATTGTTATTATTATTATTGTTATTATTATTGTTATTGTTATTATGTATTAGGGTGTTTTCTTTTATATGTGTGAAATTTTAAGTATAATTAAACTCAGCATTGCAAAGCTTTCAAAATAATTCTGTAGCATTTGAATATTTAATCTAAGGTATTAAGTGAGGTCCCAGGGTGCTGAGCAGTCATTCACACTGTTCTGTAGCACTGCATTAGAACTTGTCTGTGGTTCTCTATTATTATCCAGAAATAATAATAGAGAGATTGTTATCCATTGTTGAGAATAAAATAGAGGCATGCTAATTTGAGGTAGCTACTTTCAAAACCTGTATTGTGCATATACATGGCAAGATACATCTGCTAGCATAGATGACAATGACCTAACACCCAGATATAACATTTCCTACTGTAACAGTTCACTTACTCACAAATACATTTCTTTTTTATCATATTTTAATTTAAATACACTGTAGAATGCAAACCCATTCATTCCTGAGCTACAGGTGCCCACATCTTCTATGCAATATTTTTGCTCTCGAATGTCTTGGTCCTGTAGCAAGACATGGAATTAAACAGACACAAATAAATTGTTTGTGTATTTGTTAGTTTATTGGTAGGGAATGTGGGCATTCTTTTTCTCCTTTTAGTGACATATGCTGAGCAACAGACTCAGCAACTTTGGGGAATTGTGTTTCATTCTAATGGCAAAGAGAAAAGTGTTCTAAATATGGCAACAATTCTAAGTTGCATTATTAGATGGAAAAAAACAAGTTGGGGTGAATCATTTAATTCAGGTTTAAATAATTTGGTTGCCTTTGTTATAAATACCTTTGTAAATATTGATTAGAAAGAGAGACTGAATTAGATTACTTGAGTTTGTAGGAGGAAAATGTTCCCATTGTTATCATAGCTTTGTACTACAGATAAAGGTAAGGGATTCTTTTGAGTTGTATAATGTGTGAATGTGTGCTCTTAAGTATAATAGACTGCATTTATAGTTATGATGGACCTCAAAATGCCATGACAGGATAGAGGTTCAAAAATATGATTCAGATTTCCTGAGACTGCTGGATTCTGGAGACCCCTCAGTTTGGTACATTTTGTGTGAGCAGTTCTCAGGGGACCTGTGCAGAGGCTCTCATCACTGCTTAAGGAATCCTGCAGCTTGATCTGGTGGTTGCAGTTTCAGAGATATTTATGTAGGGCTTTTTCTCAGGAACTGTTCATGTGCTTTGAGTTAAGGGATTGTGAATAAGATCCACATTCAGTGTTGGGAGGTGAAACAATAGACTGCACATAAATTCCTTCACAGAATGGTGAGCTGAAGAGTTTGCCATTATCTTCACTATCTTTCTGGTACTATAAACCAAAGCACTGCAGGAAAAATAGGACTGAAGCAGTTGTCTAGTGAGTCTCTGCCCTTAGGTTTGGATGTTTTTCTCTGTATGTCTGACAAATGTTTAGTACTGCAGTGAGAATCCTTAATCCACCTCGAATCACCCAAAGTCCTCTGCAATTCTTACATTTACAATGTATTTCCTAGCAGTTTTGCCATTTCTATGGTAATTTAGGCCTCTTCTTTTAATCTTGTTCTCCTTTCTATTCCATTGCGACACCTTAGATAAGGAACCTCCAGCTCTTACTCATAGGGGCGAATGATTTCCTTCAAAATATTTGTATTTTCTCAGTTGAGTAGAAGTCTGTCACAGCAATCTTCTTTTATGAATGATGTTTAAACCATGAGGCTGTTCAGTGTGGAGGGGAAATGTCACTATTTTTGTCCTTGGGGAAATGCCACTATTTCTGTCCTTAGCTGCCAACCCCTTCCAAATGAGCTGAGCAGACTGAATCCCAAGACTCCTATTTAGAGAAGGGAGGCTGGGAGCTGGAATAGCTTGCAGAAGTGCTTAGGGAGGCTGCAGTCCCTGGAGAAGGCATTTCATGCCAGCTCTATGCACCATATTTCAGAAACTTTCATCCTTTCCTAGTTCCCACAGGGGAGCTGCTTGCCTGGGCATTCCCATGGGTCTGGCCCAGCCGTGAGTGTTTCAATGCTCAAATTAAACTTCCCTAGAGGGAGGTCTGACCTCCCTGCACCCCTGTGCCAGGGGCTCTGGCTATGCAAAAGTCAGTAGTTGAGTGGGCAAGTAACAAAAATGCTCCCAGGGAAGCAGTGCACTTCCAGTTTTGCTTTTTTGACTTGTAAATTATCTCTCTTTTCCATTTTCCCCTTATTCCATAGGAGCAGATTCACTGTCATTGCAGCAGACACTCTGCTCTCTGACAGCCTCTTTGCTGGCAATACCAAATCTACACAATGCTTGATGGGAAAGGTTCTGAGGGGATGAATTAAGGAATAAACATAAAACAGTGCTGTGGATTGGAATTCAGCTAAAGTATCACCTGAATGCTGATTATGAACACTGTATCTCTATTAAATTTTTCTTAGGTAGATAGGGACACAAGGCAGGCAGACTAGAAGAAAGAATAAAATTAAGTATATAACAGGTTCTGAAAACAAAGTCAGCTGGCTGACAGCTTAGCTTTTCTGATGGAAAATTAGGTCCTTTTTTGTGGATTTTAAAATATTTTTATTGCATACCTATGCAGCATGATGCTTTTATTTCAAGCTTAGGAGTCAGCTTTTAAGGAATTAATTCAGAGCAATGAGAAAGAAGAATCTGGGCCATACTGTAGTAGTTATTATTGCTGAGGTTGAAAACAATTTACAATTCTCACTTTTTTTAAGGATTTGTGCTGTCAGCTCCTGAGATGTAGGAAGACCAAGTACACTCTGATATTTTTATTGAGCCAGGGAAGGACTCTGTGTTGAACAGTGTCCACCATAGATATGTCATGTCATACCTTATAGGGCTAAACACTGTAAGATAGACAAGCATCATTCCAATAATTAATGAAATCCTGCCATAATGTGGCATGCTCTTTCTTGGTCCTGCTTTATTCTACAGGTCCACTAAAAATAATTCTGCAGAGGAAAAAATATAGGAGCTCAGAAAAAGTAAACTTATTAAAATACATATTGCATTTGCATACTAAATGTTGGCCTTGGTGAGTGTCTGAATTAAGAGAGGCATTTTCCCAGGGGGGAGAGAAAACTGTGGGGAAACCATGTCAGAGAATGATCCCAGTGCTGCTGCTTCACCCTCTGGGCTGAGCAGATCCAGCAGATCCTGTTCTCTGTACTGGGGCTGACAGAAGGTGGTGAGTCCATGCCACAGTAACCCTCTAGTCCTGTCCTTTGATTATTTGTGATTTGCTTCCCCACACCTTCTCTGACACTGAAACCTGGGGAAGTCTTATAGAACACAAAGGTGAGGACCTTATTTGCACATATAGTGCTTATTTCAAATTTAAAAAAAAAAAATTTTTGGTTTTGTGTTTGACCTTCATCCCTGGCCAGTGGAGATCCTGAACTTCACATGTATGAAGATTTTTGAATTAAATGTATGTAAAGCATCTTTGAAGATGTATTTTTCAAAAAAACCCCAGACACTGAATTTCCTGGCACAAGAAAATGGTAATAATTCTAGCTTAACACTTTTGCATTTTTAAGGATAAGAGGCTGGGCTGGAATGGCCCACAGCATGAGAAGATGAATAATTGCTAGAGGTAGTTAGATTCTCTGTTATTTTTTGCACAGATGTTTTTGAGGAGCAATATTTGAACAAGGTGCTTGAATGCATTTCTAATTTTGAGAGATTCTACCACTTTAAAGTTGTCCTTTAGAGAGACAGGAGGCATTTCTGAATATGGAGAAATCAGTAGAGCAAGCAAGCATTTTAAGTATCCCCTTCAGCTTTTATGTCTTGCAGGTAATGCCATTTTTATAACAGAAAATATATGAAATGACTTTGAAAATCGAAAAGAACGAACAGGAAGGTTTTGTAGGGCAAATATACAGGAGCAGGAAGTCTCCTGTTACATTTACATGAAACAACCTCCTGGTGCTCCTGCAGGGTTCCTCCTGCCAATCAGCTGCTTTAGCCTTTGGATGCTCTTTTAGGCAAGGGATCTGTTTTCAGAGGAGGAGATGGGAATGTTGCTTGGGTGAGTGGGTCAAAGTTCTTCATAATAAAGCTAGTTTTAATTCAACAAGAAGCAGGGTTTTATCACAGAATGTGGTGTTTTCTTCTGTTCTGACTCCTTGTCAGGAAATTTAATAGCCCAGACCTGAAGAGTTTGTGTCCCACCCCTCAAAGAGGCTGGGCAGTGAGAAGGGATCACTTGGTAAAGGCAGTGCAGGGCTGTGTGTGTCTCCTCACTGGTCATGCAATGCTAGGTCAGAAGATGTGAAAATGTAAACTGTCTGGGCTCAGTTTATAGTTTATATTCCATCTTCCCTCCTTATTTTTTTTTTCATGGCTCTTTCTTGTAGCACATGTGCTGTAAACTGTCCTTATGTTTGAAGAATGGGCATGAAGTAACAACTATAAAGCTAGAAAACTATAACTATGAAGTAATAACTATAAAGCTAGAAAAATATTTCAAATAGTTGTTGTCTTCACTGAGCTATGTTAAACTTCTGAGTCTAATCAAATGTCAGAATTCAAAATATCCTGCAAATTATTTTCATTTTGCCACATTTTGAATACCTTCTTCCTCTTGCAGATTGAGGAAAGTAGAAGTAACTCTCTTGATGAGATCCTCAGTTTTGAGAAAGACCTGAGTGAGTCAGCCACACAGACCTAGATGACAGGGGAAACTGAATAAAAAAATATTCTTAACAATCCCTTGTAAAATGAGAAGAATAATTGAAGGGAGCGTCTGTCTCCTGCTGGATACTTTTTTTGCTCAGGAATTTATCTTGCTTTTTCCATTCCTGCAAGTGTTAGCCTGGAATTCATGAATAAGAAACAAACCAGTTTATTCAGTAGTTGAGAAGAAGAAGGAAGAAAATATCTAGGTTGATCTCTGTTGACAAGTGTTTACACAATGATGTTCAAAACTTCAAAAAAAAATTCCCTGAGAGATTTGACTATGTAAATATTTGTTAGTTGCCAGATTTAAAAATTAGGAAAATGCAACAGGTCAAATCCTGAAACATTAACGTGGATCTTTTAAATAAGCCCTGAATGGGAAAATTTAAACTTGACCATAAATGGATTGGAATATCTTATTGTTTTAAATCTCTTTTCCTGTCCTGGGTGTTCTTTACAGATCCTAAAAATGTTGGTTAAGAATCCACAATGCCTCTGGAATAATTTCTGCTGAGTTGCAATAAGTTTTTGAGGGAATAAAAACCCCAACCCTACACTAGTTTTCTGATGATGCTGAAATTAGCATAAGGCTCTACTCTTTCTTCAAAGTAAGGGGAGGCTTTTGGCTTCATAAAACATATTCTGATGTTTTCAATGCAGAGAGAGGATGCACTGATATGAAAAAAGGAAGATGAGTTAAAGTGAATATATAAGTAAATCAGCTAACCTGGGGCTGTCCTATTTTTGCATTTATTTTTATCAGCAGTCTTGGTAAAAACAAAATTCTAAATAAGATTTTTAGTTGTTAAGTCCTCACCAGAGTTCTATAATCTGTAAAGGTTCTTCAATCTGACCTCCTTTGTTAAAATACAAAATCACATTTTCAGCATGGCATACTTTAAATTGAATTTTGTAGCCTTGGATTACCCTTGGATGTATATAAAGAGAACAAACTAAAGGCTTTAGTTCAGTTGTGCCCTTTTAAAATGGTTTTTTACTATTTTTTTAATCCATTGTCCTCATTAAGTGAAATAATAAGTGGCTTTTTAGATTTATTTTATAAAAGTAGGATTAATTTTACAAACTTAGAAACCCTTAGACTTAGAATTAAAATTGTGTGTATACTTATACAGGAGGGAAAAAAAAGAACTTGCCTTTTTCTTTAGATTCCCAGGCTGTGCAGCTTTCTTAGATATTTCAGCATATTTATCTTACAGCATTTCTTCATGTTGCATAAGAGCTGTGGTAATTTTTGGACGCTATTTTAAAAACAATTTGCAGAGCAGTGTCTCACCTGCTCAGAGACTATTCATCAGCTTAGAAAAGTGTTAATTTTAAATGTGGGCCCCAGCAGGCTGCAGCACATGGCAGCAGGGGCAGGGTTACTCATCCCCACAGCCTCCCACCCGCTCCCTGCTCAGCTCCATCTCCTGCACACGCAGTTCCCTCACAACTGTTCATGCCAGGACAGAAATGCCACTGAGCTCTGCTGAGGTGGCCACAGTGACACAGCAGAGAGCAGAGGTTCAGGGTGGATGGGGTGAGGTCACCCCACAGCCAGCAGTGGTGAGGATGCTGCTGAGCTTGCTGCCTAAAGAAGGAGCTTGTGTGTGCAGCCAAGCCACACTGCAGGGCTGCCACCCTGCAGCTTTCTCAGTTGATGGCTCTTGTTTCCCCAAATTTCCCCAGTGCAGCTTCCTGCACTGGAAGGGAGGCTGGCTGTGCCATCTGGGGTGTCCATGGCTGGAACACTGGGAGGGCGTTTCACAAGAACCTGGATTCCATCCCCATGGAGCAGATCCCTTGTGTTCCCTTGCCTCTGGCCTGCTGTGTCCATTCTGAACATGGCTGGTGGAGTGCTGAAGTGGGGCAGTTTTCTCATTCACTTACGCAGCAGGCACAGGGCCTGCAAGGCCTCCCTGGCGGTCAGCAGCCTAAGATAGGAAATGCCCAGTCACCATGGCTGGAGCTAAGAGGGCCCTCTCCCACCTCCAGACCCTTGCTTATCTCTCTGTCAGACTATAGGTCACCTCCCTTTTGACCCTTGCTATTGGACAATTCCTAAAACTCCTGTGCCCTGTATAAAGAGCTACTTGTGCCCAGCTTGGCAGAAGAGCTGTCCCTGAGGCCTTTGCAGAAGGCCAATAAAGACAATCCTGAGGAACCTCACACGGCCTTCTCCTCTCTCTCCCTGTGTCTGCCCAAGGCACTGAGCAAGGCAAGAGCTGAAATCACAAAATGAGCTGATAATCACAAAGATCTGATCTCACTAAGAGCTGAGCTTGCTGAGGTAGCTGCGACTGGGAGCTGCCTGGGAGCCCAGGCAGGCTGTGCTGGACAAGGCTGCGCTCTCCAGAGCAGCGAGGTCAGCTGGGGATACCCCAAAACCCAGCCAGAGGTCACATTGCTCTTAGACAGGTTTTGGATCCACTCTGATCGGATTTTAATGAGCACTTTAAACTTTGTTGTTGCTAAAACTATATTATGGATTGCAAAGGCATCTCCCAACTCAGTTCTCATTGCCATTTTACGTCTTAGCTCAAGACAGTTTTCCCTGTGAGGAACGTAGTACTCACCACAAACAGGAGGGACAGCATCCTTAGGTTTTATGGAAGGCATCCTTTCTCTCTAAAGAAAGAAAACAACAAAATTAGATTTTAATGCCCCAAACTCAGGATTAAGCATTTAGCAAAAATTTTTAAAAATTGGCAAAAAGAAGAACAATGACTTGTAATTCTTTGTGTTTTGTTTTATTTTTTTTCTAGATGTTTCAGAAACGTCTACTAAAAATGAAACAGGTATTTAGATTTAATATGAATCTCTGCCTTTGAAAACAGGTGGTGCTTCTGTCATGGCAGCTTCTGGGTCTTTGAAAGTGCATAGAGGGCACAGTCTCCAAGCTGGTAAGTAAAAGTAACTATGAGGTGTGTGTGCATGTAAATTGAAACTAATTTAAACTGAAATTATTTTAAACTTCAGAAAATATTAATGGTAATGCATTATTTGATTCCCTATTGTAAGGCTTACGTATTTCTTTGGGTTTTTTGCTTTGAGGAATTTTTGTCAGAAAGGCATTGACAGATGGGATAAGTTTAGAAGAGGCAGTGACAGATGAGATAACTGACAGAGTATAAGCAGTAATCTTATTCACAGCAGTGAAATGCTGCCATCACTTTAACAAAGGGCACCCACCAAAAAAATTCACCTCAGGTCATGAGAAGTCCTGTACCCTAACAATGATATGCTGGGAAAAAACACCCACCACATTTAAATATACTTCTTTATGATAATGGAGGATAAAAACACTGCCAGCAGATAGATGATGTGTGTTTGTCATTCAAAATTAATTGCAATATGTTCATTCTATGGACGCAGCATTTTTGCTTGCTTGGTTTTAACTGGGGTGGAGTCTGAGATTGTGAAGAAACGTGGGCATCTCTTTTCAGCTTCATGCTCAGGAAAGACCAATGATGTCATGCAGCCTGGCTTCTTTGTAAAGATGGAGATTTGCACTTGGAAAGCAAAGTTGTCTTTGAAAGGGCTAGCTTAAGCATTTTTGGTGGTTTTTCAGAAATCCAGAAGTTATCCATCATGCTGGAGGTGGAATTTTAACAAGAGTCTTCCAGATGCTCCCAAGATCACCCACGCATTGCTCCCTGATTCATGCATGCAAGACAGCTCTGCTCCCACACTGCTGTACAGCAAAATTCACTGCTGTTGACTTCAGTGGCCCTCAGTGTGAATAGTTGTAAAAGTGCCCTAAATTTTATTTCCTTGGTGTTACACTTATAAGGAAATGCTGACATCAACATCACAGAAAAGTCAGCACTAGGAACTGTTTTTGCTTTCTGAGGTTATTCGGTGAGATTTAGTTTAAAAGGTTACAAGTCAAAACCAGAAAAGCATAGGCTTTGATTATATTGCACAAATTCCTAAATCCAAAGCCATTAACAGTGTTCCTGTCTTCTAGGTCCTAAAGGTGGGTATGAGATGCTAGCACTTCCTTCAGAGCCTGGAACACCAACTAGTTCTGAGGAACTTGGTCAGTACAGATTTTAGTGCAGAGATCACTAACACCTCTTGGTTTTTTTTATGTTCCTTTTTTTAAATTTTTTTTTATTGTTGAGATCTCTTCTAAGTGTAATTTTTGAAGTGTTGCCCTTTGAACATGTCAGTTTCACATGCATGCTCACATACACACTTATCTTTGGGATGTAGTTATAGTGCTGGTTTTCTTTCTGTGTAATGTTCATTTCTGAGAATGGTGCCTATATTGGGGAGAAAATATGAATAACTAACACTTCCTGAAAGAAAGGCTGCAGCACCAGTTTCAAATGTAACTTTTTTCTTCCCTCCCCAGTTATAGTATTTTCCTTCCTTTTCCCCTCAGTTGAGGGCCACTAAATTTTCACTTTAGCTCTTCTCCTGTTACTTGCTTGACTATCTTTTTTGATTCCTACAGTTTCCCCTTTTCTCTTCAAGCAATCATGATATTCTAGGAATTCTTTCAGAATGTTCTAGCCATGCATTGTGGTCTGTTCTTCTCTGAAATCCTCTTTTCATAATGTTCTCAAGTACTGGCCTTCGGACCCCTCTTGGAAACATCTTCTTTCTCTGTCCAGCCAGAAGGGACTGTTGCAAGCACTGTCCATGGCTCACTCTGTACACCATGCTTTCATTAGTTGGAACATTTGACTGTGCTTCTTAAATAAACTCCTCTCTTCAAACAAATAAAAGCCAGTTTTCAGTGCCTAATAAGATTTTTTTTTGTTTGGTTGGGTTTTTTAAGGAAAAATGAAAACCAAGTATTCCTATTTTTGCAAAGAAAGCACAGTTTCTATTGAGACAACACTGACTGAACTACAGAAGGCTTTTCCTTTACTTCCATTCCAGTTTGCCCAACTGTTTTGGGTTTTTTGTTTGTTTTTGTTTGGGCTTTTCTGTCTGAGGTTTTTTTTTCCTTTTGTTTTGTTTTTTTCTTCTCCTCCTTCCTCCTTTGAGAAGAATTTTCAACTCTTGCCAGGTTTTGCTTTTTTTTTTCTATGTGTTTCTTTTGCTTTTCTTGCACAAAGCCCTACCAATTCTCCATGTGTAGTTTTTTAGCTCTCAGGAAAATCCCTTGGCTTGTTTGCATCAGGTATGATGCTCAGCTTCCTTAAACCTGTTAACTGTTTAGTTCTACAGGGGATCTTGCTAGTTTTCATGCTAGCTAACTTTGAGGAGGTTTCACTTAACACTTCTGTTACATCATTTTAACAGCATACAGAAAGACTTCAAAAATGATCTTTCCCTTCAGGACTATTCGTGACTCTGTACTCAAGATTGTCACTTGCAACTTCTAACTTTTTGTGATGCAGGTTTTCAATGCTATGATTTTTCTGAGTCCCTTCTTGCTCAACCAGGCCAAATTCCTTTGCAATACTTTGGACACAATAATTGAAAATAATTTTTGAGAATGATATTTGATGAAAATACAAAAATTCCTTCTGCATTCGGTTCTGCATTGATTTTGTCATTTTGTTCTTAACATCTTGCTTTGCAACAGCAACTTGAAGTCTGACTGACAGAGAAATATTTGTATACTTTTTGGATTTTCCTATGTTTTTTAATGAAAATCTGTGAGAAAACTGGCCAAATTTCCAGTCTTTCCAGTATTTGGACTGTACAGTAGACTCCTTTGATTTAAACAGCTTAAGCCTGGGGAGATCCCATTATACTGGAACGTACTCATACTGTTGCCTAACATTGTATAAGCTATTTCTGCTACTCATAATACTTCCAAAAAGATGAAAAAGTTTCCCTCAGTGGTTATTCACTGCTGCTCTTTTCTGGATATAAGAAGTAATTTTTCTCTATGCTCTAAAATGCCTTGATATCCTACTGCCTCTCTGTTCACATCTCAATAGGGTCTGAACAGGCAAAAAAGGAAAAGCAGCATTTTGGATAAAAAAAGACTTGATATGAGTTCTTAGGGATAAGGAAGGTTAAGGAAGGGCTCAAGAGGAGAACTTCATGAAAAAGGAGAACCTCAAAGTGACAGTGTTTTCCCTCTGCACTCCTCTGTCTCAAACTGCCTTCAGAGTAGAAAGTCTTTAAGGCTAAGGACTCCAACTGGACTGAACAGGCAGACAAGATTAAAATAATTGAAAGCAGGGCTAGATGAGGTCTTGAGAATTAAACTAGTAGACAAAAAATTGTTTTTGAGTCAAAATTGTTTTACAGAAACTGTTTACTAGTAGGTGTTGGTCTGTGTCTTTTTTAGAAAGTTCTAGAAAACTCTGTGGGATTTCCTCTAAAGTTCTTGTGATTTTTACTATCTAGAAGGGTTTTCCCACTATTTTTTTCTTGCAGTGAAAGTCCTTTAACATCTTCTTGTCTTCTCCTGGCATTATTCCTATCTTTTTCAGTTCTGCACAGGGAAGCTCTCAATGTTGTCTCCTTAAGATTGCCCTCTCTTTGCTTGAAATGGTTCTTCAGTCCCTGTTTTTGGGATGGGCTTTAAGAGCCTTTACTGATTTTGCTTTCTGTCTTGCAGATGATGTAGTGGTTCACATCTTCCTAGAACAAATTACTTCACATAAAGCTCTGCTAACCTAAGGTAGTGCTGCTGTTAGAAATATCTGCAGAATTTTTGCCTTCTGCCACAATACAGCAAGACCCTGTGGGGTCTGTGTTCTGTCTGTGGTCTGTGGCCTTCTGAACAGATCCTGACTTGATCGGTGTCTCAGGATATTTAAAGTAGAAGCTGCAGTTTTCTCATGTCCCATTTACCACTGAGGAATGTCCTGTTTGGCAAGCAGAGTTATTGCTGCCCAGTGTTTGCTTTCTGTGTGTCTGTATGAACATTGGTCATTGCAAACAGTGCCTGCTGTAACTTGTTATTTATTTCAGAAGGGGCTGTAGGTTATTCAGCTGATGTCCCTACACCAGATCGACCCCACAGTGAGGCAGCCACCTATGTTAATATTCCTGTCAGCCCTACTTCCAAAAAACAGCTTCACTACATGGAACTGGAGCTTCAAGAATCTAGCACAAGCATAAGAGGTAAGGAAGCCTGTGGTACATTTAAACAGCAAAGAATGTGCAGAATGTATAGGGTATGTGCAATCCTGATTTCATACAGGGAGCAGATGAGGGAGCTGGGGGTGTTCAGCCTAGAGAAAAGGAGGCTAGAGGGAGACCTTTATCCTCCTACCTGAAAGGAGGCTGTAGTCAAGTGGGGTCAGCCTCTTCTCCCAGGAAACAGTGACAGGACAGGACACAGCCTGAAGCTGCCCAAGGGGAGGTTCAGGTTGGGCATCAGGAAGAATTTTTTTCACGGACAGGATCAAGCATTGGAACAGGCTTCCCAGGGAAGTGATGGAGTCATCATTCCTGGAACTGTTCAAGAATCAACTTGATGTGGCACTCAGTGCTGTGGCTTAGTTGATGGTGGTGCTTGGTCAAAGCTAGGACTCAATGATTTGGAGGTCTTTTCCAACCTTAATGATTCCATGATCTACCAACAGGCTTCTGCTAACAGAGGAGTTGAACCCTCTTATGTTTCTGAGGCAGTTTTTTTTTAATTGGCATCTCTTCTTGAAAAAGATTTTTGAGTAATGAAGTTCTATAAGATGTTGCATCCTTTTGACAGGTGATTGTATATGCACTCCTTCTAAAGTGAACATTTCAAACTCTGGAGTTTGAAAGACAGTAATTTGCTTGTGTTCTCAAGATTTTCATTGCATATTAGGACTACACTTATCTCATTTTTCTTGGCTTCAGAAACAGGGCTGTGGGTGTACAGGGCTTGCTCCTGAAGACACTGGCTCTGGAGCCATGCAGCAAATGATTCAGAACAGAACACAGTGTTCTTCTATCTGCTCTCCATGTGGGCATGTGAAAGTGCTACAGAGAGAATGCAAATGATTTCATTTTTTATGGTTTTTTTTTTTAATTATTTTGTTTAGATTGGATATTTTACTTCTAAGGCTTAACTTGGGCAATTAGCACATAAACATGCAATACACCTGCTATGTGTTGTCATTGAGAGATGCAGTCCTTGCTACAGCAATCCTTTCATCAGAATCTGGCATTTAATTCCTTGCATTTGAAATTGATAAGTTATCCATCTATACTTCTCAGCTATAAAGATTTTAATTTTCAGTCTTCTAATTTCAGCAATTTTATTAACTTGAAATGCTAGCACTTTTCCAATGCTTTTTGATTTTTAAATGTTTTTATGTTTTTCATTATGTAATTCTAAGCTTCTCCTGGATCTTTATGCAGTTCTCTCTACAACATTGTGTTGAAATGTAAAAGCAATGTTTTCTCTTAAAGACAATGAACCAAGGCATTAAAAATGAAGAGTTAAAGACTATAAATTTTCCTAAATGTCAACTACCCTCCCAATCTCAAATTTTGTAACTATAAAGGTGCCTGTAATGACCACAAATATTTAATTTTTTTCCTATTAAAGTTTTCCCAGCCTCTAGCCTTATAGAAGTATTTTACTGCTTAACTCTTAATACTTAATACTTAAGTATTTTACTTAACTTAGCTTGTCTCCACTATTGCCAAGAAAAATGAGCTGAAGTGTCATTCTGTGTGAGGCTGAAGGTGTTGCTCTGGTAAACATTGACAGGGTGCCTAATCCAGACAAAGAACAGTGCCAGCTGCCACAAGAGTTTTCTGTTCAAAAAGCAGGAGCTGATCTCCTGATTGGTAGCTTGGTGAGGAAGCCTCTCAAAAGTGGGAGAGCCAACTTCAATTTTGTCCTTGACTGGGAGTAATAGGGGTGGAGATTCACACCTGGGGCAGAAATGCAAGTGGTTCATTTGCTTATTTGAGGAAAACTAGACCACTAGAATATGTAGCTAACAGAGCTTTCGAGGTGTTTTGTTTTAGTGGTGGCTATCACCTTACTCCCTTTACACAGCTTTCTCTGAGACTGGACAAAGATATGCCAGAAAATCTATGGAGGGAGTATCACAGCAGCTTTTTTGCTCAGGAATGTGTGAGGGGTGCAGCCTGTTACAGATTCCATGTGGTGTTTCAGGGAGTGGATCGTCCCGGTATGCCCAGATTGACATCGCAGCCACGGAGACGGCGCACAAGGTGGGGACGCAGCACGCGCAGTGCCGCCAGGAGCGCCTGCAGGAGCTGGAGCACAAGAAGAAAGGAGCTCAGCAGTGACCTGGCCAAGAAAGAACTTTGTGCTCACCACAAATCCATACTAATTCATCTTCCAAAAGATTCACGTTTGTTGTAAAAATGCACTCACACAAATCGCTGCCATTGCTCCTTGCAGTTATACCAGATTCATTCCGATGTTTTGATTCCTGATTGGAAAGCTGGTAGCACGAGGGGTGTGTTTGGTCTTTCCTTTTGTTTCAATTTGGTTGTAAAGTCCAGATTTTTTGTCATATGCAATGACAGATGTAAGTTACCTTTCTCTATAATTCTAAAATCATGGAGAACCTGGAACCAATTTCAGTGTTTATTAAATGGTGGCATTTTCTTTGAAAATAAAGAACTTGAATGTGTGTAGGTAAGGGAATGTGAGTGTGTGTGGTAAGTGTACACATATGTTTGCATATGTCTGTATGTAAGCACACATTACTGATAAAATATATGTATATATCTGAGTGTACAAAATATGTAAAACCTCTATTAATATATTAATGGACTCTTACAAAAGCAAGAAAATTCAGTGCCTGCTCTTTTTGCAGGTACAGTTTTGTTCAATTTATGTGCTTATTTATGGACATTCTCAACTATACCTATGGATAATTCAGTTTTATACCTCACCAAGTCCTGCAGCTTTGGCTAAAGTTGCTCAGATGTAAAAGCTGGAGTGTCAGGGATGCACATGTGTCTGCAAACAGACAAGAGCACACAAACAAGTTATTTAATTATGTCTGTAAACCACAGTAATATGAAGGGGCATTTGTGTGTTTCTGTTCTTAAAAAGCCTAGGTCGAACCATGAGTTTGATTTTGTAGTTGCTGGGTACCTGTAATTCTTAGCAATTTTCCTGGAGCTGAACAAATATATCACTTTGAAAATCAGGTCTCAGTTTTCTCCCACAGCATATTTTAAAACCAAGGTATTCAAAAGAAACATTTGCTTTTCAAAATTGGGTCTTTAATGTCACAAAACCTATTCCTAATGTAAAACCAGCATCCACCTTAAATCTAATACTTTATTGAATTATTCTTTGCTGTCCCTAAGTAGCATAAAACCAGCTCTGTGTAAGAGGATTATATCTGCAGAGATGCTACAGCCTTGAGGCACAACAGGATGTTGTCTTGTAGAATAGGTTTACCCATGAATCTGCCATATCTTGCTTTTGTACAGTGAGAGTTTGATTCAAAACTTAATTTCCCATGTTGTCTCTATGTAAATATTTTTTTGTCCTCATATAAAATGTTATTTAAATAAAATGTTATATAAAATGTATAGCAGTGATATAGACTAACAAAGAAATGTACTTAAGAAGGAAAGGAATTTTTTTCTGATAAAATATCAGCTTTGGCTTCCAGAAGTTGCCAGGAGTGACATCTTGGGTATTATGATTTTTTGTTTGTGTCCTCTTAAGATCCAATGTTACAGCCAAATTCTGTTTTCTAGGTATGATTATAATTTTTATTCGTCGGTGGAAGTTTTGTGCCAGTGAGGGTTTTACTAAGTGACTTAAAATGAGAGGTGGGCTGTTGTTTCTGAGGCAGAATTTAGCCTACAAATTTTTTTTAATGTAGCCTCAATAGTAATGTAAAATACCAGAAATCTCTCAAATAAAAAAACCCCAGTGTCTGAGAGTTGACAGTTGCCATTCTTCTCTGTCCTGTGTTCAGATGTATTTTTTCTGTTGATCCACCTAGCATATTTCTGAAGGGAAAAGAGATCTTTCTTATGAAATTCTAAGTTTAAAATATTTTTCTTTGATAAGTGTACAGTGGTGTACAGAAGTGATCACAATGGTGATCTGCTTTTTAAATTTCAGTACAACTGGAATAGCTTAGGCTTCTTGGGGCCAGGTTTATCTGAGCTCTTCAGTCAAGGATCCTCCACTGGAAGACTTGCAAGGTTAAATCTCTTCATATTTAGGATGAGCACAGCTTGACTGATGCATTGAAATGTAGTGTTTTCCATGACAATATATAATAAAACTACAATATTTTTATTGCAAAAATCTGTTTATCAGGAAAATATATTACCCAAGGTCTCTACAAAGGCTGCCTTTCTGAATGTTACTTGCATTAAATCTGGGACTTGTAGCATGGGTAAGGATTTGACACAATAGTAAAGGGCATCAGATTGCTGCTGGCCTCACAGAGGAATCACAATTAAAAAAAAAAATTTCAGGTTGAGCAGTGCTGTGAATCTGTGCCTGCACATGGTTTTCTGTGCACATGTGTTTGTGTATGTCATAGTAATTTCTGTTTCTTTTAAATTATTTTTACTTCACTAGAATAGGACAAATAGATGAGTTTCACTTAGTTTTTAAATTAACTTCATATTGTCATGCACTAAATTATATCAGGAGCTGAAGCAGGAGGCCAAGCCATACTGTTGCATCTGTTAGAAACTGGTTGGTTTTTGTTTTTCAGTAGTACCTGCAGGTTGTACCTCCCTGTCAAGTTACAGGCTTGACATTTCTGTCGAAGGAACTGGAGTTTTCTCATTGGAACAACAGGAGCTCACAGAAATGGAAACCTTTTTTCCTAAATAAATAAAATCATGTGCCTTCAACTTCCACCAGTGAACCAAGGACAATGGAAATCAAACCATAGCCCTATTAGCAGCCTTGAGCTTGTTCACACACCTTGCATAAAAACATGTGCATGAGGGATCTAAAATACAGTTTGTGATTTCTATGGGAGGAGTCCAGATACAGAGCTCTTTACAAAATAAACCAACCAGCCAACCAACCAAAAAACCAACTCTCCCACGCTTTTGGAAATAAATGCAGCTTGTAACTTCTGATGATAAAAAGAAGGATTTGATAATTTTAAATTTAGCACTGTATCAGAGTCAGATCTCCTCCTGTTTCTACCAGGAGCAAAAAGTATTAATTACCAGAAGAACAAGACAATGTGATGTGGCTGGTACTTCTGAAAGGTGCTCTTGAAGGACTTTAATGTGACAGAAGTGCTCTTGGTGATGAGTAAAAGCTCTCATCAAGTGCAGTCTTTGGGCATAGCATTGGTGTGCTGTGTGTACCTCTTTCTTCCTGATAGACCTGCTGCCAAATGTAACTGCTGCTTCAGTGGGGCCAATGGCTTGGTTCATGAGCTGCTGTGGAACAGTTTTACATGCAAATATTTGGGTGATGGAATTTTCTCCAAGGTAACGGGCTGCAGGATGGAGGGCTGGAGTTCGGAGGGATTTAATTCCCAACAATGCAAATAATTGTCTGGGTTTTAATAGCACTCTGGCACCTAGTTGTGGAAAATGCCAGTAGGTGTCTTTAGGCATGTAAATGTTTGTGAAAATCTGCCCTGAGAGTTGTTTTCAGCAAATGGCTTGGAAAAAATCCTCATTTTTCCTCTCTGCTGTAAACAAAACAGTTTTAATTCGTGTAGCTTGGAAAACTATATTTGAATTTGAATGATGAGTGATTGCATTTTTTGTGAGATGCTGAAACATGCAGCCCTTTGTAAGTTTCTCTTCTAGTTTGTCTGGAATAAGACACATACTTGGTACAATAATCACAGGAAGAAGACACAGTATTTTATGTATGTATTTTACTGTTACTTTATTTAACAGTATGAGTTACTGTTAAAATTATGGGGATTGTTTTAAGATGACAATGCTGTTACATTTTTTTGTCACCTTTTCTTTGGGAAGATCCTCAGCTCTCATTTGACCAGTCATACAAACCATGTTCTACAATCTAACTTGAGAGGAAAAGTTAATTTAATCTCATACAGCAATTAGAACAAGCAAAGCAGAGTAAGGCTGGGAGAGTTAAAAGTAATTAAAAGGAATTTTTGTAAGGTGCAGGTCTGCACCAAACACAGTACAAACACAGGGCAAAAGAGGTGAATGTGTGTTCAGCTTTGGTACAGCCTCATCTCGAGTGATGTGTGCAGTGCTTGGCCTCACAATTTAAGAAGCAAGGACGGGTCCCTGAATGTGTCCAGAGAACATCAAAGCTGGTGAAAGGGCTGGGAGTGCTCTGAGGGGAGGCTGAGGGCTCTGGGTTTGTGTTGTTTGGAGCAAAAGAGGCTGAGGGGTGACCTCATTGCTCTCTGCAGCTTCCTAAGGGGAAGCAGAGAAGAAGGTGCTGAGCTCTTCTTGCTGGTATCCAGAGATAGGATGTGCAGGAATGGTTTAGATTGGACTTTGGGAAGCATTTCTTTAGCAAGAGGTTGGTCAAACATTGGAATAGGCTTCCCAGAGAGGTGATTCTTGTCCCAGGCCTGGCTGTGCTTAAGAAGCATTTGGAAAATACCCTTAATAACATGCTTGAACATTTGGTCAGCCCTGAATTGGTCAGGCAGGGGGATTAGTTGGTTGGTACTGCTCCCTCCCAGTTAAAATCTCTTTTCTCTTCTCCTCTTCTCTTCCTCTTCCTCTTTCTCTTCTCTTCTCTTCTCTTCTCTTCTCTTCTCTTCTCTTCTCTTCTCTTCTCTTCTCTTCTCTTCTCTTCTCTTCTCTTCTCTTCTCTTCTCTTCTCTTCTCTTCTCTTCTCTTCTCTCTTCTCTTCTCTTTCCCATCTCATCCCAAAGATGACAGGCTTCACTCTGTAGCCTGTCATCTTTGGGATGTAGCCTCACTCTGAGTGATATCAGTTGGTTATTGATATATCAGCTATCAATTTTCTCTTAAAGGCTGGAATATAAGTGACAGGAAAGTACATGTAATCTTGACCTGGATTCTGATACAAGAAATAGCTTGGTAAGATAGTGAGCAGGTTTAGGAAAGTGCAGCTGACATGTGAACTTTGAATTTAGTAAAAACTTGAGGGTGAGTGAACTTTAAAACTTATATACTTTCAAATGCTCGCCTGCATCAGGGCATGAAGAAATAATTCAAATTTATTATCCCACTGTGTACACAGAGGCGTATGTAACATCACCATTTTACTGAAATAATACGTGTCAACTTATCTGAGGAATATGCAGTAAGGGGGGTGGGATCAGAAAGCAGATTTAGCATGACAGTAATTTTTCTCTACATTATATGGTTGTGAAATCCTTAAAAGGAAAAATAAATAAATAAAAAAGCTCTAGCATCTGCTATTGTATAAGTTAAATTTTACTCATCTGTGGGCTGAGCTGGAAATTTATGGATAGTCCATATACAGAAAATAGAGCTGATTAGATGTTCAGAAAGGAACCTGCTCTTTGGATACTGGAGTTCTGTTATGTAATGAATCCCTCAGATCCATCTTCCCCCGTGCCTCTGCCACATTTGGAGGATGTACCCCATGGCCTGCCTTTGGCTGCTGTGACACTCTGTCCTTTTACTGCCAACAGCCAGCTGTACTGGACACAAATTGGGAAGCACAGGAAAGTGTCTTCCTGGGAATTTGATGAAGTAGGTAGGTGTCAGCAGAGAACCAGAAAGCAGCAGCTGTCCTTAGGCAGCACTGGCAGGAGGGTAGCACCACAAGATGTGTGTGTGTGAAGAGCCAAGTGCTGTGAAACAGAGAGCACTGGAACCTGAAAGGAGAGTGCCCCTAATTCTGTGTTCAGCTGCACCAGTGTCATTTACAGTTGCTGGGGTGTTTGGTAGAGGTGGATCAGGTCTGCTGAAAGCCTAGGACCTGATCTTGGATTTGCTGTCTCTGTGCTTTCTATGGTGAATCACAGAATTATGACAGTAGTGACCAAAAGTGACCAGAAGTGACAGAAGTGACCAGAAGTGATGACTGTGGAATGCCTCTCCTGCAGTGACAGCCCTGGGTGTGCTGCTTTGGAGCTCTGCAGACAGCAAATACAGTGGGAACATTCAGAGCCTCTCATTGCTGTTGCTCTGTCTGGGGAATTGTCAAGGTGCCATTGCAGCCTGCAGCTGGCCACATCTGCAGCGTGGCCTGTGATGGGAGCCCTGTCCCTCTGTCCATCAGCATGGAGCTTGCCCTGAGCACTGCAGGGAGAAACAGAATGACTGGAAATGACTGGAAAACAGAAAACTGGTGGCCAAGCAGCAGCACTGCCCATGTGAAGATGCCAAACTAACTGCACCTTGCTCTGTCTCTGCTCTAAGTGGTCAAAGCTGAACAGGGTGAGATACTCTGTTCCTAGGTTGGAAGGAGCTGATGGAAATTCATGGTTTTTTCATGGTATGCTTGTGGATAAACAGGGTCACTCCTGTTCCTTCTCTAATCCCAGACACATAGTGTGACAGCACTTTGATCTGGAATTCTGACTGTCCTATTTGGCTATATTGGCTGGTTTGGTCTTTCAGAAGTTCTAGTACAGCTGTGTGTACATGTGGCATTAAAATGAGAAGGTAAGCAATTCCTAAGAACACCTCTGGAAAATCATGTTCTCATCCTGAATTAATAATCATGAATAAAAATTTTGTTTTGGAGTTCTGCAAAGAATGAGGGCCAACTTGTGCAAGGCCTGATTTGTGGCAAGGTTTTAGTGACACCAGCAAACTGAGGCTAAGGCAAACATTTTTGAAGACATCTCCATCCCAGATGTAAATGTGAGACCCAGAACTTGGGTCTGAAATGGTGGAAAATGGACTCTTTCCCTGCTGAAGGACCATTTAGTTAATGGTTTTGGTATAGATGTCTTCTTGAATTAGAAACTGAAATTTGAAGTTGGACTAAAGGACCCAATGCCAGGTATTGTAAATTATTGATATTCATATGGGAGTTTCCAGTTCTCAGTGTGTTTATTCTTCAAATAGTGTAGCTCTCTTCTCTCTTTAAAGTGCTTGGAAAATTACAACTGTAGAACATTAAACAGCATTTTATTCTAGTAGGAGGCTTATTTCAAAGTGATTCAACACTCACTTTGCCTATAGAAACTGGCAGTTTTAAATTACAGTAGACCAGTTCTTGAGAGGCAAACTTGGAGACTGAAATGGTTAGTTTTATTAAAATGGACAGCTTTTGTGATAAATTAATGCATCAGTGAAGGAACAAAGTTCACATTAATATCTGTGTACTGTTTCTTATTAAGGAGAGTGCTCTTTTGTTGAGTGGTGGGATAATATAACATTTGAACATTTGGATATGAAAGTGCTTTAAAGGCTATTGGTAAAAGCACTTGGGTTGTAATTGTTGCTGTACCAAATATGGCTCAAGTTGAAATATTTACTGTGGGGGAAAGCTTATGAATTTAGTTTGACTCTACTGGACAGATTTTATGAATACTTCCATTTAATGCCTGTAGATACTAGTAAAAGAATTCCATGCAGTCTTTTTTTGTAGATGAATATCCTGCTTCCCAATAGGCACTAGGTGAATAGACTGAAATACATGTTAACTGTATGATCTATTTGGAAATGTTGGTTCTGGTATTTAGCAGCACTTTGTTAAAGAACACAATGCATCTAGAAAATGCAGCACCCAGCTCTCAGTTACAAAGGTAGGTCTGTTTGTAGCAACAATCTATTCCATTTATTGACCTAAATTACTTTATTCCTTCTATTCTCATTAAATGCTATGGAATGAAAAAATATATTTAAGATATATTTTAGAACTTCCTGTGTAGTACTTACTGGGAAATGCTCAGCCAAGATCAGCTGTTGAGGAAGTTCTGGAAGCTCAGGTGGTTTCTCTGTCTCTTGCTTTTTACCTTAGTCTCCACTAAGCCTGGCTTGAGGGAGACCCACAGGGAGAGCTGGACACACAGAAAGCAGGAGAGCCCAGGCAAGGATCCCCCCAGCTCCTGAGCACAGGGATCCCCACCTGCAGAAACAGATCTGAAAAGGCAGATGCCACTTCACCTGACAAAATGTAAATGATCTCTACTTGGTGAATTTAAATATTCCTGCTATTGCCAGATCTATCATTCATCAGGATCCCATGGGAGGGGAGAGGGGAAATTATTGCAGCAATAAATTTGCTACAGTGCTGTTCCTTATTTGTCTTGGTAGAATGATGCCATCTTAGCTGCTGTACCAACATGTAGGATGTGGTTTTTTTAAGAAAGGCTTGGTTATTTTTGTTGTATTTAATGCCTTATGTATTTATTTCCCTCACCTTTCCACCCCCCTTTCTAACAAATAAAATCTGTCCTACATGAAGTCACTGACATGTTTACTTAAATTGAGGTTCTTTTCAGGGCAGAATTTGACTGACTATAGAATATTAAATGGTCTGATTTTTTCTTCCTAAGAAATGCAGCTCTTTTATCCTTTTTTTTTTGCTCCTGCTTTTCTATTTCAAATTGTTTCTCAGAGTGGTTTAAAAACTTGTTAATTTGAAACATTACAAAAGGATCATCTAGAAGACCTATTAAGGAAGAGACAATTCAACCACTGTATATAAAATTGTTAGTTCTTGCTTTTCAGATTCCTCTTCCATGCAACTGATGAACTCCATTTTTCACCTCTTACAGAGTACAGAACTGTAGGCATATCTCATTTATACCTTTTTTCTTGGCTCTGAATTTTTGTTACTATTTACAGAAACACAGGAGTGGTGACTCAAGTTATTTTTAAATTTTTAATATCTCAAACACTACCCACCCTTGTTATTTTGACCATATGAACAGTTTTTGGAGGACTAAAATGGCAACAATAACTGAATTGTAGATACATTGTAGCATTCATATTCTCTGAAAAAATCCCTTCGCCCAGGATTTTTTCTCCTGGGAAGCTGAGAAGCCTCAGAGAAAAAGAAAACAATTCTTATCTCATTTGCTTCTGTTGTGTTTTTCTCATGTGGAATGTGTTTGGAGATTGTTTACCCACAGGTGATTGTTTCATTGGATTCTGGTGTGAGTTGTTTTTACTCTTTGGCCAACTTGGGCCAAGCTGTGTTGAGACTCTGGAAAGAGTCACGAGTTTTCATTATTATCTTTCTAGCATTCAGCAAGTATCCTTTCTGTATTCTTTAGTATAGTTTAGTATAGTATAATATAATATACTATTTTAAAGTAATAAATTATTCTTCTGAGAACATGGAGTCAGATTCATCATTCCTCCCTGCCACAGGGGTCCCTGCAAATACAATAATACATTGATGCATGTGAGGTGCAGACCATAGAAACTAGAGTGGAATCAGACTTTACACTCCCCTAGCCTGTCCCAAATCTTAAAAAGCAGGGAAAGTCCTGAGGAGCCTCAACAGGAACAGACTATTGCTCCTGCTTTCCCTTATGCTGATGTACTCAGCCACACTGTTCCAAAGGGAAGCTGGGTGCAGAGGCAGCAACAGCCTTTTTACTTTGTTCTCCTCCAGGTTTGTGTGCTCAGACTCATTAACAGCTCTGCTCTGGTGACTGAACTGAGGTGACTCTGCTGACCCCACTCTCCAACCTTTGCCTCTGATGAGCTGTGACTTGTTCCCAGTTTTACATTACTGTCACATGTAAGTATTTTGTCAGCCTCTTGTACTGTGCAGCACTTGCCAAGCACTCTCTCTGCTTGAGCCCACCTGGCCTTTGAGCCCAATTACTGTCCTGATGTGGCAGGCAAAGCCACAGCACAGCCACCGCCTGCTTCAGCCATCGCCTCTTTAAAGCCTCTGCTGCAGCAACTCTGCACTTGTTCAGTAACTGATCTGACCCTGGTTATTCATTCCATGAATACAGCACCTTCTGCTGTTCCAGACTTCCTCAGAAATTCCTGGACAAGCATATTCTAATTCAGGTAAACACTGAGATGAAACCCAGCTTTGTGCTGTGCCCTCCTGTGTGGAGCACACAGCTGCTGTGCCTGCCTTCAGTGCAGGCTGGGATATTTTGCTTTCCTGTGGGCAGCACACCTCCCTCAGCAGCAGGATCTGAACTCTGTGCTCTGGAAAGCTGCTCCATTCCCCACCACCCTGCCAGGACTGCCCAGCAGCAGTGCCTCAGTGCTTTGTGTAGCTCCTCTCCTCTGCATGTATCCAAATTCTTCACCCAGGGGCCATTTTTTTTTGCTGTGGGACCCCCCACACCCAGGCTACAGCCCCCAAACTGACCTGCAGCTCACAGATTTAGTCCTTACCTTACCAAAGGGGACACTGAAGGACACAGTGAAGTCTTTGCTTTCTAACATAACACAGTTTACATTTTTGTTCTGCATTCAGAGGGAATTGATGTAGACAAATGTGTAAGACAATAAGCTACTGCTCTGATACAGAAGCTGAACAACCCTTAAAACCACAGTCTGGAGAAGAAATAAGTGTGTAACATTTGGAAAAAAAAAGCAAAGCATGTTTCTCATAAATGGCTTGTAGCTATTTTTGGATTTAGTTTTTATAGTTTGCCAACCAAAGGTATACCATAAACTACATGAACAGAGCTGTCTCTAAGGAGACTGCTAACATTAGTGGCGGCTTCTTATTGTGATGGACAACAATTCTCTGCAGTATAAATAACTCTTAGCTTAAATTAAATTAAAAAAGTAAAAAAAGAAAAATATCCTAGCTTCAAAGAAAATCTCAAAGTAAGACTGCTCCCACAGTTTTGGTTCAGATCACTTGCACATGAAGATACAGTTTTTAAATAAAGAATCATGTTACTTTTAAGCCATGATGACCCAGGATGAGGGGCCTGTTCTGACTGAATGGGTTTCTCATGGAACAGGCAGGGACAGCAAGGCTTGAGGCCAGCTGCCTGATCCAGCACACCTCAGCACTGCCACCTGTGAGGGACAGAGCTCCCCAGCCAAGCAGCTGTAATGATTCACCCACACTGGACCTTGGCCTTGGCCTCGTTCCTGGAACAGTTTAATTTGAAACTTTCATTTGAGATAAAGGGTCAGCATTGTTATTAGAGACAATTTCAACCCAGGTGTCTGATGTGTGCCAAAGTTCTGACCAGAAAAATCTGGTCTTGAGAGGAGAAGTGATAATAATCTTTATTGGAGATTGCACTGTAATATACACCCAAAGATAAGCTGCTTTAGAAATCTTTCTGCCTATTCAGAACATAGAAACACATCCTTGTGGTGCAAAACTACCCCTCCTCTCTTAAAAACTGATGTGTGAATGAACATTACAGGAATTAGCAACATGCTCAAAAAACAGGTCTGGTTACTTCTCACTTTATGAAAGGGAAGGTGAAAAAAAAAAGCCTCACCAGTATTTGTTTTGATTTTTTAATGACCAACTGTAGCAAAACCAAAGCAACCATGAACAAGATAATTGTACACACACACGTTAGTCAATAACTAAACTGTGCAAATTGACCTCAGTACTTGTTCCCTTGTTACCCTTCCTCCCCCTCTCACATGAAAGATTCATATACAGTGCAGCAGTGCAGCTCTGAGCCACTGCTCAAAGTCAGTAAAAATATTTTTGTAACCTTAAGCTGAAAATGTAATAGGCCAAGGATTGAAATAAAGACTTTTCTGGCCCCTGTTTAACCTTCCTGTACCTCAGTGTTTGCTTTCATTGATCAGAATACCTTACCTGACTGTAAGATTAGTATTTTTTTACTAGCAGGAATCCTTTGAGAGTTTGCATATTTTTTTCCTTTAGACAAAACTGATTATTTCAAAGGCTGCTACTTGATTCAGAAGTAAGATCTTTATGATCCAAGATGTGCAACCTAAATATTTAATCTAATGATTTAATTTTACAGTGAAAATACAAAATTTGTAATTAAGTAGACAGAAAAAAATCTTACAGGACACATCTGTTCAATCCTTACTATTTTAGAAGGACTCCTTGGTAAGCCCTGCTCAAAAAACCACATTAACTGCTTTGTGTTAATAGACTGATCCCATGAAGCAGAATAAATTCTTATAGTTCATTGTGTTGAAGACCTTGAGAGATTCTGCTGGATAAGTCTTGCAAGTGCTTCTTTACCTATCAGGAAAAGAAAACACACAAAACAAATTTCAGGAAGACAATAAATTATCAATGTAGTAAGATATTCAGATTTTGCTATGAGTATTTGTAACTGAGAGAGTATTTGAACAGAGAGAGCAGAGCAGGAAGATTTCAGGCCTTTTTAGGTCTATAAGAACAATTATGTGTATGCTGTACTAAACATGGAGAACAGATGTGTCTTGAGCTCCCCTTCTGGAAGTCATTCAGCTTGCATGAAAAATCAGCACTGGATAATCTGCTTCCCCTCTGCTACTGAGTTAAACTTTCAACGTGTATGTAACACTGCATTTATACAGACCTTATATCCTAGCTCTTTTGTCTTTTCTTGCAGCATGGCATATTTCTCTTTGTTTCTGTTCAGATGATCCTTGTCTCCAGTTTCCTCTACATGCTTCAGTTTCTGGTGTGAAATCTCTAATTGTTTCTGGTAATGATGGTGTTTTTCAATTTTTGCTTCAAAATGTTTCAGCTCCTCCTAAGATAAGAAATACACACAGCTTCAGAGGAGTTGCTTTCCAAGCCTTCCTTTCTCTTGCCAAGACACTCCTAATGATACTTTACTAAGTCAGGCACAGAAAGCTTTTTCAGTTCCCTGCTTCTTAAAAATGTCTGGACAATCCATTACCATCACCACCAGACTGCTGATTTTGAAAGCAGTGCTGAAAACGACCCACTGCAGAGTCCTCAAAAGGAGACTGTGGGTGGCTGTGAGGTGTGACAAGAGGAGAGCAGTGAACACCAAGTAAAAATTTAGGCATAAGAACAGCAGAATGAGGGGAGAGAGACAAATTTCTAAAAAAGCCTCTTTTTAAAATCTGTTAAACAGGCAGAGTCAGATACAAAAAAAAAATTAAATCTTTTCTTTATACAAGTAGACTTGAATAAAAGTGGTATGAACTGCACAGGAATGAATTTCTATATTATTTCATTGAAAAGCAGTCTTTATCACAATAGTTTTGTGTCAGCTCAACACAGCTCCAACATGGGAAGTTAACAGTACAGGAGATGGGCATGAGAGGGAAATTGCTGGGTATAGAGATTACAGTGCTTCCCAAGGACACAATTAACACATTGGGTAAGAGGGGTAAATCTGGTGCCTTGGCAACAAAGAAGCAGGACCTGATCTTTCAAAGATTCAAAATATGCAACAGTTGTTTTGAGAGGATTCAGAATTGTCATTCTGCTGATTATAATAGAACCAGCATGTGATTAGTTACATACATGTCTATGTATTTGAAGTATTAAAAAGGCAGCATGACCTTTTTTATGGTGTCTGGAGGGTAATACAGAAGTGGCTGCAATCAGAGTAACATCAAGTGTTTCTTTATGTGGCAAATTATCTTTCTGCAAGAGAAGTTGCTGGAATTCTACTTACTCGAAAAGATTCAAGTTCTTTCTCAGTGAAATTAGCTGATTTGGCCATGTCCCACAAATCAATCACTCTTGGTTCTTCAAATTCTAAACAAACACACATAACAAAATGAAAATGTGGACACAATGCTTTTAATGCCCAACTTCTATGAAAGATGAAGAGAGGCTTTCTCACATACATATAGTTATTAAATTAAGAACAGAGACATTAAACACTGCATTTCTAATAGATCTATTTAGATGAAAAGGGAGAAGTAAAGATAAAACTAGATACTAGTACTATGTAAAACAAGTAGGTTTTTAAAAGCAAAAAACCCCAAATCCAAGGAGCTGGATAAAGGCACTGCTTGTCCTGCATGCTGTCTCATTTACTTGCCCTCCTGGGACAATATCCCTTCTCATGGGGGCAGGGAAGACAGAATTATCCTCTTAACACACTGACTGCCTCCTTTCATTAGGCTCCCAGTGTTTGGTTCCAAACAGGACTGGTTGGCTCTATCTCTTCAGCCCACTGTGGTACACAACACACTGTGATACTGTGACTATGCCCTTGCCCACTGATTTTAACTTTTTAAAAATGAAATGAATCCCAAAGAAGCACAAACCCCGCTGTATCATACCACTGGTTGTGTCATATCCCTGGTGACTGACTTTACGCAAACGTTCAAAGCCCTGATTGATGCTCCTTAACTTCTCCTTGAGCTCTCTGTGTTTGTTGTGCAAGATTTCCTCTTTCACCAGGTTCTCCTCAGAGGGATTGATAACATTCTTGTGGATATCTGTTGAAGAACAGTAAGTATTACTGATTGTGGGCCAAATTTTGATAGCTCAAAAACTCCAAAAAATCCCCCAAATCTGAGATGAATAAAAAGTGCTAAGTTCTTAGGATTTGAGTGCAAATAAAGCTGGTGAGATAAAACATGTATTTTCTGCAGACTTTAGAATTGCATTTTGCAGCAGTGAATTTATGCCTGCTGCATAATTTCCTGTAAAACTACAATGGCCATCATTGCTAATCTGATGGCATTTTCCCTGCATGAAATGAAGGCAGAATCAGAAAACTGAAATGGCAACAGTTTCATTAGTTGGCAACAATTCTGGCAGCTGATGCAGAACTAAACCCAGGAGGTAGCTGAAAATGCCAGCATCTGCAAGTGGTTCTGACATAAATGTGAGGAGCTTCAAAGAAATTTGGAAGTGATGGAAACAATGGGCAGAGAAAAGAGATGTACTGATCTTGAAACAGCAGAGAAATGTCCAGGCACCTTCTGTTCTGCTCACAGTCTCCAGCAGAATGTTGTATTCACGAATCTTTTCTTTGTGATGCTTAAATTCTCGCCATAGCTTATCCAGCTCCTCATCAGAGAACTTCCCAGAGGTCTTGGCCTGAAAGAAACATGAGCTCATTATCCTTTCCAGGCCAAGTGCTTTAAGTGCCCTCAACTGCCAAAACGTCTTCCCACTTCTCACCACATTTAGAAAATTATTAAGTGCAGCTTTTCTTTAGATCTTTTGTTTTAATTCTCTTAATATTTGTATGTGGTCAGGATTTAGATGTTGATGGATAATCACGTCAGAAGAAGTTTGCTTCAGACTTGCTATGGATTACCCAGTGAAAAGTGTCTGGCATTTCTATTCCATGGGAAACAATTTAATACAGAAATAAGGGCCATGGAGCTCCACAGACAACTGCAAGGGAACCATTTGCATGAGGGATGCAGCCTGATATTAAACACAGTCTTTACTGCTTCTTACTCTACTAGCATGTGAAGATTCTATCACTGCTGTGCACTTGCTCTCTAACTTGCTTCTCTTAAAGAAGCACTGTTCACACAGTTGGGGCACTACCCACAAAGCTGGTGGGATTCTTGCTGCAATGCCTGATCAAAAGTGAGTGTTTTTGAAACCTATTCAGACCCCATTTTTTTTTTGCTTAGGGATTATTTCTCCTATTGCACTTTACTGTTCCCCAAAGCACAGAATAATATGTTCCTTGCCAAAGCTGTATCTAGTTACAGTAACATTTTAAAATCCAGCAAATCTTTTTTTCTGCTTTACTCTCACTGCAGTAGACTCATGGGAGAATTCTTTAGATTTACCTGACTAGTTGCTTCTTAAAATTTGAATTATTTAATTTCTGACAATTATGACTTTGCCAGTTTTAACTGCCTAAATTTGACAGTACATCTTCCACTTTTTATGCATGAATGCAAATCCTGGAAATTTTCAGTTGAATACTAGGTTGAGAAAGCCCTTATTTAAAACCCTTCCCCCACAATACATTTCACTTTAAGCAGTCTACAAAATGGTTCTATTTTAAATATATCTTTTAAAAAATATCAACAAACAACAATAAGAAAACTGGGAAAAACACCATAGATATACTACTACACAGTGTGACAGTCACACTAAGGGAAGCCATGAGTTCAGGGAAATGTGAGGACCCAGGCTCCACCCTTCAGATTAAGGTGGGTGTTTTATTTGCCAAAGACAACCTGTCATTGCTGGATGGTCTGGATGCAGGTGGGCTTCCCTCTGGGCATGAAGATGTGAGCTACAGAGCAAGGCAGCTTGGTCAGTACTCAACAACAGAGTAGTAAAGCCATTAATTTCCACATCTGAGTGCTCTCAGAAGGCACAGCTAAGACTTCAGTGAAGAAATACTGGTTTCCTACACTCCAGCTCCTGGAAATCTTACTTACCTTGCTCCACAGTTTTTCCAACCTTGGATCATCTAGTGTGTCACTTTCTGTGCCATCTTTAATATAATTGGTATCAACTAGCTGAGAGTCCTTCTTTCCATTCATTCCATATTTAGTCATAATGACTGCAAGGGAATAGAAGATACAGAAACATGAGAACCAACTATGGATGTATGGAAGGTGAGAGATGGGCTGCATCTGTCACTTGCAGAGCTGGATTTTGCAGCTCATGGAGGAAAAGCTAACAAACAGTTCAAGACACAGTGGTCCCAGGTTCAATGACCTCTTCTGGAATTATTGGGAGTAAAGGACTCTGTTAGGCTCCTGCAGCTCCCTACTGACCTGCAAAGAGCTTGTTGTGTGCTCAGTGTCCACAATTATTATTCAATAGTTTAAACACAAGTGTCTAACCATGTGTGTGTGTGATGCAAAGTTTAAACTCCTCCTTTCCAAGACAGCCCTTACCATTTAAGTTGCGTCTGAGCTTGGCTTCCTTCTCTCCATCTTCATCCAGCCCTTCAGCCTTCAGTTTTTTCCAGCTCAGCTCATCCTTTTCTTGTATTTTCAGATCACTGTGCAACTCTGCCAGTTTCACAGCAGAGAGATGGAGCTAACAAGAACACAGAAAGGTTTATATTTAGTTATGTGGAGTCCCCTTTTGCTGCAGAGCTACCTCAGGAACCAGTACAGATAGATAACAACCAGCATGGCACAGCAATTCTTCTCAAACAACATGCCATTGCCACCACATGTGCTTTCTTGTGGACCATCTTCCAACCATACAGTTATAGTGAGTTGAAAAACTTTATTGGTTAGTACAGATTTTCAGTCTACCAAGTCACTGAGGATGGCCTTGCAGGTCAAAGAGCCACTTCATTGGCAATTTTTACTATGATCAAAATGAAAAAAAATCTCAAATAATTTCTTAACATGGTTTATGTGCATTAAAACATATAAAACCTAGACATAGTCCTGTCTGACATACTAGAAAATAAAAGGTAAGACATTGAGGCTGAAGATAGGAAAAAAAAATTAGTTTGAATGAATGCTAGGTCAGCTTGAAATTTTGTGAGCTACAGAGAAAACAGGAACAATGACTAATATGTGGTTGGCTAAGCAACACTGCTCTGAGTTGATCCTGAACTTCCAGATTTTAGCCACCATAGTTATTCAGTTTAAAACAAATAAATGTAACAAACCACCTTAATACTTCAGAACCACTTTTTTTTTTGTGTGTGTCTACATGGTCAAAAAACACATGATGAGGTGAGGAGAAGCCCAGAGAAGAGAGGAAATAAAACCCTCAACTACTGCGTGCTCAGCTCCTGGGAGCTCAGATCCAGCTGGAAACCACCTGGGCTTGCCAGTCCTAGCACAAGTTTATCTATTTTAGCATTAAAACCAGCTTACACTTTATAAAAATTATCATTTTCAATGAGGAAGGAGTATGTTTAATAAACACAGACTCAAAACTCAGAATTGTTTTTAAACATCTGAATGATACTGAAAAGATTCAGGCATTCCTTTGTGTGTCAGTAGGTTATTTTAAAGTAATAGGAAAAGTGCAATTACTTTAAGCTAATGCACTTCCTATTGACAAGAATTCAGGAAACTATCCACATTATTGTTTATGTATCCATCATAGGCTGTCCTATTAATTAATCTTGTGACACTGCATACAATTATTTTGATTTTTAAACTATTTTTTTTCCTGCATTTTGCACTTGGCTTACTGAAATTACTAAGATCTAGAGTAGTTAGAATCACAGGTAAATATAATACTTATAGAACACATTAAAACTTCTGATCCCTCTAATACTAAAGCAAAGGAGTGTCCCTGTTGTGACCTTTACCATCTACTTTTGGGGAACTGCTTTACAGAAACAAAGCACTTAGAAGTAACCACTTTCTTTATAGTTCTTAGTATGTGCTGAGTAGAAGAAAAACTTTAATCATGTACTTATTTACTTTTCTGGTGCAGAATGACGTGGACAGCCCAAGTGTCACTGCTGCAGTGGAACCAAGTATCATTTTCCTCAGAAAGAATTGTGCCCTGAAGCTTCAAGACTCAGTGAGAAGTTTGCTACAAATTGTGCAGGGAATGGCCAAACATCTTGGTAGTTATTTAGTTACTCTAATATGAGGCAGCATTCAAGTAGCATGGACATCATATGTAGTTGGGATGAGGAAATATAGGAATAAATAGCCATGCACAATTAGATAAGAAGTAATTTATCTCCTAAGTACTGCAAATATAATAAAATAAAATCTTTCATATGTGACCTTGTCATCAGAAACACACTACAGCATAAAAGATTACACAGTGCAGTTTATGTTAGAGCCCCTCTGCAGTTAGTGCAATCCCATAAACACGTACAGCTTTCCATTTTCTGGAAATTATAGAAAAGAATATCAGAATTTCTAAACATAAAGTTTGGAGACATCATCAATCAAACATATTAAAGTCCTAATAAATACTAAGGAACTACATTAAGCCCACTATTCCTTAAGAGAAAACAAGATTCTATTCAAATTTCTCCTAACTGGAGCAATATTTTTCCAATTCTCATTATAATTTAGTAGGAAACTAAAGTAACTGTCCTTGTAAACATTATAAATCCTTTGAAACTTTTTGGAAGCCCCTTGCCTGTTCCATTAATGCCATACAGAGTGAATACATAAGTTAATTTAAAGTATTCAATTCAAGAACTACTTCCTTTAAGGTTATCCCATGTTGGACCCTGAGTACACCAGGTACAAAATGTCAGTGGTCAGACTCCTCATCACTTTACTAACATCACTCACATGCTGGAATAACTAACTAGAAGCAGAGGTGAAAAGTTAGGTTTAATGATTAAATAACTAAGCAACAAGCTCCTTAAACTCATTCCTTATTCCTCATTCCTTATGCTGCCTGGACATTGACTTCTAAGACAGGTACCTATTCCAATTCTGGGAATGAATGCTGGAAACTTGAACATTACAACAATTACATCATTTGCTGTTGGGCTGGCTGCAATCATTACCTGCAACATCCTTACCTACACTCTTGCCTCCAAGAGGAAAGAGCTCTTTACTACAAATTTATGGAAAGAGATTCTGGAGGAAGATCAAGCACTCTCTCCCACTTACCCTCAGGGAAACAAGAACAAAGTCTGGCTTGCCAGCTCCTGGTCCCACTAAGCAACATTCTGGGGCTTTTTTAAGGACTGCTCCTCCAGCTGTGTGTTGCAATGCTGAATTGTGGTATCTGACTTTTATGTCAAAACGAAGAAGTTCCCTGTTTTCAGTAGTTTCTCTATCACTACCAAAATAAAGGAATGAAGAGTTCTGCATTGATAATGGAAGTATTTCAAAGCAGATGTAACACACAGGCATAGTTTTCCTCTTATTTTATATATTGCCCAGACATACTGAAAAATCACTTTATAGAACACAGGCTGGATGACAGTTGTACTTAACAGTGAAATTCAGATGGTGGCAAATTTAGTTCAAGTAGGTTTTGCATCTCTAAAATCCAGCTCACACATATAGAATTTACTAATTTACTAAGACTTAGTTCCTGACTGACAGAGTTAATCCATTTTATATTTTAGCATCTTAACACAGATGATGTAAAGCACCTCAAATTTTAATTCCAGAAGAGCCAGGTATGAACTTGGGAAAAGACTGTAATTGGAAAGGTGAGAGGTAACTGATACTACTATAATTACAGATTATTTCTAGTCTCAGTGTTGTTTCTTTTTCAGCTGTCAGTTCAACAGCTGGAGTTTCACTAACACACTTTCCTATGCCCCATTCCATCTGTCTCCCATCGAGGAAAGGAGTAATTTTGATACCTTCCTAGAGCACATTGGGAGGCAGCACAATGGCAGGGTTCTAGTTTCTGGCTGAATTTGGGGATGGTCTACCTCCAATTCAATAGCTCAGGCTATTCAGAATACAGAAGATCCAAAATTAATGTTAACTATATTTCATAGCCTGAAAGAACTTAACCTTTGCAGTCATCACCCTAATTTCCATGGTCCACAATATTCAGGGGATATCTGCAGTGCATTCTTCTTCTCCCACTGCAGCTGTTCTTTTTAGTTCTAAGTAAATATTTCCACTGTAATGAAATAACTTGACTGTATTTTCGCTTTAATTAAACATCTTTTGTAGTCCACAGTGAGAGAAACTCAAGTACTGTTTTGACTCACTGTCAAAATTAAGGCTCTCATCTGGGAATGGTGAAACCCATTTGCTGGTCCTCTTGCATTTGTCTACATCACTTGACGTAAATGTAGGAGACACAACCACCAGGGTGGAGATTTCCTCTTCTCCTGCAGTGAATTTCCGCCTTGTGCCGGGCAGGAACCGAGGCCACCGCCTTCAGACAGATGAGAGCATCCCAGTCCTGAACGGCAGGGCTAATGCTTTCAACCAGCGAGCTCTGGAGCCAAGCGCACATCCTACCTGGCACCACAGGGAAATCCCTCTCTCTCCCACTGCCTGGGCATGTGGATTAGCTGCTGCATTACCCACGGGCAGGTGAACACTTCCCAGGGCTCGGACACACATCTCAGGGCTCGGACACACATCCCCTGTCCCGGGAGCCATGCGGTTTAGGTGTTGCATTACCCACGGGCAGGTGAACACCTCCCAGGGCTCGGACACACATCCCAGGGCTCGGACACACATCCCTGTCCCGGGAGCCATGCGGTTTAGGTGTTGCATTACCCACGGGCAGGTGAACACCTCCCAGGGCTCGGACACACATCCCCTGTTACCCACGGGCAGGTGAACACATCTCAGGGCTCGGACACACATCCCAGGGCTCGGACACACATCCCTGTCCCGGGAGCCATGCGGTTTAGCTGCTGCATTACCCAGGGGCAGGTGAACACCTCCCAGGGCTCGGACACACATCCCAGGGCTCGGACACACATCCTCTGTCCCGGGAGGAGGCACAGCCGCCCGCCGCGGGGCTGAGCGGAGCGCTCGCTGCGTGACGGTCGGGGATAGCCATGCCCGAGAACAGAACGAAAGCCATCGCAGCCCCGAGCCGGGGCCAGACAGCCTCGGCCTCTCCTCACACACCGGTGCCCGCTCCTCGCCATCTCCCTGACGGGGAAAGAGTGTCTGAAGCGGCCGGGCCCGACCTCGGAGCCCCCTCCGAGCGCCACCCCACTCACCCGCTGCGCCTTCTCCCAGATCTGGTTCAGCCTCACCACCCGGAACTCCCCGGCCTCCCGCCGCTTGCCGTCGGCGGCCGCCAGCCCCTCGTTGGCCTCCCGGGAGTACTTGCTGGCCTGGCCGGCGGCAGCCAGGAGCAGCGCGGCGGCGAGGGCCGGCAGCGCTCGCACAGCCGCCATGTTGCGCCGCGCGGAGAACTACAACTCCCGAGATGCCCTGCGGGGACGGGAGGTTGGTGCTGGACGAACCGGGGCAAGGCCGGAAATCCAGAGCCTGGCTTGGGTCTGGGGGGCGTGAGCGGAGCGCGGTTTGAGCTGTTTCTCTTCGTGCCATTCTCCTTGAGAAAAACACCAATCACTTGTTTTTAAAATTTTAAAAGTTTAATAGTAATAAAATGATTATAAAAATAGTAATACAATTAAAGTAATAATAATTTGGACAATTTGGATTAGGACAATATGAGGCAATAGAAACAAAGAGTTACGGACGGTCTGGGTACCTTTTTCTGGGCAGCATAAGCCCGAAAAAGGACACCCGTTAACAGAGGATTAACCCTTAAAAACAATAGCCTGTTGCATATTCATACACCTCATACATGATGCATAAATTCCATTCCAATACAGGATTCTGTCTGGTCATCGTCAACTTCTTCCTCCTAATCCTAATGGCGTCGTCCTGCCTGAGCGAGGCAGGAAGAAGTTAGTTTCTCCTGATAATGGGGCAATAAATTCTCTTTCTCTGAAAGATTTAGGTGTCCTGTGACTGCTATCTCGGTGCGAGTCCTTTCTTAAAAAAAAAGTATCCTACATAGCATAGTTTCTATTTTAACATTTTGTTATAAGCCAAAACTATATTTAACACACTACTTAAGAGAATTAATACAGCATAACTTTCTAACGTAACACATATAATATTCGTTTTAATATTGGCAAAAAGCCAATCATAAAATACACATTTTTCACATTCTCATTCTCCTCAGTGCTTGCTTCACAAAATATACGGAATATGGCACATTTTATGAGTAGTTTCCCCCCCAACACTCGGTGCTGATGTCAGCTGTGTGAGAACAAGGGGACACAGTGCGTTCGAGCACCGCTGCTTTCATCAAACAAAGTTTTCAGATATCAACACAATGCCCAAGAGTTCAAAGAAAAAGAAGTGGCAGTTCGAGGAATGGAAGGCAAGAATGGGAACGGGTTCCCCCTTGGTGGTGACAGAGAAGAACACCTGTACCCAGGGCAGCACAGAGGGATGGATGGTGGTGCGGGCAGAAGGAGGGCTGTGTGAAATGCAGGGACACCTAGGCTGGGTTTGTAAAAAATGTGTGTTTTACGATTGGCTTTTTGCAAATATTAAAATTAATATTATATGTGTTATGTTAGAAAGTTATGCTGTATTAATTTTCTTAAGTAGTGTGTTAAATATAATTTTAGGTTATAACATAATGTTAAAATAGAAATGATGCTATGTAAGATACTTTTTTTAAAGAAAGGATTCGCACTGAGATAGCAGCCACAGGACACCTAAATCTTTCAGAGAAAAAGAATTTATTGCTCTCTTATCAGAACAAACTAACTTCTTCCTGTCTCACTCAGGCAGGAAAACACTGTCAGGATTAAAGGAAGAAGCTGACGATGACCAGACAGAATTCTTTGTCTGAATGGAATTTATGCATCATATATGAGGTGTATGAATATGCAACAGGCTATTGCTTTTAAGGGTTAATCCTCTGTTAACATGTGTCCTTTTTTAGGCTTATTTTGCCCAGAAAAGGTACCTGGACCATCTGGAACTCTTTGTTCTTATTGTCTTGTATTGTCCTAATCTCAGTTGTTCAAATTATTATTACTGTAATTATATTACTGTTTTTATAACCATTTTATTACTATTAAACTTTTAGAATTTTAAAAACAAGTGATTGGCGTTTTTCACAGGTTGTTCTCCAGGGCTGATGTGTGAGAATGGCTCTGGGCTTGGTGGTGTGTGCTCAGAGTGCAGCTCTTGGTCCTGATGGTGCCAACCTCCTACCTCAGCGTGTCCTCCTCAAGGAGCCAGCCAAACGGTGCAGTGGTCAACAGGCAGTTTTGGGAGGGGATTAAGTCAAGCTGTATTAAGGAAAAACACTCCATGATGCTGTGAAAATGCACAGTATTTAATCCAGGGTTGGTGTATTTATAAGAACCAATAGATTGCCTAAATTATAATGAGATTTGTGAAAACAGCGTGCCAGGGAGTAACAACAGTTACAACAACAGTGTGTAATTTTTGCCTTGTAAGTAATAGAAAAGACTTGTGTTTTCTCTTTCACATTTTTCATAGGTCAGAGATTTTGTGTTATTAACCTAGAAGCTTTTGCTATAAGACTGAATTGCAGAAGTGGCCAAAAGCATTGCATTGAACTATACATTGCATTGAACTATACATTGCATTGAAGAGCAGTTGAAGTGAGCTTTGAAGTACAGCAAACTGATGCAGAAAGAAGTCCATCAGCCTTGCCCAAAACTTATGCAGCTCTACACATCAATTTTAGGATTTAGAGCTTCTTTTAGTCTCATTATTACAGTGTATATATGTATTCTTGGGTCATTTTGAAATAGATAGTTCTATCTTGGCATTTGAAATACTGATTGAGTTTTCAGGCTGCAAATAAATTCAACTTCTATGCTCTGTAAACTCCAACAGGTTCCCAGTCTTCTTTTAGTATTGTGTGTACTTGTGCACAGCTTTATGCATTTGTTTCCCTGAATTTTTGACTACACTAAAAATTTTTAGAAATAAGAGAGGGGCTGCGACACCATTCATTTGCTTATATTGGCTTGTTGGATGTCATTCTCCAGTGCCTTTACCTCTGTGACCAGTTTTTGGTACAGTTCTGTGTGTCCTGGCCCAAGCAGAAGTGGTGCAGGGCAGAGTGTGGCCCAGGGGCAGAGCTGGTGTCACCTGCAGAGAGGTCCCACTCGCGTCCCCAGCGCTGGCCAGTGGTGTGAGGACAGAGGTGGTGGCAGTGGTGGGGACAATGCTGCCTGCTCCTGCCTGCTCCTCTGGCAGCACTGTGGCACCGAGCGTGTATGTGGGGACAGCAGCACCCAGGAGCACCAGGACCTCAGCTCCAGCACTGCAAGGGGCTGTAATGTAGGAGGGGGCTAGGAGTGGGGGTGTCAGGCAGTCAGACTGTCCTGATCCTCTAGTCTTTGGGGAAAGTATGTCAAAGAGCTGGTGGGAGATGCCCAGCAGGGCTGCCTGGCCCAGGGGGTTTGTTATGTGCTGTGTGGAGAGGGCCCCAAGAAATGGATGAGATGCCAGTGTCACCTCACAGGTATGTCTGGGTCATGCTGGGATGCAGGAGCTGAGTCTGGGCTGGGGAGAGGGAAGGGCTGTGGGAGCTGTCATGGGGCCACTCTGCACAATGGGTAGCAGTGAAACCAGGGAATGGGGATGGCAAGAGGCTCCCCATGGGTCCTTTCTGTCATGTTGGGGTTCCAGCAGAGACTTCAGAGACACCCAAAGGATTTGACAAGCCAAACATTTTATTCAAGCATTTATGCAAAAGCAAAGTTTAGTTAAACAAGTGTATGCCAATTGTAATAAATTTTCCTTTTGAAGAAGGATGCAGCTCAAGCACTCTTACTGCAGTCCTCATGGTAGGGGCTGAGCACTCTGCCCTGGAGCAGCAGCAGGGAGGAGTCAGTACTCCTGAAGCTCCATGTGCTCCAGGTATTCCTGCACCCAGCGAGCACGGGGGTCTGCACACAGCTCCCTTCCTTTCGTGGTGACCAGGCTGTTGGGAAAAACAGTATTGAGGCACTCAGCCAGGGCATCAGGGTGCTTTTGCTAGCTCCTCCTGGCAGCACCCTGGTTGTCCCTGTCCATGCCCTTCCTGATCCTGGACAACCTTGGACACCCTTGGGGCACTGCCCTGGCTGGTGCACCCTGGATCCCAGCAATGTTGGGTACTTACACCACAGCTGGCTGTGTGCAGAGGTTGCTGGTCATGTAGGCAGAGCTGATCATCCTGCGTGGAACGGGGCGTGACATGTAGGAGAAGCAGCAGGCGGTGGGGATTTTGACTTCTGTGAGGGAAGAGAGATGGGCCCAGTGAGATCCCACACTGCAGCAGAGGCTCTGCCTGGGGGATTTGCCATCACCTGTGCTGTATCTTCTGGGAACACCCCCTGGAAACCTCCATCTCTGAGGCTTAGTCCCCGCACTGGTGATGACCATCGGCTCCCAGTCATCTCCATAGACATGAGGGTCTAATCAGTGGGGAAGGGGCTCTCTCCTGGGGAAGGAGAACCTACCGTTCCTCTTGGAAAGTGCAGCACTTCTGGAGACACTGGGATCAGCCTCAGCCAGGGAGCAGATGGCCACAAGGAGCAGAACAGCCAGGGCAGCTGCCAGGACCTTCATGGTGCTGGGAAGGTGGAGAGAGCCACGAGTGAGGCTGGAGCTGGGCTGTCTGTAGGGCTCTCCTCTGCATGGTAGCCGCTGCTCCTGCTGATCTCCTTTTATACCCCCACCACTGGCTGGGCACAGGGTTTCAAGGAAGAAAATGAGTTTATCATACCAGGAAAATTATGTGAGGCAAAGAAACTGCAGAAAGGGAAGTGCCAGCCACAGGGCTGTGATTTTCAGATTCAAGAGAGAACAAGTCTTATGAGGAGCAGCTGAAGGAGCTGGGTTTGTGTCATAGTTGAGATGGTCAAGTACAAAGCAGAACACTCAATTTTCAGAAGGCTTCAAACATGTTTTTATTATAGCATGCATGCTTTTTTATACATTCTTACAAAACTCATAAGTTTACACTTTACTCATTGGTCACAAAAGACAAACAACACGCTTATTGGAGTAGTTGCAGTTGCAGTTTTCTCTTACTTATCCTTCTTTCTTTCTTGGTTTCTACATCAACAACCTTGCTGGAAAATCCTTTCAGGAGTAAACATGGATCCTCTTATCAAACTTCTCTCTGGCTCACAGAAGTCGCTGTAGAACCTCTTCCACAGGTTTCTTTGATGGTAGAAGAGGAGGCCCCCCTGAGGGGCACCTTACTGCTCTCTGCAACTTTTTGAAAGGAGGGCTGTAGTGAGGTGGGGGTTGCTCTGTTCTCCCAGGTGACAAGAATGAGACAAAATGGCTTCACATTGAACCAGTGCATGTTATGAAAATGTTCTTTTCTGGGAGGGTTGTCTAGCACTGCAACAGGTTGCCCAGGGAAGTGGTGGAGTCACCATCCCTAAACACATTTAAAAGACATGTAGATGTAGTGCTTAGGGATGTAGTTTGGTGGTGAACTTTGTAATGCTGGATTAACAGTTGGACTTGATGATCTTAAAGGTCTTTTCCAACATAAATGATCCTACAATTTGTTCCTGTCAACTTCACGGTACTGCAGGGGCTGAGGGAACACAAGTGGGGCTGGAGCTGGGGTGGCTGCAGGGTTTTCCTCTTCACAATGCTCAGTCCCTGCTGCTACTTCCCTCCTATTCATCCAGGGTTTCAAGGAGAGAAAATGAGTGCAACATGACGGAGAAATTATGCCAGGATTTCCCAGTTTTGCTGAGCTGGAGACATCAAGGAAACCACAGAAGGGGAATTTCTTGGTGACAGATCTGCAATTTTCAGATTCCATTTGAGTCTCTGGTGGGCCTGGCCAGAGCCCAAACCCCCAAACACAAGCCCAACTACTGCTGCAATGACCTATTGTCTGAGAACCAGGCTGGGATGTGAACTTTGCTGAGCAGAGTTCTGAGGAAAACCAAAATAAGGCTAAACACTGGAAAAGGAGGAAGTAGCAAGTTTCATAGCTTGCTTTCTGAGTGTGCACTATCCAATTAGCAGGCTGCCCCGACGAGGGGGGAGAATGATGCATCTGACTCCATCTTAGCAGAAGGCTAATTAGTTACTTTATTATACTAGATTATTCTGTACTATATTACACTATATTACATTACATCTAAACTGAATCTGCCAAGCACTCAAGTCTGCACACACTGCACTGAATCTCGTGACTGTCAGCCCACAGTCCTGACACACACGCACACTTGTCCCTGACAGGCCCAGGAAACAAAATACCATCTCTTTGGGTAAAAAAAATCTCCATATTGCATTCTACTTTTGCACAAACACAGGCACAGCAAATGATAAGAATTGTTTTTCCTTTCTCTGAGGTTCAGAGAATGTGAAACCCAGAAATATTCTTGGGAAGAATTGTGCCTTGCTCTTCTCTGTGAAGAGAAATGGGGTGACAGTGCACTGCTGGGGTCTTTAGGAATTGATTATATCCTACCTTTGTCAAGCAAGAATTTTGCTGCAGTGGTGTGTCTGAGGTGCCCCCAGCTGGCAGGTGCAGCCCCTGAGGGGATGTCAGTGCCACACTCCCCCGGGGAGCCTGGCTACCCCTTACCCCCTGAGAACCACTAGCCACAGGAACCACTGATAACATCATGTACCCTCTCAAAATACCTAATTTCTGCAGAAATGAGCCTTTTTGAGTAAATGAGGGTGCGGTGGGTGGTTTGCAGCTGGCTACCAGAGCATCCCTGGCCTGTGCACTGCCAGACAGGGGGCATGAAGACTCCTAACCTCACCTTCTGTGCCAACTGTGTCAGCTCCTGTGGCTACCAGGGAACAGTTGTAGAATCCCTCTTCACTGGTCCCTGTCTGGCTCAGCTTGCTGGCCTGGTACTGCAGGAGGGGAAAAGAGGGCTGGGAGCCATGGAATGTCAGCTCTCAGGACTCACCAATCCATTCTTGTGGACACTGAGCCTGTCCTGCTGGCACAGTGATGTTGCTGTCAGCTCACTGGCACAGCCTGAGCAGTGCCTGGAGACAGCCCCACTGTCACCCCCAGAACCATGCTGGGGTGCCAGTGGGGTTAATACCAGGAGCTGCAGGAGGGAGTGGCCAGAGCATCTTCCACAGTTCAGGGGCCTCTGCTTGCACAGTAGGGCACCAGCCAAAATCTGCTCTGGCAGGTGCTCAGGGGGATGTTCTGCACTCACCTTTCTTCCTGGGGGCCTGATACTTCATTTTTGTGGGGCAGGGTTCCACAGGAGTATCCCACCTGCTGCTCTGGCAGCACCCACATGGACTCCACATGGACTCCACATGGACTTGGGGGTCTTGTCAATGGGGATGGGGCTGTCTTCTAGGAAGGGAGAGCATACCTGGCTTCTGGAGGACTCAGCAATGCTGGGATCACATAGATAGGCTCTTATTTTCTTACAGTTTCCCTTCATCTTATTATGATGCTCTTATTTTCTTACAGTTTCCCTTCAGATGGGGAAACTGTAAGAAAATAAGAGCATCATAATGGGGAAATATAAGTGCATCATAACAAGGACATTGTCAGGGTACCCAGATTTGCTGAGTTGGTGAAGCAAGGAAACCACAGAGGGGGAAGCACCAGCCACCATGTTATGACTTTCAGATTCCATTTGATTCCTGGCATGGGCTGGCCAGAACCTAAACCTGCCAAGAGACAGGCTGGTACATGTACCTCCACTACAAGAGCCCAAAGAAAATCAGGGCAAGACTGGCAAAAGGGGAAAAAAAAAGGAAGCAGCAATTTTATCTATTACTGCTCCCTGATTAAGACTCCCTCTCCAGCTCCCTTTCAGGGCCTCTGTAGGCACTGGAAGCTGCTCCAAGGTTCTCCAAAAGCTTTTTCTTCTCCAGGCTGAACAAACTGAACTCACTCAGCAGTGAGTTACAGCCTGGTCTTGAAGAGCCACAAAGGTACCTTAACACTGTGTGTAATCCTACTGGCTCTACTTGCACCTGCAGGGTTTTTTTATATTTTGGATTTTATATTTTATATTTATATTAATAGTTTGAAGGCTTTTTGGCCCTATACAGATACAGGTTCACTCTTGACAAACTCTCCTGGGTTAATGTTGGGAATTGATAGCACAGGAGCTGTACAAATCATGATGTCTTTGGAGATGCCTGATTGTCTTTATTTGGTGACACAAAACATTCTCTGTGCCTGGCATCCATCTCTCAGTATGGTTTTTTAAACAGGGAGGGAACCTATTACTTCTTTTAATTTCTTTTAGCAATAAGAGAGAAAGCATCTTTGTGGACCTTATGCATTGATTTTTTTTGAGAGATATGTAATTCAACTTAAATTAAAGAGAATTAAATTAAAGAGGCTTTATTCAGATGTGCTTTAAGTTTTCCAGGACAAGACAGTTGGAGATACATATCTGGACTAATTGAGCTGAGCTCTCTCACTGAAGACACAACCCTGTTTGTCAAGGGATTAAGCCTGTTCTTTCACTGTGTGCTGTTCTGTAAATCTCAGACCAAGGTCAGAATCAGCTTTAAGACATCAATTTTAACTACTTCAGCAGGGCTAAAAGGACCTGGATTCCTCTGATATTCCCTTAAGGCAGCTGCAATAGCTCACTGGGATGGAAATCACAGTTGTCTTAGAAGCACTTTACACACTCATCCCTCAGTGGCCCAGAGGCTGACAGCTGTACCTGAGACATTGCTGGAAACCTGCCTTCTCTGGGAAAACTCCATTTTCAGCTCAAAGAAGAGCAGGCTGCATCACAGCTCCTGTCTCTGGGATTCTCTGCATGGGTCACTCTCACCTTCCTGTCCAAGCAAACCCAGAGAATGTGTCCTTTACCAGCATCAGAAGTTTTATGTCTGCTTTGTTCAAAGTCTGAATTTAGGAAAACCACTCTGTTGTAGTGTGAATGAGGCTTTTTTTTTTCCTGTGCATTTAAATTAGGTTAATCTATGTAACTGTTTTCTTTTTCTGAAATAGCTTCTTATTTTCCTTGGATTTAATTCTGTGCATTCAAGTAGGAAGTTAAACAGTGTCAGACTGAAAAATGAATTGCATAACATGCTGAAGAGATGAATTGGGGAAGTGCTTGTTTTTATATTCCCTTCTTACCTATGTCTTTAACGTGAATTACTGGAACATCAAAGAGAACTAACCAGTTTGGAATTTATTTTAAAACATGTATTCTCATAAAGTGGATCATTTTCTCTATGCACCTAATTTTAGTAGTAGAAAAAAGCAAGTGTTGGTATAATGTTACAAAACACCCCTCTAGAGTAGTTAATTTTCAGAAGTTATTACAGCTTACTACTGCTGTTTTCTTCCTGAAATTACTTCCTCAGCTAAATTGTTTAGGGCTGATGCTGAAGATAAGCATATCAAAACCAGCTTATCAATTCTGCCCTTTCTGAAATGATCTTTGCAGCTGATTAAAGTGAACCATGACTTGTTTTGAGAGGAAATGAAGAATTCACTGGTATTCTCATCTCTTTGATTTAGTCCTCCTGACAAGCTGTACATGACTTTTGGTAGAAGGGGTGGATCCATCTTTCCTTTCTATCCAATTCTCAGCATATATTTGTAAAGGCTCTTTTTATTATTATTTTTTTTTTAATAAGTGTGCAGGGAATAAGGATTTTTTACGTGGAATCTTGACTTGTTTCAAAAATTGGGAAGGGAAATGAAATCTCACGAATCTCACAAGAAAGAAAGATTTACAAACACTCTGGAAAGGAGATATGATCACATGAAATGCAGTTGAAAAAAAACCAAAAGACCAGAAAATTGGGACATTTAGTGACTAAGAGAAAATGGTCTGAGAGGAAATGAGGTGCAGTGCAAAGGACCAAAACATTCCAAAACTAAGCTCACAGATGCTGCAAAATCAGGGGAAAAATCAAGGAGGAAGACACAACTTTGAGGTGAAGATAGGAGTGACATGCCATGGATACTGAAAAAAAACCCAAAACAATCTTTGCCAAAGTGAAAGCCATCAAAAGGCAAGGGATGCCATGAAGTGCAGGGACGTGGACCAAAGCTTGCCCAATTGCTCTCCATTGAAATCACAAGATTTCGTTTCCCTTCCTGAAATGAAATTTCATTTCAATGAGATGGAGTTCAGGTTCTGAACATCTTCAAGACTTGAGATGAGAGGTGCTTTCTCAAGAACTGAGAACCCCAGAAACCATCTTTGGTTTATAATTCTGGTACTAATGTTTTCTAATACGTGAACTATTCTTCTGTGAAACTACTTGCATTTTTAATAGTATGTATAGGTAACTTTTAATTGGAATTTGGGCTGTAGCTTATTACTATAAAATAAACAATGAATGTAAAGTGAACAAATGAATTGCTAACAGGTATCTCACCTGCTTGAGTAATGCTGCCCCTCTGTGAGATGAAGCCCATCATTGGAACTCGTGGTTGTGTCTAATTCAATAAAAAAAATGCAAGAGCTGTTCAGTGGAACAGAACATGAAGTAACAAGAAGTATTCTGAAGAATGCCACGTGCCATCTCCTTGAAAACCATATACTGAAGTGCTGTGTTTTTCTCTCATCATCCTATTATAGATAATTGATTGTGATTCCCTTCCTCCTGAATCATCCTTTCTGGAATTTGACAGTGCAGTATAGAAACACACCTGACAGATGCACTCCTTTACATCAGTTTTCTGCCAGAGCAACTTTTTGTCTGGAATTTAGTTTAGGGCTCCTTCCAAGTATGGTTGCAGTTTCACTTGATCCCCATTTCTCCACAAAAATGTAGGACAGCAGTGACAATGGCTTCTGATTTTCACGGTGAGCTGTGACAGTAGGAGATCTTCAGCAAGGACCTGCCTTCAATCATTTCTGCCTCTTGCTTCTCTGCCTTGCTTACTTTCTTCTTCTTCCTCTTCCCATCTCCCTTAGATCACGCTATTCCTTGTTTGCTTACCTTCATGAGCACTCTGCATTTTTTCCCTTTAGCATTGACATCACAGCTTTCTAAGTTTATATTCATAATAGGTACATTATTTTTCTCCAGTTCCTTTTCCATTGTGTATATAGCTTTCAAACTTTACCAAACACCTGTACCTTTCAAAACTCCTGGCTCTCTTTTCCTAGATGTGCAAGGAAGAGTTGAGTTGTATGTTGCAGTTTGCATTATTCAGATGTAGCTCAGTATCTTTTTTTATATCTGTTGGAGCATACAAAAGCATCTCTATTTTCTGGCATATTTGTTATCAGAACTCATGAAGTGAAGCAGCAATATTTTTCAAGTTACTGTTATATGGGGAATTTAAGGTTTGGTGAGCAGCCTTCAGCAGTGGCTTGGCATTTTAAAGTATTACAAGCTCTGGCATGAGCACTTGAGAATGTTTAAGGAGTAGTTGTCATTCTCATAACTGTTTCTGAATTTTCAGCTATTTAGGCAGAAGAAGGGTCATGTGAGCTGTAAAAAATGAAGCAAATAAGCAGATGGGTTCTTCCAGTCCAGCTGAAATAATTACTCTTCCTATAGAAGGTTCCAAGGAAGGATTTCGGAGCTAGAAAAAAAAAATCTACATCCCTTGCTATGTCTGAGATTTTAGTGCTTCCTAGTGGGCATCACAGAGAATTCCTCAAGGAGGGAGAGACTGCAGTGGAGTTAGAAGGACTTCAACAGCCAAACATTGATTTCAGGGTATTTTGTTAACCTTATTGGCCAGGAGGCATTCAGATGTACAAAGCCTGAGTAGCAGTGGCTGAACATCTGGTCAAGAGGAATGAACCCAAAAGGACAATAATTGTAGAGGGAGATGAACTCATACCATTTTCAGCAATTCTCACAGATTTCTAAGTTCCTGTGTATAACAGCCTGAAAAAAGGACTTAGGAGCCAAAAGAAGAGACTTCTTCCTTGCCTGAAGAACACCATCTCCAGGTAGAGATGTGCTGCAAAGGAGAGCAGGTAGGGTTTCACAACACAGCAAGGAATACTGAGCTTGCAAATAGAAGAGAAACGTGAGTGTGTGCTGTGGGAGAGATGATGAACTGACTTTCTTTTCCATAGCCTGGTGAAAAAGCAAGAGGAGAGGCAGAAAAGCCTGCACTAGCTGGTGGCATCCTCTTATCCTCACTTTTTCAGTTGGATTCTGTTGCTTCTGCAAGATGGGCTACTATAAGAAAAGAAATCAGGGTAATTGTCAAGAAAATTGTTTTCTAGGGAAAACTGGTTAAATGGAAAGAATGATTCTGGAGAGTGTTACATGTGGCATAACTAATATTGAGCACTACAGATGACAAGTCCAGCAGCCCAAAATAAAAATGAATGGGAATCTAAATATCTTACTAATTTTTATTTGTTTTTCCTAGATAGCATCCAAAATAAAAACTGATCAGAAAAGATGGAAAATTAAAATGAGCAATCAAAAATTTACTGCACTTGGGAGTGAGCAACAACATCCAAATGTGGCTGTTCATTGCCATGGGGTTAGGAAGAAGATGCACAAAAGGAAATGGATGATGTCTCCAGGGTTCCCAGAAGAAATCTAATGTCCTTCTTCCCCTGTCCTACAGGACACATTGCTGAAAGGTGTGGCCAATGCAGTCCTTGGTGCAAGACTGCCATGGAGCTTGAGCTGGAAAAATGCTGTTGTTTTTTGTACCTCCATCCAGGAGACATGGTTGCTCTGCCCAATTAAACCAAAATGCCAGCAAGCCTGTGACTTTACCTTGATTACACAGAATTCATCAGCAAGTGAGCTGTGTTCACTTGCTCATCTTGTCATCTTGTGGATAAAACCTTTTCAAATATTCTCCTTCCTTCCTTCCTTCCTTCCAGACTGCAGTTCTGTATGCTTGGTCTGTACAAACTGTTCTTGGAAAGGAAGAACAGGTAAAAAACCTTTTCAGATACTTCCAAGAGATTGAGAATTATTCCTTATAATTAGAGAATTATTCCTCTCCCTGTCTCTGTGTACTCAGCTGGGTATGAAGTCCTCATTTTTCATCACATTCTACAGACTCTTCTGGAACCTAATGCTCAGCAGATGCTGTTTCTCCTAGATGATCATTAAAATTAATTTTTCATAAATTAGACAGCAAGTAAAATTTGCTGTCAGTACTTACCTAAAACACAAAGGCTCTTTTTATTTTAACCAGAACAAGGTTGTGTTTTGGAGTGGGCATTGTTAGCTGCATTCCAGTGATTGAAAAACTATGGCTATGTCCAAGCAAATCTGTTGTGGCCCAGAATTTGTCCCATGTTTTGGGATGTTTGTTTTAAAATATTTTTGCATATTTTGAGCACAGATGTATTCCCAAACTTTCTCTGGCTATATGGATTATTTGTGACTGGTTTCTTTAACTTGAATGGAGAAACACAAAAATCCAGTGTAGAAGATACTGGAACATATGTATAAATTGAAATCAGACTTGATTAAAGACACTGATATTGTGAAAAGAAAAGGTAAATCATTCTTGTACTGCATAGCTGGCAATCAGAAAAGGAAGATGGAGCTGCTTATCCTTTTTTCTTCAGTCTTTGACAGCTGGGCAGAAAAGCTGAGTCATATTAACTGACTGTTGGCAGGTAAAATAGATTGGAAGCCCATTCCATGATATATGTAAAGTGAAATTAATCTCCACAGAAACTGTATCTTGGTTTTCAACAACATTTTGACATAATGGTGAAGAATTTAGACTGCTTTAAGATAAATTTGTCCTGCTGTTTATGTAAACAGTGTTTTCTCAGGTGTGTGGCTGATCAATATTTAAGAGGTTTTTATTATCTCCAAGTATTTAATCCAAGAAAAAGCTGTAATTTTCTTGGTTAAATGATACTTTTGTTGGCTAAGTTATGGGGATTTCAGAGAGAACTTTGTGTATTCAAGGGTGGGACGATGTCATCTGCTTTGTGCATTAATTCTGTAGCCTGTGATCTGGGGTGTTGCCATGGGGAGCTGTGTGTCAGCCCCTTTGTAGTCTCTGTTATTGCTGTGTGTGTCTGCAAACTCTCACACTGTGTTTGCTAAGTCACTCAGGACCTGATCCAAAAGACTTTTAAATCAGAGAAAATCAGTTTTCTTACATGGGTTTGGGGAAGGTCTGGAAGGTCCATGCTTGCTCCCAGTGGAGGAATAGATTGTCTCTTAGTTTGAAAATGGGCACATTCTACTTTTGGATTATTAAACAGGCAGTAAATCTAAGGCAAAGAGGAATGATTAATGGCAGTGCACAGCAAGAAATGCTGTCACTATCAAACATCACCACTGAAGATGAAGGGAGATAATTTCTGATGTGAAGAGCGTCATCAGGAGAAATGTAAGGAGCCAGAGGAAATGGGATGATGGCCACTGCTTATTTTTCTGTTCAGCTTCTATGCCTTGAAATGCCCAAAACCAGCTTTGGATCTAGGTTTTGGAGAGGCTTGCAGGGGAGTCTCAGCTGTCAGTTCCTTTCAGAAAGGTGGGTAGCAGGCTGTGCATGAGAAAGAAAGAAAGAAACAAATAAATAAAAAAATACAGAGAAGTCCTCATAAGATTCGGTTCTTTGGAATAGTCTTTGGCCACAGGAGGGCAATACTGTTCCATAATAAATTTGGCAAGCTTTATTCCCTGAAAGTCTCGTTTGTCAGCAGGTACCTGAGGGGGAATGGGATTGATCATAGTTACCAATCATCAAAGTTGTATTGATCAGGAAGTGGATTTATGCCTTTAGCTATGTTTGCAGGGGTTGAGCAGTTGGTTCTCCCCTTCCTCCTTTCCAGAGGAGCAAACTGCAGCACAGAATCTGAGAGCTGTGATGACATCTAAGGAACCACTGCTTCTGCATCCCCGGTTCAGATTGGTGCTGCTTTGTGCTGTCCCCTCTTCCACCCTCTCAGCTGGAGGCCAGAGCCAGGAGGTGGCACAAGCAATACAGCAGTGACTGTGGCAGCCCCCAGGGCTGGTGGAGGGCTCTTTGTCCCCTGTGAGGCAAGGAGAATTTTAACTGATAATGGTGAGAATCTCAGGGTGTGTGACTCTCAGTAATACTGACAGGAGTATTCAGCTGGGAAAGGTGGATTTTATTTTTATTTTTTCCTTCAGAAACTTTTTATGCTTTCCCCAGAGGCTGAAGCTATGTTCTTCTTTACTAGAATCCAGGCACAGGAGCAGGAGTCCTAACTTATTAGGCTATTGATTTATGCCCTTGCTCTTTGTTGATTCATGCCCTTGCTCTTAGCTGGTCAGATAAATCTCATTAGATAGAAGATTCTCCAGAGAAGCAAGTGTTGTGGGTTTTAATTCCCCAAAGGAGATGATTGAGTGTGCATTTTGTGGCTCTTAGAAGAATAGGAGATACCACTGTTTGGTTTTATAAGAGAAAATGAAAGCTCCATTGTGTTCTTCATGAAGATTAATCTGCCAGGAGTGCTTTGAGACCAGTGGATTTAAGTTTTAAAGGGAGGGGAATACTTGGTTTGCAAAGCATAAGAGTTTAGTTTGAGAATGGGGTTTAGCAAAGTCAGACATGTGAGTACATTTGAGTACTTAATACATCACCTAACATACTTCAACTACTTAAACATGAATATGAAAGTAATTTATGCAGTCTGGATATCTCTATTTTGGAGACAGATGAACTCCCCAGACTAATAGAGAAGAACAGGGAGCTTCCTAAGGGCCATCTCTGCCATCACTGTTACTAGTATGACAGGAATAGTCTTCAAGAAAAATTAAAGTAATATTAAAAGTTAAAAAGGCATATTTATGAAGGATAGATTGCTAGCTTCCAAGCTAACCTTTTAGGTCATCTGGAAATGAAAATGCTTCAGAGAATTAATGCTACTGAGCTGCTGCCCTTTTAGCTTCTGTTTCTGAATAAAGTCTCAAAGAGGTCCCCTTCTGAAAGACAGTTCTTCCAAGTGATGCTTTCCAGTTTGTAGTTTGCACCTTGCTTCTGATGGATCTGTGAATGCTGAAACTCTTGTCTGTAGCTTTTCTTTAGAAGGTGCTGAACTTCAACTGAATGTGTCTAAGGGAAGAAAAGGCATTTACGTCAGGTTTATCTTAAATGTCAATTTATTTATTTTATGCTTTATGTTTTAAAGTGTGGTTTAAGTATCATAATCAAGAACAAAATGTTTTGTTTTGCAGGAATAATTTTTAAGGTTTTTATTTTTAAATTTGGTTAGGTGAACTGAAGCAAATCTGACAGTTTCAAGGTGATTGACTTGGCAAGGAGGCCAGGAACCCCAGGAAAATGGCAAGTGCTTTGCAGGGCTTGTGGCCCAAACTGGTACTTAGCATTTTCCAAACTACTGAGTAATTCTGGGAGCTGGAATCCTCAAGTGCTCTGAAAAAGAGAGGAATTCCTTCAGGTAAGTGACAGCCAATGTCTTTGGCAAAGGGTGGGCAATGATGATACAAATCACAATGGGATGAAGTTTTTCCAGCTAAGTTTTTTTTTTTTTTTTAAGGGGAATGTATATTTTGCAATTAGACACTGAGGTAAGACTCCTTTTATTTCATTTTACCTATCAATCAATTTGTAAGTACGATGAAGATAAAACAAGTGGTGCCAGTCACCCAAGTCTGTTGTGCACTTTTGAATGTAATCCCTTTCTCACTTCATTGTCACTTTTTCTGCTCAAACCACTACATTTAAAATCCCATTATTGACTTTACTGTCTTAAGTATTGAAGAAGTGTTGGAGTAGTGCTTTTTTCAGTCTTTGTGTTTTTGAACACTTGAAACATGTGAAAATGGTCGTGTCAGAAGGATAATTCTGATGTTGCTGCCACCTGAAATTTCTTTCCTGCTCTCTACCACACATGTATTGTATTCCTAGGTAGATTTTCACATATTTTCTGTCACTTCAGGAGAGGTCATGAATAGTCAAATGTCAGCTGAATGTCAGAGAAATGGCTCATATAATGAAATCTATTAAGGTGTCCAATAGCCCTGTGCAGAAGAGAAGATAATCTTGCTTTGTGACCTTTAGGACAAATCAAACAAAACAATAAAACACAGAAAGCAATGCCTTTCCTGGGGTTGAAGCAGATGGGCAAGTGTTGGTAGAAGTTTTGGGCTTTATTGTTGTTTATATTTTTCTTTTGCTTTTTAAATAATTTACAGTGATTATTACTTCAAGTGCTTTTTTTTGTCATACTTCTGAATGTTAGTAGGCAAACTCAACTTTTTCATTCTTTTGATCCTTTATTTTTATTATGATCAACCTATTTTTATGACTAGTCATGGAGATATTTGCTGTTTCTTTATTCACTGATTTAGAGTCTAGAAGAAACCATTAGGATTGTCTCATCTGACCTCCTGTACAAGCCAGACCAGGGTACTGAACTCCAGAATTCCAGCACAGATTCTAATTGAGATAAGAAACACAGCTTTTAAAATGACATTACATTTTGTTTCAAGACTTCCAGTGACAAAACCTCACTAAATTAGCTAGTAAGTCTTTGAAATCCCTAATTACCTTTGCTTATGAATTGCACCTTAGGTCTATCCTGGATGTAATTAGTGTCAGTTGGCTGCTATGGCATCTGGATACATCTGGTTTTTTTGCTCATGAGAGAATACTTGAGAAGAATGACAAAGAATAACTTGTCTTGTTCCTCCTGGATCCTGATGCCTTTGGCAGTCCAGCTGAACTATCCACAAATATTTTTGGTTTAAACTCGGAAAACTATCCACACCAGGGTTTTAAAGGTCTTTGTTTTGAAGGTAGGTGGGACGGGATTAGCATTCCCAAAGGCTAACTTTACCCTGAAGTCCAAATGTTCCTCTATCAGCAATAAAATAGAATGTTAGAATATTTCAAGTAAGGCTTCTGATTATCCAGGGCCCAGAAAGATGCTCTATAAATATTCTATAGTGTCCACAATATACTCCTCTAAGAGGTTTAATTTTGTTCCTTTTTTATTTACAAGTCTTTTAGTTACATGTAGGGGACTGTTTGAAGGAAGTGTACTTCCAAAAAGAGTGGATTGACTTTCACTGAAGAACCTGTCAATAAAGAAAAAATGACTTATGCCTGAAATAAGGGTAGTTTTCTTACCTCTGCCAGATGAATTCCTAGCTGGAGAGTGGTAGGTGGCTCTTTATGCTTTTAGATGAGTGAATAGTTCTATTGAAATAGGTCGAGGACATTTAAAGTCTCTAATAATCAATTACATAAACATAAATCACCTCTGACCTCTTTCAGCTGCAGAGATACTCTGTACCATTTGTGCAGGCTATTGTGCTTAGTGAATACTTTTATAATTTTTTCAGAGTTTTGTTGTTATTTTTGGTTTTGTTTTGTGCTTTCCTCTCATTTGGTGATGAACAAGCACACTGTGTGGGATTGTTTCTGAGCTCCAGAGATATGGTAGGGCTTTGTCACTTTTCACTTACACAAGGCCACAGTGAATTCAAGCTGGAGAGAAGTATTATTCCCAAACATTGGGACATATGAATCACAGATATTTACAACTTTAGTGAGCCAGCTGTTCAACACAACCCACCAACTGCAGAGACCAGAGAGGTTTTCAGCAGCATGGCCAGCACATGCTGGAGGGGCATGATTTTTTTTCTGTGAGCTCTCCCAGAGCTGCTGATATATTCCAGTAAAGCCTCTCATGGATTCTATTCAGTTTTGTGAAATCTCATGTAGCTAAAAAAGTTCCTGAGCAGTGCTGTTTTGGCTATCTAATGGCTTGCTACTAATTCAGTTCTTTTGGATCATGCACAGAGCAATACTGGCTGACAACTGCTGTCACCACAGGTAAACAAAAAGAATCCCTGTAATCCGAATTAGAGGAAAATTATGCTGGTGGTAAAATCTTCTTGGCTGTTTTACAGATTTTCAGGGATGCAATGAGAATCTTAAAATAATAGATATTTCAGAGTTGGAATTAAGGAGAAATAAATAGAATTAACCACTTCAAAGATGCATGTTCTGTTCCCAGCTCTGGCAGTGATCTGCTCATTACCTTTAGAAAGGCTTTTTCATTATTTTTCTCTTGCATGCTGCTGTCAGTTAAAAGTGGGAGCCTTTTGGGATTGGAGCCCTCTCAATGTTCTGCTGTTTGATCACACCCACTCTTTTTCTTTTGTGGCTTCTAGTAAACAATGCTAACAGGAATCTCCAAGACTGTAGAGACACACAGGTCTGCACTCTTTTGCAATTGATTTTTTTTCAGGTGTTATTATTGTCACAAGACAGAGCCAATGCATCCAAAGCTGAGTCGAAGGCTGATCCTTGGTGACATACTGCAATAAGGGGTGCTTATTTCTATTTGTTAGTTAGCTATTCCAGGGGAAAAAAACCCAAAGCTGCTTAAGTTTTTAAACCTATTATGTGGTATTCCAAAAGGTCAAGTTGCTGTTCTTTTAAAATACAATTTAATTGAAAATGGACAGTAGCCTGGATCTTCTTGAGGCGTAATGAAGTAGACTATTGATATGCACCATGTGTTCCTGATTAAAATCAGAAGGCTAGGAATGTTCAGCCAATTATGCAATTTGTGAGACATTGCCCAATTAGTTTAGGACCATGCAGAAGCAGGTACACAGAAAGATACTTTGTGTGTTCCCTGTAAGCAAAAATTCCCAACCTACAAAGGGCTGAATTATGTACAGGCTAATAAAGGCAAGTAATTGTTTGAACTCTCTTGTTGCACTTTATTCATCTCCTAGAAAGATTTTCTATAGTAGAAATGTACAGTATAGCATAATAATTTACGGTTAAATGTAGCAGTAAGGAAGAGCAGATAATGCAAAGAACAGGAACCAAGGATACAGTTTAACATCTAGAAAAATCCTCTTATTTTTTATAGTGAATGTAGCAGTTTCTGCCTGCTTCATTTTACAGATCTGCCTAAGAGTGGGTGTTGGTGTTGTTGTCAAATTCTCTAGTTAAAAGAATAGCATTTAAAGAAGTACAGGTGTGGTTTTCATGGTTAATGAACTTTTGGATCATCTTAAGCAGGAAAATATTCACTGTGGAAGATGTTTAAACCAAAGACAAGTAACTCCAGGTATTTCAAGTTTTAGCTTTGTCTTTATGGTTTATCAGTTTGTACAGACCCCTGTAAAGTACAAAGGCACATCTGGTGATGTAATATTTTGCAAGAATGTGCCTGAGCATGCATCTATCCAAAATACAGAAAAAATTCTCAGTGTGTTTAAACATCAGAATTATTTCTTAAATAAATGTTTTTTATTATAGAAAAAGGGAATGTTTACCTATGTATAGCCTTGGAGTCACACATGGGATGTTCAGCAGATTTGTGCAATTTGTTAGAGCAGCAGTTGTTTCTTAACTGAAGGAAATACTGACACTGGCAAGTAAAGACAAGATAGCAAGCAATTCAGTCTCCCCCATGGAAAAAGAACACCACATTGCAGAGGCCTTAACTGAAAATTAAAGCTTTGTGTACTTTGCTTAGCTGGTTATAAAATGTGCTTCAGAGCTCCAGAGTGTCTGAAAACCAGGTTGATTTAATCATGGACTCTGGGGCTTTATTCCCATGAGCAGGAGCATTAAAGTTCAGCTGCTTTGTTGTGGGCTAATCATTAATCCCAGGGGGGCTGAGGGATGGGACTCAGGGTGATGGAGGCTGCTTGGCAGCCTGTTCATTGCTTTTGTGCTGGACAAGGAAACCACAGGAACAAAAAGCCCCACCATGAATCCTTCAGGGAGTTCATCAGGTCAGAATTAAGGAGTTAGGTTGTTTCTTTGCCCAGCCAAAAGGTTTTGGTGGAAACTGATTTTGTAAGGAGTGCAGTGGCACAGTGGGATCTGACAAACACCTATGGGATATTTGTATTGCTACCAGGGACAGCAAACAGGGACACTTGCCTAAGCTCCTCTGAAGAATTTTGAAGTGGACTGTGTGTTAAAGACACCTTCATAGAGGAGTGAGTAAGCAAGACAAATTCCATATATGTTAGGTGGATACTCTGACAGTCAGATCAGGGAATTAACAGAGGTTGCATCCTTGTGTGGCTGGGTTTGGCTTTACTAAAAAAGCTGTCCGATAACCCCAGTCTCTGGTTTGGGTAGTCACTTCTGCTACTTTGAAGGCTGTTTGGATGCTTAGAAGGTGTCACCATCAAATTTTCTGGAAAAGTCACATTACCCAGGATTACTCTCCTGGGAAGCTGAGAAGCCTCTGAGAAAAATGAAAACAATATTATCTCATTTGCTTCTCCTGTGTTTTGCTGCTTTGGAATGTGGTTTGGAGATTGTTTATTCAACATGTGAATTGTTTTTGACCTAATGACCAATCATGGTCCAGCTGTGTCAGACTCTGAGGAGAGAGAGTGACAAGTTTTTCATTATTATCTTTTAGCCCTCTGTCTGTATCCTTTCTCTATTCTTTAGTATAGTGTAGTATAGTATTCTTTTATATTATATGGATAATGAAATAATAAATTAGACTTCTAAAGACATGGAGTCAGATTCACTTATTCCTCCCAACAACAGGGGACTCAAGAAATACCCAAGAAGGTACTCAGGTATTAACTTGGCTCATTATTTTAGCTATTTTCTGGGCTGTAAAAGCTGATAGTGACCCTTCCTGTCCATCCTTTTCACTTACAAAATCATGATATACATTAAACTGTTCCTTTAATTAGTTCCTCTCTATTCAGATATCAGAATATACCTTACAAAACCCTTTTTCTTAGCTTTGTACCATTTGAAACAAAAAATAATTTAAAACAATTAAAAATAATTTATTAATTATTAAAAATTAAGTTTTTAAATAATAAAAAAGAAATCCCATGGCATCATATAATTTACAGCAGTTATGAGGTCCTTATACAAACACTGGAAGTCAGCAGTGCAAATATCAGTTTAGATAACAGCAAATTTAAGCATTCTCCTACCCTCCCTGCCATAGTTTGCTTCCAGGGCCATGGGGGAAGAAAAGAAGAGCCCCAGGCAGGTCTTTAACTTTCAGTGTTTAGGGGAGAGCAGCATGCAAAGCACACAAACACACAGAACATGCACTGGCACAGCAGTGAATGTGTTAATGTATGACACACATTTCTCAGTCTGCTGTTACTCTTTCCCTGGAAGGCACTAAAACATTGAAGGGCCCTTTTCCAAGTAAGGATCAAATCAGAATTTCCTAAATGTTTCACAGAGCCAAATGCTTCACAAGTCTATCTGTTTCATCAGGAACAAGGACCAGCCCTCACCCCTTGGTGGCAATTTTGGCAATTGATTTTGTAGGTCTTGTGTTGTAACATATTGACCATATCTTTTGCAAAATGAGAGATGTTTCTTCAGGACTGGAGACTTAGGTCCTTTGGTAGCAAGTGCTATATAAAGCTTTTTCTTACAGCTGGAGATTTTATGAGGTCTTTCTGCCTTGCAGATTTTCTGTGCAAGGTGTTCAACAAACTCTGTTCTCTTTTTGGCCATCTTTTTTTTTTGTGATGACAGTAAGAGCATAATCATCTTTGAAATGTCAGCTCTTCTTTCTTCTTGGACAGAAAAATGAGCAATAATGCAAGAGTTCACTAGGAAAGACAGATGATATTATCTGTCTTACTTGCAAAGAAAAGAAGTCAAAAATTGGTATTAACTGTGACTATGAATGCTGAAATTACCATTTCCTGTTACAAAACTACATCAAAACACTAATACCAAGTGCGTATAAGGCTCTGTTACTGCTTCAGAGCATAAATTTATTAAATTATAACAATTACTAGAATATTAAAAACTGATTTTACTCCCACAGGTACCTGCCAAGTACATATCCTTGCTAGATTCTGACTGTCATTTTTTTAAAATACTGTTTGCAGCTCAGAAAATTTTCCAAATTTTTGTCATTGCCCATAAAATTGTACTTGGTGAATTTAAATTTATATTTTGCGTGAAATTTGTATTTTGCTTGTTTCCTCAAAGTGCCACTGTTTTTCACATCTGATGTACTCATATATTCTCTTTAAATTTTGTGTCACCAGGAAACTTAATTGACATAATTTTCATTTGGTTGATGTAATTATTAAAAACATTAGCTAACATCAGCTCCAGGACGGATTCTTTAAAAACTCTAAAAATTAGAATCCTGCCATCCTTTTCAATACTCCAATTCCTTACTTAGAAAATTTGCCTCAATTTCTGAATCTCACTTTTAAGGCAGTATTACAGGCTTTGCACCATATTCAGTGCTTTACTGAAAGATTAGATCTATTTTCTATCCAATTGAGAAATTCCTGGGTCTTAGCTCTCACCCTCACATCATCATCTTTATTCTTTAAAAGACACTTGCCACTTGCCAAGTGCTTTATGCTTTACTTTGATTGTAGTAATAAGCTGAAAAAGTGCGCCTGTGATTATTTACCAAGCCTAAAATGTAATTCAAAGGCGAAACTGCAACTTTCTCTTCTAGAAACTCTAAGTTCAATCTACCAGATAATCATGTATTTAGGGCTGTGATAACAGATGCATACTGTCTATGAGTCACACGTGTTTTTTTATGTCAGATCCAAAATTATAGCTCTCTTTTGATAATTTGTACTCCAGAGTCTTGCCTCCAGAGGAAAAAGGTGAAGGAACAGCATCTGAGAATTAAATACCATGTGGAGAATATGACAATTCACCTTTCCTGTGTTGGAATTAGAGTTTAATTACAATCAAAGAACCCTTCAACCTAAATTGCAATTGCAGATTTTACAGCCACATCTGATCGTTCATGTCTTGCAAGTAGTTTCGTGGAATGATTTGCATCAGTTTATACTCAGTTTGCTAATAATCCTTCTCTGTCACTTTCATATTTTCTAAAAAATCCCTTTGCCAGGATTTCTTCTCCTGGGAAGCTGAGAAGCCTCAGAGAAAAATGAAAATAATAATTATCTGATTTGCTTTTCCTGTGTTTTGCTGCTTTGAATGTGGTTTGGACATTGTTTACCAACTGGTCATTGTTTTATTAGTTTCATGTGAATTGCTTTAACTTAATGACCAATCACAGTCCAGCTGTGTCGAGGCTCTGGCGAGTCACAAGTTTTTCACTGGTATCTTGTTAAACCTTCTGTAAGTATCCTTTCAATAGAATAGAATAGAATAGAATAGAATAAAATAGAATAGAAGCCTTTTAAGAACATGGAGTCAGATTCATCATTTCCTTCCTGCCATGGTGGACCCTGAAAATACCACACTTGTCTAAGAAAGAGCTCCAGCAGATGATGGGCAATGCTTTTGAAATTTCCAGGTCTTCCCTAGTTCTGAATTTGGTTCTCATTCAGTTTTCAGATATGATATTGTCCCACAGCTGTGCACCCCTGATAGCAAAAGTGCAAAAATCTGCTTTTTACTGCAGTCCTGACTAGAAAAATCTGAAGCTGTAGTTCTAATGTGCAGTTTATCTGGTCAAGCAGGTCACCAGATGTGCATATTCAATCTATAAGAAACCTGCATTATTCATCTTTGGACAAAATGATAGTGTGCTGTACCAATAAAGAGTTTACACTGATACCAGCCTCCACCTACATCAATATCTTACAGTTTAATTTTTTGTGATGAGAGACTTGGTTAGGATACATTATTTACTTTAGCTGCTTGGCCAACTGGAAGTGTTTCAGCTGTGAATTTGGGGTCTAAACACAAACTGGGTACAGAAGGAAATGACTTCTCCTTGAGAAAAGCCAAGGTCCTTTCTGTATAGTAACAGAACAGGAGAGAAAGTTCAAGTAGGCTCAGGTAGAATTAACAATAAAAGACAAGAATAGTGAGCAGAGCAGGTTGGTTTCATGTAGATAAAACCAGATTTCCCAGCCTAAGATACAAAGGAAATGCTAATTTTTGTTTGCATATATTATATAATGAATTGTAACTGATTTTGCCCAGCTAATTTGAGAATCCTTTTTTCTGAAATTAGAAGGCAGAAATCCAGGCCTGAATGTTTCATTGTTTCCACTGAGCTCTTGGTTTTGTCTGCATGTTGTCTTGCATAACAACATCAATAGAGAGCCATCCTGGTTACATGAAGGGCATTGAATTCCTGTTAAACTCATTTTACACCAATATTAGTGAAATACAAACCAAGCCTAACCCATGTCTTTTCCCATCTTCAAAACTGGCCCAATCCCCAATTATTTTCATAAGGCTTGATGAGTAATAACTCATGAGCACTTATGCAGGGCTTCTGAATCTTCACAAAGAAAGCCTAAAAGAAAGTTAGCCTGTAAGCTGCATTTAAATTTCCTCTGTAGTTTAAAATCTCAAAGCTTTTTATAAATATTATCAGTGGAGTGCTCAGAACATGGGGGAATATAACCTGTTTTTCTAAAGGCAATTTCAAGGGAGAGCTCATGTACCCAGCATCTTATTCTCTCCAAGCCAGGAAAATACTGAGATGCCCTAAATCCCAACTGTACTTCCCATCCCATCGTGCTTGTTCCACATCCTTTCCTAGCAGGTGTGTTTAGTTGTCCCCCTCATCAATTTAAATTCAAAATGAATACATTTGCTTAGCTGCTTCTTTCAACAAACATCTCTAAAAAGATTAGTATCACCAAGATCACCCTAAATGACTCCCAGCTGATGAGCACAAACATAACATGATTTGGAAGCTTCAATTTTAAGATTGCTTTAATACCTCCAAGCTGATCACAGCCTTTCACAACTACTTGTATACCAGTTATATATTTAAGTGCTGTCCTATTTCTTCTCCCACCTGTTTATGAGAATGCCTCTTTACAGCAATCTTTTTTTATACAAAATGATGCTGTTTCAACACCCTTATTTCAAAGTGACTGCTGCCAGAGGAAATGCACCAGTGTGAATACTTAAGATTGTTATGGAAATGCTGGAATAAACAGTTTGACTGAAAGCCATCAAACAATTCTGCTTATTGAGAATTAATTTTTTTATCGCCTTGCAGACTATGTGTTCTCTTCAATTTAGATCAGAATGGCTGTTTAGTAAATGGCATGACATCAGTGTGGTCAGCACACCAAAGTGATTGTTCTCTGTGTGTGTGCCATGGAATTTGGGGATTTTTAAGTTTTGAATGTGGTAGTAGCAGCAGTTTTGAGAGAAGACTGGTTTCTTAATCAAGCACAACATATCCAACCAAAAGCTCCCTTCTCTCTAAGCATGTAACTTGCCTGAATTTAGTGGGGAAGGGCAGAAAACATACTGATACAATGAAAATGTATAGGGAGTCTTTCTTCAAGAAGAAAACAATGCCAAAAAGACAGCTTTGAGAATGGGATACTGATGAGAATTTGACTGTGCTGAAAATTAGATGTGTAAATGATTTTCCTTTGATGCTTCAAAAATACAGTTTTCAGCCTCTTGACTGGAACATACCTGAAATCATTCTGCTGCTTGTCAGACTTCTGACAGATGTTCTTTAAAAAGGCTATTTGGCAGATGTCTGAAACAACACATACAAAAGGCTTTAAAGGTTTTGGGGTAGTGTCTGATAGCTGTGTGAGCTACTGACCAAAGGGGCAATGGCAAACATCTTGTGGCACATTTTGCTCTCTGCCCTTCTATGTCTGACACAAGACTCCTGGGGAAGACTTGGGTATCTGCATCAATATCTCCTGTTCTTACAAAGAAGTTTCAACATCATGGCTGAATCCACTCCCATTTCAGAGAAAAAAAAGAGTGGCAAAAATAGATTGCTGACACTTTATATGCATTGGGAGGCATTAAGTTTACAAAAGTATTAGGCATGCCCATTAATCTGTTATGAGCAATTGCCTTTCTGGTAATTCATCCATTCTACCATTCATTGTATAGTGTCCCAGCCAAATTGCCAGCATTTCAGAACAATGTGCCAAAAATCAGCTGGGGCAGTAGTTTACAGCTGACAGAAAAGGGCCTATTAAATTCAGGAGAGCTTTGGAAACCAACCTATGCAAGTCTAAGTACATCACAATTTCAGAGAGGCAACAAGCATTACAATTTTTTATTGCTATTTAACTAGTCAATAAATGAGGTCTCTGGAATATTTGAACTCTTCATAAGGCTTTAGACTGTTCTGTTTTGTAGATGACCAGCTTTACTGAAGATCAGCGTAAAACCAAATGTACTCATGATTTGTGCTAAAGGCTTTGACCTCTGGACAATATTTAAAGATATCAAAAGAGAAAACTCAGAATGTTGGCACATTAGATCATTATAGCTCTTCTCCATCGAGTTCAAGGATTTTTTTATGGTTGAAGTGTTAAATGAAATTTTCAGTAATATGCTTTAATGCATGTCCATTGTTTTATGGCTGCTTTTAGCCAATTTAAAAACTGTGGAGTGCTTATGTATGTCCATGAATAACCATGCAAATATGATAGTTTAATGTAATTTATTTATTCTAATTTGGTATCACAAAAAACAAAATTGTGGTTATGTAGCAGGGAAAAGTCAAATGAGTGAGGTTCAAACTCAACAACAGACATTTCATGAGATAATACTGTCTAGTAATGTAATTGTCAATTCTGACAAGCTGGGTTAAAAACCTAGAAAATCTCTATTCGATACAAAACTCTTCACCCCTGTCAATAGTTATTAACATAACTATGTTTGCTCTTTCTTCTAGGCTTTTGAGACTCTTACTTTTGTTTGCTGGTTTTTCCATCTTGAGGCTTAGTCAATAAGTTCTCAGTAAGCATTTCTATACTGTTAATGTATTTAATTGTCAAACATTTGTTATTTCCTTATCCTAAAGGGATGCCTTACAACTGTACATTTCTCCTCTGGGATGAGTGCACATATTTTGGATTCTAGTGGATTACACAATGCTTTTAGAGGAGTTATAATTTAGAGCAGTTAAAAAGCTTATACTGTTTTGGCACATGTTCCTATATTAAGAGCAGGCATATATTTTAATTCTCATATCCTCAGTCCTTTAGTTCTTCTGCCTGTGTAACAAGCAAAGAAAAATGCCTGTGTAAGTGGCAAAACCATTTATTACCACGAGACCTCTGTACTTCTGGCCATGTGTGCTGGGGGAAGGTAAAGTGAAGGATTTTTTCCTGTAATGTGACTCCATCCTCTCCACCTGGTGCAGTTCCACAGCACAGGATTTGCCCCTTCCTGTTAATTTTGCCTTGCAGAAGGCAGCAGGAGTGCAAGGGACTCCATTTGGGCTAGATATGAGCATTGTTGCTGCATTTTCAGTGAGAATGTGTGTGGTTTTTTACCAAAACAAATAAGGACAACTAGTCAACAGAGCAATTTATGAAGTGTTTGATGGAGTGATCGCTGGCAATTGTAAGAGAATGGAGTTTTTCTAAAGCAACTTTTCTCAGTCGTGATTGAAACCAGAGAATGTTGTCAGTCTGCCTTATGAAGAAATTAGAAGTTGATTTCCCAAAGGTCCTTTCTGGTCTTTCAGAGAAGGAGCACCTTTTTCTTGTCATTAAATAAAAGCCATTTCTGCATCAATAATGAACTCATTGTTTATAATTGTTAATTGCTTTGGCTTATTATCTGATAAAATTCTGCCACTTCCAAACTTAATACTGATTTTCCACTTTTATATTTTGTAACAATGTTCAACAACATCATCGAGGATTATTTTTTATTTCTTTTTTTATCCATCCTGAAAACATCCTTATGTGTTGGTGACTTCATTAACCATAATTTGGATGTTTTTAATCACTTTGATAAAGACAACAATAATTTGCAGGTAGTGCCAAAATTTTAAAATCAGACTGCTGAATGGCATTGAGTGAAATGCTTTGCAGAAATCTCAACATAATATGTCAACACAATTACATTTATGAGAGAGATTAAAATCTTTTCAGGGACTCTGCCTTCTGTTGGATTCACAACTTCTAGCTTTAGTGAAGGGAAAAAAATCAAGATAGCTTTTCACTTCAATGGTTGAAGTCAACTGAAGGATTAACCTGTCTTTCCCAAAAGGCAGACATTCTTCTGCATAACTATATCTATGGCATGTTCATTTTCTTAGGAGCTTAGACATTGTTTATGCTGCTTGAGTTACTGACAGATGAACTGGAAGACAGGTTTCATTTCACATACTTTAATTGTGTCACAGCTCTTGGACCAGCCAGCTTGCTTGCTGAAGCAGTGGAACGTTGCAGACTTTCATTAATACCTGTCAGAAGTTTTAATTTACCAAAAAAAAGTACTGATCCAGAAACAGCTTGCTGGATACTCACTGTTTTAGAACATGTGCTTGTCCAAAATCTTCTCAAAGCTGATGGAAGTGGGTTTGTTTCACAGGTAATAAATTTTCTGTATCTGTGAGCAATTTCTGCTTTGATAAAGGGAGACAGCACAATACATAACAATTGTGCTCAGACAATGTTCTGGAGTAGCACTTTGGCTTTTGCAAGTTGTCAGAGCTTGATTGACTTCAGTGGCATTGTTCCAGTTTGTCAGTCTGAATATTTGACTGCTTCTGACTGCACTTTTTTCCTCCCTTTCTCATGTGAATTCTCATTTATATGATCTACCTCACCCCTGAAACTGCAGGTATCCAAATGCAGGTGTTACAATTCCCAGCTGTTTGCTTCCTTGCAGTGAATGCCAATCTCTGAGAGGAGCCCTGTGCAGCTTGTGGTTTCCTGTGCATAATGCAGAGATACTCTGCTGTGTTTTGTTTATGGCAATGTCTAAAATGAGCAGCTATTTTTTTACTCATCATTATCACATAAACATACAGATATCCAGGTTGAGTGTCTGCATTTGTCTGGGATATTCAAAACAGAGATAATTGTATTTTCCTGGTTTTGTACTGACAAGTGCTTGGGAGGTTTTCAGTCCTCATTTAGTTAGCATTCAGCATGATCTGGTTTTTTTCTATTTGGCATCACTTATGTCATACACCCACAAAGGCAGAGATATCCTTTCTGTCTGCCTCCCCACACCACAGAAGCTACTGATCAATAAAAAAGAAGGCTACCTTCTCTTCTTAAGGGACTTTAAGCTCTAGAGTTCAAGCAGAATGAGAAAAGCAACAAAAACACTTCTACAAAACAGGCACCAAAATCCCCTTCTGACTCAAAAGATAAGGTGTGTAAAACACTTTCTTCTTTAGCCCCAAACACCACATTGGCCAAAAGATGAAATATTCCTATGTTTCCATCTCACAGGTAAAAGGAGTTGCCTATTTGAACAGTATTAGTGAAAAAAAGGTCAATTCCTGTGTAGCTAGGAAGGTAAAGTCTGGTTCAGGTAGCTGTCAAAGCAAGAGAGAAGCCCAGCATGTCAAGACTCTTAGTACTTACCTGTTATTTGTATCTAGTAAGAGTTGAAGAAGTTCAGCCCTTCTGAAAACCAGGTCATGTTCACAGGTGGCCTAAACCCTTCTCTTAAGCATGGAAATTTGAATGTTTCTGTCATATTTCTTCACTGGCAAGCTGAGGAGTTCAGACAAACTTGCTTACTTAACCCCATTCCATCCACTGCTCTAAGCTGAGATGAAAAATACAGCTGCAGTATTTCCTAGCAGATACTTGAGCTTTCTTTAAAGAATCCTCAGTAGTGTCAAGCCCAGTTTTTCTGAAAGTCTTTTCAGATTTTTAATTATCCTGGATAATTAAACTTTTTGTCCTTTGTAGCAATTTGTCCTTATTACTCTCTCTCCTACACTCAGTAGACATGAATAATGGTTTGCTGCCTTCATTTTTGTTCCAATCCTGGAAGACCATTAAGTTTTCTCACTCTTGTCTTCTCTATGCACAATCAGCACAGTCCTTTCATGTTTTCTGTTTTCATACCTTATATACAACATTCCTCTCTAGCATTTTTAATGGCATGTTTGCCTATATGGTGGAAGTAGGCAAACAAAGCCAAATGCATGGAATTACTAGAAGAAATCTTGTCTTTTGATGCTCTTAGAATATTAAAACCCATGGCCAAAGCAAACTTTGTCCTTGATGCATTTTTACCTTTTTCATGTCATCTCTACAAGGACATAAGCATTACAAAGTGTGCAGAGGTAGTAGGTTATTCATGGTAGTAAAAGTTACAAAGTGTGCAGAGGTAGTAGGTTATTCATGGTAGTATTCATTCTAGGAGACAGGTGGAAGGAAAAGGTCTGAATGATCAGTCAACAGAATGTCAGATAGGATTCAGGGTAGATGAATTGATGGAGGTGGGAAAAAGTTGTGTGAACTTCCCCTAATGGGCCCCAAATTGGTGTCACCAATTGGAAAGTTGGGGTTTGGCACGGTCAGGTTCAGGGAAAGCAAACAGGGATCAAAAAAGTGAAATGGCTTCTGTTCAAGGAAGAGTTGTGTAATTGGCGAATCTTCTGGCTGGAAGAGACCCTTGGGGTGAGAGCCACAAAATAACAGCAACCTTGGAGAAAAAGATAGGGCCTTTATATAAATAAAGAAGTAGGAGTATTGAATGGAAAGAATGGGAACCACAGTTCAGACAGGAGGAGGCAGCACCTTGCATATTTGATTATAGACTTGTGAACACCCTTGGTCAGGACATTGTGGCTGCTAGATTCAAGAGAGTTTATCATGGACTCAGAGAGAGAAACTGGACAATTTCATGGAAAAGAGCTTAGAGTAACTAAATATGCAGAAAAGAGCTTACAGCCCAGGAATCTTCTGAAGAGGACAATGCTAGATGAAAAGAAATTAGGATAAAGAATTCTTGTCCTGAAATTTGGTGCTACTGTTTTTGTGGATAAGATTAGATGTTATAAATCTTTGATGTCACCCAATGCCACCTTGATTCCTAAAATCAGACCAGTGCACTGAATTTTTGCTAGGTGCAAAATCATTATTTCTTCCCAGGGAGATAAAAATTAAATTCTGGGCTTGTTAAAGACAACAACTTTCTCACAGACATCAGCAGACAGGCACTTCATTCCAGGAACTTCATCTACAACAGATTGTCCTGGAAGCAAGCATTGGAACTGAAAAAGCTTCCATGGTGTTGGTATTTCTGAGAAAAGAGCTCAAAATTCAAGATGCAGCACAATATTAATTATCCCAAATGCACAGAACAAATGTTTTGAATGGCAGCTGTCAGAGACAAACTTAATCAGAGACATATTTTGATTTATAATATTTAAACTTAGAGATGTTATGTTTTCTCACAAGAACTCAAAACCATTATTTTAGAAACAATAGTTTTTTGAAAATAATACTACTGTGACCATAACAAGGTAAAATTCCTGTTTTGAATTAGAGCAATTGAGAGACTTACAAGATTCTAGTCAAAAGTGGAATTGTCATGGCAGAAAACGGTGTTTGATTCTAGAAAATATTTTGTAGAGTTGGCACTGCTGCCCTGTAAATGGCTGTATTGTAGGAGATAGATAAGGAGTTATGTCTATGTTATGGTAGATAAGGAGAAACTTAATTGGAAGTTTAACTTTTTTCTGATCTAAAAGTGTTTTCTCTGTGCCTGAGGTGTGACAACCTCATACTTTTTTTTGATTGTGGCAATGATCACTGCAGTTTTGCCTCTGATCCCCTGCAGATGTAACCAAGTTTTTCCCTCTAAGGAAGATGCAGAATTTTTATAGAAGCCTATGGCACAAACACTGCCTCTCCTCTCCTGTGTGTACAGTGTTGGGGACCAGATACTGCATGAAGTGTCACAAATGTTGTGAAATTCGGGGAAGTGCTGGATCACTTAACAGCAATTTTGATGCTTTATAAAATCTCTAAAGCTTTATGGAATTGTAATGAGGTTGCATCAGTTCCCAGAAGGGGCTTGGACACCAAAAGAAAATGCATGAGTGTTTTAGTGCCCAGAATAGGATTTCAATTTTCCAGTTAATCCTCTCTCTACAAGAGCCATAAAACCATGATTTATATAGTTAGGTATCTAAAGTGAAAACATGTACAGGGATATGTGAAGTAAGCTGCTGTTCTTATTTATTTATTGCTTGTTCTAAACAGTGCTCAGTAGTCCAGTTCACGGCAGAGCCTGATGTATGAGAAGCACTGCATAAACAACTGTCAGGGAAGTTGCCTATTTGAAAAACAGTATATTCCAAAAGTTATTTCAAAGTAAATTTTTTTACATCTAGATATTTATCTGGCCTTTAAAAATTAGATGGGAGCATCACTTTAAAAAAGTTTCATTTATTTGCAGCTGAACAGTTTTGAAAGGAATGGAAAGACTGCTAAAAAGGAAATGCCATCTTTAAATGGTTTAGCAATGTTTTTCTTATGAGACTTCTGAATTCTACTTCCCATTGTAGACAGCTTACATTTGTGAGGTGCTTTCAGCTCCTCACAGAGGTTCTCATTCCAGATTTTAGTTTTTGACAAAGTGACCAAGTGCAATGTTAGCTTGGATGAACATCACTCGAATGAATGTGGCTCCATGTGAAAGTGCACAAACCTGAATACTATTATGTAATCTTTTCAACCCAAAGCATTCTTTCTGTTGATGTCAGAGAGAGGTGAATCAGGGTCTAATGTGGCACACTGATGTATATTTTCAATAAAGGTGTGCTTTGTGTATAAGGATGAAGAAATAGTGTGATGCATGCTTTTGTGGCTGCTAAAAAATCAAGAAGAGGCCCCTTTCCTGTGGTGTGTTTTATGCACAGAGGTGACACAGACTAACATTCCTGGGGCTTTTCTTCCAGGTACTTCTAAAAAATGGGTTAATGTGCTTGACATGTCTGATATGATTATATCACACCCTTGCAAAGCAAGGATTTTGCTGTAGTGGTGTGTCAGCAGTTTATGGAGGAGCAAGGGCCCATCAGCCTCAGTTAGGAAATAATTTAGAGCCAGCTTTAGTGGGAATGGGACAGAAAAGAGCTCTGCAGCCACAGCCACAGCAGTGAACAGGGACTGTGTATATTATATTGCACACAGTGCAGGAATAGCGGTGAAAGGAGCAGCTGATGTCTCCTTAGCCTCTCAATAATGATCTTCAGACATCACTTTCACTCATCTGCATGGTGGTTGGGCCCTGGAACAGCTCCCCAGGGCAGTGGTCACAGCACCAAGCCTGTCTGAGTCCAGGAAGCCTTGGGACAGTGCCCTCAGGCCCATGGTGTGATTCTTGGGGTGTCCCCAGCAGGGTCAGGAGTTGAACTTCAGTGATCCTTGTGGGTCCCTTCCAACTCAGGATATTACATGATGTTATGATTCTAACTCATTTTATCTCTTCACAATAAATTGATTCATAACAGCTGACTGTGAAAGGACCCAGAAGTTCAGACTCCTAATTTTATCCAGAAGGCTAAACCCTTAATTAGCATGAGCAGTGCTCCAGTTGTAGGTAGCTCATCAATGCTGCAGAGAAAAGTGTAGCAAAATCCAGGCTGAAACCTGGATTTCAAGCAAGAAATAAAGTATATTTTTTATTTGTTTATCTTTATTTTTGTTTATGTTTATTTTAAACAGTGAAGAAACTGGGTCCTTTACAATTTATCGAAGTAAAAGTATTTTCCTTAGCCTTAAAATTGTTTGATTCTTTGGCTTTGATACTTAGGTCAGGTAGCTAAACAGATTAAGTCACCCTTGTATTCTTGGATTTAATTCTAGGTGTTTTTTGTCCTGTAAAATATATTATAGCAAAATTTAAAGTCTGTCACAATATCCTGTCAGTTCTCAATTCTTCTTATTTAGTTTTGCCAGCACATTCTCCTGCCTCAGCTATTTGTTTTTTGATATTAATTTTGAAATGTACATACAGCTGCCAAGTAGATGTAGTGGTAAGCATGCTCTGGGGATGGATAAATAAGATAGAAGCTATAGAGCACAGTTCTTTGAGTAAATATATACTTCAGAGGGTGAAGTGGCTTAAATTAGAAAACTGTGCTCAAAGGACACTTGAAGAGATAATACTAGGTATATCATCAGGGTATAGCAAACAGGTATATCATGCTATAGATATATTCTAATATTTAATCTGAAGGCTCTGAAATGAGCTCCTTTCAGACCAGTGATGCTGGAAAAGATTGACTGATGGTCTGACAATTTCTAAATTCTCCTTTTCAAAATTCTTGTGCAATAAATGTTTTCTACCCGACACTCAACAATATTAGATTTTTATCCAATTGAAATGCACACTGAAGTGTCCCATTATCTAATAAGTAAATTTGATAATCTTGCAGGAAAATCATATTTGAATGCAATATATTTTCTGTTTCATAGCTGTGAAGAAGTGCATATTCTTTACTCTGTCGTAGCGCAGCAGTGTCTCACAGCCTGCCACCCCCAGAAAGAAGTGCTGAGACTCACGAGATTCCTACTTCTCCAAAGTCATTTATCCAGACTGACACATAGGCTTTAAAAGAAATGTTAGAGCTGGGATGGTTAAAATTGTGTGAGCTTCATATGATTCCCTTTTCATAAGAGACACAAAGCTCTTTGTTATGCAGATCTGTGTCTGTGCCAGTGATGTGCTGCAGATCTCGTGCTGCTGCTCCTTCCTACCTTCAGTCCTACGTTCAGAGAAGCTGTCTAATGTGGGAATAGCAATCTGCAGGTGGGATCTCTAATGTGTATTAAGGTGGGGATAAGCAATTGAAGACATGCTGAGGGTGTAAAGTCATGGCTGCTGAGCTGAGGCCACATTTGTGCTCAGCCTCAGGCAGTTAACTGAAAATGATAGCAATGACACATATTTTATCCAGGGCTTTTTGAGTGCAAAGCAATTCACAAAGCTGGTTAGAAAAGCTGTATCAGAAACTGCAGCCACTCTTTGCCTCAGTGACTTGTCCACCCAGGAAGCTTCTAATGGTGCAGTTCTGCTCTGTGAGCTACTCCTGTCCTTTGAGGTCACTCCCTGCAGGAAAGGGGCTGCATTTCATTTGGAACAAAAATGTAGGTGGGAGAACAGTAAGGTATGAAAGATGAGAGAACTGGAATAGTTAATGGCAACTGATTCATGTAGATTTTCAAGGGCAGCCTGGCTGAGCAGAACCACTGATGTAATGGTTTGATGTAGGTACCATGGTGAAGTTATGCAGGTGATGGGAGAGGTGTTACCCTGCTGTGGGAAGTGGAGGCAAGGTTGGGGTATTTCTGAGGGAGGTGCTTGTCCCTGAGCACAATGAATGTTGGCTCTTTGTTGTTACCTGGAGCTTTGGGAAATTCAGATATGGTTGGAGTGGAAGTGGGAGAGAATTTACCAGATCTTGCTGAGAAAAGGATATGAGAGCTTTAGGAAAGCCTCCACCTCTGTCTGGACAAGTCAGGACATCTAATTGGTTATTTTGATCTAGTGACCTTTGATTGTCCTGACAAGTAATTGCAGGCATGGAGTTAGCATCCCACTTGAGCTCACTTCAGCCCAAAGACAGGCAAGCAACTGCTAATGAACAATGCACAGGCAGATGAAATGTGCACCTCCAAATCACTGACCTTCCCTTCCCTTCCCTTCCCTTCCCTTCCCTTCCCTTCCCTTCCCTTCCCTTCCCTTCCCTTCCCTTCCCTTCCCTTCCCTTCCCTTCCCTTCCCTTCCCTTCCCTTCCCTTCCCTTCCCTTCCCTTCCCTTCCCTTCCCTTCCCTTCCCTTCCCTTCCCTTCCCTTCCCTTCCCTTCCCTTCCCTTCCCTTCCCCCCAAATGTCATGAATTTCAACTCCTAACACTGCAGGTACTTAAAATAGTCACACTGCATGCTGTGGGACCTTTTCATCAGGAAAAAGCTTTCACCAAAGTGAAAGAGAAAACATTTAGAAGCTAAATTATCCTGGTTGGCTTTTTATTATGATTATTTTTCTGCTTTTATTTTGTAGATGATAATCCCCACTGCTTTTCTCCCAGATAAAACATTGCAAGATTAAAATATATTTGCATGTATGCTCTGTGATACCTTTTTATTCCTGTTTTAGTTGATAGAAGATTTCTTTTGCATTGTCATTCAGTGCTTCCAGCAGTCTCAGAGGCAGTGCAGAGTCACTGACTCTTCATGTCTTTTCTGAGATTTCCAATGGTGACAATTTTTTTTTAGTTGGTTTTGCTTCCAGATGTTAAATTACTCTCCTATTTCATGTTTTTATCTTCATTATTTCAAGGTGAGTGTGACCAAGGGCAATCCTTCCTTTGATCCTGGTGTGCAAAGGGATGCAGTCAGCAAAGGCTGTACCAGTGGCTGGGGGAGGAAGGCAATGAACAATGCTCAGCATCCTTTCCTGCACTCTGGAAAATCCTCTTCCAACACAATTGCACTGTGGCAATTATCAGAGGGAGGGAGGGAGTCTCCACAGACCTCATTGTCAAGTTTCTTTTCAGGTGTCTTCCCTGTTGCACAAAAGTTTCTACAAAGCAGCAACTTATTTTATGAGAGGGGATCAGAGAGAGCCAGGGGAGGGGGAGGGACCATGGGGGGCTTTATTCCTTTTCTGCAGAATAGGAAGCTGCTGCTGAGAGTGCCAAAGTCAATGAAGCATTGAATTTGCCATCTCCCTGGGCTTGGATCATTAGCTGCAGTGTTATTATAGGTGTGCAGGTTAATCTAGGCCTGCTCCAATCCTCTGGGTAATTGAAACATGGGAGAAAAGCCCCATCCACCACCAATTTCCTTTAGCAGTCAGTTTCCTTTGAGCACCAGGGGCTGTTTTCCCTGGAACATGTTATTGGGGTGTTACTAAGAGCACAAATGTTCTCAGAAAGGGAAGACTTTACACAGCAGATATTTTGGAAAGTGCTGAGCAGAGCTGGATGACATGTAAAATTACATACTGTTTGTCTTAAATAAACTTGCTACTGATCATGATTGATTACATTTCTTTTTAATGATTGCATCCAGAATGAAAATGGTGGCTGGGGGGCTTGGATATGATGAAAAAGATGACTCACATCTCAAGTAGGATCACAGTTTAGGGAAAAAGATCTGCAGAGAAAAGGAAAGCTGCAAAAACAACAGAGTGTATATATAAGGAATAATTTCCTGAGGAGGAGGAGTAGGTACAGCAAACAAGAAAGCAGAATCCTTTCCTAATGGCAGTAGTAAATGGTTAGTAGTAAATGGTAGAATCCTTCCTAATGGCTGCAGTCCTGGTTCTCCACAGCTGTAAATATGTTTAGCTCCAAGAGGTAAAGAAAAGCCTCTTGAAGCCTCTCTTTTGTTAGCAATATTAACCTTTTCCAAGAAAGTCTAGCAAGAAATTCACTTCAAATAAGGTGTTTCAAGAATAGGTTTATTGTGTCCAACATGGTCATGGTCTGTCATTTACATGGGGGATATTGTATATTGTGATCTAACTATATAGTGAATGACTTCTAACACTTCTGTAAGGACCTTTAAAAAGGGTCTTTTTAAAAAACCTGACTTTGAGTCACGTTTAAAAAACTTGACTTGGAACCTGGCTGTGTCTTTGATCATAAGCATTAGTGCTAATAAAAATAATCTTGAAATACAGAAATCAGGAACATGAAACAGTACAGATGAGTCTGCTGCTACCTGATTGTTAGAACTAATCACTAGTACAAAATAGTTCTATTTGTTCCACAAAATACTGGAACAAAATAGCATTTGTTTTTATAGGTCAGTTCTGAAACAATTAGTAAACATAAGCATAAAATGGTATCAGTATAGAAAGTCATAAAACTTAGATGGAAAATATATTCCCAGCAGGAAAACTGGCAAATGTAACAGGGAGAGCATCAAGGCTGCCAGAGGGTTGTGAGATTATAGTACTGATAACCTAGGATTTTTCACATACTATAGCAAAAAAACTTGTTGGGGGATGTTATTAGATGATGTTATTTACACCAAATTCAGTGTAAAATTGTTTATAGCTGCTGTATTTTTCTTATTTATGTTGGTACAATTTAGGACAAGAGTTGGCATAGAACATCTTAGAGCAATTCTTTTAATGAAACCTCATGATCTTGTCTTTGGGTTTTTTCCAGCCTTAATTGGGAATTCTCTGTATCCTCATCTAACATGGATCCTCATCTTCTTCATGAGCCTTATGTTCTTCCCAATGAACTTATGGCAGAATTATTTCCAGGACTTCAATTAAGTAAGTTATGGTGTTGCCAGTAAGATTTTAAAACACCCTAAAATAATATAGTGGCTGGTGAGTGGTGCTGAAGCATTTACTGTGTATTTAAAATATCTTATTTCTATATATAAAACTGTTCCACAAACTGTGGGCCTCTGGAAATATGTAATTGTGCATTTGTGCCTTTTACTCTAGAGATTAACTAGGTTGCAAATGCAAACACAGATCAAAACTTCATCCCTCAACTACACAGTAAGACAAGAGTGGAAATGTTAAGCTGCTTTTTCTTACCAGCTGAGAAAATTGCTGTTTGCATTTGGGAACAAATTTCCTGCAGAGACAAACACTGCTCTGGAAGGCAGAGATGCATCTGCTGACTGTATGGTAGCACAGGAGTTTGTGAAGCCCTACAGTCAGTGGAAGAACATGTGACACTCAAAATTACCTTCAGCCACCATCTGGGTTGGTTGGAGAAAAGCAGTGAAGTATCAGATTCCGGGATCTCTTAATTTTTCTTATTAATCTGTATTTTTTAAATCTCCCCTTTTCACAAGGGAATATTATGCCACATATTTTTCTTCAAGTTCATAATCACAATGTGATGAATAATTTTTCTGCAGCAGCAATATCTGACCTGATCCTCCAGAAGTGTCAGGATCAACATGTAAACTTGCTCTAACCATGGAAATTTAATGTGAGTTGTACTGGACGAAATAAAATCTAGAGATTTAAGTCTCTTCAGTGGCCAGGTCAAATCATTATATAAAGAAGAAAAATAAGCCATAATAAGCAGGAACTCATTTTCTATTCATGGATTGAATATGAACATATCATTGGTTTCTATTTCAATACCAAATGGTTTGTTGGATATTGGACTCTCCCCAGAGGCATCTAGTAAGTGGTTTCTGATTTTCTTACTGCATGTTTGAGATTATCTACAATATCTCAATCTTTTTCTCCCCTGGTCCTAATTAAAAGAAATACAATTTTAAACATAAAAGTTTAGTTCCTTTAGAGTCTGTAAAAGCAAAGACACCAAGTTCACTTTTTTCAGTATTAACTTTATTTCTCAGTCCCAGAGTAGTGAGAATATTTGGGGTTGATGAACACAGAAACAGGCACCCAGGAAAAATTCATTTAGTGCCTTGTGTCAAGGCTGCTAAAGGAAAGGGCAGTCTTTTATATCAACCTTAATCAGGAACTTATTTCTGTAGCATTCATTCAGTTCTTCAATTTCTATTTCAGATGAATAAACTGGTCCAAAGGGACAGAATTCCCACATCACCCACAAAACATCTCATTCAGCTGTTTCTAGAAGTTGCTGCATAGCATTTGCTTTCAGCTTTGTTGTTGAATTGGAGGTATTTTAAAATGTCATTACCTTCTGTGGCACTAAGAATTTTGCAGTAAGCAAAATGTCAGTAGGAATGTGAATTCCCTCACATTCTTGCTTTCATGCCACTGATGTAGGTGAGTTTGCTCTTTCTTTGTGAGCCATGTTTTTTCTTTCAATTAGCAAGAGGTTTGACTGTTAAAGCATGTAACACCTAAACATATTTTTATTCATGTGGCTCATTTCTTCTCTTATCTGCTAGTTAATAAGGTTAAGCAATTTTTTGTAGCCACAGAATTTTCTTTTGCCATTTCAGAGAAGCGCCCACAAATTAATTTAGCATTTATTATTTTATTAATATTATTATAATTTATATATATATATATAAATATATATCTCCTACAAACTTATTTCTTGCCAACAAACCAAACTTTATGATCCTTCCTGGACCTTGGAATATTATCTGTGGTGAACAACTGTGTGGCAACAGCCTTAATTTGGTTTGTCCATCCCCTATGCAGATTTTTATATTAAGCTACTCTCAGCTCTATTTGTAGAAACCTTAAGGATTTTTTCACAGGAGCTTTTCTTATCCATATAAATTTTTTTTGCAAAGGATTGTCACGTGCTTGCCCTCCCAGCAGTTTTCTCAGTTGTGTTTCGAACATGGTGTTGAATTCATCACTTACACTCAGTTGCCGGTGATTTAAATAATTTAAACATCTCCTAATTAAGTGATTCCCGGGGATGTTTCATGAATACCTCTCAACTGTTTATTCCTGAAACCCACTGAGGTTTGGACCACTGGCAGACAGAAGCTGCCATCTCTCCAGATGACTCTGTTGGTTCCACTCATCTGTACCAGAGGTGTTTGTGTCTCATTCCTCACCTAACACTTCAGCTCTATCTTACTGCAACTGTGACCATCTTTCCCTTTTTCATTGAAGACCTAGGAAAGAAGAATCCCAACACATCACCACAGCTACCAGGTGCAAGATGATTTACTGCAAATATTAATCTATTGGATAGTGACATACACATGCCAGTTCAGAAACAAAATGATTTCTATTCAATATAACAGCTTTCACCCATTTCCCAATCAATTCAGATTGTTCTACAGTTGTCTTACTGCATTATTCACTCTTAAGCTGAAGACAGGTGTCCTTTAAATAACATAGAAAAATTTCTGAATTGCATCAAATAAATAATAGACAAAGAAAGATCCATAATGGAGCAAATTGTTTCAATTAACATTTATCTTGTTCAGACAGCGTTAATGACACAAGTAGGGCTGGGAAGCTAAAAGTGTTTAGGAAAGCAGGATCAGTGGGACCCCTGAGGGCTGTTCTTGCTGTCATTCCTGCTCTCAGCAGGAGCAGGGCTTGGTCTGGTAAGTGCAAGGAAGTTTTCACTCACCAGGCCCATAATCCTTCTTAAAGTGCTTTTTTTCAGTTTCTATCCTACCTGTTCCCTCTCTTTCAGAGGACCTGGATAAACCCAGCCTTGCCTCAGATGAGGGGCAGCTGTGCAATATCTTGGTTGTGCCAAGATTGGGAATTGCTTGTCCCATCCAATGCCCCATCCTATAGCCATGGGAGCTGTAGGGGGATTCCTGACAGAGCAGAGGGATTTTGTGGAAACCCAGGGCGCTGGGAATATTTCTCTGTCTGCTCTGGGGTGCCCTGACCTGCAGGGGAGCACTGACTTTGGCCCTCATTCATGGAGAAAGTTTCCTAGACTTCAAGATAGACTAGAATCCACAAAAGTGTGAAATAGGTTATAGAGAGTAGTGTTGGTGTATCACTTGGTGGGAAATTTAGGTTTTGGGATTTTAGTTTGTTGTGGATGGAAGCCAGATGGAGGGCACAGGGTGTCCCCCTGGGTTTCTTCCTCATGCTTCTTCTTCCTTCTTCATGGGTTTGGTTGGCATTTGGTAATTGGGCAGAAGAGTCTGCATTGTGGGCTCTTTGGGATCAGTTACTGGGTTAAAAGGGAAAATAATCTAGGTGTCAGCTCTTAATTGGATAGTTTAGTCTTAAAAGACCTTGTAACAAGAGATTGTTGGCCATTTTGTGCCTTCTGATGAAAAGCTGCTGAACTCACAGCAGTGAGACTGTTTCACTGATAAGAAATAATAAACACCTGAGTCTGAACATGAACTACTGTCTCAAGTGTCCTCAATCCAGACCCAGAAAAAACAATGACTGGTACCCCAGCAGGATTTCAGGTTTGCAAGGAGACAGCCCTAGCTTCTAGAAAGTCTGTAAAAAGTCTCTTTTGGTCTACCCAAAGAAGTGCTGGCGAGCAAGCTGCAGCTCTGGCTGTTGTGTGGCCTGGTACCAGCTCTTGTGGCATTTGCAGTCAAGGTTTCAGAGCAACTCTGCAGATGCACAGCATATGGTACAAGGACATTGTACTTTGTATTTTATCACACCCCTCTAATATACCTTACTGTTTAATCAAAATACCTCTATTTTACAGTGGAAGGTATGTTAGCACACGTTTTTGGTTTTCCTTTGTGATATTTCACTCTGGCTTTAAAGTTCTTAGCATGAAACCAGAAGGCAAAACAAAATTCATGGGCAATGCAATCCCAGTGAGAAAGACAAAGCTCTCTTAGGAAATCTCTCTTGAAGAGCTGCTTTGGCCATATGGAGAAGTTGTTGTTTCTCCCTAAGCACAGAAATAACAAGGCACAACAGTTAACAGAAATGACAAATTCTTTCTTATTAGTGTTAGAGATTCTGCATTGACAATATCTCCCTGGCTGTGCCATTAAAATGGAGCAGGAAATAAGAAAACCAAAGTGATAAAGAAAAGCACTGCTCATTATGGAGACCCCAAATGTTTTGTGCAACCAGACATTGATCCACTTGACTTCAGGGAGCACAGCATTGCATTGGCTGGTGGAAGGGTTGCAGTGCACTGTGTTATCAAGTTTATAAAGAGGTCTGTGGCCTTTTTAAATTACTACAAAATTGCAGCAGATTAGCAAAATGCCTTACAACTTAGAGTGGAAAAAACATTTTTAATATTTTATATTCCCTGAATAACAGCAGAAAGCACATATTTATTTGATGTTGTAATAAACTTTAACTTTGTTTTCTAGAAGCAGCCTGCCTCCAAGAAACTATGCTTTTAATGGAATTCTTAAGCAAAAACCTGGAAAAGTTATGAAAGCTTTATGTGAATGGCCAAACAGGACATTGCTGAATTCCATTCTATCTGCCTTCCTTCAAAAATGATATTGTAGCAATAATAGAGGTAAGGCAATAATGGACATAGCCCAGTAGAAATATTTATAAAACCAAGGAGATCATAAATCTAATAATGCTGAGGAAAATATGTGTCTGATTCTGACTTTTTTTATATTGCTGGGCAATAATCAGGAGTGTCTCCTTAACTACCAGAAGAATCATCTATGAGGAAGTGGTAGAAAAAACAGTTCTTGTGCCTTGTAGGAAGAATAAAAAACTGTAAAATATTGCATGTGTTAGTTCAAATGTGAACAGAATAGTAAATTATACTGCAAAATGAAGAAAGGTGTTTAAATGAGCACATTTTATAAGCAAAAACTAAACCATATTTGAAATATCTTGGGGGGCTTCACAAATTTGTGATGTTTTACCAAGTAATCTCTGGCTCATTCCTAATTTCTCTACTTGTCACTGTGATGGGTAGAGGAATATTGTTCTTTTAAATGAACATTTCACAAATGGTCTTTATTTGACTGAACTGAAAAACTCATTTGTGAAACAAGAGGGGACCTTCACAGCTGATACAAACAAATTAGATATTTTCTGATGAAGTGTTCTACAACACCATCAGTGTGTATGCCTGACAGCTTAGGAGAGGGACAGCATACACAGGGTCCTGGCCTCTTGGCCATGCTGAATATTTTAAAATATGATGATGTGTCACAACCAAAGATTTCCTTTGTTGTTTTGTAATTCTAATAAACAGCTTTAGTGATTGGTTAAATCACTTGAGCCTTTTCAATCAGATGGCAGAAGCTGTTTAATTTACAGCACAGTTAGGATCATCCTCTAAACTGGGGGGCTTTTGAGCACAATAATCAAGTGTGAATGATTTCTCTTTCAGATACCATTCAGTAAGTGTTGGTGTACTACATCTTTCAGGCTCTGGATTAGTAATGCACATCAAAGCAGTTGATAGGCTTGGATATGTAAGAATATCTGTCTGCCTCTGACAGGGTACAAGGCTTTTTCTCTCAAGACATTAAGGCTAAAATGAGCAGTGCAGCTTGGCAGGTGCACTGTGCTCTGGCAAATCAATGACATTAATGATTAACTGCTTTGGGTCATTGCTTTGATGTGCCCATTCACAGACAATCCTGTAAGATGTAGGAGAGGCCAGCTGAGACTTGTTTTACATTGTATTCTTCAAATGATTAATTGGTGGATAAAGAAATTATTTATTTATTTCAAATACAGTCACTATAGGATTGTACTATCCCCAGGTATAATCTCTGTTGATGTACTGTACTGGGGAGCTGAACAAGTGCAAAAATCTGTTCTCTTGTGTAACCATCAGCTGGGGAAGTGCTAGAAATGTATGACTCAGCTTGAGGAGTTATCAGTTCTTGAGATCTGACCTTGTGTCTGAAACTCACTGGAGAACAAATTGTTGCTACTTATTCCACAAACTTTGGCTGCATATTTGAAGGTGAAAAAGTGAGGTCTGCATTTCCAAATTGTCTGGAGACCCACAGCATCAGGAGTGCTGAGGGGATAATCTGGGCACCATGGTTTGGAGTTTTGTAATGTAGAAGTGAGCTTCAAAATGTTAGCTTATATTTCATATCTATTAGTTTACATATATGAATGTACAATTTTTTTATGATTGAATTGCCAGAACAATTGGCATGTTTAGGTGTTGCTTCATATGTAAAAATAAATATACTTAGTGATTAATATAAAAATATTAATGTACTAAGTGATTAATATACTGACATAGATTAGTATTTGTACAGTCAGAAAGGTCTGAAGCCAAAATTATGTTCAAATGTAGACTGCAAAAGATTATACAGTTCTAATTTCCCCTAAGAGAAGGAGGTGCTCCCTCTGATAGGCAACAGAGTATTATTTCCCTAACACTGGTGTTCACCTTACTTATGTTGCAGACAGTGCACCATGAATAAATAACAAAATCATCTCTTTGGGATTGTATGCCAAGAACAAAACCCTCTGTTAACTCTGAAATGCAGGTATTACATAACCCACCGTGTACAGCCACAGTATTTTGGTATTGTTCAGAAATATTAAGGTATTTTTGCAAAATAGGGCAATAGCATTCTTTCCCTGGAGGATCATTCCTGATGGTCATATGTGATGTGTATGCAGAAAACAATTATGGTAGGCAGCAGTGATGTTGCTAAATATCTGATATACCATGATGCAAAGCTGCCATCTACAAGTCATCTCTATAATTTCCTATAATTTCTTTTTCTAGAAATGCTTGTCTAAATGCACTCAGTTCAATTTTTTTTAAAGTGAGTGTCACTGATTTCATACCTGACGAACCACTTAAAAAGTAAACCAAAAATTAATGATATGATCTCCTTCCTATTCCTGTGTCCATGGAGATGCAACAGTTTAATTTTTTTTCTGGTCTTTAGGTCTAATACATTCTGAGAACAGCAGCTTTTCCTCCTTCAGAAAGAATTTTACTACTCCATAACATATGAGCATCCTGGCAACCTTCCTAAACCTGTGTGGAGATTGATGTGGAAGCTATTTTGTTTCAAGATAACCTTTCCCTATGTTGCTGTAAGTCTTGAAAACTAGCGACCTTTCATAGGCAGTGCCTTCTTAGCAGAGACTCTAGCTGTGTTTTTATATTTGGTGTTTTCAGTTTCTTCTGTTTTGACTAATATGAAAGAAATCTGTTTTTCTTTGTCAATTCTTTATTTAAAAATCTACAATTAAAAATTTTCTCTGCAAGTCATGCAGTGTTCCCCAATCTTACTCCACTTTTGCTGCCCCATTCAATTCAGAAGGGTCAGATATATCCCAAAACTCTACAAATTATGACTCCAGTGCTTTCACTGTCAGTTTTTGAAGAAATTTGTAATTGATTAATTTCGTTTATTAAGTTAATATACTGAAATATGAAGGAGTTTTGTATACATGGAGTATACATAGAAAAGAGCCTTTACTCTCTGAATGATATCTATAAAGGAAATTAATGGTTTGATTTGAATAAAGATATTAAAAGAATGTCAAGATGGCCAAGAAAAGCATAGAAATATGGGACATTCCAGAATTCCAACCACTTGTAAAGGTTTAATTTGCCCAACGTGTGCATATTTTTTTCATTCTGTTTTATTGCTATACACTTTTTTTCCTTTAAGACATCTGCCACCTTCAACATCTCTTTGACAAGTTCTGTCATGGGCATCTTGAACTGAGAAGGCTCCAGCTTCCATGCTTAGGGGATGTATTGGTCAGGAGGTTTGTTGGCTTTTGATGTGATTGGTGGAAGGCTCAGAATAAGAGATGCCTGTCCCTTTTTGGGGGCTGTGGTTCAGAAATACCCAGTTTTGGAAAGGTTCGATATTTTTTTTTTCTTGCAGATTTTTTCATTCCTTTCCAAGTACGTCCTGGCCCAGGCTTTATGTCGGGTCCGGCTGTCTGTCTCTGCCCCGACACGGGTAGGGTGGTTCTTGGGTGGACGCGATGCAAAGGACGAGTCTGGACTCTTCAGCTTTTCGATCTTCAGATTGTTTATTGTTTCTTATCTATAAAATTTTCTGTCTGCCCAACAGAGGTCTGATCTGCAAGGCAGCCAAGGGCACTCTGACCACCCACGGGGCGGTTGTGTCTTTTTATACTAAAATCTACGTACATCATATTTACCTTTATTTTCCAATACTTTTCACCCATGTTGGCAAGTGCACCTTCACCATAAACCAATCCCCAAGTGCCAACATCACCACAGGAAATGGAAGACAAGAAGAAGAAAGAAGAAGGACGAGACACGCCCCGATCTCTCCATCTTGTCTCCATAACCCCCCTGTACCAAAAACCTTAAAGTTTATATTTCACCCTCTAAATGTGTCCCTTTTACACCCTTCACTCTAAAGTGATTCTCATGTCCTCAAACTGCTGTTACTTCTGTGGATGGATCAAAATCAAGCCACCAAGCACTCTTGGCAACATTCCAGGATTTCCAAGACCCCCCAAGGGTTCTCCTGGCATCTCTGGACATCGGGAACGACGTGCTGAGTTCCCACAGCTTTATGCTGCCATGGGTCCTGTGGTGGGGGATCAAAGCTCTGCTGTGTATCCCAGCAGAGGTTCCTGGGTGCTGCTTGCAGGTGTGTCACTGCCTCTGCTGCTGTGCAGAGCCAGGAGCATCAGCAGGGGCAAGGATTCCTCCACTGGGGAGGGCAGGAAGGCAAATTGCCCCAGTGATGCTCAGCTTCTGTGGAATAGCCTGGTTTTTACAACCTCCCTTTGTTTACATCCCTGCTAACTGGGCATTCGATTCTGAAGTGGCAAAGGCCTGTCTGATAATTTAAAATAATATATTCCAGGGGACAGTACCCTGCCAGAGCTCTGTGCCTCCGGTGCCTTCTCAGATCTCATTTTCTCTTGATATCAAACCAAGACATTTCAGATCCTCTATGGCATTTCAAGTGAGTTTTGGTTTGGGAAATCAGACTGCAAAGGAAAAACATCTATCATGATCGTTATACAAAGTTCACATTCTGCTCGGAGCAATTTCTGGAAAAATATTTTACAATGTTTTCAGGTATGTTGGTCTGAGAGGATCTTTTGAAGTAATTTCTAACTCCTCTATATCTAAACTAATTGATTCACCTTTAACCCCATTCAAACTGAGGAACTTCTGATGCAGCTGTGAGAGGCTGCATCATTAATAAAGCACAGCAGAGTAGCTGTGTCTTCATTGCCCGAGTTGGTGGTTTTATTTTGTAGTTTCTGGGTTAATGTCTCTTTCCATAGAGCTATTACAGAACCAGAATACAGAATTACTTCCTGGATTTTAACCTGCAGTCATCTGGTCCCAGAACTGACAGATAGGAAAGAAGACAGGCCCCAGTAAGACACTGTAATGTGGAATACCAGATTTTCAAGCCAGGAGAAAGAAGAGCTCATTTCTCAGGTACTGCCATAATCTTGTTTAGCAATTGCTCAGGGTGTAGAAAAAAAAAAGAAACCTTAAGATAAATTATTCCCTTTCTAAGCTGCTTGGAGTGGAAATGTGTGTGATGGAAAAATGATGGCAACAGAAGGGTGGGCACAGATAATAACTTTACTCCTGGAGAGTAAATTGGTCTATTGCTCGAGGAGAATAGACCAAAATTATCACTTTCTGATTGCTCAAGAGAAATCAAAGAGCCTGGTCATTTGATGCCATATCCTTGGAGACTAAGGGCTGATGTCTTTCAGAGCAAAATGTAGTATGGTTGTATATCTGATAGAAATCATTGGTTGTGAACACAACTAATTTTAAATTATTTATTTATACTCCCAATGAAGCCAGAGTGATATTATTTAGTGGGTGAAATGCATTCAGTTAAAAACTGAGCTATGGGAGAAGGACTAGACTCTTTTCAGTTTACAACTGTAAAAGTTGAGGCTGCAAAGAATGGAGGAAAATATTCAAATATCTGAATACAATGTCTCAGTGAAGTTGGAGTTAACTTTGGCTTTGTTTCAAAATAGCAATTTTCTATTAAAAAGTGAAACTAAATTAAATTTACAGATCTACATCCATACTCTTGTCATCTTTTGATGGAACAAAACAATCTAAGCTTCCCACTTACTTTGCTGCTGCTAGACAGAAAAACATAATTATTTTTCAAGAGGAAAGCCACTTTTTCTCACAGTAATGTGGCCATTATTCAATCATCTTTCAATCAGCCTAAGTGGCCATACTCACTATATTTCCCTGGTTTGTTTGCATCTAAAATATGTCAATATCTCTTTCTATTAAAGTGAAATATGGCCATTGTAGCAGTGTATTCTCATTTCAGATTTACTTTTAATGAAACTAAGTAATTATCTTTAAAACATTTATAAATTAAAAAATACATGTCAAGAACTGTATTAAGTAAATGGATTCATAATTACAGGTAAGCTGTACAGAAGATCTCATGCTGACAAGACCCCAAATCCCTGCAGAGTTACTGTGAGGTCAAAAGACACCTGACACAGAGGTGCTGAAGTGGCAGTTCTTTTAAATCTGCTCTCACTATGGGAACTGATGACTTTTCTGGGACTAGGAGGTAAATATGGAATGAGTTCATGCCCTGTGGTCTTGCTCTGAATATAATTATGTTCAAGATGCAAATGAGCCAAGATGTGAATGACAGTGAGAGACAGAAGGATTGGGGTGTGCATGGGGAGCTAAACATCAGTGGATGCCTCAGATGTGTTTTCATCTCAACAGAGTGTGTGACTGGAATTAGCATTCAACTCCTTTAGGGCTCTGGCACTGTTAAATGTAATTTGGCACAGGCTTTTGTAGGTAGGCTTCTGCAAATCTGAGGCATGGATGCATCTCCTGGAAACAAGGGCCTGTTATCCTGCTGCTGAAACACTGCTCTGCAGACCACAGCCATGGGAGGGCAGGGACAGCACCAGGAGCAGAACATTCCTGCTCCTGATGTGCACAGCTGTCTGGAGCTGGTGAGCCAAGGATGGATTAAAACTGAGATGCAAGGCAAGCCCCTCATTTTCCATCTGGAGGGACAGGCAGTGGTGTGTTACCTGGGGAGGAAGTCCTGCCTGTGTGATACAGGAGGAGCACACAAATGCCCAGTTCAGGAATTCATCATCTTGCAAGTCTTGTGGTTATTACAGGGAATGAATGTGCTGTGTTGTGCACTCACTGGAGACTCAGAGGTGTCACTGAAAGAGCAAAGAATGATTACACTACAGAAATTATGCAAGGAATAGCTTTGAATCAAGCTTTTGGTGGATACAGGGTTACAGACTGTTAGAGTCCTGATCTGTGTATAGATTTTGACTTCATTTTGAAGTTGGATAGAACCTTAAAGATGGGCTAGTTCAAACCCCAAATAATTCATATGGACATGGAAGAAGCACACTCTTCCTATCATGTGAATAAATAATTTATAAAATCTGTTTTGCTGCCCTGAGAGGCAGCTGGTTTGGAATAATCAGAATTTGACTTGATGTTAAGGAAATACATATTCAGACCTGTTGCTAATCAAGGAAAATACACATGTAGTGAAATTCTTCAAGTCATTTTGGTAGAGCATGGTAACCAGACCGTGTAAATAAAGAAAAGCCTGTCTCCCATCCAGGTAAATCAGTTCAAATTACTTGTTATCTGTGCAACTGTGTATGTCTTTGTCTGGGCATTTCCCCATCTTTCCTTCTGCCCTGTTTTTCTTTGGATCCTGAAGGCCCTCCTGTAACACTCTATTTCAGTGTCAGGTCATCAGTGTCTCAGCATAGAAGTGTCTCAGCTGTTATTCTGTTACAGTTGCAACATTTTCCAGCCTTTTTTTCCTCCCCTTTTTCTTTTTTCTATCTTTTTTTTTTTCTTTTTATTCACACTGCAGTTAGAACTTTCCTGGACCTGGTCTGTCTAAAGGTACAAAGAGTGACAAATAGCCTGTCCTTATTAGGATGTCCTTTTTCCATTATTTTCTACTTTGTATTAGCTCATTTGTGCTGGAATCACCTCAATAATCTTGCAGCCAGGGTGCCCACGAGCCTCTGCAGCCATTTCAATGTTAAGGGCAGACTGCATTCAGCACCTTCATTTCACTTCTTCATAATAATTTCTGTAAGTATTTGTTCATTATGAGGCTGGCAGTGGCCTGGGACTGCACCTTGGAAGGAATGAAAATATTGCAGTGGTGTGCACTGCTCAGAGAACCACAGACTCCCAGGGTTAGGGTTGGAAGGAGACCATGTCCAAACCCTTGCTGAAGTCAAGGAAAACAACAACCACTGCTCTTCCTCCATCCTGCCATGCCATCACAGAAGGCTGTCAGGTTGGCCAAGTATGATTCCCCCTTGCTGAGTCCATGCTGACTACTCCCAAAGACCTTCTTTTCTTTTACTTGCTATTTGATGGCCTCCAGAATGTTATCTTCCATCACCTTTCCAGGGATGGAGGTGAGGCTGACTGCCCAGCAGTTTCCCTGGGTCCTTCTTGCCCATTTTGAAGACATTTGCTCTTGTCCAGTCAAAAGGTGGCTGTTTTCTGATACCACATCCCTGGGGTCAACAGAAACAAATAGGTTTTTGCATCCAGCTGATGCTTCTGTGCATCTGGAGCTATGGTGATCCATAGCTACATCCAGGCAAAAATCCCCAAACATCTTTTCTACCACATATGAAAGGCTGGACCCTCTCATCCAGCCTGAGCTATTTTCAAATTTAGTCTTACCTTACAAGCTGCTCACCCCAAACTCCCCTTGCTCTTCCTTCACTAGGTAGCTTTTAAATCACAGATGTTTAAATGCTGACTCTCTTTATCTTGCCCATTAGGGCCAGTTGCCTTTGGGAGTTGTTAATGGAGTGGGATGACAAGGGAAAGGGAGATGGCAAAACACTTCTACTCCAAGAGTAGGAAATGTGCAACTCCTGTTTTACTGTGAATCCAAGGATTTGGGGAGTGCTTAGA